>NC_049239.1:28684947-29884947 GCF_011100685.1 Canis lupus familiaris
GTAGTAGAAGCGGGAGTAGGAGAATCCTAAACCTGTTAATAGTCAGGCCTCCATTCTAAAATGTGCCAAGAAAGATCCGGGTCTGAGCTGAACCCATCTTGCAAACTTAACTGATTTGCTATTTGGCAATACTTGAAAAGATCCATGACGAATGGATCCTTCTAATTGAAGGTCCATGAATAAGTGTAAATAAACTCCCTAAAATCTGCAACTTTTAAAGAATGTGTGAGCACGTGTATCTTCCTGAAGACAGGACTGTAATTTTTCATCATGTTCACCAGGAGACCCATAAACTACAAAAATGTAAAGAAATGCTGCTTCACAGATATTAATGAATCAAAATAGAAAATTCAAAAGCTGATCTTTGGGGGAAAAGTTGTGAACATGATAAACCATTAGCTAACCTAGTCATGAAAAAAAAAAGGAGTGAAACACAAATAACGCAAAATAGAAGTAAAAACAGACATTAATATAAAAGCGGAGGAAATTAGAAATAACTCCTAAGAGACTGCTTTGTTCAGTTCTATGCTAATAAATAATCATTATATAGATACAGATATTATTATTGGGAGTCATAAGATATATAATAATGCTTACACCTTGATCCCTGGCATCTTTTTGTGTACATCCTCTGACCATGTGTGGCCTTGGGAGAGCCAGGTGGCCTCCTGGCCTGGGACTACCACCTGGACCCCTCAACAGGTCGCGGGCTGGGTCTCTCTCTCCATTCCCTGGGGCCGGAGTCCAAGGGCCCAAATAGCCTACAATTCCTTGAGGACTGGTCTGAGCCACGCTATTTTAGTCCCTGTTACATGAAGTATCTGTCTGTCTCCCTATCATGTATCTATTGTGTATTTAAAAGAAGACAATTTTCTTGTTTCTTCTTAGAGACCAATAGTGCTGCTCTATCAAGTAAGGATGACATCATGCTTTGTAGAACTCACTGGAAATATCCCCATTAAAATATTAGAGTCAGGATTAAGCCACTGTGTCCTTTTTTTTAATAATAAATTTATTTTTTATTGGTGTTCAATTTTTGTGTGTCCTTTATCAACAGAAGTATTTAGTGTAGTCTTGACGTAAGAGCCAACAAAATCTAACAAAGGAATGAGAATTATAAAAATTGGAAAGGAGCATGTCAATGATCACTTTCACAAATGATGAGGTTGCCGTGCGCGCTTCAGCAGCACGTATACAAATGATGAGGCTGTTTGTGTGGAAAGCCTAAGAAAATCAACTGAAAAACTTGCGAATGATAATTCAGTCATTTAAAGCCAATGTGCAGAGTGCATTCAGATTTACATATAGATACAAAATAATCACAGAATATAATGGATATGACCCACTGTACCATAGCAAATAGGAAAGTATTTTTGAATTAAAGCAAAACATCAAGAACATGTGTGCATATATATGTATGTGTGTTATATATGCATATGTACATACAACACACACATATGTATACACACATACACCTACATATACATTATCTGTAGGAGGACATATTTAAAAATGCTGCTTCTGGGAGTATGAACTGAATAGCTTAGGGTATCGGAAGGGAACTCATTTTTCACTTTACATCACTACAATTTTGAGTTTTGTACTATGTGCATATATTGCCTTTTTAAATTGCTTAACTAAAATATATTTTTAAATAAGCATTTATTTTGATTAATAATGTCAGTGTTTATAATACCTTGAATTAAACTTTTCTTCCAGGAACAACAATAAGCTTAATCGAGAATGACTCAAACTCCATACAATGCAATGAGAACCACATATAATTTAAATGGAGTTAATGTAAGCAAAATTGTATACAATAAACATAAGTGATATTTATTATATTTCTAATGTAAACATAAATTTCCTTCCTGGTAAAAATTATGGGAAACTTTTAGTAAAAATATATTCTAAAATAGTCTCTCTTAGGCTGGCTTCTTTCAGCTTACATTGTCCAAAGTGTCCTCTGCTATCTGTTCCAACCAGAAGTTATTCCATGCTAATTCATTTCTTATTTTAATCATGGCCCTTATTCATATGTTTAAACAGTATTCAATGTCTTTCAAGGTCCACTTTACATCACAACATCTATCAAAGTACCAATACACATTGCACATTTGCCTTCCAAAATATTCTTTGCTTTTTTAAGATTATTTATTTATTTACCTATTTATTTAAGAGAGAGAGCAAAGTGAGAGAGAACATGGTGGGGTGGGGGGAGAAGCAGACACCACACAGAGCAGGGAGCCCAATACAGG
Source organism: Canis lupus familiaris (assembly GCF_011100685.1). Classification (NCBI taxonomy): domain Eukaryota; kingdom Metazoa; phylum Chordata; class Mammalia; order Carnivora; family Canidae; genus Canis; species Canis lupus. Next base: position 28,687,206 of record NC_049239.1, read on the forward strand.
GCTCGATCCCAGGACCCTGAGATCACGACCTGCGCTGAAGGCAGATGCTTAACCAACTGAGCTACCCAAATGCCCCCCAAAATATATTTTGAATTCCTGTCTCCATCTCTCATGCTCTCTGTTGAAAACCACTCAACTTCCATTTCTTGATAGATGGTCTACTGTTCCTCCCCACCGTACTATGGGATAAAAGATAATCCACCCCTTTTAGAGGGAAGAGCCCTTTCCTGATAGGGATGTGAGCTGAAAAAGAATAACCTGCCATGCACACAAGTGGATGCTGTTAACACTCACTTTCTGTGTAACATCATGAAACTTTTATCAAGACCATAAACACATTAGCAGATTTTCTACTTATTCATTCCATGTGTAATACGGTATTGGCCCCAGAAATATTTTACCATTTCCTTGTTTTCATGTTTATCATCCTATGCAATGTCTTGCTTCTTTAAATACACTTTTGAGGTGGCCATTAATCTCAGTGTTTTATGAGACCAGGGCTCTAAGCAGATATGCCTCTGTTCCTGTTAAAACATGCTGTAATTGATAACACTACTTGTCTGTCTATTCTAAGTCATTTTCCTTATCAAGAGAGAGAGAATTGACATTAAGCATCTCCAAAAAAAATTAGTAGATAATAGATAGAATGGTTAAGAACATAAACTATGGTATCAGATAGTCTTAGGTTTAGGGCATGGCTTTGCTATTGATTAGTTACATGACCTTGGAAAGTTATTACGGACTATAATCCTCCATGTCCTCATAAATTAACATTAGATATCAGAATGACACTTTGTCATAAGATAGAGTCCTTTATCTGTTCATCCAACAAACATTTATGAGGGTCAACAGTATGACAAGCAGTATGATTAAGATGGTTAAGTAAAAGCAGAAAAAAGTATCTTCTTTCATGGATTTGAAGTCTAGTTGAAGAGACAGAGGTCAGTCAAATGATGACACTGAAATGGAAAATTAACACCCTTACAGGACAGTGACATAGAATTCTGGGACCAGTATGTCATAGGTGCTCCCCCTCTATTGGGTCTTCACACATACCATTTCCTCTTCCTGGAATGCTATTCCCTCGAAAATCCACAAGACTCACTATCCCCTTCCCCATTCCCATGGTTCCTCAAATGTCATCCGTTATAGAATCCTTCCCTGACCTCTCTGGCTAACGTAGCTCCCACACTCATTTCTCTCATCTCCTGGTCTGATTTAGTTTTCTTTCTAGTATTTAGTCTGCCGGACATATGGAGGGTTTGCTTATTGTGTATCATCTGTCTCCCATTCCCAGAACATAAGTTTCACAAACGCCAGAGCTTTGTCTGTTTTGTTCCCTGCTGTATCCTCAGCACTGGGAGGAGTGTTTGGCACAAGGTGAGCACAAAAGAAATATATGTATATAACTAAATTAATAAATAAGTTAATTAATTAACAGGAGGAAGATTTGGAGTTAGTGCAGGCTTCCCTGAGGAAGCGATGCTTGGCATAGGCAGAAGAATAAATAGAAGTTAATTATGCAAAGCTGTGTTGGATGAGCATTCCAGATGGAAGACAGCAGGTACTGAGCTTGGAAAACAGGAATGTGTATGTTAGGTCACAGGTCCAGAGCAAGGCTAGTGTAGCTAGAGGAAAGACAGTGGGAACGATAGGGAAAAATAAGGGACGGGGGAGTAGGCTCTGCTGGGTCTTAAAGGTCACGTTGGAGGATTTTGTTTTCATACCAGTAACAAGGAGCTTGAAAGGATTGAAACAAGGAAGGGATGGTTGCAGGCAAAAATGTGATCTTTTTTTTTTTTTTTTAAGATTTTATTTATTTATTCATGAGAGACACACACACACAGAGAGGCAGAGACACAGGCAGAGGGAGAAGCAGGCTCCATGCAGGAGCCCGATGTGGGACTCGATCCTGGGTCTCCAGGATCATGCCCTGGGCTGAAGGTGGCACTAAACTGCTGAGCCACCCATGCTGCCCAATGATCATTTTTTAAATTGTAATCTGAAACTCTCACTTTCCTTGAGATTGGAGGGTGTGGTCGGAAGGATAATGACCCTCTAAAGATGTCCAGGTCCTAATCCCAGAACCTGTAAATATATCAGGTTACATGGAAGGAGGCCACAAGCAAAGGAAACCCCTGCCCTCTAAAACTAGACTAGGCAAGAGAACGGATTGTCCGCTAGAGCCCCCAGAGAGGAAAGCATCCCTGTCAACACCTTGATTTTAGCCCAGGGAGGCACATGTGGGATCTCTGACCTTGAGAACTGTAAGATAATAAAGGTGTATTGTTTTAAGCCAATAGCTTGTGATTTTTGTTTGTTGTGTGTTTGTTTTACAAGAGCAACAAGTAACCAAGAGGGGGTTGCCAATAATGGTTTTAAGAATGATGTGATGTTTGTTACACATGGAAAACGCTTAGCAAAGTGCCTGGTCCTACTACATGTTCATGTCATGTGAGCTTCTGTTGTGATTGCTGACCTTATTCTTAAGGCTGTTGATATCACTAAGAAATATGTGTTTATGGAATACAAGGGTCTGTCCCCATGTACCTTTTCCTATCCTGAAAATGATCAATATCTTGATATTTATGCGTCCTCATCAGAGAACCTAATGGACCTTCACTGACTTTAAGGACCATGACCCTCTCCACCTTCGACAAGTTATAGATTCAGATGAACAGTGCAGGGCGATAAACTGTTTAAGAGTCATTCTGCATCCCCTTTCCTGATGCTAATATGATATTTGCACCATTAGGCCCTACTTGCTGACATGAAGGAGGCTAGGAGGGAGGGGACGGGCTTCTCTGTACTCACACATTGTAAAAACTCCTAATGATGATGGCTTTTATATGACCTCATTACAAAGAGACCCAAATTAAAAACAAATGGTGTTCACTCAAATGTATAACAATGTCACACTAGTCAGTGGACAGACAACTGTCACGGAGTGGAACAGGAAATTACAGATCCAAGTATTAGAACATTAAAATACTAAATTAATAGACAAACAACTGCACTTTCTCTTTACTCCAAGGATTGTAACCATCAGCTGCAAAAGATAATTAGACACATGTGATGGTAAATTATTGCTTTCTGAGTTTCTCTGAAGCTCTTCAACTGCCCAATCTATTAGGATATGCCATCTACTTGCTCTCCATTCTGTCTTTTTGATGACACTAGCATATATCTCTATTCATTATTTAATAGGTCCTAGTGCAAAATGTGATAGAATGAAGAGGAATTGGTAGCTTTTGACAAAGGAACCTGCCTTAATTACATAGGACACCAAGCCCTAATTAGAAAATCGTAATGAATCTGAAGAAGAAGAAAAAAATATTTCAAGACACTCTACTTGTGTTTTTCATCCCCCTGGAAATGGGAAGAATGGATTTTCGCTCTCTGATGCAGAAGTCTCCTTTCTTAGGGGTCTAACTCTACTAGATGCTATCTATTTAAAAAGTCTCAATGATGTCTCAAAGATGACTTTGAAAACCACTCCGTACAGAAGCAATTCTGCTGTGATTTCAAAGCTAGAGAAATACATTATCATGGAAACAGGATCTTGGCTGATTTGAATTTCATCTGTTCCTGCTGCTTATCCCTTCCTTGTGAAGTGATAATACCCCTTTATGACTTTAGTCTTTTTCTGCTTTACCAAAATGTATTGTCAGAAATAAAATATGGTGATTCTAGCTAGAAGTAACAAGGGCAGATGGAATTCTAAGCTACAAAGATTCCATATTCCTAGACGAGAAGACCTTTCTTTATTCCAGTTTTAAATTCTATCTTTGGCTTTCATGACATCTAATAAAACCAAAGTTTGTGAAATTCATCTTATTTGGTTTGGTAATCAGTAAAGTTTTCAAGAGAGTGATATTCAGATCATTTTAAATCATGGTTAGATAACAAAAACCATATTATTTACAAAATCCTGTTGAGAAATCTTTGTGTGGAGCATCAAAAGTTTAAAAACAACAGAAGTAGAGCCAATCAATCACCTAAGCGATAATGGGTAAAAGTTTATGGTACATACAGTAAAGAAGAGCGTTCAAACCAAAACGTGGAATGGGACTCAGGGATATCTTGTTATAAAGCAGTTAGTAAAGTAAGAAAGTAGTGATTGTTTATTCTTCACAGAGAGGGGGTCTAATAGTAGAGTTTTTCTTAAATGATAGGGAATCGGTCGGTGTGACTTCTCATCAACCTTGGGAGACATTTCAAGCTTTGCTTATGATTTTCAGAGGCCTAAGCAAGAAAGAACACAGGTCAAGTTAGCCTTGCAAAGTAAGGTAAATTAAGCGTTGCTTATATGACTAAACTTGTTTTGTCTGCTCAGGGAGTTTTCAAGGCTAGTCTCCGTTTGTGATGTCAATAGGGAACGAACCTAAATTCTGATTTTGATGCATAACATAATACATTGCAAAGGGGCGCCTGGGTGGCTCAGTCAGTCGAACGTCTGACTCTTGGTTTCAGCTCAAGTCGTGATCTCAGGATCCTGGGATCCAGCCCTGCATCAGGCTCTGTGCTCAGTGTGGAGTCTGCTTGAGATTCTCTTTCTCTCCATCTGCCCCTCTTGCTCTCGCTCTCTTTAAATATATTTGTGCATACATATACTTGTGTTTGTATGCATATATGTATGTATACATGTGCAGCATTGTATGTATATATATGGGTATATGTATGTATATGTATATATGGAGCAAAACTTATAAGGCAGTATTTGTTTTGTGCAAAATATAAAGTCATAGATTAATGTGTAGCCCTATAAGAAGGTGACTGCTGTCTTTGCATCAACAGAAAAGTTAGGGAGGGATAATTGTGTCACTTCTACAATTTTAAATAGTCTGCACACAAAGAATGTTGAAAATAGGCCTTGGTTCCATTTGGATTTATGCTAGGGTGTGCATTATAATGACATTAAACCATATAAAATGCTGTTCATTCAGGCATCCTGTGGATTTCTAGGATAATGCTGTGGAATCTAGAAGGCCTCAAGTCTTAGTGTGTTAAGGAAAAAAAAAGGAAAAACTGGAGTAATAATGTGTATTGAAGGGATGGGGGATGATCATATATTACTGCAAATTCTTTCAGTTGGGTTGACAAAAGATTGATAGTATTGTTTGGACACACCACTACTCAGCACTCCAAATGTGTTATTATAAAATCTTGGCTCTTCTCCCTTCTACTAATTGCTTAGGATTCAATGTGTTGGATTGTTTTATTACGCTTAAGATTGTATGGACAACCTATCAGAGCTCTTGGCTCTGACATTATTTTATCAGCTAGAAAGGTCAGCAGTAAATTCCATTTACATGGCTGTTGAATAAGAGTCAAAAGATTAGTGAGAGTGGGTGCTGATGGTGATGGCCTTAAGAAAAATGTCAGCTAGACTCCACTTAACACCCAGGGAAGCATTCATTCTTTCCTCGTGAAGACAAATTTATCTTAATTTTTAAAAGACTTTTGGGAGAGAACACTTATTAATTGTCTCATAATTGTCTATGATTCTGTGTCTTCAAATTATATATCCCTTGCCTCTCTTATGAACTATCTTGAACCTTTTCCCTTAACCTTTCTAAGCTAAGCTTTGGCTCCCAAGTGGTTGATCTATAGTGTTGGTTTCCAGGTGTCCTTGGAGATGATCAAATTGGCTTTCAGATGTTTTGTGGCTTGTGGAAGAAAGATTGTTTTTGTTTCCTAATTCTAAGAATACTTTGGCTGTTAAAATTTTTCTCCTATTTAGTCATATAGTAATTCTCTCACATAGAGACATGGAGTGTGTGTGTGTGTGTGGGGGGGGGGTGGCAATGAGTATTTAATCTCTGTAATTCAAATGGCCATTAGAGTAGGGGACAGTTTTTAATAGTTTCTGTTAAATCTCCTTCTACAGATGAATTTACCAACCCTGTAGCTGATGGTAAAGTGTATTTCTTTCCTTGAAAATGGATGCGTATTTTTGCTGACTCTCTTGTGGATCGGATGGGGATGGAGGAGGGAGGAAAGAAAGAAGAAAAAAAGCTTTGACCTCTTAATCTCTGCAAAGGATTTAAAGAATATCTGGAAGATATATTCTAGGAATGAGGTTAGTTCAATGTCTTTGAACATTCTATTGTATATTGTCTCTGCCAAATGTTATAGTTGCTTTTTTTTTTCTCACAAAGTGTTTAAGAATGATAGAATTCCTAATCCTTGGACTCTAAGATAGAATCAGAAATTTCTTCAATTAGCACAGCTCCCTATATTTTTAAAAAAGTATCATTTTTGATGGATGCTATAACTAATTCTCTAACTTTCTTTCTACTGGTTGTGCATTCTTATAAAAGATTCAGTTTCCCTGTAATTGCAATAAATCAATTCTAATAATATTATTAGGAATTCCATGATGTAGAATATATGGGCCTCTTCTTAGTACCAAAAGTGAGAGTAATACTTGTTTCCCAAGTACGCCTATGGTGACTCATGTTCCTTCAAAACCACCTGTGATGGCTCATGTCCCTTAACATATGTTAAGGGTTACTCTAATGTAATTCTTCGATTGTTTTTTTCTTTTTTTTAAATTTTTATTTATTTATGATAGTCACAGAGAGAGAGAGAGAGGCAGAGACACAGGCAGAGGGAGAAGCAGGATCCATGCACCGGGAGCCCGATGTGGGATTCGATCCCGGGTCTCCAGGATCACGCCCTGGGCCAAAGGCAGGCGCCAAACCGCTGCGCCACCCAGGGACCCTCGACTGTTTTTTTCTAATAAACTCTAAGAAGATTGGGTTTTATCATTTTCTGAACAAGTTTGGATACATTTTAGGGGCTTGGGGATCACAATATGAATGGGGAATGGATATTTGAAGTGGCTAGGTCTTAACTTCTCAATTTTGAATTATCTATAAGGTCAGGTCTATTTAGAGAAAAATTTACCACTCAGTCAATGGATAAGGTCAAGACCTTATCTCAGTTTAGAACTGAGATTTCTAAAACCTGGAATAAAACTTTGGGTTTTCTACTCTTTGCCTGAGATATAGGATTCATATCTTTAGCTATTTGCTTCATGAGTGAGAGCAGTCAGGGTATGATTCCAAGAACTCATAATTAACAAGCCAAGCCCAGATAACTCTTTGAATAGAGTTGCAGACTAGGTGGCTTCAATCAGCTCTGAGTTCAAAATCAACTTTAACAGTAAACTGGACTTTATAATAACATAATATATGCCCATAAGTGGTTTTAGGGCCAGGTTAGAATAGACCCAGCTTCAGATCTTCATGCCACCAGTTAGTAGCCTTGGGCAAGGGAGATATTCCTTTCAAAGTTCCCACTTTTAAAATGGGACCATTGTGGTTGATGAGAGGGTTCAATGGAATGAGAATGCGTTCACCTAATAAATGCTCAACAAATAGTTGAAATAATCCATAAACAGGTATAGTAGAGCTAGATAAAGTGGTAGGTACTTTGCATAACTTTGTTTAATATTTAATAAAACAATTCTGAAAATTAGGTGTCTTAAATGCCGATTTTTAATTTTCATAAGGTACACTTCAAAGGGATCAGTTAACCTGCTAGTACTTGAAACCCAGAAATCATTGTGGTAAAAGTGATGGTGATGGTAAATATGGTGGTAGTGACCATGATGGTGGAGGTGACAGTGAGGACTCAGAATATGGATAGAAGTCAGACCAAATCATCTGTTACATGTGAACTCTTTCTCCTGAGCATGCCTTCTGTGGCTGTATAGTCTTCCCTAGATCCCAGTCTCAGTACATGGAAGGAGAAAATTCAATTATGGCTGGTTGAACTTGCACGTGGTGTCACTTTAACTTGTGGGAGACTGAGACTGAATTAGCAAAGCAAATAGCAGAAAATGAACTAGAGAGACCATCATTCAGGAAGAAAGCCAGAACTTAAACCATTGAGATTTTTGACAGAGGCTTACTCAAGTATTTACTCTCTAGAAGGATTTTCATCCAGTTATTTTAATCTTCTTGAGTAAGCTACAATGCAAGATAGCTGAAAGATTATTTATTTTCTACCAGCACTGAGTGCCATACTTTTCTTTTGAAAATGGTTGCTCAAACTCTTTAGTATTTTTGACCCTAGGTAACCTTTACTCAAACTTTAACTGCAAGATTATATATTATGTATATTTAACAGAAGAAACCCAATTATAAGGACTTCTATTGAAAGTAGGCATTCCATTTTTGTGTTGTGTTTTATTATTTTGTTTTCCATAGGAAAAAGTATTCCTAGGGTAGAAGATTAATTGCTTGATTTTTTAGAAGAACTTCTCATAAAGTTAAACAAAAACAACTAACAAGGTTTAAGTGCTGACCTGTAGTTGTCAGAAAAAGGATCCACTCAAGGAGTAATGAAGCTCTTTTCATTCAATTAAAAAAAAAATGCTGTTTACTCTGGCTTATGGTGGCCCATTAATGAGACATTTTCTTTTTTTTAATTTGATGCATTTTCTTCCCCAGCACTGTGGTTCCTCATCACATGCTTTGATTTTAGCTTCCAAAGCTGTTCTGTTTCTAGCACATTGTAATGGAAGATATTTTGTTGTTTGCTTTCAATTGTGATGGATATATTTTCACATGTAAAGAAAATGAAAGAAACATGTAGAAGGCAAAGAGGTAAAGAAAAAATGATGTGGTAAAGGCAGTGAAAAATAAACATAGTATTAATCAAATAATTATTGGATCCATTTTAGGTAGAGATTGTGACAAATGTGAATGAAGGCATTTAGTCTGAAGCCAACTCTCAATTGTCTGGAGGGATTACAAATCTTTACAATGACTCATAGCCTAAATCAGGTTAATTTCATTTTTCAAATATTATTATTATGAAGTCCAAAATCAAATAACAAAATCTGTGTAAGTCTGCTGTGATACACAAAGGAAACAGTGAACTAGACTTGAGGGTACTTGGGCCCTTGTACTATTTATTTTTGCTAATTTTCTGGGTGAATTTATTCACCATGTGTTTTCTTTAGGTTTGTTTATTTATCTAAAAAATAATGATAACTGATTTATATGTTTTTCAGTCTTTTCCATTTCAAGATTTATCTAAATCTATATTTCTATAGAAATATATTCACCATTTCTTTATTCCTCAAGAATATATTGTGACATCATTTTATACATAATATCTGGGGTTCTACAGAGGCTAAATAACAGAAGAGAAAATGATGGAAGAGATAACTCATGTTTTTTGACATTACAGGACCAACAGTTGACAAAATACTCTAAATTAAATTTCTACTAAAGTAGAAAGGAGACTAAAGTAATTTCCAGTATCTCTATCCCTGTCGTTTCTCTTTTTCTCTGTTTTACAGCCAAGTCCACAGATAACTGAAGGACCATTATTAAATTATCCATAGGCTGGGCATCTCATAATATCTCATTGTGCTGCCTTATCCATGTATTGCTTGAATTAGGCAACCATAATCCCATTCTAAAGTATTCCCATTATCCTTGAAAACATTTACAAGATAAACATTGTACTAGATACTGAGTACATACAGTTGGGGGGAGGATCTCGAAGTTGCTTATAGTCTGGTTGGGAAGACAGAGCATAAAGGAAAATAATAAATTAGTTTATATTTACAAATGTATATTTTATATATGTAAACAAAGTGCTGTAATTATATAAATAAGAAAAAAATGAACTATTAGATAGAAACTTCATGTCAGTGATATTAAAACTGAGTTTTGAAGGATGAGATGAGGTTTACCATGGAAGTGCAAAGGGAGGGATAGAAGAATCCAAAATCAGTAATTCCTGCAGGTGGTATGAATAGGAACGTGGTGTAAGGGGAGGTTGGAGAAGCAGTGAGATGATAGTTGGGCAGGAATTTGGAGACTGTGGGTTATCTTTTCTTTTTCTTTTCTTTTTGTTTTTTTGGCGGTGGGGGGGGAGTGGGGGTGGGAGGAGGGGGAGGGGGGAGGGAGGGAGGGGAAGGGGAGGGGGATTGCTGGGGGGGGGTGATGCGGGTGGGGTTTGGGTAGGGTGGGTGATGGTAGGTAGTGGAGGGGCTGGAGTTGGAGGGGGGGCGGGTGTTGGTCTCTCTGCTTCTCTTATGGCTGTGGTCTTTCCTTTCTTTCCTTCTTTCAGTCTTCTGCTTCTTTCTGTTCTTTCGGGTCTTTCTCTTTTCTTCTTCTGATTTATTCTTTCTCTTTTCTTTTTCTTTCTTGCTTCTTTTCCTTCTTCTTCTTCTTCTTCTTCTTCTTCTTCTTCTTCTTCTTCTCTTTTAGTGCAGTGGAAGTTTTTGAAGGACAGTAAGTAGAGAAATATGATCTTACTCTTTTAGAAGACAACAAAGATCAAATCTATACTGTGGTGCTTGGGCCAGCCTTCCAGTTTGCTCTATAGCTTTGCCCATTATATTGATAAGAAAACCAGACTTCAATGGAATTAAATCATCCAGAGTTTCCAAAATTGGAAAGTTGGAAAAGCCAGAAAATGACCAGTTTGGTTTGACACAGAAGCCAATGCCCTTTCTGCTGTGCCTCCCTGTAGTATATACCCTTTTCGTCATACAATGAATTCACCATAGATTGGTGGAGGTCATAGATTTAGCTACTGATAAAGGTCACAAATGGAAGTCTAATCATTCAGGGATCAGATACATGGTCAGGAATAACCTTAGAGAAGGTGAGTTTGAAGAGTCCAGGGGTTAATACCAATAGATTTGCAAAGAGGAGGGGCTGTGATTTCAGAGAACATCACCAGGCCTTAAGCATCAATCAGAGCCCAGGCAAGCAGTGGGAGGGAGAGAGTGCAGGCTTTTGGGTACAGGCTTTGTGGAATGATCATTCTGGAACATCATACGGCAAGGCCAGACACAGAAAACATGGAATTTGGGCAATACCAGGAATCTCAGTCTGGCTTGATGAGGACTAGGCCAGAATAGGAGTCAGAAAAAGTCTAGACAAAAAAAAAAAAAAAAAAAAAAGGGGGGAAAGAACAAAAATATATCACATCTGTGTTATTCCTGTCTTGACACCAGAAGGCCGACTATTTAGCTTCTTGTAAATCTTCCTTAGTCCTTCATCCTTCCATCTGGGCCTAATGAATCTATGAAATATTTATACAGCATTAGATATTAAAACAGATGTCAATGTGTGTTAAGATACATTAAACTTAGACAAAAATATGTCCATAATAAGTAGAATCAGTTGAGCATGCTTTTAAAACTTTTTTTTTTCATATTTCAGAGGTAATATGTGTACATGACTACCAAATAATACGAAAGGCACATAACAAAACAAAAACAACAAACAACACCTAACTCCGAGTTCTTCCTTGCCTACACACATGCATTACCTCAAAATAGCTACTGTTAACAAGGCTTATGTATATTGGCCTGTGGGTTTTCTAATTCACCCCGATGCTAATCTAACCAGGGTTTCCCCATCTCCTCTGCTGTTGTCTCTTGAGAAGTCAATTTGAGTAATGATGTTATCAGTATTTCAAACTTTTTCACTTCCTTATATAGACCTCTTTTGCTGATGACCACAAGAGACCTCCTCTGCCACTGTTGCTCATTTGCAACCATGCTCCTTAGGTGGCTGCCATGGAAAAGAGAAGAAAGGATGCTGTCCCAGTACCATGGCCTCTTTCTGTCTGAATCCCCTGGATTATATGATTCCCCTGGCCCCTTAGGCATGCTCTTGTACTGCTAACTATCTTTTTATGAACGTATATCTCTTGAGCAACCTGAGGTATGTTGACAAGGGTCAGGTAATATCAACTGCTCTTGAAACTCCAACTAAGTGATGGTTTCTTACGTGTTTCTGAATCACACCCTAAAGCTCTCTCTGGAAAACATCATTCAATGGCTTCTTCCCTGAATGTGACTATAGATAAAAATAAATTCCCTTTATAGAGGGTCAGATCTCTCTCTTGCTGTAATTAATAGTCTCACCTCCTGTGTCCAAGTCCCTTGTTAGCAGCAGGGGCTACAGATTTAAAGTCTTTTTTTTTTTACATTTTAACAAAATGAATCCCCCCTTGCATCACTTGAGATATCACCTGTGAAAATATGATTATACTCCTCTACTCATGAATAGCACCTATATATCATACTATAAATCAGAGAGATTTTATTGTATGAATTAAACATGAGGCTTATCTTTCATGATTGAGCAATTCCTTTGGGGGAAAAATGGGGAAATTCTGATTCTCTGCTGTTTTGAGATCTGTATCAAATAACATAAGATTATCCCTTCCCTTGCCCTAAACAAAGATCATAAGCAAATCTCAGTTACCCAAAAGGTGATGATGCAGTGATTCTTGATTTCCCAGTGCCACGCCTTCTCGCCATGTTGGAACCCCCTCGTTTATATGTTAGTGATTCATTTGGCCCCTTAGACATTCTCTTATACTGCTATTTTTTTTTTTTTTTATGAACTTAGGTCTCTGAAGCAACCTGGAGGCCAAAAATAAGTCCATTAATTTGTCAACTGTTGTATTTTTTTGCAGAAGATGATGACTCTATAGTAGAAATCAAACTAGAGCTGTCTTAGTTTTGTCATTCTTTGATCTCCTTGATAGCTTTGGCAAGCTATAGATATCCACAGTCCTCTCTGATAGCTTGAACTTGGCTTCCTAAGTGAGAAATAAAGGAGGCTGGTCTGAGTGTGAAAGGACCAAAGAGAGTTTATTTCTGTAAGACTCTGGTGTAATGAAGGGGGCCTGGATTTTGTTATTCCAACGTGCGACCTTTCATGAGATCAGGTGAGAAAATAGCTCCACAACTAAAGAGAGAGGGAGACAAAGTTAGGAAAGGGGCAAGGGGAAAAGTGAATTTTTTGAAAATAGTTCCCAGTCTGAGCATCAACGCAGAGGGATAAGCAGGTCAGAGGAGAAAGGGCAGGGCTGAAATGAGAGGTGGGATTCACCAAGAGGAAACCATCCACTTCCCAATATTGCCTCCGAACTCTAGAAATTAACCAGATTAAAATTGTGTTGTTGTTGTTGTTGTTGGTGGTGGTGGTGGTGGTGGTGGTGGTGGTGATGGTGGTGTTTTCCCAATTAAACTCAGTAGCCCATTTGAATAGAATTGCCTGCCTTGTTACAGGGAAGGGTTGTAAAGACCACAGAGTATCCGCAAAGCCCTATCACTGACACCAATGATTTTCATTTAAATGGTGATGATGATTCCCAAATGACAGTGAACACATATAATTTCTTACTGCAAATGTTCCTGCATAATTCTCCGTTGGAGGATAGGGAGCAATAGAGGAATATGGCAGTTTGCGTGGACAAACAGAAGTTTGTTCACTGTAATTACTGCAGCCAGTGTCGGGGTATTCTCGGTCGTAGAATTGTCACCACCCAAAAGAAGCTTTGCTTTCCTCGGTAATGTTCAGGACAGATGGAATGGAATTGCTCATTCTGTGCCGCTTTGGAATATTGCAGACCTCACATCGATATAGTTAGAGATGCCCACAACCTAACGAGAGCAAAAGTTTACTTGAGAGAGGACTCACTCGTTTTATTATGGTCACTTTTATAACTTCAATCACCCTTTTTAGTTGGCTTTAACTAAACCTTTAATTGTCTGGTATGAAACAATCGACCTTTATCTTCTTCCCCGAGAAGACTAGAATTAAAAATATTTACGGTTTGCAGTAATGTATTCACTTCTATGGCAAAATGTTGCCAATTGGTGTTTTTCTCCTCTTTTTCAAAAGATGATTACATGTTCACAATTTATAAGGTATTGTACACATTTCAGCAGGAAATTGTAAGCCTTTATCTTTTGACAGCAAGAAGGAATTACTGCCCCCCCCCTTTTTTTAAATAGCCTCCCTATTTTGTCCAAATAAATGATTCATGCTGGAGACTTCATGATGTCTTTTGTTGGTTTCTGTGAATTTCAACACAGGCAGTCAAAAGGGAAAAGAAGTAACGCATTTCTGAAAATTTCAGAAAATTATAGGTTTTATATGGGAAGGAGGATGCATTCAAATATCTTTAGTCCTGATTTCTTCTTCCTTCTGTGCTTTATTAATGCAAAGCTTAGAGCAAGGGAAAGAAAATAAATGAAAGGGTAGGAAATGAATATTTTCTTTCTCTCTCCAGTGACTGCTCAATGCCCAGTCACTTTCCTTAGCCTCATAAGAATAAAAGAAAGTAAGGGATGGCTGTAGCCATGTTGATGAACACCTACCACCAGTATCAGAAAACTCCTTATTTAAAAATAAGCAGCATGTCTTTGCTAATGTGGCTTTTTCCAGAAGTTTCTGAATGTACCTTTTTTTTTTTTTAAGTTAAATAGTGAAAGTTATATTATCATTAACTTTATGTGGTGATATTATTTTTAGTGCTATTTCACCTGCAGTTACCTAGAAACTTTCATCGCTTGGAAATACATAGCTGGAAGGTGATTTAAGTGTTCTCTAACCTCAAAAATAACTATCCCCTCGCTCAAAGCAAGTCCCTTTGGAGACCCGGCTAGTGGACAAGTAAGCAGTGGTGAAAAGCTTTCAGTACTTTTGCTTATGGTCAAATCTTGGCACTCTGCCTCTAACTCTTGTTTGCTTCAGCCCCACGGTTTCTCAACCTTAATAGCATTAACATTTGGGGATGATGGGATCCCTGGGTGGCGCAGTGGTTTAGCGCCTGCCTTTGGCCTAGGGCGCGATCCTGGAGACCCAGGATCAAATCCCACGTCGGGCTCCCGGTGCATGGAGCCTGCTTCTCCCTCTGCCTGTGTCTCTGCCTCTCTCTCTCACTGTGTGCCTATCATAAATAAATAATAAAAAAAATTTAAAAAAAAAAAAAAAACATTTGGGGATGGATCAAAGTAATTTGTTGTGGGGGGCTGCCTTTGTATATTGTAAGGTGTTCAGGAGCATCCCTGGCTTCTACGCATAAGATGCCTGTAGCACCTCCCTCACTCGTGACAACTACAAATGTCTCCAGACATTGCCAAATGTCCTTGAGAACAAAATCACTCCTAAGAACGACTTCCCTAGACCACACATACGTACTGACGTATTTGAAATTCTTCAGAAATGACGAAGTCATCTCTTCTCCATGGTATCTGGAGATGAAAGAAAATTGGGGAGGTACACATCTATCTACAGATCCTCTAGTGCCTAATCTGAAAATATGAGGTGCCCCACTGTAGTACATTTAACAGATGCACGCACAGACCCCCACATGCACTTGCACACGAGCATCTAGAGTGTTAAATCTCCGTCTCTTCCATATCAGTTGTAGTAAACAGAGTAGTGATTTTGATATATATTTGAGTCAGCCCTGCATTTTCAGAAACATAGTGTATGTCTCCGTATCTTACATAACTTGGGAGCCAGGTGTTTTCATAGCAATTAGGTGCTATATTTAGACAGAATTTGGTTTAAAAATTCCACTGCAATTTAGTTGTCATATGTCCTGTTGGAATCTGAACTGTAAAAGTGAGTCATGTTGCAACAACAGCAACATGTCATCATCATCATCATCATCATCATCATCATCATCAGATCAGATGGTTGAAAGACGAAATGGGCAAATGTAGATGAAAATACATAGCCCAGTGACTGGCATCTAATATGCACTCAAAAAAAAAAAAAAAAAAAAACATTGCTTTCAACAGTTTCAATCATGAAGTGTAAGTCAGCACCCAATGAAGGTATAATTTTCCCACTCCTCGAGCCTCTTCATGAAGGACGTGTTTTCAAGACTTTCTAGGATTTGATGGAAGAGGCTTGAAGCTCTGGGACTTCGAAAGACCTGGGATTGACTTTTAGCTCTGATTCTTATTTCGTGTTAGCAATCTTAAAAATTGTTAACTACTTAGAGCCTCAGATTTCTTGAAAAAGATGGAAAAAAAAACATTTTTTGAAAGTCCTTCTAAATTGTGATGCATGGCTGAAGTACATGGTTCTGTTTCTTGGACTGGTAAATAATCAAGGAAGACAAACAGTGGAAGGATGTGTGCCCACTGAGTGTCACGTTCCTACTCACGCCAAATAAGCTATGAATGTGTAAACCCCTAGAAGACTACAGAGAACCTGGTGGTGCCTGCAATCAAAGCAGATGGACTGAATGAGCTTGAATCTTCCAGGGTCAGGACAAAGCCATCCAAAGGGTCAGGCCTGCAGAAAAAAGGGCAAAATCATGGCTCATTTGTCAGTGTGAGTGGCAGCAATCTTCAACTTGGAGCTCCCGGGGCAGATTTCTGCTTCCCTGTGGGTAGCCACAGCCAAGCATCCGCATCCTCATTCTTATTCTATGGGTCACTTCCCTACACTCTGTGAGCAGCAGTTCTCCACCACCGCCTGTCACAAGCGCCTTCTTGGCTCTCTGGGTCTACAGGGGACTCATTCCCTTTAGAATACAAAGGTTAATGGGTTTGGCAAATTCTCAGGCGGAGACGGGCAGAGGACGGATGTTTTTTCAATATGGTTTTAAGGCCGTTATGAAGTGTGGTGTTGAGACTTTCAGGAATCCATGACCTCTTGGATATTGCACATTACTGCTTTTCTTTATATGCTGACTTTAATATCCCCGCCAGGGTGCGAGCAATGTCATAAGCACCGCTCTTGGCACCCACCCAGTTTCCCTTCAGCTCATTGCAAACATCTGCTGTGACCCCCTGCCCAGAGGCCCAAATGTGAAGCACAGTGCTTTTATAGGACCTGCAGTAAGAATTACTAGCATGGAAAATTGCTTCCTTGATGACCAATTCCAAGAAGAAAACTGATGACATAAGGTTTTCTTTTTTAAATTAATCATTATTTTTTTTTTTAGCATCAAGTAGATATAAGGGAATATTTACACCACGTGTGAGATACAAAGAAGAGGGATACCACAGAAGCTCATGGGTCTACTACCCAGGGCCTTTCCTCAGTCCATCCGTATCCTTTCCCCACAGAGAAAATCAGTGTTCTTAATTTTGTGTTTATCATTCCCTTTCTTTTTTTTTTTTTTTAATATGCAATAACACATATATTGGATGTGATTTTAATTTTTGGCATGTTTTTGCAATTTGTAACAATGGGCTATGGTTGACCCTGAATAACACAGTTTGAACAGTGTGGATCCATTTGTCACTTTTTTTTTTTTTTTTTTTGGACATACAGTACAGCACTGTGAAAGTATTGTCTCTTCCTTATGGTTTTCTTAATAACATTTCCTTTCCACTAGCTTACTTTATGGTAAGAATACAGTATATACTACAGATAATGTATGAAATATGTGTTTAACCACTTTGTGTTACAAGTAAGCCATCTGGTCAACAGGAATCTATTATGAGTTAAGTTTTTGGGGAATCAAAAGTTATATGCAGATTTTCATCTGCATGAGGATGGGGTTACAACCCCTGACTCCTGTATTGCTCGGGGGTCAGCTATATATGATTTCTTCTAAAACCTGGTCCTTTATTTATTTTTTATTTTATTTTTTTTAATTTTTTATTTTTTTAAACCCGTCCCTTTAAATTACTCTAATGTGCCTGAAATACATGTGTATGATTGCAATTTATTCTCCCTACTGTATACGATCCTATTCTATTCCTGATGTATTTGTGACATCTTCCTTTCTTGCCGCTGCAAATTGTGCTTATGAACATTTTTGTCAGTGATCGCGGTGCTCACAGAGGAGAGTTTTCTAGATTATAGATTTAGGAGTGCACTTGCTGAGTCATAGGGTGGGCCCACATTCAATAGTTTTAGGTCATTACAATTATCTAGAAAATTTCTAGTACTGTTTTTCACTTCCAACAACTCTGGCATTATTGTCCCTGCTCTATGTATGTCCTTGCCAATATTTGGCATCATCTGACTTTTTAAAAATGTCATATGCCATCTGATGAATTGGTACTTTATTTTGGTTATGAATTATGATTCCCTGGTTACTAAGGAATAAACACTATATTTTTGTAAGATTATTGACTATTTGGTTTCCCTTATCTTTGAAAAACCTATTTAATATTTTTGCCCCTTTTTTTCTACTTGGAGTTTCTTTCATGTACAATGGTACAGCTCTTTATATGCTTCGGACAATGGTTGTGGAGAATAGTTTATGTTCCTTATCTCTATCTGTGGCTAATCTTTGCACTGTTTTGATATTTTTTTAATAAATAGATCATCCTCATTTTAATACAGTTGAGTTTATCCACCTTCTCCTTTATGATCTGTGCTTTGTATGTGCACATGTGTGTTAAGAAATTCTTTCCTGCCCATGGTCATCAAGCCATCCTATGGTAATACCCTCTATTCATTTTTTTATAAAGATTTTATTTTATTTATTTATTCATGAGTGACACACAGAGAGAGGCACAAGCAGAGGGAGAAGCAGGCTACATGCAGGGAGCCCGATGTGGGACTTGATCCTGAGTCTCCAGGATTACGCCCTGGGCCAAAGGCAGGCGCTAAACCACTGAGCCACTCAGGGACCCCACCCTCTATTCATTTTGAAGTTTGTTTCTCAACTATCAATCTCTGAGCCTCATGGAATTGATTTTCCATGGTGTAAGATAATGACAGTATCATTATTTCCATCCATATAATTAATATTTTTAATATAAAACTTTAATTAAATTATTTCCCCAGAAACCTCTACGGAAAATTTTTAACATTTCCCAGTGAAAAATACCGGCTCAGTCATAATAAATCAAATTTTCTTGTAAACATGTATCAGTTTCTGGTCTTTGTATTCTGGTCCATGGGTCATTTGTCATGTTCTCCTACTGGTACTGCACCTTCTTAGTTAATACAGTTTTATATTAATTATGGATCTCAACACCACCTCCCACCATGAATTTGTTCTTCTGGGGGGTGTGTAGTCATTTCCATCATTTCCTCTTCTAGGGGAACTTGAGGTTCAGCTTGGTAACTCCCATGAGAGGACACAACAGCAAGGATGATATACATCATTCGGCTTTTGCTATTGTTACTAACAACCCCAGGCTATTGATTTGCAACAACCACTTATTCAGCTCCCAGTTTAATGGTTTGTCAAAGTGGTCTGGGTTCAGTTGGATGGTACTTCCGTTCTAAGCCAGAGTTGGCTGCTGGTGGGTAATTAAGAACAAAATAACAGATTTTATTACCAGATGCAGGGTTAAATCTTTATCCGATATCTTTAACTGCATACGAAACCTCTCCAAAACATGTGGGCATAATAACAATAAGCAACATTTATTTTCTCCCACGATATGATGGTCAGAGATTTGGGAGGGGTGGAGGTGGATGGTTCTGGCTCAAGAGTCTCTGTGAGATTGCAGTCACAGTGTTGCCAGCTGGCGGTCATCTTAATGCACGACTGGAGCTGCAGGATCTGTTCCCCTGGTGGCTTACTCACCTGGCTTGCAGGGTGGTGCTGGCTGCCGGCCACTCGAGATCTATATCACTCGGTGGCTCTTTAACATAGGGCTACGTAGCTGTCCTTGTGATCCCAGGATGGCCTCTGGCTTCCGCAGAGCAATTAATCCAAGAGAGAGTGAGGTAAAAGCTTGAATGTCTCTCTCTCTCTCTCTCTCTCTCTTTTTTAATGCAGTCATTTTGAAGATTTAATTTATTTATTTGAGAGAGAGAGAAAGAGAGAGCAAGCAGGTGGAGAGGCAGAGGGAGAGGGAGAGAATCT
The DNA here is from genome assembly GCF_011100685.1 of Canis lupus familiaris. Classification (NCBI taxonomy): domain Eukaryota; kingdom Metazoa; phylum Chordata; class Mammalia; order Carnivora; family Canidae; genus Canis; species Canis lupus. The sequence continues at coordinate 28,706,790 of NC_049239.1, forward strand.
CAAGCAGACCCACACTGAGCGCAGACCTGGACACCGGGCCTCACAAACCTGAGGTCATGACCTGAGCCAAAACCAGGAGTTGGATGTGGATGCTTAACCAGGTGAGCCACCCAGATGCCCCACTGAGTGTCTTTTCTGCAGGAGCCATGAAGCTGCCCTCCATCTCTTCCACAATATTCGGTGAGGCACACAGGCCCGCTCTGTTCAATAGGGGAGGAGACTGAAGAAGAGCCTGACTAGTAGGAGGTGAGAAGGATGGGGAACAATCGTGGAGACTATTTTCTGTGGTCTTTTTTTTAAAGATATTATAGTAAATCTACATATTATTACCCACCCACCCCCAAAATCTTTGGGTTTTAAGTACAAATCTATTTAAAGATAGATTTACATCAGGTGGTAAAATAGGTTTATATATATATATATATATATATATATATATTTTTTAATTTATTTATTTACCATACTCACAGAGAGAGAGAGAGAGGCAGAGACACAGGCAGAGGGAGAAGCAGGCTCCATGCACCGGAAGCCCAACGTGGGATTCGATCCCGGGTCTCCAGGATTGCGTCCTGGGCCAAAGGCAGGCACCAAACCGCTGTGCCACCCAGGGATCCCAGGTTTATATTTTTAAAGGTCTTACTCAGGGATGCCCGGGTGGCTCAGTGGTTGAGCGTCTACCTTTGGCTCAGGTCGTGACCCCGGGTCCCAGGATCGAGTCTCCCATTAGGCTCCCCGCAGGGAGCCTGCTTCTCCCTCTGCCTGTGTCTCCACCTCTCTCTGTGTCTCATGAATAAATAAATAAAATCTTTAAAAAAATAAAGGTCTTACTCAGGTTGTGGTTTTAAAATAGTGCCTATTCCAGAGCGACTTCTCTGTAAACGTTCTTCCAATGTTATGTATGTTAATCCTTATAACTACCTTTCCCCCCTTTTAAATAGGTATCAATAGTCTCATTTTAAAGTTGAAGAGACAAATTCAGAGCGCTCACATAACTTTTAGAAATGTAGATCGCCACAGAACGCCAGAGGTAGGCTTCTCACCCTGGCCTATTCCACGTCCATGGCCTTGGGCTTTCCACGCAGCTGCCCCCAAATATGCAGGAGGAGCTGGTCAGGAATCCCCGATGTAAGAATCAGGAGTAGTGCTTCAAGTGAGCATTTTTAAAAGAGCATGCTTATTCATTCTGCCCAAATTTCAAATACGTAACAGACGGCAAAGATCCGTAATCATCTATTTAAGACATTCTCCTCCCTCAACAGTACCGGAACGAAACTGTTTAGATCAGGTATGTAGAAGAAACAGCAAAATGTTCCATTGAAAAAAACAGAATCTCAGGATAGACTGCTTTCCATGTTTTTTCCACTCTTTGTATTCAAATATATCAAACACTTAACAATATAAATAACTTTAGTGGATTTATAGGGCAACTAGAATCTCTCTTTTAAGGGAGCCATGAGATGGTGCCCTAGTCTTGCTATGTTTCCTGTTCCTTCCTTATAATTTTGCTTTTATTTTCCACACTGACCCCTCACTGTCTGGGTAAATCCTTTAGATGAAGGTGAACATAGGTATGCAGCTGGGATAATCCTGACAAAATGAAATATTCCTCTGAATGTTGTCTACTTGTGAAAGTTTTCTAGGAATAGCCTTGTGTGAGGATTGTTTTTCTGCTGCTTTGGAAGTTGTTCAGAATGTCAGCCCTGGGCTCAGCAGAGAGGTAATATTTGGGGGCCTAAGTGGTACCTTTTTTTTTTTTTTTTTTAAGATTTTATGTATTTATTCCTGAGAGACCCGGAGAGAGGGGCAGAGACACAGGCAGAGGGAGAAGCAGGCTCCATGCAGGAAGCCCGATGCGGGACTTGATCCCAGGACCCTGGGGTCACGCCCTGGGCCAGAGGTAGACACTCAACTGCTGAGCCACCCAAGTGGTCCAGCTCAGTGGTACCTTAAAGAACCATGTCAGTTATTCAAAAGTTCTTTTTCTTTTAATCGAATCTTACTCTTACCCCCATAAATAACTTTGGCTGCAAAAGCTCATGTTAGTACTTCTTTCAAAAATATTTGTGGCACCGGTTTTGACTTTTACCTTTTTAAAGCCTCCTACATATGGAGTATACATATGTATTAGCTGTGGGATGCTGGAAAAATCCAGCAAGTGAAAATCAAAGTGTTAAAAAAAAAAATCAAGGTGATGTTTGAACAGCAATGAAAATACAATATATCCAAGATGATAATAATCATAGCAACCAAGGAAATGTTTATAATGGCTTGAGATACATGGCTTTTCAAAAGATGTCCATTAAATAAAGCAAAACAAATATGCAACATTTGTCTTTGATATTACCGCAAACTTTAGTAAGTCAGTAACTTCATCAAACCTTGGAAATTCCTTCGTAATTTTAAGGGGCAACAATTTATCCTTCCCTTTAGCCCTCCTGAGTTATTAGATGTAGTTATTTTGTACAATTACCACATTACTCTGCAAGGAAGTTTGCATTTTACTTTTAGGGTTTTAACTTTTATTGCAAATGTTAATGCAACATTAAAATTCAGCATTTAAGTTCCCAGGAGCAAGGAAATGCAAAGGGCAAGGTTCTCCTAATGTGATTAATTCGTTATTCTATCTTAGGCTTCTCATTAGGACATGCATTTATGTTTCCAACTTATAAATTAAAAGACATTAAGCACAGTTCTTTCTTTCATGGTTTTACGCAAAGGGGAGAACATTTTCAGTTACTATCCTTGATAAAATCTGATTTAAAAAGAAAAAAAAAAAAAAACAAAAACAACTCTATGTCCACCAATTACCATTCCTTACCCCCTCACAAATTTCTATGGTTCTTCATTCAGGTTATGTCTATATAGTATAAAACAAACTAATCCAAAAGAAAACATCCAGCAAAACATCCTCTTTTATATCCATAAAATAATGCATAAATGCAATCTTAATCTCTATTCACGAAACATCTATGTATTCCTCATAAATGCTTAGATTGTCACTTCTATAAAATAGCCTACCATAACCTACATTATTATTATTTCTAATAAGCGGTTTTCAGTTTATAACATGCTTTATAATACCAAAATTTGATCAAAAACTAGAAGGTACTATAGGCCCTACTTTGGGTATGAGTAGAAAAAATTGAGGTCATGGCTTTAGCTCTTAAACAAATCTGAGATTCAAACTTGAAATCAGCTGAATGATTTTGACACCATGGGCCAATTATTTTCTCTGACTTTCTCAAGTATAAAACAAGAGTGCTGTGGACCTTAGGAAACCATGTTGTTACGAGGATCAAATCATATATGTTATGTGGGTGGATAAAGCGTTTTGCCATTGCTACATATACACCTATGTCCACATATATTTACATTAATATTCCTTTGAGCTCCCGTAACAGGTAATATCAAATATTTGAAATTATATAATATTTAACATGTGTCTTCTTTTCAATAAAATACTTAAGTTCCTAAAAAAAAAAAAATGGGTTTTACGTGTCAGCATTTGATCATCAATATTCAGTTGGAACCTACAATGTTGAAGTAACAACAATGGAAAGACTATAATGCATCCACACAGGGACACACAGGTGTGTACTTCTAGAAAGAATTGGATACATTTTAATTCTTAAAACAATGTAGTTTCCTCTCGGAAAGTAGATGTAACTTTATTAAAAATGATAGCTAATGTTTATTGAGCCTCTACCATGTACCAGCCACTAGTCTAGAGCCCTTGACTTGTATTATTTTATCCTCACATAACATCCCCATGATATAGAAATTATTAATATGTCTCATTTTCAGTTTAGGGTACTGAGCCCAGAGAGATGATTAATCAGTTAAAAATCATAGGATCTGTGTTTCGATTTTCTTGCCCTTCCCTGCTATACTTTAAAACTACTACAGTTAAAATTAAAAATAAATAAATAAATAAATAAATAAATAAATAAATAAATAAACTACTACAGTTATGTGCACAGTTACCTAGGGTATTAGACCAAAGAGCAGACTGATTGGAGATGAGATTGTAGGAGGCCTTGTACAACGTGATTACCCGATGAGCAGATGAATGAAAGAGCTGGCCGTGAGTCAGAGGTCATGGCTAAGAAGTTTAGTTTGTTCCTCGTTCCTTTGTAGATCTTTGATTCTGCAAGTCTCTCATTGAAATTCTTAAATATAAATATATAAAACCATAAGCAACTGAGAATTTAAATACCAGATAGTTTTTTTAAATTTTTCTTATTTAAATTCAATTTAGTTAATATATAGTGTATTATTAGTTTCAGGAGTAGAATTCAGCGATTCATCACTTACATGTAACACCCAGTGCACAACACCTCAAGTGCCCTCTTTAATGCCTGTCACCCAATTACCCCATCCCCTGATCCATCTCCCCTCCAGCAACCCTCAGTTTGTTTCCTATGGAGTCTTTTATAATATGTGCCTCTCTCTCTGTTTTCATCTTATTTTATTTTTCCTTCTCATCCCGTATGTTCATCTGTTTTATTCTTAAATTCCACATATGAGTGAAATCATATGGTATTTATCTTTCTCTGACTGACTTACTTTGCTTAGTGTAATACCCTCTGTCTAGTTCCATCCACGTTGTTGCACATGACGAGATTTCATTATTTTTTGAGGGCTGAGTCATATTCCATTGTGTGTATTATATATATATATATATATATATATATATATATATATATATATATACCCCGTCTTCACCCATTCATCTGTCAATGGACATCTGGGCTCTTTCCATAGTTTGGCTACTGTGGACATTGCTGCTATAAACATTGTGGTGCGTGTGCCCATTTAAATCCCTATTTTTGTATTATTTGGATAAATTCCTAGCAGTACAATTGCTGGGTCGCAGGGTCTATTTTTGACTTTTGAGGAACCTCCAAACTGTTTTCCAGAGTGGCTGCACCTGCTTGCATTCCTACCAACAGTGGAAGAGGGTTCCCTTTTCTCCACATCCTCTCCGTTTGTTGTTTCCTGAATTGTTAATTTTCCCCATTCTCACTGGTGTGAGGTGATACCTCTTTGTGGTTTTGATCTGTATTTCCCTGAGGGCAAGTGATGCGGAGCATTTTCCATGCGTCTGTTAGTCATTTGCATGTCTTCTTTGGAGAAATGTCTGTTCATGTCTTCTGCCCATTTCTTGACTGGATGTTTTGTTTTGTTTTGTTTTTGGGGTGTTGTATTTGCTAAGTTCTTTATAGATTTGGATACTAGCCCATCATCTGATGTTTCATTTGCAAATTTCTCCTCCCATTCTGTAGGTTGCCTTTAACTTTTGTTGATTATTTCCTTTGTTGTGCAAAAGCTTTTTATCTTGATGAAATCCCAGTAGTTCATTTTTGCTTTTGTTTCCCTTGCTTGTGGAGACATGTTTAGCAAGAAGTTACTGTGGCTGAGGTCTAAGAGGTTGCTGCCTGTGTTCTCCTCTAGGATTTTAATGGTTTCCTGTCTTGCATTTACATCTTTCATCACTTTTGAATTTATTTTTGTGTCTGGTGTAAGAAAGTGATCCATTTTATTCTTCCACATGTGGCTGTCCAGTTTTTCCAACAATATTTGTTGAGGAGACTGTCTTTTTCCCATCAGCTACTCTTTCCTGCTTTCTTGAAGACTAATTGACCATTAAGTTGTAAGTCCATTTCTGGGTTCTCTATTCTGTTCCATTGATCTATGTATCTGTTTTTGTGCCAGGACCACACTGTGTTGATGACCACAGCTTTGTAGTACAGCTTGAAATCTGGAATTGTGTTGCCGCCAGCTTTGGTTTTCTTATTCAACATTATTTTGGCTATTTGGGATCTTTTCTGGTTCCATACAAATTTTAGAATATTTGTTCTAGCTCTGTGAAAAATCAGGATTGCATTGAATGTGTAGATTGCTTTGGGTAGCAGAGATATTATAACAGTATTTGTTCTTCCAGTCCATGAGCATGGGATGTTTTCCCATTTCTTTGTGTCTTCCTCACTTTCTTTAATAAGTGTGCTGTAGCTTTCAGAATACAGATCTTTTGCTTTTTTGTTTTGGCTTATTCCTAGGTATTTTATGGGTTTTGGTGAAATTGTAAATGGGATCAATTCTTTGATTTCTCTTTTTGCTGCTTCATTGTAGCGTATAGAAATGCAACAGACTTCTGTGCATTGATTATATATCCTGCCACTTTGCTGAATTCCTGTATCAGTTCTATCAAACTTTTGGTAGAATCTTTTGGATTTTATACATACACTATCAGGCCATCTGCAAAGAGTAATAGTTTTGACTTCTTCCTTGCTGATTTGGATGGCTTCTATTTCTTTGGTTATCTGCTGAGGCTAGGACTTCCAGTACTAAGTTGAACAACAGTGGTGAAAGTGGACCTCCCTGTCATGTTTGGGACATTAGGGGAAAAGCTCCCAGTTTTTCCCTGTCAAGGATGATATTAGCTGTCCTTCATATATGGCCTTTATGATGTTGAGTATGTTCCCTCCACCCTCTATGCTACAGGGAATTTTAATCAACAAAGGATGCTGTCTGTATTGTGTTAAATGCTTTTTCTGCATCTGTTGAGAGGATCATATGGTCCCTCTTTATTTTCTTAATGTGGTGTATTACATTGATTGATTTGTAGATGTTGAACTACCCCTGCGTCCCAGGGATAAATCCCACTTGATCATGGTGAATAATCCTTGTAATGTACTGTGGATCCGATTAGCTAGTATCTTGTTGAGAAGTTTTACATCCATGTTCATCAGGGATGTTGTCTGCAATTCTCCTTTTTAGTGGGGTTTTTGTCTGGTTCAGGGTTGATCCTGAATGCTGGTAATGCTGGACTCATAGAATGAGTTTTCCTTACATTTCTATTTTTTGGAACAGTTTCAGAAAAATAATTATTAATTCTTCTTTAAATATTTGGTAAAATTCTCCTGGGAAGCCATCCAGTCCTGGACTCTCGTTTGCTGGAAGATTTCTGATTACCGATTCAGCTTCTTTGCTGGTTATAAGTCTGTTCAGATTTTCTATTTCTTCTTGTTTCAGCTTTGATAGTTTATATGTTTCCAGAAATTTGTCCATTTCATTTAGATTGCCCAATTTGTTGGCATATAATATTCTCTTATAATTGTTTGTATTTCTTCAGTGCTGGCTGTGATCTCTCCTTTTCCTTTCATGATTGTATTTATTTGGGCTCTTTCTCTTTACTTTTTGATAAGTCTAGCTAGGGTATATCAGTCTTGTTAACTCTTTCAAAAACGAGCTCCTAGTTTTGTTGATCTGTTCTACTGTTTTTTGATTTCTATATCATTGATATCTGCTCTAATCTTCATTATTTTTCCTCTTCTACTGATATTTTTCCAGCTCCTTTAGGTATAAGCTTAGGTTGTGTATTTGAGACTTTTCTTGCACTTGAAGAAGGCCTGTATTTCTATGTACTTCCCTCTTAGGACCACCTTTGCTGCAGCCTAAGGATTTTGATCTGTTGTATTTTCATTTTCATTTGTTTCCATGCACTTTTTAAATTCTTTTTTTTAATTTCCTGGTTGACCCATTCATTTTCTTAGTAAAATGCTCTTTAGCTTCCATGTATTTGTGGTCCTTTCATTTTTTTTTTTTTTTCTTTTGGTGGACTTCAAGTTTCATAGCATTTTGCTCTGAAAATATTCATTGTATGGTATCAAACATTTTGTACTGATTAAGTCCTGACTTGTGACCCCGTATGTGATCTATTCTGGAGAATGTCCCATGTGCACTCGAAAAGAATGTGTATTTTGCTGCTTTAGGATGAAATGCTCTGAATATATCTGTTAAGTCCATCTGGCCCAGGGTGTTATTCAAAGCCCTTGTTTCCTTATTGATCTTCTGCTTAGATAATCTATCCATTGGTATGAGTGAGGCATTCAAGTCCCCTACTATTATTGTATTATTATCAATGAATTTCTTAAAGTTGTTATTGATTCATTTATATATTTGGCTGCTCCCAAGCTAAGGGCATAAATATTTACAATTGTTACACCTTATCAGTGGATAGACCCCTTTTTTATGATAGAGTATCCTTCTTCATCTCTTATTTCAGTCTTTGGTTTAATATCTAGTTTGTCTGATATAAGGATGGCTACTTTAGCTTTCTTTTGATCTCCATTGGCATGATAAATCATTCTCCAGCCTCCCTCATTTTTAATCTGGAGGTGTCTTTGGCTTTATAGTGAGTGTCTTATAGGCAGCATATCAATGGACCTTATCTTTTTTATCCTTTCTGATACCCTACGTCTTTTGAATGGAGCATTTAGTCCATTTACATTCCGAGTAATTACTGAAAGATAATAATTTAGTCCCATTGTATTATCTGTAAAGTCACTGTTCCTGTAGATTGTTTCTGTTCCTTTCTAGTCTTTGTTACTTTTAATCACTCTTTCTGCTTAAAGGGTCCCCTTTACTATTTCTTGCAGGGTTGGTTTAGTGTACACAAATGCCTTTATTTTTGTTTGTCTCGGAAACTCTTTATCTCTCCTTCTATTCCTAATGACAGCCTCATTGGATAAAATATTCTTGGCTGCATAGTTCTCCCATCTAGCATGTTGAATATAACATGCAAGTCCTTTCTGGCCTGCCAGGTCTCAGTGGACCGGTATGCTGCCAGCATTATGTGTTTACCCTTGTAAGTTAAGGACTGCTTGTCCTGCTGCTTTCAGAATTTTCTCTTTATTTTTGTAATTCACAAGTTTCACTATAATACATCATGGTGTTGACCTGTTTTTGTTGATTAACAGGGGAATTCTCTGTACCTCTTGGACTTGAATGCCTTCTACTGATTAGGGAAGTTCTCAGCTATAATTTGTTCAAATAAACCTTCTTTTTTTCCTTTTTATTCTCTTTTTCCTACTCTCTTTCTTCTGAGACTCCTATAATACAGATATTATTTTGCTTTATGAAATTGATGAGTTCCCTAAGTCTACCTTTGTGATATAATAGTTTTCTTTCCCTCTTCTTTTCAGTTCATTATATTCATAATTTTATCTTCTGTATTACTGATTCACTCTTCTACTTCGTTCATCCTCATTTATATACCCTCCACTTGGGACTGCATCTCAGTTACAGCATTTTTCATTTCAGCCTGCATAGATTTTTAGTTCTTTTATCTCTACAGTAAGGGATTCTCTAGTGTCTTCTATGCTTTTTTCAAACCCAGCTTGTATCTTTATAATCATTGTTTTAAATTCTAGGTCAGACATCTTCCTTATATCTACATTGATTAAATCCTTGGCTGTGAGTACTACCTCCTGTTCTTTCTTTCGGGGTGAATTTCTTCATCTTATCATTTTGTCCAGAAAAGAAAAGAAGAAAGAAATAACAAAAACAACAAGAGCAACAACAAACAACAACAACAACAAGAAAACTAGACACTGGGTGTGTTTGGTCTGCTTGTTAGAAGAAACAAGATCCCAAAACAAGAAAGAAAAAAATATATATATATGTATATATGTATATACAATAAAATAAAAGGAAAGGAAACAAAAATATATAGTTTATATATGAAAATAAAATTTAAAAATAATTTTAAAATATTTGAAAAAAAATAACTGGAAAAAATAACCCTAAAAGTCTAACAAATAAAAGTACAAAGAATGCTAGATACTCTTTTCCCTGAGAGCTGAAGCTCTGTAGCTCCCTCTGATCAGTAAACTTAGTGTGAGTGTTTGTGCGGGTCTTCTGGGTAGGAGCCTATTGGGCTGATTGTCAGGTGGACTTGCTCCAGTGGGGCCCCAGTGCGCGGGGAGGTAAGGCTCAATGCAAGCAGCTCCAGACCCCTCTAGGTGGCATTGTTTTGCTCTCTGAAAGCTGTCAGCACTGATGGGCAGGATGAAGATGGAGGCCCTCTGCTCTCTAGGCCAGGAGGTGAAAATTCACACCATCTCCTCTTAGTGAACCCTCACAGAAGAGCCATCAATCACTGTTGTCTCCCTGGTTTCCATCAGAACTCTGTGTTCACCCAACCTGTGTCAGAGCTTCTTTTTATCCCAGCCACACACCTGAGGTTCAAAACTCCCTATTTTAGGGACTCTCAGGGTGCGGACCTATGCTGTTCCTCCTGGGGAGGGTCTCCTCATTCTTCTGCCTTTTGCTGGAGTCCTTCCAGGAAAGCCATCACCCGACTGTGCAGTGGTTTGCAGTTTATGATAACACAGAGCAGAAAGCTGGCACCCAGACCTGCTATTCGCAGCCAGCTTGCGTGCTCCTATGCTGGGAACGGTGCATCACTTAGGTGTCGTCCTTTCTTCTTATGACCCTGGGGATCTTCAGATCATGGTGTCACACCTGGAATTCCGCTCCGCTTTGCCTCCTGAGCACCTCTCAACCAGGCATGTCCCCACTGCAGCAAACTTCCGAAAGTTCAGATTTTTTGCTCTGCTGCTTCTAATGCTTTGCAGTAGCCTCCATAAGCAGGTCCCTGCCCACTGTCTGACTGTCTGATCCCCTCAGCTCCGCCACACCGGATTCAGATCTTCACACCTCCTACCTTCTGAAAGGTAGAAGCTTTTCTTTCTTTTTTGTAGATTTGCAGTATTTGTTTTCTCAGACCTCCAGTTGATTTCTTGGTTGTTCAGAATGATTTGATAACTATCCACTTGTATTGGAGGGAGGAGACGAACTTAGGATTCCCCTACTCCTCTGCCGTCTTAACTCTCGGCCAGATAAATTATCTAATCGGTTGTTTTTTAAAGGCTTTAGCTCCTTATTAAACATGGATGATTAATTGCTAAAACTTATAATATAAACAAAAATATAGCAAAAATAGTTTATTAACTGTCCTCCATCATGGCTTAATTTAGACTTGGCTCATCTCCAGGCTTGAATGAAACATATAGTCAAAGCCATAAACCAGGTGGGTCTTGTTTTTGCCTCGTTGGGCTGTTAAATTTAGAGTTTGACTTAAAGTACATGTTTTCTCTCCTAATTAGTTAAACACTACGATTATCTCCATCACTCTTGAAGCCTGTAAGGCTGTGAACCGCCCCGTCTCGTTACTAAAAGAGAACTTTTCCTTCGTCCTTTCTCCTCCCCTCAGTATCTCTTTCACTTGCTTCCTTTTTGTTTGGCTCTTCCCTTCCCCTGCCCAAGCCTCTCCCTCCTTTTACTAATATTCTACATTTGAGTAATAATGAACAGGTAAGGAAATAGCACTCTAAACACCACTTCACTAATCTTACTGCTCCTTGCTGGTTGTTTGATCACATATTATCTTTTTAGACGGAGATTTTTAATTTTTTTTTTAAAGATTTTTGTTGTTTGTTTATAAAGGGACATTTCTAGCTGCTTGAGCACTTCCTTGAATCCATATACCTCGTGGTTGAAGTTAGACTAGGGCTCCTCAAGCCTGGTTTTACATACTTGTGGACAGTTCATTATTTGTTATATCATGTGCACTGTAGGATGTTTATTGGCAACCTGGGTCTCTACCCACTAAATGCCAATAGCACCTTCCGCCTAGATATGACAGCCCAAAATGTCTCCAGACATTGCCAAATGTCCCCTTGGAGTATAAAATTGAGAGCCACTAAGTTAGACATTTCTAATTTCTATATTTCTTCATTTTTTTCCAGACTGTAAATCTTATATTCCTCAAAAACTATTGAGTTCTAACTTTCGATACTGAATATTTGGCTCAGAAGTTGCTAATGTACAGCCTACTCAATCTCATAAAGTTGTAAAATACCGATTCGTAACATATTCCCACACAGGGGATGTAGCTGTAAGGCTGCAGATTTCAATGTTAAGAAACTTCCAGATGAAGGATATCAAAGTGGAAATGTCAGCTATGCATATGCAGATACATTTAGGAAGCAGGTCAAGGCTGGAGATGCAGGTTGGTAAATAGTCTTGGTTGTGATATTGGCGGGGGGGTTTGTTTTATTATTATTATTATTTTTGGTGATATTGTTTAAAGACGTGAGAGTATGTAAGGTGACCGAACAAAAGTGTGTAATTAGAAATGAGCAGAATGCAGAGGTTTCCACTGGGCAGATAGCTAGAGTTAAACGATGCAAAAGGGAATTGGATCTGAGAAAGAAAAGGAGACGTTAAGGATGAAGAAAGGGAATAATAAGCCAAGGTAATAGATATTGCTATGGTACTGAAGTAATAATCATAGTAATAATAATACAATAAGAACAACTCACAGAACATTTACTGTGACAGAAAACAGAATAAGAGTATTTACATGTATTCATTTAATCTTCATGGCACCTCAGTGGCTATTATCTCTGTTTCATAGCTGAGAAAATTGTATCTTTATCTATAAATATCTGTCACTCTGCCTCTGTCAGTTCCGTATAGCTTCGAGGTCAGTGAGGAAATGACCAAATCTAGACCCCGACTGGTGTTCAAAGCCCAACTCTGTGACCTGCTAGTTCTGTCCTTTTGAATAAATCATGTAATCATCTGTGTTTCAGTTTATTCATCTATTGAATGGGAATGATTGAGAAGATGATACAAGTTAGGGCTCTGAAGAACTTGTCATCTAGTGAGTGATTGTATCTTCCATTATTTTATGTAGGTTGTGTTCAAACATTTTTCTGCTCTGTTGAATGGTTTGAACTCGTGAGAAACCTCCTTGACTCCAGTGTGGAATATCAAAAAATTTCAATGATATTAGGATAGGAATAAAATGGGATCTCCCAAAAATAATCTGAAGTGTATAGTGATAGGTATTAGCCCTTAGTGAACACTAGGTATGCAGGTTTAGCAGGTGGAGTCTGTGTTTTGTAGAATTAGAGTTAAAAAATACAGTTCAGCCAATATTTCAATGCTTTTAATAATTTGGCTACAATACTAGCTGCTAAGTAATGAGGAGTAGTGGTAGCCAGTTGTGAACTGCATCTTTAGAAAGTAGGAGGGAAGGACAGAGGATCGTATTTTTAAAAGACAATCATTTAACAGTTCAGCTGCCTATTAGACTCTATTAGACATTATGCTAAACTGTAGATGCATTCTAAGATGGAATAAAATGTATTTCACACACAACTTTAAACTATGTTGAGGATAATCATATTCATGTGAGCTGAGAATTTCCACAATAAGGGAAAACATTCTTCATCAAGAGGTGGTTCAGTGACAATGTGGGAGAAAATATTTATAACATAAATATGATAGGTAGTAAATATTTTTATTTAAGTCAGAATTTAATTGTTGATAGGAAAAAGGAATTACCCCTGAGCAGAAGATACCAACAGGCAAATAATAAAAATAAAATACGAATAGAAAGCAACAGATATTCCTAGGATATTGATATATAAAATATGTTCAGCTTCACTAATAAATAAATGAAAATTAAATTAACAACAAGATTTCATTTGTCACCACTAAGCTTGATCAAGACTAAATTACACTGACAAAGATGTGGAGAATTGGCCGCATTTGCTGTTGCAGAAGGATGAGCGTATCCAGTCTTTCTTCAGAGGATGTTTTTGTTACATAATTTGTATGATTAATAACAAACATTCGCAATTTTAAAGAAGGAAAGAGAAATGAAGGGAGAGAAACGTGAAGAAAGAGGTGAAGAGGGAAGGAAAGAAGTGAGGTAGCCAAACTGTCTTCAAAAATTAAGATAAGTCTCTAAGTTTGGTAGACAGCTTGTTCTTCCTGCAATGTCTAGACTGATTATTTAACTGAATTAATTGATTCATTGGACGCTAGCCAAAAAGGCATATTGTTTCAGTGCTGCATAGAAGCATCTATATTTTATTTTATATCTTATTTTTATCTTGAATCGCTGTTTGATAGAGTAACCAAAAGCAGTGAAGCAACAACCTTGATGTGTATTTATTTGTGTTTATCTCGAGAGCTTCCAACATCCCCAACTGCATATTAACCTTGCTTTCTCTGACACCCTTTAAATGATAGTAACGTGTTTTGCCGAACAAACGTAGCATACTTTTGTAATTTTAGTTCTGACTGTTGAAATTGAATGCACATTTTTAAAAGACCTGAGTGTATTTATTGGGGCACCTTGTGGGCTCAGTCAGAAGACCCCACAGCTCTTGATCTCAGGGTTGTGGATTTAAGCCTCATGATGGGGTAGAAATTACTTAAAAAATCAACTTAAAAGAAGATATGGGTGTATTATTTTTACCAATTATTTCCACTGTGTCTATTCAATAGTTTTATTATCCAGTTTCCCTTGATTATTATTTTTTTTTAATGTTTAGTTGTGGATTGAACACTCAAGTTATTTAGTATGTGTTTTTTGTGAAGAGACAAACCAGGAAAAAATTCATATTTAAAATGAAAAAATGATTTTTAAAACTTCCATTTGATTCATCCAAATAGCAAATGATTAAATGGAGTGAGTCCTTTATACAGACTTTGTAGTACTGAGTAACTTTAAATTGGAAAGGATAGTTCATCCTGAAAACACCAATTCCACATTTCTAAGAGAGCAAACTTTCTTGAAAAGAAAAATAAAACCTAAATGTTCATATATATGTGAAAAATATATGCCCATGAAAACATAAAAACCCACACCACAATGCATCATCTACATTGTAGGGAAGGGAATGTCCACATGTTTACAATCACATAAGTACAGACTAAAGTCTTTAGATTTTCAGGAAAAACAACACTTTTTTGTTTTGTTTTTGGCTGTTTTTTCTACCTTCATTGGACAGGCTACAGGAACTCTTTCTGGCATATTTTTCATGCTGCTCAACATTAACATCAATTGAGAAAAGAAAAAGCTAGTGCTTCTTTGAGTCTCTTTTAAGCTTTTCTTTTACATGGTGTGTCACATTAATGCTGCCCTACAGGGAAATAATCAAAGAATTTTACTATAATACTGTGGTTCAGAAAGGAAACATGACAGCAGTACATTACTGCAAATTGAATTTAATGAGCTTCTTAGCACTGGGAGAGTGACTCTTTGAAACAGAAGCTATTCAATTGAGATCATTTTGATTATAATTAAATCATTTTACATTTACCACAGAGACAAGTTTAATCTTAATTAGACACTTTTATGGGGGAGGTGAAGCCACATGATTTATATTTTCTTGATCATATAGTGAAGGATTTATAATGTAAGGATAAAAAACAATATGATGTCCCTTCCAAGGGAAAACAAAAATAAGTATTCTCAAAGTTCTTTGGTGGGGGATGAGTTGCGCAGAGCAATGGCAGTGACTTCAGTTGGATGGACATGGATGCGTGCGTACTGATAAATGGATGAATACACAAACATGGTATTGATTTCATTTTCTATTTGGTGGCTTCTTCTAAAATTCAGGAATTGTGCTTTGCTGCTAAAGGTTATCAAATTAAACAACAAAACTGCTAATCAAGATGAATTTAGTATATAGATCCTTGTTTTGGTTGCAAGCACACTTGAATCGGATTCCCAAGACAGTCGAAGCATTGATTCTGTCCTTTACTAGCTTTTTAATCAGGCAAGTAACTTAATCTCCCTGTACCATATTTAATTCCCCCTAATGTATGACTTACATCTCCATTTTAGAGCTATATGATATTTACATGAGGTAAGAATATGAAATTACATTGCAGAGTTTAGATTGATATATAAATTTACCTTATTAATATTAATGGAAAGATTGGGATTTTTTGACATTTCTATAATTTGTGCTACAGGATTCTAAGATTTTTTCCTTCTAAAAACATCCTTATTTTGCACATTATATGCATGTAGGAAGGTAAGTAAAAATTACAATAAAAGGAAAAGAACAATAAAAATCAATGTGTGTTTCTATAATTGATGTTTTCCCAACCATGAAATATCCAAAGCCTGTCTCATGTTTAAACAAAGTGACATGACAGGAAAGTGGATGGCTTGAGGGATTTCTTGAGGATTAATCTGTTTGGCATTAGACACAAGCTGTAAGTCTAAGCAAGTTATCTTCAGTCATCTAAGACATTCACTCATCTTCCAGAAATTGAAACATTGGAAGAGCACCCCTCCTGTTAACTTCACATGGGAAAAATGGCCGATTAAAGCATACTGTGGAGGGCATCCAATAGGAGATCTTAGATAATGCTCTGAGTTTTAAAGCCATTTTAACAAAAATGAGTTTTGCTAAAAAACAAACAAACAAAAAACCCACTAATTTTTATAAACTAAAAATTTTAAAAAGACTTTCCAAGTAAATTATTAAAGATCCTTTCTCTTTGAGGAGGTGACTGGATGGTTCAGTTGGTTAAGTGTCTGACTCTTGGTTTTTGCTCAGTTCATAATATGAGGGTCATGGGATTGAGCCCCGTGTCAGGCTCTGAGCTGAGTGTGGACTCTGCTCAAGATTCTCTCTCTCCTTCTCCTTCTGCCCCTCCTCCCTGACTGCACTCTAAATAAATGGATAAATAAATAGAAATTAAAAATAAAATCCATCCTCTTTAAGCATATTTAACAAGGGGCTGTTTTTATTCTTAGACATTTCAGTAAGTTATCTTTGTAACAGATATCTTTAGCAGATGTGGTATAAATATCCTACAGACTAAAAAATTTGGATTATTTACTGGACTGTCACTCATGCATGTGGATGTTCACTCCATCAGTATTCCTTTCAATTTAAATGATCTTACAAAATTTAGTAGGTTTCCTGGACCATGTGGGGGCACTTTTTCTGCTAAGCTCAGTCAATCGTTGTTTAGCCATTTGGCGGGTTCTACTAGAGATGACGTGACTTCTTTACTTACGAATTTCTTTCTGGGCAGTTTTGTAATCAGTCTATGATGATGGAGGGGATGAAGACAATTCACCATCTATTTCCTAAAATTCTTTAGTGTAAGATCCTCCTGTAAATACTTTGAATTCTTCAAAAATCAGATAGTTGGAATATATGCTGTTAGGTAGAGTAGGGAAACCAGGCCTTGGCTTTCATGTTGTGCTGAGCCATTGTATGTTCCGGTAGGTGGGGCAGATGGAAGGGGGTGCACTGGGGGAGACTCACCCATGAAAATCTGCCTCTGGTACTACTTTGTTCAATTTCTCCTTCCTCTTTCCATCCTACCTTTCCCCCCCTCCGCCCATTCTCCACTTGAAAATAAGGTTTATCTGGGAGAAGAGGGGCGATTAAGTGAGGCAGGATTGGACAGAACTGAACAAAGGGAAGAGGAAAAGAATGAGACATTGGTTCTCTTCTTTGGCCAGAATAGGATTCTTCTCCAAAAACAAAGAACTGCGGGTACAAAAAAGACATAAATGTTAAGTAATGATCGTATGTAGAAAGTTCATCCTCAGTGTCAATATAGGAACTGCAAATTGTGCTAATGAAATGATACTTTGTAATTGTCAAAAGAGCAAAGCTTCTGAAATAACAATAAATGTTGGGAAGAATAAAGCAAAAGGGGAATTCCCTTGTACTGCACTGCACATCTGTGTGGAGATACAATTGTTAGAATGTTCATTTGTTTTGGTATTCTTAAATACTTTATTACAAGTATGGCCTTTAACATCACAGATATGGACAAAGATCTATGTTCAAGGACATTGCAATGGCTTTATGAATAATAGCAAGAAAAGGGGAAATAACTAAGGTCAAAAGGAGGAGAATGGTTACATTTAATTGTATGTTCATATAATAGAATATTATGCAGTTATTAAAATGATATCCATGAACAGTATTTAATGGGGGAAATGATCACCCTGGACTATTTAAAGATAAAAACAGTATTCAGGTGTGATCCATAGGTGTAAAATACAGTCAGTGATCAGAGAATTAGAGGAAATATACTGTATCATCACAAACCATCATCTCAGTGTCTTCAGATTGCCTGTGATTTTTTCTCTCTCACTTCTTTTAGTATTCTCAATTTTTTTTCTTTTTTTTTAAGATTTTATTTATTTATTAATGAGAGACACAAAAAGAGAGAGAGAGAGAGGCAGAGACACAGGCAGAGAGAGAAGTAGGCTCCATTCAAGGAGCCTGACGTGGAACTCGATCCCAGGACTCCAGGATCAGAACCTGGGCTGAAGGCAGGCGCCAAACCACTGAGCCACCCAGGGATCCCTTCAAATTTTTTCTATTATTATTTTTTTCCCTCATAAAAAGAAAATGTTATTAGACAATTACATGTCTCTTAGCTAGAAGATAGTGACAATGTACACCCAAATGATACATTGTCGTAGGAGAACCATTTCCGTTGACACCAATTAATTTGAATCTAAATTTAACCGTTCTCCCTCTTAGTTCAGTTCAGTGGTGCTCACCTTACTTCTGAAGGCTTAGTTCAATGTCTTTCTTTCATGCAGTCTTTGCTGAACCTCCCAGTCACCCCTTTCTAGATAATGTTTTACTCATCTCTATTCTACAGAAGCATTTGCCGCATATATATTCATTGAACAAATAAAGGATTGAAGAGCCCAAGTGTTATCAACTGAATATTTGTGTCTTCCTCCCCTCGAAATGTGTATATTAGAGTCTGATCTGTAGTGCAATGGTATTTGGAACCAGGCCCTTGGAAGGTGATTAGGTCAGAGGGATGGAGCCCTCATAAATGGGATCAATGCCCTTAAAAAAAAAAAAAAGAGAGAGAGAGAGAGAGACCCAAGAGAGGTCTTGCTTTCTGCCATGTGGGGTAACAGCCAGAAGAACCAGGAAGCAGATCTCACGGGACCCTGAATATGCTAGTGCTTGATCTTGAACTTCCTAGCCTCCGGAACCCTGAGAAATAAGCATGTATTTGTTTAAGCCAGGCAGTCTACGGTATTTTTCTTAAAAGGGCATAGACTGAGGATTACATCGATGAGCAAGTGTTTCATATGAAAGGTGTAGGACTGATACTATTTTCTTCATTTTATGGAAGAAGAATTGAGGCTCAGAAAATTTCAGTTTCTTTCCCAAATGTCATAGTAATGAAAATCAAAACTAAAACACAATCCTCTTTAAACTTAGTGCTCTTTTTGATATTCTAATATTTGAAACCCTGGGACAATGAGAAACAACAGGAAGTTAAAGAATCATCAAGTTTATCTCCATATTTATCTTAGTCTGAGAAAACTTCTTGGAGTTTGTTAATTCATACAGGTATTTGGAATCATTCCCCATGTGTCCTTAAGAAAGATGTACAGACACAAAAGTTGGAAAAGGGTAGAAATCTGCTCCATTCTTTAAATGCTTGAGGGAAAGGAACTAATTAAAAGAGGTGAATTTGGATAAAAACTGAGGAAATGTAATGGGATTATGGGAGAGTAACAGCCCCCCAAGATACCCACTTTCTGGAAACTCGGATATATTTGCCTTACATGGAAATTGGGACTTTGAGGGTACAATTAAGGGCCTTGAGAAAGGGAGATTGTTGTAGATTATCCAAGTGGGTCCAATGAAATCACAAATATCCTTCTAAGTGAAATAAACGGGGATCAGTGAAGAAAATACGAGGGAAATAGAGGCAAGAGGGTTGCAACTGCTGGCCTCATTGAAGATGGAAAGGAAGCATGAGCCAAGAATGCAGGAAGCTTCTAGAAGCCAAAAAGGCAGCAAAATGTATTCTCCTCTGGAGCCTCCAAACAGGAATGCAGCCCTGACAACATGGTGGCTAGCTGCATGAGACTCGTTTCCATCTCTGACATCCAGAACTGGTTGGATTATCTGTCGGATAATACATTTTTTGGTTGTTTTAAGCCACTCAATTTGTGGTAATTTCAGCAATTAGAAATTACTGGGGGAGGGGTGTTCCTTTATCAATTCAGGGTTTTTTTTCTTTCTTCTCTCTATTCCAGGCTTTACAAATTAGTGCTGTTGACACAGTAGCAATAAAAAACAATGAGGCCTTTGCCTTCCTAAAACTTCTATTCTGGCAAAGACAGATCATAAACACATAAAAATACATGAATATGTGCAGGAGAGCAGTGTTATGGAAAAGGTGGAAGTAGGCAGTTAAATCAGGCTGAAGAATGACTAGATGATTAAATACGTGAATGGAGCCAACCTACGGAGATTCCCTCTCTGGTATGATAGCTCACCAGGACCTGCCTCGTTGCCAGCAGCAGAGCAGGTCATTTCCTTCATAGGATTCACTTAGCATTTTGTTCTTCCCTCCTAATGTGGTTAGTCAGTGAGTTCTTCACCTATGGAGGACAGGTGTAGTATTTAATTGTACACTGGGTCTAGCACACAATACCTACACAAAAGATAACTTGTACAGATTTGCTTATTAATTTTAGAGAGAGAAAGAGAGAGAGAGAGCATGAGCAAGGGGAGGGGAGGAGAGAGAGAATTGCAAGCAGACTCCTCATTGAATAAGGGGCCAGACTCAGGGCTTGATTTCAGGACCCTGAGATCATGACCTGAGCTAAAATCAAGTCTGAGCTTAATTGACTGAACCCTCTCACCAGAAGCCCCTGCCCAAAAGATATTTAAGAAAGAGGGGCACCTGGGTGGCTCAGTTGGTTAAGCATCTGCCTTTGGCCCAGGTCATGATCCCAGAGTCCTGGGATTGAGTCCCACATCGGGCTCCCTGCTCAGCAGGGCATCTGCCTATCTCTCACCCTCTCCCCTTCCCCCTGCTTGTGCTCTGCCTCGCTCATGCTCTCTCTTGCTTGTGCGTTCTCTCTCTCTCTCAAATAAATAAAAAAATCTTTAAAAAATATTTAAGAAAGGAAAATGATAGGGACAAATGGGTAGGAATAAAGTTAGGAAAGAACAAATGTAGAAGAAAAGGCAGGAAAGGTCGGAAATACGGGAGAAAGGAAGAAAAAGAGCTAAGAAAATGATGGAGGAAAGGAAGGAAGGAGGACTGATATTCGACAACAGTCGTGCCAGTGAACTCCGTATCTCTCATTGCCTCAAATAAGCCAATCTACACAAATCTGCCCAGTGTGACACTGGTGAGGTGATACTTGCGTGCTGCCCTAGGTAGGTGCAACCTTAGGTATGTTCTATTGGCTGTGGGGACCAGGCCATCTCCTTCAACCAACTGTCCCCACCAGCCCAAGACACCTTGCTGCCTGGTGGCTCCTGGAAGTTGACTTCTGTAGTGTTTCCGTATAGCCGTGGGAGGCAATAAAAGAGAAACAACGGCCACACACCTCTCTGGCACTTTAAGGGTAATACGTTACGAGTGCATAAAATACACAGGCAAAGGCACGTAGCTGCTATTACCTGCAGCAAACGGGAACTCGGTTTCTCTGAATTATCCTCATCGGTGGACTGTAATTGATTGCTGCTCTCGAATCATTTATTTTATAAAACTCAATAAAAGAAAGTGATGAAAATGTGCCAGATGATTTCCACGGAGGGAAGGAATCAAAGAGCTGAGAAAGAATGCAGCCTTGATTCATCGTCACTCCCTGTTTTCTCAAATGCTGCCCCAGTCCTGGGTGGAAGACGGTTCATTTCCCCTCGGCCGCCCCAGCCCTGATGGGTGAAGCAAATTTCCCTGATGTTCTGTTTACCTCATTCTTGCTCTTATTTCCTTTGATAAGAACCTATTGGTATTAAGATTGCAGGGGGCTCATTTTACCTTGAGACTCTGGTTCAATTACTCCGGGCTACATGGGTACCCTGGCAAAGAGAGCTTGAGAATGGAACAGAGCTGGTATGCAAGGCTTTCCATCTCCCAGGTAGCAAATGCAATTGTTTTGTTTTTCACGGTCTTAAAATGACTGGATATCAGCAGCTTACACCCCGCAGGGCAAATCAGGATACGACATAAAGTGTTCGGAATTGCTATGTTGGCACTGATAGCAGAACGGTAATAACACAGTGCGTCTGGACACAATAGGGCTTTTGGCAATGTCAACCGCTCATTCCCTGGCGGAAAACAGACTGTGTCATTGTGTCATTCCGACTCACCTTTTATTTTTCCTCCTCTTCCTTGACCTGGGGAATTTTTTTAGGATGAATTAACTCCTCCTTCCTTGCCATAGACACATGTTGATTCAAGAGCTGGCTCTGCCACTGTATCTCTTGTTGTGGGGCACAAAGATAACTCTTTCCAATAATCTCTGTTCCCGAAAGGTTTTGTGCTTACCTGGCTCACCTCTGTTAAGTCGTGGTAACCTCCTAGATGTATTGAGCAACCAGCAAAGACTTGGGCATGTATCCTTAAGAGTGGAAGAGGGGAGCTGTGTGCAGAAGGTTGTAGATCACTTACCCAATCCTCATGGGCGGGGTGTGCACCCCACACACACATGCACAGCTTACTCCATCTGCAGCTATTCCACAACTGGTAGCTAAGATTTCCATTCTATTCAGTCATTTTTATCTGGAATTGCTGCCTTTGAAAACTCAATGTCTGTTATAGCCACCATTGTGTAATAGGATGATAATCTCTCTGTACTGCTATATTCTTTTTTAGTGTTCTCTCTGCCCGAACCTCATTGTTTGCAGTGTGATGAGTTTAGTCAGCCATCTAGATTTTATTTTATTTGCTTTTATCTTACCTCTTTATAAAACTTTTGTGAAATCAAAAAAAAAAAAACTTGTGAAATCTCTAATCAGCTTTTTTTATAATATCACACAACCAATCTATATAATCTTTTAACTGAGGTTTATATATAGATAGATAGATAGATAGATAGATAGATAGATAGATATAATTTTACATATATAAAATTTAGGTTTTGTATATATATATATATATAATCATATAATTGTGCAGTGGTGTGTGTGTGTATGTGTGTGTGTTGTAGAAAACAACAACAATCATGACACTGATGGGGAGAAAATATTTTCCTGTACCCATCAATGTTCTTTTGGCTGGTCTAAGAATTAAAATGACATGAGACAGGTTAAAAGGAGAAAAATTAATTACCTGTGTGCAAGGACTCCATGAGCATAGGAGGCCACAGGCAGTCAGATGATTGAGGCTTATAGACCACCCAGAGCTAAGGAAAAGCAGGTAGGGTCTTCCTTCAAAGAGAAGGAAGACAATTCATAGGAAGATGGAAAAGAGTAAATGTTTCATGAACAGATGGTGGGCAATACAGAAACAAGGGGACCTGGAGAGGACCTTCAGCAGACAGACTTTGCTGGGTTCCTCCTGTCTACTTTATTCTAGGTATCTGTGGTGAAAGCTCCCTTCCTGAGACAGGTCCTGTATCTAAGCTCTTTTAGGCAGTTGGGGGTACGGGCGGTGGGGAGGAGTGTAAAAAGAAAAGTTCTTGAATGTTCTGTTTCTTAAAAATGATCAACCTACAGTGATGCTACATGCCAAAGAGACACTTGGGCTGGCCATTTAGTCTCCCCCACAATGTGTTCCATAAAAATTTACTACCAGATAGCCCAGAGACAATATTCATTGACTTTGAAGTTACGAGAGGGCTTCCAATTTCACTTTTTGGATTAATCTCATAGATTTGCAATGTACAATGCGTTCATTTTCCCTCTATTTCGGATTCTCCACAAAGGATTTATATATCTACCTGTTTTACGCTTAAGATTCATACATAATGGAAGCAAGTGTGTGGTGTCATAGGATCATCATCAAACTATGCGTATAATCCAAACAAAAGCCCATTTTATTTTATTAACTCATGGAAATCTCAACAATTAGCAAAGAAAAGGAAAGCTGGGATAACACGGCCAGACAGACTATTGCTTAGAGTGATTGATCTGCTAAAGTCCCTTTACTTTCTTAAATAGTGTCGCTATCAACCCATGAATGAGAACTCTTCAAGCTTCCCTGTTTAGAAATAGTTTCTGCACTAACGAGCAGAAACTTTCCTTCTACCTTCCGATCCTCTAGTGATTTGCAGTTTCTTTGTTTCCCTGCCTTATTTCCCTTTCTGCATTGTTCAATGTTCTCGTTTTAAACTCTTTGGACCGGGACCTGAACTTTTTAAAGAAAGTGAACTACAAGAGTCTAACTTTCAAAATAATTGGACAGTCTGCTAGGTTACATTGCCCACCCATGTTTTGGAAGAACGGGTGGAGAAGTGGAGAGCAGAGAGAGGCTGTTCTTCCCCCCCTTCCTTTCTGCGCTCCTCTGCCTGGAGATTGAACACCTCCACTGACATTGTCAACAAAGCTATTATTCCACTCATTGGTCAATACAAGCTCATTTTCTGCTGAATGCCTGGGGAATTGATGCATTGTATGCTGATCTTTCTCTTGGGTTTATTTTCTCAGGGACAATAATGCTTAATCTGTATGATGCACATCCCTGATTCTGAGGCTGGGGGCTGGGAGGGGGGGTTACATCCTAACTCACCTGCATGGAAACTCAGATACACAGAAGCAAAAGGGAATGATAGGCATCTGCTTTGTGGAAGGAAAGGGGCCGGCCACTTCAGTCTTCAAAGACAAGTAGATTGCTGTCTTATCTTCATGGAAATCTCTACCTGTCCCTGAAGTCTGGTAGTGCAACAAACAAAAAAGTGTCAAATATAACAGGCTCTCACATCAGAAAGTCATCCATTTAAGTTGCCCATTATTCAAAATGGGTATTTTCAGCCTCTGGACTGAGGAAAGTGTTTATGTGGAATACATGAATATTTTGGGAGAACTCTGTGTAAGTTCAATTACAGTTTTTTTGCTAGGAATGTCAGCATCTGATGGCAATATATAAAAAAATTCTAGTTCTTTTCCAGTCTTGTAACCTGAGGCAAACGCTAAATTTACCTATTCAAGTCACTTTCTTTGACGAGCTTCCTCTAAGCTCCCTACCTCACAGGAGAAGTAATCAACTTCTCTATACACGGGTTGTTTCTTCCGTGTGCACTTCCTCTGTGCACTGGTAGGGTATTCTCATACCCTCTGGTACAGTTGGTTGTTTGCATTTTGTCTCTGGTTTCATGACTGCCTGAAGGAGTAATAATACCTAGCTCGCTGAGTTGCTGTGAAGTTTATGTGAAAGAACATATGTTGATGATTGCCATCTTCTGGTCCTGCTGCAGCTCTGGAGATGCCGAGGAAATTGGATAGTTGGGAAAGGGGAAAGCTCAGGTAACCTGCTTAGCCCAGCGGTTGGTAAAGGAGGAGCTGCTGTCTCTGTACTTCCCCTCTGAGCAGTCTGATGTCTTCCTCTAGCCACTGGTTCATACTGGTGGCCGATGGGCTGGATGAGACTCGTAGACCTGATTTCTTTGGTTGCCATCAAGTGTTTCTCTAGTTTTGGTAGGCTTTATTTTGCTTTATAAAATACCTGGTTGCAGCATTTCAAAATCAAAAGTTTTGATCTAAAAATCTAAATCTCCTGCTACACTTGGCTCCGGTCCTGTAGGACTGGGGCTGAATAAGAACATACCTTTTATATCCATTCATTCATGCATTCATGCATTCATGCATTTATTTATTTAAGAGAGACCGCATACATGCACTAGGTGGGGGGCAGGGAGAAGGGGCCAAGGAGAGAGAATTTTAAGTACGTGGGGTTCAATTTCACTACCTGGAGATCATGACTTGAGCCAAAATCAAGAGTCAGAGGTTTAACTGACTGAGCCACCCACGTGCCTCAAGGACAAACTTTCAGGTGGGTGTTCTCACCTTTTCACACTGGATTTTCACCCACTTGTTTCATTCGTTAGTGCTTCTCGCTTGACTTCTGGAGCCATTTGTGGTTGAGACTCTCTTCCAGGATCATAAGTGCTTCTAAGACTTCATGGTTTCAGATACGACCATGCTTTGCCCACATTGTTCTTTCCCCCCAAACTCCACCTTCCACTCTATGTGTGTGCTTTCCTCAGTTAAAAAGAATTATGGACATGCAAAACAGGTTGTACTCCTCTTTTCTTCAATATTTTTGTTCACTGTTCCGAATAAGTATACTAATTCTATAATGTCATATTTGGGTATGATTTAGAACATGAGCTTTGAAGTAAAAATTCCTTGGATCTGAGAGACTAAATCTACTAATCTACAAGGACTGGACAACATAGGAAACTAGAAGTCTGACCCACATGCTGCAGCGACTAGACCAGAAAGCCAAACCCCAACCTCTAGCAATTGGCACCCAGTGTCCCTAATTTTTGCCCCCTCCTTCCAACTTAGGGCCAAGCCAATAAAGCCAACTATGCTCACCTGACCCCTCAGGTAGGATACCCCATTGCTGGTTAGCTCACCTCAAGTTTTGCTGCACCAACAGTCTCTGATCAGAGAATACTTGGAACCTTCCCTCTTTCTCACATTGTTTTCCAACTCCCCTGCCTGCCTTTGAGTCTCTGCCAGTTGCAACTACAAGTGATGGGGGCTGACTCCTTGCTATAGCAAGTTCTGAATACATGGTCTTTGCTTATTCTCATTGGGGTGGTATTCATTTCTTTCCATGTTAAATTCCCTATTACTGCCACTTGTTATATAACCTCGTGCATGTTTCTTAGCCTCTGTAAGTCATAGCTTCCTCATTCTGAAATGGAGATGTTGGTGATACCTGCCACATAGAATCAAGTCAGTTAACACAAGAAACTAAATGGAAAATGCTAAAAGTGTCTGGTACATGGTAAGCCCATAATAGTGCTCAGTGTTTTTAATCTTTGTAATTATTTATTTTTAGACAAAAGGTTAAAAAAAAACACTAGAGAGAACAAAGGGCTTGTATGAAGTTCACAAAGAAATCTGAACTGGGTGTAGATTCTTCGTTGGGTTCAAGTCTAGTGTTCTTTCTCCTACTTTACACACTTCTACTTTGCATACAGAGCAGAATCAGCAAATGTTTTCTAAGTGAATGCATGAAAGAAAAAGTAAATGAGTGAGCAGCCTAAATTGTTACATCAGTTGCAAATACAGCTATGGAAAAGGGGAGGAAATCATTCAATCAACCAAAAAAATGCATGTGTCTGGAACCAAACCACGTAAAATCTTGTAAGGGGGTAAAATAATTTTAGAGCTGGAAAGTATATTAGAGATCATTTAGTTCTGTGCTTTTCAAACTTTTTCAAACACCAAAATCATAGAAATTCAAAATGGAAAAGGTTTTACAGAAATATCTAAATATCTAAACTCTAGACATAGGTCTTCTATGGTTATACATGAAAGATGGAGAGACATTTTCATTTTTTTCTTGAACTTGATTCTTCCTATAAATACTGTTTGTGGATAATCTACTAGTGTCAATCATTGATTTTCAGGAAATGGATAAATCATGACCCAAAATAAGAAGCTGCTGAAATGCTTTTAATGCGTTTTAGTTTGTATTCCCTCAAAAGCAAACCATGAGACATAGATTTTGGAGAAGTAATTTATTTGAGAGACAATCCTGAGGAATACATGAGGTAGCAGGAAGTGAGATAGGGAATGGAGGAGACCCAATAAAAAGATGTATTGATAAGTGAATTACTATTATGGGCAACTGGTACTCAACTAACCCAGTAGAGAGACAGTAAGGAATCGTCTACAGAATTATTCCCATGAGGTGTGAGGCTGAGGTTTCATCTGTCTTGAATCAAAGGATCAAGGGTTAGGATCAGGTGTTAGGATCAGGGGCTAGGATCAGGACGGACTAGCATTTGCCATCCGAAGTCTTAGCTTGAGAAAGGCCTGGTTAAAATATTAGTTTTAGCTTTGTATCTTTATCAAATTAGTAGGATCATAAAAGGCAATGATAAACTGAAGAAAACATAAATATTACAAAGGATTTTATTTTTCAAGCATAAATAATGCATAAGGAAAGAGCTAAAAAATAAAAAAGGCCTGATAGCAAAATGGGTTGTAGTGATGAATACTAACTCATAAATGATAGACTAGAAATGATAGAAACATGGGGAAGTCTCTGTTCATTATTCCATTAATCTAAGGAGGTTTTTTAAACGTGAGATCTTGATTTTTTACATCAGCTGCCAAGGGTGCCGTGCAAGGGGACTCGCATACGCTGCTGATGGAGACCAGCTTTCAGAGGCAATTTGGTGTCTGTGTCAAAGGCTTGAAAGTTCTTCATTCCCTTTGCTTCAGTGATTCCACTTTCTGAAAATACAACCTCGGGAAAAATGCAGGTGGGGGGGGAATCCACAATTTCCATGAAGCATATGGAGTAGTTTAAAACAGTAAATACTCTACGTGGACGATATCATGCAGATAACTAAGTACAGTATAGACCCATACGAAATCTATCATGTAAGCCCTCTGCAAGGGCTTTTCAGGAGCAGGGTGTGTTAGCCTTATTCATCTGAAAGCAGCAAAGAATCATATGAAACACATAAAACCTATAATAGGAGGACTTGGCCGCACTGCTTCCTGTCTTAAGTACTTTTATATGTATTAACTTGCTTAATCTTCTCCAGGGCCCAATGATGGACTATTCTGACCAACCCCATTTTATAGATGAATAAAAATGAGACCAGTAGGCCCGTCAGGTATATTGTCCAAAATTACACAGCCAGAAATGATGGAATGGGGATTCAGACCCAGACTAAGTGGATGCAAAAACTGCAAGACTCTCAACGGGTCCTTTACTACATTTTGCAGGAGGCTCCAAAAAGGATAAACTGAATTTGGGATACTGCTAGGCCCCGGGCAGCAGAAAGGCTGTGTCACCCTAGTGCATGCTCATGGGCTCTCCCTCCTTCTCTCTCTCCGCCTCCTCTTACTCCCCCCTTCCCTTTCTCCATCTCCTCTGGGCTCCTGGGGCACAGCCCTCTCTGCCAGGAGGTACCAGAGGGCACCAGGAATCAAATGCGCAACACAATTCTTGATAGGTACGCACTCTGCTTCAGTTCGTGCCCAGCCCCGATGAAAGCCAATCAGGAGCTCCCTGACCTAATCACAACCACCTAGAGAAGTCACGTTTGTCATTAGCGATGCTACGTGCGTATCATATTTGTTGCTATGAATGACGATTACTCTAAGATCTTATGTTTGCGAGGTTTTACACACTCCTGTTTCCTCATGTGATCATTAAGATGACCTTGTTTCAAATTGAACACCAATAAAAAATAAATTTATGTATAAAAAATAAGATGACCTTGTGAAGCATGTAAAGCAGACACTGAAATCCCTCTCTTATTTCCTTAACATTTTTATTTAAATGCACGTCAGCAGGTGCTTTCCAGACCACAAGCAGGCCCTTGCTTAGTGCAGCTAGTGAAGCCTGCTCTTGGGCCAAGGTTTCTTGACTTTGGTGCCACTGATGTTTTGTGCTGTGAAGTATGTCCTCCTCTGCATTCAAGGATCTTCAGCAAAATCCTTGGCCTCAACTCACTAGATACCTACAGAACTGCCCACCACACGCCCATCACAATGACTAAAATTATTTCTAGGAACTGCCTAGCGTCCCCTGCTGATGCCCACTGGTGTAGGCAAGTGCCTTCACTTTACCAATGAGGAATCTAAACCCCAAAGAGTGAACTTTAATTGCCCAGTTAGCTAAATTCAAGAGAGACGAAGGCCTAGAACACAGGTTTCTGCTATTTCTAATCCAGGGCTCTTTTTAGATTTTGAACTAGGGGGGGAGGGAGCTCAGAATTTACCAGAATGATACCATCATCCTCTACTTTGACTGGAGTAGCTGTAGGCAAAAGTATCTAGAACAAAAGGCTTTTGTTCATTTTCTTATTTCTACCTCTATGAAGAAGGTGCTATAACCTCTACCACATCACAGCCGTGAAAACTTTGGAGTTCTGGGCCAGCTGGGTTGCAAGGTTTAATCTCTTCTGTTTAATTGGTTCCTTATGGAAACACTTGGAAATCATCGTGGTTCTTTCGGCGTGAACCTATAAATTAAGTCTTCCTGCAAATGAACTTAACCCATATGTATCTGCCCGGTGTGCATTGACCTCTGTAACCTTCTGTGTCGTCTCTTGTAAAAAGCTGTCCGTGCATTCCCCTCCCCTGAGCTCCCTCTGGAGATGAGGGGGGGGGGTGGGTTTCCATGTGGACGTAACATCCATCCCGTGGCTATTGCAACTGGAGCGCTCAGTCATCTCTCATACTCTCCTATTCTTGACTGACTTCCCCTCTTGGATCGTGATACGTTTCAACATTTGATGCCTAATTCTTGCATTCTTAACTCAGGAGATGTTTTGGGAATGAATGGATCAATGGATAAGTGATGAAAAGCACCCAGATGGGGTGTTACATGCAACGGATGAAAAACTGAACTCTACCTCTGAAACTAATAGATACGCTATAGGTTAATCAATTGAATATAAATAATATATATATATATATTTTTTTGTTTAAAGCAGCCAGATGACTACCAGGAAGATCATTATAAAAGGAAAAATGTGTTTTTTTTTTTTTCATATTCTCTAGAAGTTTACTGTGTTCCTTACCTAATCTTGACTTCTCAGGCAACGTTAACAGGAAAGTTTGAAACATTCCTATCAAATCAACTACTTTTGCAAATGTCCTGGGCAGGTGTTGAGTCCCATCCTAAATGCAATGGAAGCAGGTCTGTGTGATACCATCTAAACTTAGCAGTATCTCATTTTACCTTTTGCTCTGAGCTTTAAAAGCCTGATCCTGGGGTAATGAATTTGTAATGCAGCTCGGGAAAAACTGTTGCTGAATAACTGACAAAAGTAATTACAATTCCTTTAATAAACCCCATTCTCTCCATTGCCAGGCATTATTATGGAGCAATAATGATTACAATATTCTCAGGAAAAAAAAATCTGTAAAGCAGGACTATGCTTATTTAAATATTGTTTATCCAGGTATTTATTATAATAAGATAATGATCTTACTGTGAATTAGCTATCAAGTGAGATGTTCTGGCTGTTTGTAAAGTTTAATTCTATACTAAAAAATAATCTTGGGATGTAGTCACTGTAACAGCTAATGAATAAATATGAAGCTTATTTTCAAGCCATTCACACATTAGGAAATTTAGGTTTTAGCCCTCATTATTTTATCACATTCAATATAAAATTATAGACAGGCTTTGTCTCGATAAGTGAAATAATTTGCATGCATCAATCACAGCAAGAAAGACAAGGTTTAACATTCCTCATAGATTAATACTGATGTGTAATTTGAGTTTTAGCTTGAAAGGGCGAAGAGGTATTTCTTCAGTACAATTAGCATAGATCTCATTGCTTGAATGGCAATGTGTATTAATCAAACAGTATTTATTAAGCAATAATATTTACTTAGCACCGAGCTGAATGTTGGAAGATAAGAACCTGTAAATAATTTTAAAATATGATCACGACCATCAGAAATACAGCATACTCTTATTGAAAAGACGATATATAGGCATAATGTGTTAACTGATATTTTTATTTGAACTTGAACATTGCTTGAGTCTAAGAGTTAGAATTCAAGAAGGGCTCTGGTGCAGTGGCTGAGGAGCTCTGGACTGAATACCAGCTCCCTCTTTACCAGGGATGGACATGCCAGCTAAGACATATTATTACATGCAGGCTCTAGCCCAGTGGTTCTCAAACTGCTGCCTATCAGAGTTACGTTAGGTAGATTTAAAAAACCCCAAAGCCCAGGCATCAGGACTCTTTAAAAAAAAACAAAAAAAAAAAAACAAAAAAAAACTTAGGTTTCAGTGTGATTTCAGGGAGCACCCCTGGTTGTGAATGATTAACCTAGTTGGCTAGTTCTCCGACTTTAACCTGAATGTCTGTCACTTGTCTTCTTCATTATGGAAAGTGCAGGTTCTCATCCAGGAGGCTGGATGTGGGAGCTGGAATTCTGTGTTTCCCACTGGCTGGGGGGCGGGGGGGGGGGTGGTGTTTGCAGAGGGAGATTACCGGTGCCCAGGCCACACGCTCTGTGGGAAAGTGCTAGCCCACTACTTTGTTATCTTTAAACAGTGATACCTCTTGGAGGGTTTATATAAAGGCTAGGCATCAGGCACCGTGCAAATCAAATGGCGCAGGTACCTTCTAACATCGGTGGTTATCATATTGATTTCAACTCAACTTCCCCCAAACTATTCACATCACTAAGGAGAGTCCTCTGTTTCTAGGATGCATATATCTGATTAAAAAAACAAAACAAAACAAAACAAAACAAAAATTTTTAAATTCCTTTTTTTTTTTCCCTAAGTAGGCAAAGTCTAGTTATTGTTATGAGACCTGAAGCTTATGCAACCCCTACAGCCCATCCTCATTTTTCCTTGGCTCCATAGTGGAATCACATGGAAGGATTTTACAACACTTCCAATGCTTGGGCCGCCCCCAGACAGGTTAATCAGTGTCTCTAGTGGTGGTGGGATGGGGGTGTGGTTCACTGCAAGAGTATTGTTGAGCAACACAGCTCACCTAATTTTCTGCATTCCATTTACTTGACCTTTTATTCAATTAGCATGCCTTGAGCTTCTAAGACATGCCAGCATTGTCCTGGATGGTTGGGCGGATACAAAGAGTGATAAAAAGCAAAGTATTAAGATCTTGGTACCAATAATCGCTTTACTGTCTTTACAATAAATCTGTGGGGTAGATATTGTCGTTATTACATCATATGATGACCCAGTTCTCTAGGAAGTTAGAATATATCATAAGATAGAATAAAGAAGGCTGTAAAAAGAGTTGCGGGACATAGATGTAGTTTTATTTTTGGAATGTGTTCTTCACAATTCCTCACCTTGGATTTTTTTTTTTTTTATGACTATTGGGTTAATCAACTCAAGTATTGTCTAAAATCCTAAGGTCGAGGACCACATTTTATGGTTATTTTTTACCCTAGGGCCTAGCACAAGATTGAAAACAAAGTGTGGGGCAGCCCGGGTGGCTCAGTGGTTTAGCACTGCCTTTGGCCCAGGGCATGATCCTGGGGTCCCGGGATCGAGTCCCACATCGGGCTCCCTGCATGGAGCCTGCTTCTCCCTCTGCCTGTGTCTCCACCTCTCTCTCTTTCTGGGTCTCTCATGAATAAATAAATAAAATCTTTAAACAAAAAAAAAAAAAAAAAAAAAGAAAGTGTGTTTTCTCTTTGTTTTTCTTTCTCTCTGTGAAGATAGATATATGTACATACATACACACATACATATATGTACACAATTTTATATATTTAGACTTTTATTTTAGTTTTTTTTTTCCCAATATTCTCTGCACTCCTTAATCTGGGTATGTATGCCCCTCATCAGTTGTGGGGAAATGTATTCATTCACTCTTTATATGTTACTCCCCGAACCCTCCCTACAGCCCAATTTATAAACTCCTTTGAGGCATATGTTGGTTCTTCTCATTGCAAATTCTGAGTTTCTTAACTTTTCTTCTAGTATGTTTCATGCATTTACCTTTTGGGGATGGATTGTAAATTACTTCATCAGTGGCATCTTTACTTCATGAGCATTACTTTCCGTGGCATCTAATTAAAAATATAATGCGTCATTAAGGATTTCTTTCTTTTTTTTTAATTTCTAGGTTTTTTTTTTTAATCCTAGTAGTTCTGTTTGGTTATTTTTCAACTTTTCCTGTTCCAAGTATCTGATTCCTTTTTATGTTTTTATTAAATTATTTTATGTCTGTAAGATTTACAATAGTCTTTATTCAGTTATTTCCTCAGTTTTAAAATATTTTTGTTTTTATTCCACCTGTGTACTATGTCTGCTAAATATTCATTCATGATGAGAATACTGTATAAGTGTTTTTGAAATACTGAGCTTATTTCTACTGTATCTATGGAGATCATTCCAGTGTGGTTTTGCCAATGCTTATAATAAGAGCTGTATCAGCAATATCATTAGACTTGGCAAAGATTTATGCTAATTTTGCATTGTAAGGCCAATGATACATTTAAACTCACTATACAGAACATCAAGACTAATAATTCAGCAGAGTCTCTTCTTGCCTCTCCCAAATTTCTGTTATGACATGTTTTCTTACTGGTTTTCTGTACTACAGGTAGATCTTTCTTTCTTTCTTTCTTTCTTTCTTTCTTTCTTTCTTTCTTTCTTTCTTTCTTTCTTTTCTTTCTCCTTTCTTTCTTTCTTTCTTTCTTTCTTTCTTTCTTTCTTTCTTTCTTTCTTTCTTTCTTTCTTTCTTTCTTTCTTTCTTTTTTTTTGAATTCAGAGTGAAGCCCTTGTGGGTTGCAGCTGCATGCAGAGTCCCAAAACTGTCCCATGCAGAACCAAAACTTTTCTACTTTTTATTTTTATTTATTTTTTTTTAAATTTTTATTTATTTATTTATGATAGTCACAGAGAGAGAGAGAGAGAGAGGCAGAGACACAGGCAGAGGGAGAAGCAGGCTCCATGCACCGGGAGCCTGATGTGGGATTCGATCCCGGGTCTCCAGGATCGCGCCCTGGGCCAAAGGCAGGCGCCAAACCGCTGCGCCACCCAGGGATCCCTACTTTTTATATATAAGCCTCAATACACATCTGCTTACTTTCTTTACCTCAAAACCTCTATACTTATCTGGAACAGCTGTAACATTACTACACATAAATTATTTCTCTGTGATTAATTTATTTTTTGTTTTATGGTATCTGAGAATTTTTTTTTCTTGTGTCAATTATTCATTTTCAAATGACAGTATTTTATCCAGCTTTCCCAAATATTTGTAGTAGAATTTTCAAATGTTTTTCAGCCATTTTGCCAAATATAAAGCCATCTCTGTTAAGTAATTAGTATAACCTTTACAAATAATACTGTAAAGTGTTTTAGGCAATAGTCCTTGTTTTCTATACTTAAAAAAAAAAACAAAAAAAAAACAAAACATGAAACCAAGAGGCACAACAAAACAACGTAATAAAAAGAATCTTTAAATAATAGGACTGTTCTTTCAATATTTTGATGGCACATGTGTGTTGGGGGAGGGGTGTAGAATGCAAAGGTAATGCCCAGTCTACCTATACCTTTGTTATCCAGTGCTTTCTAGCACAAGGACAGTTTTGCCCTAATTTTACCCCATTGCATCAGCTTTTGATTCTTTCCTGCATGGGAGTAGCATGAGACAATGGGAAGAAGAGGAAGAACATGGCTAGAATGGGCTTCCTTGAATTATCTTTCTATATGTCACCTATATTGCTATGTTCTTGGCCAGTGTCGTTTTTCACGTTGAGTTCAGCCGTCCTCTATTTCCCAAATTTCACACAATTCCATCAGTTTTCTTCACTCTTACATAGTATTCTAAACCTTTAGATGCAAAGAACAGCCAATAAACCAGCTAGTTCCCCATTCAGTTTAGAATATCTGAAATATTTGTTGATCACTCAATTATCAGAAGATAGATTGGTGACTTTATCAGCAGTTAGTCATGAAGGAGTATATAAACCAGGATACCGTTAGGTAAAAGATGTTACATGATGGGTAACTATTCCTTAATGCCTATGCTATTGGTGTGAGGCACCTCACAAGAACCACATTTGACAAAAACTTATGAGGTAAT
The DNA here is from genome assembly GCF_011100685.1 of Canis lupus familiaris. Classification (NCBI taxonomy): domain Eukaryota; kingdom Metazoa; phylum Chordata; class Mammalia; order Carnivora; family Canidae; genus Canis; species Canis lupus. The sequence continues at coordinate 28,741,945 of NC_049239.1, forward strand.
GTTTCCATGGAAGATATTCATTCACTTATCCGTTTAGTAAGTATTTATTCAGTAATTTAGTCTGTGTCCAGTGATGCCATATGGAGGTGCTTTTAGGCTCAATTTTCAATTTTGTTTATCCTTTCCCTATTCTTTGAGCTAGATGATTAGGTTACTCTAAAACTTATACAAAATCCCATGCAAATAAGTCTTTACAGCCTGCCATTCTGCGTGACTGCAAGTCCAAATGGAATGAGAAGCACTGTATTACATGTGCCCTTCACTGTGTAAGTTATTGGGTTACAGTGAAGCAAAACAGGTAGGGCCCTTTTACAAGAAGAGTCTCATATACTGAGGCAGATAGTTATCAGAGGGATCATTAATAACATTTGTGACTTATTTGTTTTCTTTTCTTTTGAAAGTATACACCCCCAGGGCTTATATCCAACCTGCATTTATGTTCTCTTGACTGATTGTTTTGAATGATGTCGATTCTGATGGGACCGGTGTCTATTTTGATTTGTCAGCGCTCATGCTCTGCTGGCTATTAAATGATTTCATTATCTCCTCTGGTAGACTGCTCTGAGAGCTCAGGGAGGCATCACTTGAGGTTTCCAGCAGTTGTTTCTTGTCTACCCCTCCTTATTCAACAGAAGAATGTGGACGATTTTCCGTAGATATGTATTTCAGTGCCTAGATTGTATTAGACCTATGGGGTCCAGTACTGTGGCCACAAGGCCCTTGTGGCTATTGAATGCTTGAAATGCAGCTTCTTCAAATTAAGATGTGCTGCAAGTGTAAACTGCATATTTTATTTTTATTTATTTTTTTTACTATTTTCAAAGACTCTAGAATTTAACATATCTCATTAATTATTTTATATTGACTGAATGCTAAAATGATACTATTCTAGGTATGTTGGGTTAAGTAAGATATATAGCTAAAATGGATTACAACTATTTTTTTTACCCTTTTCCAATGTGGCTATAAGAAATTTTAAAATTACACATGTGCCTTATATCACGTCTATTTCAAAGTATGGTTTTAGAATTTAGATTTAATAAAAAGCAATTATATATAAATGCCCCCATTTTTGTAGCTTACCAAATGAGGTCTGGTAATAGGAAATGAGTTACCCAAGGACACAGAATGGAACAGTATTGGAATTACGCTTGTGTTCCATACTTAACACTGCCTTTAAAGTTAGCCCTTACGGTCTTCAAAGGAAACATATTAGTATAAAAATTGTTTTGAAGATATGAAACCCTATCTCTTGAACATTGATCATAAAATGTTTTATATGAAAGAACACTGGAATTGTACATGTTTTTCTGCTTCTTACTATTTTCTCTTACCCTAGGTTTCAGGAAATAGAACTAGCTAGCTAACAAAAACCCTTTTTGATTTCTTATGAAAAAGCAAAATTTGGATACTTAATAATTGTATAGTTATTGAGTTGTATAATTGAAAGGAACCAGATAGTCAAATAACCAAAACTGCAGATAACCTCAAATTCAGTTGTTTTGGGAAGATGAGAGGAGAGCGTTTTCTTTCATGATTATTTGTTATATATTTATAATTTAAATGAAATTGTATATTCTAGGCCCATATTCATTCACCACTAAGTCCGTGGACTATAGGCATGATCAGTGCTAATTAATATACAATTTATGAAAAATAGTAGAATATGATACGTAAATAATACTGTTGGCATACTTTGTTTATAATATACTTATTTGAATGAAGTGAGATAGAATATATATATTTAAAACCTTTTAAAATTGTTGTGGAGTTCATAGATGAGAAGGAAATAATCCTTCAGAAACACCTCAGAAGGTTATTTACATTTGCAAAGTACCATGTGAGGAATTGTACTCATCTGGGATTAGCCAAACCTCCCTCACCCCTCAAGACAATGATTTGTATCTCATGATGTGATTTTTTTTGTTCCCCCATAAAGAAAGGTACACACTGGCGGTACTCTTTACATCTGCTCTGGCAGCTCCATGATGACATCAGAGACCAGGCTACTTCCAACTCCATTTCGCTATTCCTGGGTTGTGGGCCTTATCTTCATGATGTAAAATAAGAGGTGAAACTCCAGATATCAAGGCTGTGCCTCAGAAAACTGTCTGGTCAAAGCATAAAGAAGTGTGTCAGTGCTTCCTTTAAAGAGATGTTTTTTGAAATCCCAAAAGACAACTTCATTTATAGCTCATGGACCTGAACTCAGTCATGTGGACACATTTCCATGCACAAAGGCTGGAAAACGTGTGTTCCTACCCCCAACTCTCCCTTAACTGAGCAACAAAATACTTCTAAAGTTTGCTGGTTTTGTTATTAAAGGATATGAGAAAATAGATTCTGGGGCCAGCCACAAATAGACCATACTATGATTATGGTCTACACATTTGCTTCCCAGGTATTTATGCCTACCCTTCCTCCTTAAACCTCAAAAATTTATCTGTTTACTGAATTCACACATCATCATAGAAATCTGAGTGATGGGCAGTCCTTTCCTATAGGTTCAGATACATATTATGTGATCTGAAGACCGATATATTAAACATGTCAGTTATTGGATGTTAAAAGTAAAGAAGGTAGAACACTAAAACTCTCTTTTCAGAAAGGGAGAGAATTGTAACTCGAGGGTAATCATGGGTGGATCACAACCATCAAATCTGCTGGACAGAAATAATGAAAGCTCTTTGTTCTGGTTCTGGCTCCAGAAGGTCTTCATTATCCATTAATTTCCATATCCATATTTTAGGGGAAGAATTAGAAAATAAACCCTTCTTCAGGAGCTATACCTTTTGGTATGAGATTGAGAAAACAGAAAATGTTTTTAGGATTATGTCATAGGCTTGATATTATTTTGGTAATCCCCCCCAAATGTGTTAATTATCTGTACCATCAGCTCATAGCCCATCCTGTGTATGATAAATCAATCATACCCAACAATTTTCTGTAAGGTGTATTCAGCCAAAATTGGTCAAGATCATCAGAGTCTGGAAACCATGTGAAACTGGTGGCAAATTGAATGAATGTAGCCAAGAGAAAGGTTGAGAAGAGGCCTGATCATCATCTTGTAATGCTGATATGCTGTCATGCAGCAAAGGGGACTATTTATTTTGTGTTACCTCAGAAGGGAAAGCAATACCTAGTAGAAGTAAATTACAAGAAGGCAGGTATTGATGAAATTTGGAAGAAACAAAACAGAATAAAACAAAATGAACACTCTTTCCAATAGTTGGAGCTGCCCCACATCTGGAAGTCTCCCTCCGGAGGTTCCCTCATTAGTTTTTGGGACTCCTTGGAAGGAATTTCTAGTGAGGAAAGTTAAATTAGAGAATTTCCAGGGATCCATCCTATTCTACTTTCCATGTTTCTATGATTCTGTGAAACCAAAGACAAAAACTGGACAAGTTAATTCAGAAGAGGCATGAAGCAACTACTGAAACATATCAAACTGTCTCACAACCTGCCATAAAAGATTTATGCTATTCCCCTAAGAGCAGGCAAAAGATGAAGACGGTTCAATCTTCCATCTTCCAGTTGGCCCATTTGATCGACTGGAATCCCTGACACAAGTTTTTGTGGTCATTTGACCCACTTTGAATTCCTGACACGAGGGAGTTGTCATAAAACAAAAGGTCTCTATAAGTTACATTTTGTTCTCTAGGAAACACCTTCTGTTTCATGGGAAATGTGTTCATTTCTTGGTAAGTGTGTTTAGTGAGTCATGGGATTTGTCTTTGTGAGAATGGGGAGGGCAATTGTTTTCAGTGACCTCTAAATCCATGTGACTATATTTTAAAGTTGTCTTTTTCTATTGCTTTGACTGTTCACATGAACAGTGTTTGACTTTTCTGTCTGCACTTGTCTTCAAGTTCAGAGATGTGGACCGAGTTCTTTAGTAAGGGTATATTGCTATAGAAATTTTTAGGTGAGGGGCACCTGGGCGGCTGAGTCAGTTAAGCATCTGCCTTCAGCTCAGGTCATGATCTCGGGGTCCTGGATTTGAGCCCCAGGTCAGGCTCCCTGCTCAATGGGGAGTCAGCTTCCCCCTCTTCCTCTGCCCTTCCCCCAATTCACATGCTCTCTTGCTCTCTTTCTCTCACAGAAATCTGGAAAAAAATAGAAATTTAAGGTGAAAAAATTACATTTTTCAACAAGGTATATGGAACATTCAAAAAGTGCATGAATATATCGAAGCAAGGAGAAAAGCATTTGCCTATTCAGTAATTATTCACTGAGTTATTACATACCTACTTTGTGTCAGATGCTGAACTTGGCATGAAAGACAATGTGGTGATCAAGTCAGACACAGCCTGTCTTTGAGGTACATGCAGCCCATCAGCTGGGGAGTAACATAAATTGTGAAACTGTTAAAATAGGGGAAGACATTGGCTCTATGGAGGTTGCAGACAGGGAAACTAATGTAGACCTAGTAAATCAGAAATTGATGATATATTGGCTCAGAAGTGTGAGTGACGAGAGAGAAGAGTGAGAAACTGGGTGTAGCCGGTTTCCCAAATACTCTACTGTATTTGTCCTAACTTAACACAGTGACCAGGGCAGAACTTTTCTGGGGAAACCCAAAAGTCCTATATTTTTAAAGACTTTAAGGAAAAACCAACAAGCACATTATAAAAACATAATTGGGTACAATAAGTGGTTATTTCAAATGAGAGAAATCATCACAAGCAAATTCTGAAATTTTAGAAATTTAGAATCTTTTCTTCTGAATTCTTTTGTAGGCCGTTTTCCAGAAATGCTTATGTAGATATGCTTCTGTAAGCAACCTGGCTTTCCCTCCCCACCCCGAATACTCTAGGACTGGCAGGCTGCTGTGCAAGGGTGGGGGTGGGGGGATCTTGTAGCTTCATTAAATACAAAGTAAACCCACCTTACCAGCCACTCTAGTTTAGAAGCAACAGAAGATAGCAGGCTTGTTTTGCATGTTATGACTTTTGGAAATTTACTGTGAATTTTGGTAAAAATCATAACTCAGTTACTCAAGTGATTTTGATGCACTAGCGTTTGGATTCTTGTTCTGGCATGATTAGCTGTGTAAGGTTAGGCACGTGAATTATACTCATTGAGCCTCAGTTTTATCATCTACGAAACAGATAATAGTGATACCCATCATTTAGAATTAAGTGGGTAAAAATCAAATAACTATCATAATCACCATCATCTTTGTCTTTTTAAATACTTGTAGCACTGAAGTTCATGGAGAACAAGATTTGCAAATACTAAGCTATAAGTAAGCAAAGGTGTACAGAATTAAAAAAAAAAAAAAAACTAGTGTTATCATCACCTCTAACTTTAGGTAAACTTCGTAGTTAACAAAGCATTTCCATGTTTACTGTGCCAACTGATCTCACCAGATTCTTCCAGGATGGCTCACACCTGGGATCCTTCAGTGTTTGCTGTCTGCATCTGTTCTGGTTGGACAATGTACTTGACATTCTAGTAGCTGGATATTTTGAATACTACTCTTCAGAATAACATAATTAGGCTTCACTGTTACGCTAATCTTTTGGGTGTGAAGACTGAAACTGAAAAGAACTGACTTGCACAAAGACTCACGGGGAGATGGGTTACCTTGACTAGAAAAGGACTGCCCAGCTCCAACCCTGGTGCTTTTTCCACGATATCAAAACTTAGTAGCTCTTTTGACATTAACCCAACCTTAGATCTTCTTGGAATTAATAATAAAGGCAAACCAGTTAGGTAGAGCTAATTTCACAGATATCCTAAAAGGCAGTACTTACACTTACATTGCTTTCCTTCTAGTAGAGGGATCACCGATGAGCTCGGAGCTGTTGCTGGATTTAAGAGCATTAGAAGTATTGCATTCTGGTTTATGTGACATTTGGGGATGTGCTGGGGCAAAGCTTACAGAGGCCTGGGTGATGACAGAGTTAAAGTACCTGGTAAAGCAAAGAGGGAAGAACCCATCCGCTTGCATTTAAGAAAGCTCTAGTTGATGAACATACAATTAATGCAATGAGTCCGTAACCAGTATTGCTGTCTTGGTCATTATCATTAATTCCTTTCCTTGCAATCTTTCAGCCACTATCTATGATATGCATCAGTGGATTTCAAACTGTGCAGTGAGGAGCTAAAGTGTTTCCTTCAGAGCTCCTTCAATCACTTCAGCGGAGGAAAGAGTTGAAGGGACTGGCACGGTGTCTGGCATCTTTCATAACTGATAGTGGTAGGTGCATATTTATTTCCATTATATGTTGAACTTGTGCTTAAATTGTCCTTTGTAAGAGGGTTGCTTACCTTAGAAGTAAGTTTGGAAACTGCTGTACAGGACACAGGACCAGAATCTAGGTAGAAGACCCACTCCACCACTTTTTAACTCTGATGTTGGGTAAGTTACCTTCACAACTCTGAAATTCAGGAAAAACTGATTTGGGGGGAGGGAGAGAGGAAGATTACCTTCTCCCGGGTAGTTGATAAGTCAGTGAAATCATATGTGTGTTGTGGTAGTTTAATCTGTAGGATAAGACATCAGTTTTCTTTATTACTATTAAAATCTCATCTGTGGTACATTTGGTGGCCAGTCAGCACACCTTACTTAATCGGGATATAAAGATTATTGGTAAACAAAGGCAAAAGGCAAAATGTATTGGGTGATTACTCATGAGAGTTGTTACCAGCACCTATATATTTTGAATTTGATCCCAAAATTTTGCCTGATGTTGATTATATAAGAAGGGTATAGGCTCTACCATTATAAATCACTTGGATGACTTGACTCCAAAATAGGCCTTTAGCAGGACAACATATCATGCACAATTCCATTAAATAATATACATAATCAGGTCTTCACCTCTTGCTACTTATGTTTGTTTGTTTTTCTTTTTAGGAGTATGTTTGGGTACAATGCAATATCAAAAAAAAGAAACAATTTGATTTAAAAAGTGGTCACAGGATCTAAATAGACAACCCCCCCAAAAAAAAGAAAATGTACAGGGGACCAAAAGGTACTTGAAGAGTTGCTTGGCATCACTAATTATCAGGGAAATGCAAATAAAAACCATAATGAAGTATCACTTTCCATCTGTAAGAATGGCTACTATAACAAAGACAAGAAATGGTAAATATAGGCCGGGATATGGAGGAAAGGGAACCCTGGTGCACCTTTGGAGGGAATGTAAATTGGTGCAGCCGTTATGGAAAACACTACGGAAGTTTCTCAAAAAATTGAAAATAGAAATACCAGGGACACCAGGGTGGTTCAGTTGGTTAAGTGGCTGACTCCTGATTTCAGCTCAGGTCATGATCTCAGGGTCGGGGATCAAGTCTCACATTGGGCTTCATGCTCAGGGAGGAGTCTGAGGGTTCTCCCCCTCTCCCCTGCTTGTTTATTCTCTCTCCTCTGCTTGCTTATTCTCTCTCTCTCTCTCTCTCTCTCTATCTCTGTCTCTTTATCTCTGTTTCTCCCTCATAAATAAATAAATAAATAAATAAATAAATAAATAAATAAATCTTTTTAAAAAACAAACAGAAGTGGACTTGCTGGACCATATTGTATTTCTACATATTTATCAAAAAAAAAAAGAAAAGAAAAGAAAAACAATTAAGACACTAATTTGAAAAGCCCTGTGTATCCCTATGTTCATCACAGCACCATTTACCATAGCCAAGAAATGGAAGCAATCTCCCTATCCACGGGTAGGTGGGTAGATAGAGAATATGTGGTATAAGAGTATTAGTCATAAGAAAAATCATGAAGTCTTGCCATTTGCAACAGCATGGATGGACCTAGAGGTTGTTATGCTAAGTGAAAGAAGTCAGAGAAAGACAGATACTGTGGAAGTCCATTTATATATGGAATTTAAAAATGAAACACAAAATAAAACAGACTCATAGATACAGAGAATAAACTGATGGTTGCCACAGGAGGAGGGGCTACGGGAATAGACAAGATAGGGGAATTGGATTAAAAGTCCGTTTCCAGCTCTTAGAGTCCACCTGACCCGGGCTTGGCTCTGGAGTGAGGAGTTTATGCAGGGACACCTGCCAGGTGTTTGGAGCTCCAGACAGGATGATGGGAGCTGCTTGCAACTACCGTCTAGGGAAGAAGGTCCGTGTTAAGTACAACACTGGTGACGCCATCAGGGGCCTTAAGCTAATCACCGCCCATCCTGGCACCTGTTTGAACAAGATCATCCTAAAGACTTGGTACACGATTCTTAAGGACCATGTGCCTCCGGGAGACTATCCATGACGAGATGAACCTGGAGCTTTGCTGCCAGGAAAGCAGAAATCCCTCCCTCTCCCTGCCCTCCTCTCCCTTCCTCTCCTCTTCCTCTCCCTCACCTCCACACCGGTATGCATGCTTGTTTTTAAAACTCATGATAATAAAACCCTAGAAGTTGCAAAACAAAACAAAACAAAACCCAAGTGTCCCTGGAGCATTGCCCAGCCATGGCCTGTGAAGAGACCCTGAGAGCCTGGCTAGGTGGACGCCACCCACTCCTTAGAATGCTCAGTACGTTTTGTGGGGTTTTGGAGTAACTTCTTTTTCTTCCCCTGAGGAGATAGTTGCTCTTGGAGAAGGAAATAAACACATCATGTTTTTGGTGATGAAAATGAAGAGCCCTGGAAAAAAAAAATATTGTTCTTAGCAACAGTTAAAGCTATCATCAAGGGAATTAAATGTTCTAGTGGCAATGAGAATATGGCACAGTTGGTTGGGTTTATTATAAAAGAAGAGATATCATATCCACTGTTCCCATAATTAGTTCAACTGTAAGAGACCGTGTCCTGGGGAGAGATGTTGGATTGTGTATCATCATTAGAAAAGTAAGTTCAGTTAGTAGTGATTCAGATTAAACATACATATTTATAAAATAAAAAATATTTAAAAAAGCACAGGGAAAGGTGAGCCCTCCTTGTCAAAGTGCCAAGTGGCACAGCGCCATCAGGATTTGAAACGTGAGGCCACATCTGAAGTGGTTGAGTTTTGAAGAGTCAAGGATGAGTTGAAAACAATAAAGTGCATTGTTTTTGGGAAGCACGCAAGTGTAATAAATGTCGATCTTTGTTCCCAGGGAAGCTTCAACAGGACGGGGCAATAGGACTTGGGGTAGGCAGGGGTTGACGGATAGTGCTGGAAAGAGAGGAGAGAACAAACTGCAAGGCCACCACGCCTTCTGTTTGAAACATGAGCTGTCTGAGGATTCCCAAACTCATACCTGAAATCTAAAAGCAGGAAAAAAAAAAAAAAAGTCTCACAATGTTTTGACTTTGAAGATGAGATTGCAAAATATTTTCTTCCCCCTTTTCAACTTTTTTTGGATTATTGTTGCATTAATAAACGGAAAACTGCTCACACCTTCATCAGGCTGCCTTCTTAAGTCCTGAAAACTCAATCAAGCCCTCTGTGTGATTAATGGAATTTACAAATTTTGCATGGGGATGATTAGAAGAGGAAGAGAGAGGATCTATTCATTCGTTCATTCATTCATTCACTTTCTCAGCAGTATGATAAATCACCTTAAAGGAAATCTGCCAAGAAAGTAGTTTGACCCCATTTGAAAAGAGGGAAGCCCAGAATGAACCATTTATTCAGGATTTATATTTGCCCTTAGAAACTCAACAACCATAAAGCCTTGACTGAGGATCAAAACTGAGGCACGTGCCCTTAAACGCCACCTTGTGATACTTTGTCTATTCCTGTTACTCCTATTTTTTGAAGACAAAAACCAAAAATCAATTCATCTAGCCCCTCAACTTCTCTAGCTTTTCTTCACAGTACGTTGGCTTGGGACAAATATAAAATAGAAGTGAATAGAAGGAGGAAAAACTCTGGTCTCTATTCCATGGGGCCATTATTTTTAAAACATAAGTAAGATCAAACTTTAATTTATAACTGAGAGTTCTCCAAGGTTTAGCTTTTCCTCTCCTTACCTGTGTTCTCTTCTCTCATTATAGACTGATGATGGGGAGCATCAGAGCTTTGCTCAGGGATTGGTACAAAAAAGAGTCAGTAGAAAATATGAGATTTTTGCCCAGCGGGAGTTGGGATGGAAGGGGAAGTTCTGGTTTTAGAGACAGGAAGAGGAAAGAGGGTAATAAGATGTGTCTGTTCCCACTCCCTCCCCAAACAGGCTTCATTTGTAGTCACTTTGTGTGCATGGGTCATTTAAAATGGTGCATGTGTATCTGTGTGTTTATCTCAATCTCTCTTTCTCTCTCTCTCTCTCTCTTTTAAGAAGGGAAATAAATGACCACACACTGGTTGATGACATATCAGCCTGGAAGATGGCCAAAGAGAGATCTATTTATCAAGCACAGCCGTTTCCATGTTTTAAAAATTGGTCTCTGGAGCTACAGCAAATACCATGTGTGATTTACTGTACAAGAAAATGAGAGGAAGTAGACTTAGTAACCTTTGGATGCCAAATGTCATTTGTAAACATATTTATAACCAGAAAGGATCTTAAGGATCAGATCTGTGTCATCAGGATCACCTGGGAATCTTTACACAATGAGTATAGCTCAGCCTCCTCTCTCAAAATTCTGATCAACCACTTGCTTTGAGGTACCCACCTGTGTATTTGTGTAAAAGGGAGGAAAAACGGTTTCAGGCAATTCTGATGCGCACTCAAACTGAGAATTTCTGACAACCCAACATTTTGGGTTGGGGAATCATTTTAATTGTCCATTGCTACGTAATAGATTACCCAAACTTAGGTGCCTGACGCAATGTAGTTTCGGACCTCAGAGCCTCGTGGATCAGAAGGCCAGGCACAGCTGACCCCGTTCTTTTGCTCATTGTCTAACAAGGTCGCAGTCAACATGTGGGCAGGGTTGTGCTCCTTTCTAGAGCTCAGAATCCTCATCCAAGCTCTTATGGGTTTGGCATCGTAGGACTGAGGTCCCCATTTGTTCCTAGCTCTCAGTTGAGGGTCCTCTGCTCCTATCTGCCACCACAGTTTCTCACCTTCCTCCTGCAGGTCTACTCATAAGCTCCCTTATGGACCAACTTACAGTGTGAAAGCTACACGTCTAAGCCAGCAAGAGAATCTCTTGCCACAGCCTAAGATACAGGCGGATGTAAGCACAGAGCGACTGTCCCGTTACCTTGGTCATATTCAGTTGTCTAGAAGCAAGTCTCCGATCCTGCCCACACACTCAAGGGAAGAGGGTTATGTCAAGACTTGACTCCCTGGGGTCCACTTCACAGTTTGTCCACCATGAGGAATTCTAAGGAGTTCAACTGGCCACTTGAGCGTATACAACAAATTGCAGAATGTTAGTTTTCTTATTAGTCTGGGGAATCTTCCAATAGATAATTAATTACATTTCACATTTCTTACGAACAGTATCTAGGGTTAAATGCTGCTATAGGGAGCGTGTATTTCCATGTTCTTATTGATCTCATCATAGAATGTGAAAGCCAATTTATAAGTTTGTTCATTTTCTTCGGATCATGTAGGTAAAATATTTACATAAAAGTAGTTAATTTAAAAAGAGCCTTTGGCCCTAACATACGGTGGCTGTTTGGAACATAGTCATTTCTGCTAAAGCCTGATTTTCATGGTGATTGCAACCACCTTTTGAATAGTCTGCAGTTGTAACTAGAATCATTCATGTGGCAAATGTTTTGGCCTAAAGGAAAGTGAAGTATTTGGCCAAAACCACAGCTGACAACATGAGTTGAAGGTGTTTTCTCTTTCTTAGCATTTTTATAGCTACTTAAATATTTTTGGAGTTAGCATCACCCAAACATGTGAAGTACCTCAGGAGAAAGTTGGTCATTTTAACTGACCCCTAGCTACGAGAATGTGTACGAGTCTGAAATTTAGTTGATTACCATCTGTTTCTAAATCTCAAACGTCTGAATTTCGTGGTTGGGAAGTTCTTTCCAGTATCTTTTTTTTTTTTTTTCCTGTTCAATTTAAAGTTATTCCATCTTGATACACGAGTAACGACCATGGGCATATGTTGAATGTGTTTGGGGAGATACCAGTTTTTCTTTTGCATTATTAGTGCATTTTAATACAACTGCTATGATTATAATTAGCTGTAATACTCCTCTTGCCACAGAACACTTCCTTAAGCCAGTTCACCTGATTTGATTAAGAAATTACTTTTGAGATTTCAAACACTCAGGTATGCCAGTGCAATATCATCAGATTTGTTTCATGTCCCTCTTTTGGAAAGAAATATAATTTTATACTTAGAGCTGATTCCTCATTACCCCAATCATGATCTGCTCTCCTCGCCGCATAAAGATAACCAGGCTGGAGGTGACTAGTATCCTGCAGCATGTGTGCATCCTTACCATGTACATTTTTATACCTTCACTCCATATATCTATAAGATATAGATGCAAATGTTTTTCATTTGCATAAATTTTATGGATGTACTTTCTCAACTTGTTCTTTATACTCAATATTGTGAAATTTGACAAAGTTATTCATGAAGGGCTAGTTCATTTATTTTGACTACTGAATAGTAGTGCTTTGTTATATAAGAATACTATAATTTATTTATTTATTTATTTATTTATTTATTTATTTATTTATAGGATTTGATTTATTTATTCATAAGAGACATAGAGAGAGAGAGGCAGGGGGAGAAGCAGGCTCTATACAGGAAGCCTGATGTGAGACTTGATCCCAGGATCACGCCCTGAGCCAAAGATGCTCAACCACTGAGTCACCCGAGGTGCCCCTATTTACCCATTTTTAATTGAAAGACATCTAATTGTTTACCATTACTCATGGCTATAAAAAACGTTTCCATGAACATCCCTGTAAATGTCTCACTGTGCTTCTGTGGGGGTGTTTCTCCAGCAAAGTTGTGTTTACATTTTTTGGACTAATTCACAGAAGGAAATACACTTTTTTCTTAGGACTTGCAATCTGCACACATGCACACATATCCACATATGGAAGGATACTTACCTTTACCATTTCTATATTCACATTCATATGCACACACACATACTGGGAATGTGAATGAGTACAATTTATTCCGGCATTTTTTTAATTCTATTGTAATAAACTAAAATGGATAAAGACTCACCAAATTGAATGGGGAATATTTTAATGGGCTTTAATTAGCACTTTGAAAAATGGTGCCCCAGGTTATATGCTTAATACCAGAAATGTTACAAAAAATAAGCATCTTCAAGTTCTTCATATCCCTATCTTGCTCTTTAGAGAGTTTGAGAAAATTTACACTCTCATCAGTGGTATAAATGTTCCTATTTCAGTTCCTATTTCCCTTTGTTTTCTTTTCAGGTCTTCACATCCTGTAGTATAATTGACAAATAAAAATTATATATATTTTAAGATCTACAGCTTGATATGTTAATGTGTGATACATTGTGAAGCGATCACCACAAGGAAGCTAATTAACATATCCATCACCTCACATAGTTACTTTTTTTCTTCATTTCTTTCTTTTCTAACTGTGAGAACACTTTAGATCTACCCTCTTAGGGAATTTCAAGTATACACTACAGAATTGTTAAGTATATCATCATGATGTGCATCAGACCTCCAGAATTCACTTATCTTGCGTAACTGAAACTTTAAACTCTTTGACCAAGATCTTCTCATTTTCCCTGGCAACCAGCATTCTACTGTGTTTCCAAGAGTTTGACCATTTTAGATGCCACATCAAGTAAGATCATGTATTATTTGTCTTTCTGTGCATGGCTCATTTCCTTGTCTGGATTTGGAGACATGATCAGGGATATGGAGATTATCTGAAATAATCACAGTAAGCTTTGGTAAGACTCATTGCGCTGAAATGGTACATAAATTTTATAACATAATAGGAAATAGAATGTGAGATTATCTACATATAGGCAGCAGGTATTTCTTTAGATGTGCCTCCCACTCTTCTCATAACATTAAAGAAGATGGAGCTCTGGGTTCCTCCTAACCTGTGGCTCCTTTCTTTTTATAGAAGTACTGAAACCACCAATTTTTTCCCACAAGTAAAACAGGGGAGGTTTCAGGAATCTACATTAATTTACTTAGACCCTAGATCTGCTGAATATATTTTACATGGCTCATTTGTAGAACCGTTGTTGGGTCAAAATGAAAGCACCCTACCAGAAGTCAAATCATCAATCTCACCAAACTTCTAAAACAGTAGCTTTTTCTTACCGAATAGAGTTCTTTGTCATTATTTATTCCTTGTTCCATGAAGATTTAGAATAATTTGTCTATAAAATCATTAGGCTTGATTTTTGTGTGGATTGGGGACATTGTTCTAAGGGGGCAATAAGGTAAGTAGAGTATAAGGGGGCAAAGAGTATATTACTTTTTTTATTAAATAAATAATTTATTAAATACATCCAATTTATTTAATGGACTTTAGTTTCCTATCCATTCTTTTAGTCAGTCTTGGCATTTAATATTGTTCTTAAAAATTCTTTTTTAGCAATTCTTTTTTTTTTTTAATTTATTTATTTATGATAGTCACAGAGAGAGAGAGAGAAAGGCAGAGACACGGGCAGAGGGAGAAGCAGGCTCCATGCACCGGGAGCCCGATGTGGGATTCGATCCCGGGTCTCCAGGATCGCGCCCTGGGCCAAAGGCAGGCGCCAAACCGCTGCACCACCCAGGGATCCCCAGCAATTCTTTTACATATTTGAGGACTATGTTACTGTTATCAAGTGCATTCAGGTTTAGAAACAGCATACCTTACCGTTGTGTGGCTAATTGCTAGTATTATTCAAAGCCTCCTTTCTGCTATTAAAGTTTTCTAATATTTTGTCATATTCTTTTTGTTTAAAATTATCCATGGTACTCTACTACAATTTTTAAATATCAATTTTATTTCTGATGATAGCCTGTTTTTAGCCATGATTTTAATATTGTTTCTCTCAATTATTTCAAATGATTCCTTTCGGTTATTTATTTTTTTCCTGGAACCAGCTTTACTTTTGCTGAAAATTTTTGTGATCCTTCTGCCAATGTTGCTGTTTTGGTTAATTTTGTATCGATCCCAAACTTTTCTTTCCAATTTGTGTTCACATTCTCCATTTTAAAAATCGAGTTTCTTTAGTTAAATACAAAGCCCACTAATATGCTATATTTTTTCTTTTATAATATATACATTTAAAGCTTAAATTGTTGTGAAAGCTAGTCCTGTCACTGCACCTCTTAAATATTAAAAGGATCCAGTATTCACTGTCATTCAAGTCCAAACATTTCATAATATCAAGTATAGTTTCTCTTGTTTTGGGGCCTCTGGGTAGCTCAGTAGATTAAGCAGCTGCCTTTGGCTCAGGTCATGATCCTGGGGTCCTGAGATCAAGCCTCATGTCCGGCACCCTGCTCAGTGGAGAGCCTGTTTCTCCCACTCCCCCCGTCTCTCTGTGTCAATAGATAAATAAAATCTAAAAAAAAATTTTTTTCTCTTATTCTTACATGAATCACTTAGTTGAGTAAAGTATTTTATACATGTCGTTGGTTAAGTTTATTTTTTTTAATATTTTATTTTTTCATGAGAGACACAGGGAAAGGCAGAGACATAAGCAGAGGGAGAAGCAGGCTTCCTGCAAGGAGCCTGATGTGGGACTCGATCCCAGGACCCTGGGATCATGCCCTGAGTCGAAAGCAGATGTTCCACCACTGAGCCACCCAGGTGTCCCAAGGTTAAGTTTATTTACTAGGTTCACCTCTTCTCTAAACTAGATGTTTTGTTCAGACAATATCATCAAGAGAACTGAAACTAGTTTCAGTTTTGCTGAGAATTTTTGTTTCCTATATAGTCACTGTCTTTGTTTTTCTTATTTTTTACAATCATCTTGATGTTTTTCTGCAAGTGACTAAATGAGATGTATTAAAGTCTTCCGCCATGATTATGGAATTGTCTATTTCTCTTTTTAGTTCTACCTTCTTTAGCTTTATGTATTTGGGGACTGCGTTATTGTTATCAAGTGCATTCAGGTTTAGAAACAGCATATCTTAGAGTTGTGTGGCTCAGGCTTTGTAGAGGTTTCCTCTGCTGCTAGAGCCTTTCACCTGCCTCTATTCAGGCATGTATGATTTTATGGAGCTCATAGTACCAGCTAAATTTCCTTTTTCATTTCTCACATCTGGCAGTATTTCTTCCACTTTTTTTTTTTCTTTTTCCTTCAGAGCTGTGTATCTGTTGTTCTCTTTCTTAGATTCACATTCAACATTTCTGTTTTGTAATGGGAGATAAACCTAGGTTAGTTCAATCATGTGGTCACATTCAGAATTCAAATCTTAATTACTTACCCAGAGTAAAGATATATTCTAGCTAAATAAATGTTATCTAAGTGACCCTTATTCCAAACAAAACAAGACAAAATAAACACCTGATTGCAACTTATTGCTAAGATTTACTATATTATTTCAGTACTAGCAACTTATTATTATTACCACTACTAACAATATTACTATTACTCATTTTACCAATAATTGTAACAATGATAGCTAATTGCTAGAATTATTCAAAACCTCCTTTCTGCTAGCTACTCTCAAACTGCTTTGTGGGCCTTAACTCCTTACTTAATCCTCAGACATGTACTATGAAGTAAATGTTATTCATATTTTACAAGGAAACTGAGGCATAGAGGCTAAATAACTTGCCTGAGAGTACTTAATTGCTAAATAACAGAAGCAGAGTCAGAACCCCAATGGCCTGGCTCCCAAGTCCTGATTCTGCTTTTAGACTCAAGCATGAGAGGTCCTTTCCCTGGGCTCCACTCTTTAAAAACATCCACATGGCATTTCTTCAGTCAGTTCTCTTTTATAGCCATGGACTTCATGTAGTTAAGGGGAGGGTCCCACTTTATAGTCCCCAAGCAACCTTTAGATCAGGCCTTAATGTTAGTTGGGATCTGGAATTCCTACTCAAAGACTTTTTTCGGTCTCCATGGGGCTCTTCCTTTAGTGTGTCCTAAGAACAGGTATCATTACTGCAGTGTGTACCTAGAAACTCAAGGTGGCTCTGTATAAGATATGTGGTTGGAGCTTGGACAGGCTGGCTGGAATGTTGACATGCATGCGGGTGAGGTCCCTCCTATAAAGCTGGACTTAACAGGGGGTAGGAATATATTTAGGGCTAAGGGAGAGGGCTGGGCACCAAGGGCCGCCTCTTCCTATGCCAGTTCAGTCCAGTACAAAATGCCGAGCCATCTGAGAATTCCAAGTTTTAACATAACCATTTAGGCCATTTTGAAGATGATGAATGAATGATGAAATGGTTTTATTAAAAATGTGCTGGCTTTATTCTTACCTGAAGTATTTTTTAAAGATTTTATTTGTTCACTTGAGAGAGAGAGGGCAAACGAGTCAGGGGAGGTGGGGAAGAGGCAGAGGCAAATCAGGTAAACAGCACAAGTGTCAATCAACTGGATAAAGATGTTGCAATGGAATATCACTCAGCCATAAACAATGAAATCTTGTCATTTGCAATGATGCAGATGGAGCTAGAGAGTATTATGCTAAGTGAAATAAGTCAGAGAAAGAGAAATACCATATGATTTCACTCATGTGGAATTTAAGAATTAAAACAGATGAACAGGGCAGCCCTGGTGGCGCAGCAGTTTAGCGCCGCCTGCAGCCCGGGGTGTGATCCTGGAGACCGGGGATCCAGTCCCACATCGGGCTTCCTGCATGGAGCCTGCTTCTCCCTCTGCCTGTGTCTCTGCCTCTCTCTCGCTCTCTCTGAATGAATAAATAAATAAATCTTTAAAAAAAATAAAAAAAAAATAAAACAGATGAACAAAGGGAAAAAGAGAAAGGAAGAGAAGCAAATGAAGAAACAGCCTCTACTATAGAGAACACATTGATAGTTACCAGAGATGAGATGGTAGGGGGATGGGTGAAATAGCGGCTGGAGATTAAGGAGTGCACTCGTTGTCAGGAGCTGCAGGGAATGTACAGAAGTGCCAAATCACTATATTGTACACCTGAAACTAATATGAGACTATGTTAACCAACTGGAATTTAAATGCAAACTTAAATAAATACATGACTCCAGAATGTGCATTCCTTCCTTTACTGCTCTGTGAGAATGCTCTAATTTCTTTATGTTTGGGATTTGGGATTGAGTTGTATGTGACAAGGTGGGGGCATAGTTGACAAATACGTCACCTGGATGTTGCCTAACAAAGTAGGTAACATTTAGTAGGCATTTCAAAAATGTCATGGATAACTGAAAAAAATTAATTTAGCATTTATCATATGTCAGAAGTACTGTCTTTTTGCTTTCTGTACGTTATCTCATTTAATACTAAAACAAGGCTTTTAGTTAAATATCGTAATTATACCCTGATATAGATGAGGAGACAAGTCAGAGAGTAATCTGAAGGCAATAAAGCCAGTGATTGACAACCTGGGTTTGAAACTGAGGTTGTATGGCATTATGAGTGCAGATGCTTATAATGTAATTTTGCCTTCCTGAGAATGAATGAATGAAAAAATACCCACAATTTTCCTAAAAGTCATACTTATCTTTAAAACTTAGCTAAAAAAACAAAACAAAAACAAAAACAAAACAAAACAAAACAAAACAAAAAAACAAACACCTTAGTTGAAACAGTTGGATGTGACTTAATCAGATGCACTGCACATCTTATTTTGAAGTGTTTCTAGGCAGGTTGGACTTGAACATCTGACTAGAGTACCATAATCATGTTTAAACTTAGATTTTGTTTCAAAGTTTATTATCAGATAGACTGTGGGAATGAATGAAAGATATACACTGGCATCAGATCTTTTTTTGAGATCGATGTATTAACACGTTATTGAGTTATATGAATTGTGATTATTTATCATGCTTCTGATTGAAGGCACCAGCTAGGATATTATCGTTATAAAAATAATAACTCAGCTCTTGATTGTATGTTTATGTCAAAAGCCCCATTGAGATTTGGAATGCTGATGACCCAAATGTAATAAAAGAGCCCTTTATTCATTTATATTCAGTAAAATAGTATTAGAAGATGATGCATTCCCTCTTCCCTATGGTTAGCAATTTGGGTCTCATGATTCTGTATTAAATGTATTATTTGTTGGGATATAATTTGCAAAGATTCTGTATTAAGCATTAGTGTTTCTGTTTCAGCTTGTATTATAAATTATGTGTTCACACTCAAATGGTGAAAATATATACTCTTGGAAATAGTCACAGTAAATGTGTACATACAGAGCAACTGTTGGGTTTGAAAAGGGGCTGGTCACATGGGCAAGAGATGAGAACACTTACTGACACCAGGGCTCGACCCTCGAGGGCATATCAGTGTCTGCTGGTCTCTAGGACTGCATCTAGAGGGAATCACTGCATCTATACTTCCCTTAACTCTTGCTCTTGTGTTGTACTCTGCACAATTAACAGCAGCATGTCGCAAGATGTACAACTGGAGCCAAAGAATTTGACCTCTTGTTGGAATAGATCCCTAAGACAGACCTGGTGCTGAATGTGGAGATAAGAGTCCTAATTATTTTATTTTATTTTTAAAGATTTATTTATCTGAGAAAGAGTGAGCAAGTGAGGAGGGACAGAGGGAGAGGAAGAAGAAAATCTCAAGCAGACTCCATGCCCAGCACAGAGCTTGATGTGGGGCTTGATCTCACAACCTTGATCATGACCTGAACCAAAGTCAAGAGTCATCCACCTAACTGACTGAGCCGTCCAGGTGCCCCTAAGTGTAGATATTTTAATTCTCATATCAAGCCGGAATGGTGGGCAGGGTTGAGGGTAGATGTTGTGAATGCTACATTAGGGTTCTGAAGCCACATTCACCCACTGTTAGATTTCAAAAACCTTGCCTTTCTTATTATATGTAGAACACATATAAGGAAGTTGATGTTTGTCTTGGTCTAGTGCCTATCGCAATTTCCTCTCTTTTGTTAGCTGGAGATATTTTTATTAATTGGAAATACTAGCTCTTTGATTTAGGTGCATGGAAAGGCCACAGGGATAGGGTGCATTTATGGAAATGTCAACTCACATCCTAATTCCACGTGAGACCTCTGGCTTTATCATTGAATGTATCTTAACCATAGTCTTTGCCCCCCATCCAATTTTATTAACATCATAGATATAATTGGTTACAAGACTGAATGGGAGCCTTCTTATTTTTCCTCAATGGAACATCACTCTCTTTGAAGATCTCACTCGGCATAGACCATATGCACTTTAAACATTTAGATATATTTATACAAGGAAAGGCCAGCTTGGACCAATTGTAGGCCAACATGTTTACAGTGAAAATCCTATATAAGTGGAAAAGAACAGGGAAACTAGTAGAAGGTCTGAGTTTTAACACTGAAGACTAGCAGTGTAGCCTTGGCCATATCAGGTAAGGTCACTAAAACATCAATTTCTAAATGTTTAACAATGATGCATTCCAGGCACATTCTTTTAAATTATTTTGAGGATTATATGGGACAACGCATGAAAAATATTTTTGTACTGTTTTCCTGGCAGCTCAGTGGAAGCCAAACAGAGCTTCTGAAATGAAAACAAAAGCAGAAATTTTTAAAATTCACAAAGGTAGGAGATTATGATTAATTAAAAAGTTAAGTTTCTTTAGAATGTTTTCCCATCCCTCCATTTTCAATACAAGCAGCAATTCAACATTGCTCAATTCACGAACCTCCCCAGGGGGATCTTGTTTTCCTGGCAACGGTTTGATAAATTTGGTGGCCTCGTGATAGGGGGATTATATTTTAACAATGGGATCAACAGCTCATCCGAGTACCTTTGACTCTAGAGGGAAATAACACTTTTAGGTGGAAACCTGCAATGTTCGTGGACATCTGCATAATGATGGAAATTAGCATAGGTTTACATAGTACACTACTCCATTAGAATTTTGATGACTTGGAAAGGAACAGAGGTTGTAAATTTCCTAAGGGAAAGTCTCTGGAGGGTGTGAAGTCTTGAAGCAAAATCAGCTCCATGGAAGAAGCATGTTGTGAATGGCTGAAAGGACAGAAAAATGACAAATGTGTTGCATTTTTTTCCCTCCAAAAAAGTGACCTGTTGCTGCTGGGGCGACACAGTATTCGGAGGCCTGCTAGTAACAGGTGTCCTTTCTCTCTGTTCTGCTTATTGAGAGGTGATCTAGTAGAAGCCTGTTCATTAGATACCTACGACCATAATTTCCTCCTAGCAATACTCGTGGGGAGGGGGAGGAGGAAAAGGAGGAACAGGAAGGAGACAAAAATGGTAGATGAGCAAAGAGAATAGAGGAGGGGATGAAAGCAAGAAGAGTTGGGATGAAGTGGGCAGAAAAAGAAGAAAAGCATGGAATCTGCTTGGTGATACGGTCTAGTAGTCCTGAGGGCGCGGCCCTAAACGTTTCTGGTCTGTGAGACTGTAAGTGGATGAGAAGTAATTGACTCTGCCAGAGATTCTGAAATTCACCCATATTTTCAGCGACACTCTGCAAATGGGGAAAGGGATCACTCCTGCCCTCCTGTTGCTGCTGACGGGGGAACGTGCTTGAACTTGCGAGCAAAGGCTTACTGAAGTGTCAAGCCATCCAGGACCATGGTTTTCCGTAGAGGTCTTTAGAATCCACAGGCAATGGCTGAACGTAGAAAAATGATTCCCAGAATTTGGGCCACCAAAGACCCCTGTCATATTTTCTTACTGTTACATGAACCTGTAACTTGAATTTTTATTTCTTTCCCTGCTGAACAGAGTTCGTTCTTTGATGATACTTGATGTGTTTCTCATCTTCTTATTAATCTGGAAAATATAGCCATCTGTCATTCCAGACTGGTATTAGTCCTTTTTTTTTTTTTTTCTTTAGTGATTCCCTCCTTGAGTTGCTTTAAATCTACCCATAAAGAGACCGGACAATTCAGGTGGCTTTTGTCTTATTGCGGATGATGGCAGTCACTGCCTTTTTGGAATATTTAAAATAGCTCATAGCATTGCTTATGTAGACTCATAAACATATACAATCAAATATTAGAGTAGAAAGGGAAACAAATTCAGACGGAAAACTTCAGATTAGCTGGATAGATAAATAACGAGGTAAGATGGGTTGGAGAGATCCTGGGGCCTCCTCACAGCCTTCAGAAAGTTTTAATAATTTACCCCTCACTTTTTCTGCTGGCTTTGACAGATGGGTGGCCCATTCTCTTACATAGCTAGACCCCGATAAATGGAAAGATGCAGAGAAGCTAGAAGCAGGGGATGTGGAGACAAGCCCTGCTCGTAGCTGAATAAAAGATTTAAGAGAATCACTCTATTTCCCTGAGCTCTGCTTTTCCATCTATAAAAAGAAGACATTGGGCTGTGTGATCTTGCTATCTCTTTCTATTCTAAAGTGATGTGATTTTTTTTTAACATCACTCTCCCTAAGCCTCATTTTTCTTATCTGTAAAAATGGGAAGAATGCCTACCTCACAAGGTGACTTTGAGGATATAAAGATAACAATTGAGTGCCTTTTCCTGTACAAACCTACTTGATTTCTGAATTCAGTTATTAAGAGTTTATAGAATGAGTTCAGATAGTGAGGCGTATAGCACTGTTGGAATCTCTTTGAGTTTGGTGTTTCCTGAAGCAAGTGGTGAGTTTTGGATAGTGAGAATTTATCATGTGTTTTTAGTTCCTGGATATCTATGTAAGCACCTTGCATATAGCCAACACTCAATTAAGACCTACCCTGGTCTCCTTGACCTTGAGGATAAAGACAGCCTTGCTTAGCTTTGCGCCCTGAGCCTATAGCACAATGGCTACCAGTCGGGGAGGTCTGTCTGTCTGTGTTTGTGGCCCTCAGGTAAATCATGGGACCCTGCTGAGTCTTGCAGCAGCTGAGTAAAATGTACCTAACAATGTATACGCCCCGTGGGGTTGAAGTGAAGAATGGTAGATGGTTATGTCAAAAAAAAAGGGCAAATCAAATCATGACTCCTCATACAGATATAAAATGAACAGGTATTAAAGATTTTATAAAACTGGGTGAGTCAGGGAGGGCACCAGGAGTGCTATAACCAGTTAAAAGAAAAATCCAAAACAAAGATGCGCTTATAGGTCAGGAATTCTGAAGTTGATGTGCAAATGTAGGTGAAACTAGCTTCTTTCAGAGTGTGCGGAAAAGTTAGCTGAATCTGTGCAAGACAGGATAAAACTTGTGTGTTTGTAGAAAATAATTATCTCATTATTTTATCTATTTTGCTTGTTTTGTTATTGTTATTGCTTGTATAAAAAGTACTAGTACAATCCCAGGCCCATGGGTAACTTCTCCAAATGTTGAATTCCTCACCACCTCCTGAGGGCCTGCAAATAACAGGCCAATTTTAGTCAAATGTATTAAATCGAGTCTCTAATCAATAAATTTTTATGAAGATTGTGCCATCCACCTGCTGCACTTCTGAAGTTAGGTGTAATTATAGATACCAAGCCACATTGACAGGCAGTATAGTTTTTAAGACCCATCACTTCCTACTAAACCGACTTTTCTATTACAGATAATAAGAGCGGCAAAAAGATTTTAGCGTGCGTTATGGGTGCTAACATATCTAAACTCTCAACCAGTAGTCATCTGGTATTTAAATTCCAAGGATATTCTTTAATTCCGTGTGTGAGTGCGGGTGTGTGTATTTTTACAGGAGTTGCTGGAAGAACAGAGCTCACCCACGCAGATTAACAGTATGGAAACATCCTGAAACTACTCTGGAGTCTAAATAAAACGACTGGATTGGAGTTTCATGAACAAGGAGACTGGTCCATGGATGATTTGCTACAGGTAAGTGAGAGGTATAATTTACTCTGCTAGAATCCTTCACACGTTCATTGACTGCGGGGTTGCTAATTGCGTTTCGGATGATTATAATACTCCTTTGGTACAGCTGACAGCTTCTCTTCCCTCTCAAACACACACATGCGGATGCTGACATATGGTTAAATATCTGGCCATTTCATCTTGCTCATTTGGGCTTCCATCAGTTACACGAGGAGGAAGCAGGGGGGGAAACAAAAGAACCCACTTCATAAAACTTTTACTAGCAGTGATTTCTGTGGAGGGGCGGGAGTCAGACTGAGTGTTCCTTGAGCAGATGTTCTTGGCGCTGCCTGGGAGTGGAAAGAGTGGCAGATTGGCCTGCCCAGGGTTCAGAGTGAAACAAGCAGACAACTGGGGATGCCCCCTCGTTTTTGGAAATGGGGGCAGAAGTTAAGTCATTAATGTGGAACAAAGTGTTTGGGAAAGGTGGCCGGCTTTTTCGTCTCCCTTTGCAAACCTGGGGAGACTGGAAAGCTTGAGGTGGTAACAGCATGAAAGTAGTTGCTGTTGGGCTATTGGGAAAGTGGAACTCATCTAAATGGACCAGTGGGGCAAGCAAGAAAGTCCAAGCGACTCCTACAAATGGCAGTATGTGAGGTGTGGGGCGCGTGTCGGGGCATCTCCTTGAGCTGCATCTTGTACCATCAGGGGTCAAGGCTACCTGAGCCTAGAAGCAAGAGCCGTCCAGCTTGGTTCAATGGAAATAATCTGTTCATTCATCTGTGGTGTTTCACTCTGTGAACAGATAAAAGATCCAAACTTGAAGCTCCATCTATGGCAAGTGAGACATTTGTACTTGCTATTTTCCGTGGCAAACACTTGGTTGAATCAGTCATGCTGTTCTAAGGAGGGAAAGTAGAAATGTTGCAAGAACCTGAAACCACAGTCAGAGGAGGAATTGCTCACACATTTTCCTGTTAATATTTAGTCTCCTTGGGTTGCATGTATAACAGCTCTCTGACCTAAATTCATAACTCAAGAGCTTCCCGGAAGACAACTCTTGTTTCTTGCACCGACTCTATCACATTGTGTAAGATTAAGCTACTAGAGGACATGCTATCTGTCTCTAGGGAGACCTCATTGCTTTGAGAGTCACATAAAAACATAGAATAAGGAGCTGTTTTGTAGTATGGGAAGTGCTCGCAAAAGATGAAAAGGCCAAAAAAAAAAGACGAAAAGGCTACATTCGGATAAAGTCTGGTAGAGGAATATGAACCAATAAAGAAAGAAAAGATTTGAAGCTTTTTTTTTTCTTTCTTACTTTTTTTTTTTTTTTTTAATTGTACTGATTTGTTTGAGAGAGAAATAGAGAGTGCATGAGCAGGGAAGGGGCAGAGGGACAAGCAGACTCCCTGCGTAGCGTGAGGCCTGATGCCGGTTTGATCCCAGGACCCTGAGATCACAAGATCACCCTGAGCCCAAGCCAGATGCTTAACCGACTGAACCACTCAGGTTCCTGGTGAAGCTCTTTTGCACTCTCTCTCTCTTTTTTTTTAAGTATGTATGATTGTCCCCTTTCTTTGGCTTTCATTGGAGTCCTATCTATTCAGAAAAGTGAATGCTGCTTGCATTTAGTTAGTATCTTTTGTTTATAGAGAAGAAAGATCCGTGTAGGTGGAAAAAAAGATTATTCTGGTAACATATGTCAACAGAAGTGAAGTAAAACTTGAAAACAAGGGGTAAAAAGGCAATACTATCCTCATCAGTTTGTCCTGTTCTCAAAAACAACAGAGCTCTTACTTCTTTGCGACTCTGCTTCTCCCCGAACTCCTGTCCACCCCACACCCCACTTCTCATTTCTGATTTTCTTAGTCCTGTATTTGTTCAGCTCATTGTTTTGCCCCGTGAAGAGACTTTCATGGCCCGTCCAGCTACTTTCCCTTCACTCGGCTTCGAACCCTGTCCTGATAACCTGCACCTGTTAGGCCGCACTCAGGAAACAGCAACCGTGCCATGGTGATTTTAACAGATGAGATTGGAGAATGATTCACCAGGTTTTTGCAGAACGGAAAAGGTGAAAGGGGGACCCTGGGGAATTCTAGAAGGAGCCACTAGAGAAGTGGCTGTCCTGAGTACGGGGACAGTGGGCAAGTGTTTGGGGGGTGATTAGACTGTTAGAATCCTGAGGGAGGGAGTTTGTAGAACTGGAATTTCAGAGTCTCGGGTGAGGGTGTTGCCTGAAAAGTAGAGGAGCTTTAGAAGCTCAGGGGTGGGGAGGACTCCACATTGCCAAGATCCATGTCTCTTAGAAGTTAGAGCAGCTGGCAGGTGCCAGTGCCTCAGGAGCTCCGACTGGGGACCATGTGGAGCTGGGACTCAGAATTTTCTGAGGGATCATGTTCAGCCAGGATTACAGGCTGAGAAACCAGAAGGGGATCCACAGACAGAGCCGACTGGCCAAGGGAATGTCCTTTGTGGTGACCCATGCCCCACCTCTCAAAACAAATTAGCGGGGGAGGGTCTTGAACGAGAGGTAGTCACTTTTTACTGAGCACAACGGAAAGCATCGGCCCTGAGGTAGCAGGGCTGTGAACCTGACAGTTTTCCTTAAAGTCAGCTAAGGGCATTTCTGTGACGGCCACCTGGTCCAGATATAAAATATGTACATGTGACGTTATTGGTGACTGATTTCATTTTATTGCTTTAATTAAAGTATTTTGTGGTGACAATTGTAACATTGTGACAACTGTACATTAATGTGTGATTTTAAGCAATGACATGGGGGGAATTCTGTGTACCCCCTCCCCCTGGCCCCCCTAGAGATAATTATCTCACAGAACTTGATGGCAGCCAGGGTCTTGCTGGTCATGCAGTCACCATGCAGAGAGCATTCTTCTCACCACCAGGGGCCCTCCTGTTGTCCTTTTGTAGCCACACCCACTTCATTCCCACCCCCTGACCTTTTCCTTCAGTAGCTGGCAACTATTGATCTTTCAGTTTCTATCACTTTCTCACTACAAGAATGTTGTATGAATGGAATCATATGTGACATTTGGAATCCTCTTTTTTCTTTAAAAAAAAAAAAAACTTAAATTCCATTTGCCAACATGTAGCCCCCAGTGCTCATCCCATCACGTGCTCTCCTCAGTGCCCATCATCCAGTTACCCCAACTCCCCTCCCCACCTCCCCTTCCTCAACCCTGTGTTTGTTTCCCAGAGTCAGGAATCTCTCATGGCTTGTCTCCCTCTCTAGTTTTTCCCCACTCAGTTCCCCTCCTTTCCCTTATAATCCATTTCACTATTTCTTATATTCCCCAAATGAATGAGACCATATAATGTTTTCATTTTCCTATTGACTTATTTCACTCAGCATAATACCCTCCAGTTCCACCCACATCGAAGCAAATGGTGGGTATTTGTCGTTTCTAATGGCTGAGGAATATTCCACTGTATACACAGACCACAGCTTCTTTATCCATTCATCTGTTGATGGACACTGAGGCTCCTTCCACAGTGTGGCTATTGTGGACATTGCTGCTGTGAACATTGAGGTGCAGGTGTCCTGGTGTTTCACTATCTTTGGGGTAAATCCCCATAGTGCAATTGCTGGGTCGTAGGGTAGCTCTGTTTTTAACTTCTTGAGGACCGTGCACACTGTATCCAGAGTGGCTGCACCAGCTTGCATTCCCACCAACGGTGCAAGAGGGCTCCCCTTTCTCCACATCTGCGCCAATATTTGTGGTTTTCTGTCTTGTTATTTTAGCCATGGAACTGGCTTTTATCGTGCAACCCAATGCTCAAGAGGCCCATCTAAGTTATGGGTGCAATAGTTTATTCATTATTTTTTGCGACTAAGTAGTATTTCTGGTAGGGATATGCAGCAGTGTGTTTAACCATTCACCTGCTGAAGGACGTCTCCGTTGTGTCCGATTTGGGACTGTTATAAATAAAGTCGCTATAAAAATATATGTACAAGATTTTTGTGTGAACCTAGGATTTCATTTCACTGCCTAGACGTGCACTGCTGGATTATATGATGGTTGCATAGTTAGAGGTTTTTCCTGGCTTTATTATAACATGGCTGGCATATAACACTGTGTAAGGTGTACCAACCACCAGAGGACTTGATACAGGTTCACGTTGTGGACCGTTTGCCACAATAAAGTTTGTTACCAGCTTGCTTCATCTTGGATAATTACCGTTGTACTGGTGGGGGGGGGTGGAGAACAGTTGAGAGCCATTCTCTTAGCAACGTTCAACTGTACAAACAGTATCGTTGCTAACTGTCATCATCAGGCTGTGGGTTAGCTCTCCAAGGCTTGTTCATCTTCTCACAAAGCTGATGCCTTCGGAGCAGGGCCTCCCTATGACTTCCACCCACAGGCCTTGGTAACAATCGATCTGTGTTTCAGGGTTCCACATTTTCGATTCCACGTAAGTGACATCTTACAGTGTTTATCTTTCTCTGTCTGACCTATTTTATTTAGCATAATGCCTTCAAGTTCTACCCATGTCATCACAAATGGCAGGGATTTTTATGACTGAATAATAGTTCATATATATATAATTTTCTATTCATATATATATAATTTTTTTTAAATCCATCTATTGATTGACACTTAGGTTGTTATTGTGTCTTGGTTATTGTGAATAACGCTGCACTGAACATGGAAGTGCAGGTATCTGCTCAAGATAATTTCATTTTCTTTGCATATATATCCAGAAAATTACTGGATCCTGTGACAGTTCTGTTCTTAATTTTGAGGGACATCCCCATGCTGTTCTCCACAGTGGCTGCACCAATTTACATTCTCACCAATGGTGCACCAGCCTTCCCTCTTCTCCACATCCTTGCCAACACTTGTTGCTAGATTTTGTTTTGTTTTGGTTTGGTTTTTGATAATAGTCCATTTAACAGGTGTGCAGAGCTATCTCATTATGGTTTTGATTTGTAACAGGAAAGCTAGAAAAAAGATCCTCTCACCAGGAAAGGGAGGACAGAGTGAGGAGTGAGCTACCCCAACCATTGGGACACTGCATGAAGGACTCTGGGGGCGTGACCCCATCCAGGGACTGGCAAAGTTAACATGTTAAGGAGTAGCTGAGAACAAGTTAGAAGGGCAGGGTCACCTGTATCCTCCATGTGGTGGTAATGACAGTGGCTCGTAGTGACCTACTCTGCAGAGGACCTCATCAGCTTTGGCCACTAAAGAAACTAGACTCAGACTGCCTACAGATTTTGCAAGATTCAGCCCCACAGGTTGTCGTGTTTACAGATTCCAGCCAGCCTGAGAACAGCCTCCCCTGTTTCCACCCACAGCATCCCAAGGCCGTGGCCCGCAAATTCCAACTGGCAACCAACCTTGGCCTTGGTGGCTGTGCAAGTGCAAAATGCAGCCTCCTCATCCCACTTGTTGATTTTCGCCTTTGTTGCTTGTGCTATTGGTGTCATATATATATATATAAAATGTTGCCAAGACCAATGTCAGAGAGCTTTTTCTCTAATCATCTAATTGTGTTTTTATTTTCAGTTGCCTAAAAACTAGTGATGCTTAACATCATTTTCTGTGCTTATTTACTATATGCATATTCTCTTCTGGGAAATATTTGTTTGTGTCTCTTGCCCATTTTCTATTTTTTTTTTAAGATTATGTATTTATTTGAGAGATAGCAAGAAAGAGAATGAGTTGGGGGGATGGGGGCAGAGGGAGAGGGAGAAGCAGACTCCTCGCTGAGCAGGGAGCCAGGTGTGGGGCTCGATGCCAGGACCCTGGGATCATGCCCTGAGCCGAAGGCAGACACTTAACGGACTGAGCCACCCATGGTCCCCTGTTTTTTGTTTTTAACTGTTGAGTTTTGAGAACTTTTTGTATATTCCAAGTACTAGTCCTTGCCAGATAAATAGTTTGCAAATGCTCTCTCCCATTTTGTAACTTGTCTTTTCACTACTAGGAGTCACAGAACAAAAGTCTTGAATTTTGCTGATGTCCCATTTATCAGTTTTCCCCTTCATGGATCATGCTGTCGGTGTCCAGTCTAAGAATTCTTTGCCTACCCCCAGGCCTTCTGAGTTTTTTTTTTTTTCCCCTAACACTTTTATAGTCTTACATATTATATTTAAGTGCAGAATCCATTTTGAGTTAAGTTTTGTTTAGTAAGAGATGAAACTTAAGTCAGATTTAATTTGATTGCCTGTGGATGTGCAGTTGCTCTTCTTCATGTGGGCATCTGTGAACTGTCTTTTTCATTTCACTTGAAATCTTCCTGGTTACTGGTGTAATGAGTAACTTGCAATTGGAATCTGGACATTTTGAGCATTTTAGTATGAGACTCTATATCTTATTTAAACCTTCCATTTTGGCTGACCTCTGATTTTGCACCAGTAGGGGAACAAAGGTAGAGTTAATATCAGGAGTAGAATTCCATGTTCCTTATTTGGCCTTTGTTGACACTTGAGTGGATGGGAGCTTCTCATTACTTATGGGCAGGAGTTTCAACTCCTACTAGGCTTTTACTGATATTTCCAGTGCATGAAACGGCTACCCACGTGGCCACCACTGACAGCACGGGCGGGGGGTTGGCCTCATGCCGGCTGAGTGGAGGTGAAAGCCCCAACTCTCCATGTGGCCAACTCTGACATCATTCTGGCATGTCAGGGAGAGGTCCTCCTATGACTGTTGGGTGGAGATAGTAGACCAGGGTCTGTCCCCATGTCATTTCTGCTGAGAGGGCAAGGGTTGGAGGGTGCCTTGTTGCTACGTGGCAAGGATACACATGCTGGTGTCCTAACTGGCCTTTTCTGATATCGCCTTAGTGGATAGTTTGAGGGACCCTTCATAGCTTGGAGAAGGTGAAAATCTAGGTCTGCATTAGATTTTGCTGGTCTCTGGGAGAGAGCCGCAATTTTTTTTCTGTGATGTTTATCTGGATGAGAGTAATTGTCTCACAGTTTTCTTTCTTGCTAAGCTGGCTTTTCTTTGTCTTTTGAATAGAAAGAGCAGGACTTTATTGTTTCTCTTTTTTGTTGGTACTTGTCAGTATTGTCAGTATTTCTCAATCTCTGGTCTCTTCTACCTTAAATCTGGGGTATATGAGGCAAAGGGAAAACCCAGAAAACTCCTACCACCGTGTCATTACTTGGATCTAAGCTTCCTAGATTGTCTGCCTCATGCTCGTCACCTTTCTTTTTTTTTTTTTTTTTTTTTTTTTGCTCGTCACCTTTCAAGGTCTTCTTATGCAATTATATATATATATATATAATTTCCAGGGTTTTCAGTGTACTTAATGGGATGAATAGAAGGAGAATCTACTCCAACATCCTAAAAATGGAAGTCCCTTGGAAGCATTTTTGAAGATACTGTGATGGATCTATTTTCATTACTAACTGTAAAATATAATCAAGGCAGAACCATAAAGATGTAAAACAAACAAAGAAGCAAGCAAGAAGACAAGGCAAAACAAAGCACCCATCCCCCACACACAAAAAAATCCAAATTTCACCAAATCCATTCTTCTGCATTTTGGTAAGGTTATACACAAAATACTATCTCAAAGAGATGATTGGTTCACATAGGAGGGATTTAAAAATAATTATTGAATGAAGGAATATTTACCAAATTGAATTAACAATGTGCCAACTCTGACATGTTAAAGAATGCTTTAGGCACTAAGGAATATATATATATATATATATATCCTGTACCATATACATAACCTAGAGCTCTAACTATCAAGTTATATAAAAACCACTCCCAGTGCTAAAATCGAAAGACTAACATAACTACAATATCTGTTCGAAAGTTGTCTTTCATCTCCTGACAGTAAGACAGTGTCTTGTTCATCTTTGTCTGCTGCTAGTGCCTGATGCAGCACATTACTCATCATACATGACTTGCTATAGGAGTTTAGCAGAGGGAGAGAGTGTGCTTTGAGATGCCAGGAAGTAATCTGTCTTATATTTTCCAAAAGTTCTGCAGAAAAAGTGTTCTGTAACATTTCTAGATAATGTATTCTCACATTTCACATTTCTTGAGCAAGTCAGAGAATTCTTAATGTGAATCCTATGCCTACAAATGAACTCGGGTGCTTCTTGCTGTAGCCTCAGTAGAAGCAGAAGAAAGTAAGCACCTTTCTTCACACGTATACTTTAAAATATCTAAGATCTGGTGCCCTTCTATTTTATCACACATGCTTTGACCCCAGATATTAATTAACTGCAATCGCCTCTTGTTTTGCGATACATGTAGATGGTGTCTATGAGTCAAATGTCAATTCCATCCATCCTATTACACACAAGAAAAAATAAGTAACTATGATGAATAAACAAAAATAGCAGTATATGGTAACAACATGACTTAACATCACTGCCCTATTTTTTGAGGAAAAGTCAGATTCTTCATTCAAAATTTGTGGATTGTAACACATAAGGAAATATTACATTACTAAAATTAGAGGTACATTAAGTAATTAAATATATAGGATCGATAAAAGAATTTTCAAATTCGCTAAAAATTAATTGTACTATTTAAAGTATACATCATTTGAACTGGATTTAACATGTTTTGACAAATAAATGTTTCTTTAATTTAAATTCCATTAGCCGGGATCCCTGGGTGGCGCAGTGGTTTGGCGCCTGCCTTTGGCCCGGGGCGTGATCCTGGAGACCCGGGATCGAATCCCACGTCAGGCTCCCGGTGCATGGAGCCTGCTTCTCCCTCTGCCTGTGTCTCTGCCTCTCTCTCTCTCTCTGTGACTATCATAAATGAATGAAAATTAAAAAAAAAAAAATTAAATTCCATTAGCCAACATATAGTACATACTTAATTTCAGGTGTTCAATAATTTATCAGTTATGTAAAAACACCCAGTGCTCATCACATCATGTGCCCTCTTTAATGCCCATCACCCAATTATGCCTCCACCTACCTCCCCTCCAGCAACCCTCAGTTTGTTTCTTATAGTTAAGAGTCTCTCATATTTTTTCTCCCTCTCTAATGGCTTCCCATTCAGTTTTCCCTCCTTTACCCTGTGATCCTCTGCACTGTTTCTTATATTCCACATATGAGTGAAACCATGTGATAATTCTTTCTCTGATGGACTTACTTTTCTCAGCATAATACCCTCCAGTTCCATCCACATTGATATAAATGGTGGGTGTTTGTCCTTTCTGATGGCTGAGTCATATTCCATTGTATGTGTCCCTTCAGATCACCACATCTGTATCTTTGGGGTAAATACCTACTAGTGTAATTGCTGGATCATAGAATAGCTCTATTTTTAACTTCTTGAGGAACCTGCACAACTGTTTTTCTGAGTGGCTGCACCAGCTGGGATTCCTACCAACAGTGGAAGAGGGCTCCCCTTTCTCTGCATCCTCACCAACACGTCTTTCTGGTCTTGTTAGCTTTCATCATTCTGACTGGTGTGAGGTGGTGTCTCATTGTGGTTTTGATCTATTTTCCTAATGCCAAGTGATGTGGAGCATTTTTTCATGTGTCTGTTGACCATTTGTATGTCTTCTCTGGAGATATGTCTGTTCATGTCTTCTGCCCATTTCTTGATTGGGTTATTTGTTTTTTGGGTTTTGAGTTTGATAAAATCAAACTCAAACTTGATCAAACTTGTTTTATAGATCTTGGATACTAGCCCTTATCTGATATGTCATTTGCAAATATCTTCTCCCATTCTCTAGGCTGCCTTTTAGTTTTGTTGACTATTTCCTTTGCTCTGCAGCTTTTAATCTCAATGAAGCCTGATAGTTAATGTTTGCTTTTCTTTTCTTTGCCTTTGAAGACATGTCTAGCAAGAAGTTGCTGTGATTGAGGTTGAAGAGGTTGCTGCCTATGTTCTCTTCTAAGATTACTG
This sequence comes from Canis lupus familiaris, assembly GCF_011100685.1. Taxonomy (NCBI): domain Eukaryota; kingdom Metazoa; phylum Chordata; class Mammalia; order Carnivora; family Canidae; genus Canis; species Canis lupus. Next base: position 28,775,504 of record NC_049239.1, read on the forward strand.
TCCTTTAACACAGACATTAATTCTGACCTTAAATATAGCCCATGGAGGGGCTCTGGATTTCATTGGATTTCATCTGGATTTTCATTTATAATTGATTATAAAGTCTGTCAGGGTAGGTATCACAGAGACAATGGCTCTCCAGTTTCCTAAGGAAGGGACTTTATCCACAAATACAAAAAGAACCTTCACAGAAAGTCAAAAGTACCACTAGCAAATAGTCTAGCACTTCAATTCTGGACTAGTGGATGCTAGAGGCTTAGAGAAACCAGCAAGAACCCTGATGCTCTAAGAACCTTGATGGACCAGAAACACTATATTTCATGAAAGCAAAGGGCTTGCTGCAAAAGCAGGAGAGTTTACTCATTGAATGCAGTTGAAAAGAGATCTTTGGGGCCTACATCATAGACACTTAGAGGATATCAGCTTTGACTTTGTGTATTGATAAAGCAGGAGGATATATAAGGGGTTTTCTAAATAATGAATATATACAGGATCCTTTCAAAAAAAAAAAAAAGCATCCTGGTTTTTGTTTATTTGTCTTCATCTTAAAAAGCTTGCTTTTTGATTGAAAAGGTTTCCACGAGTGCCTGGTGTTACAAAATAAATAGGAAGAGTGAATTTGAAATATGGTGAATTCCACTTTATACAATTTTCAGTAAAGACTAAGAGTAAAGCTAGCATATTGAAATAGACTATATTTATGCTTGGTATACCTTGTTTCATGGAAATTCACTTTACTACCTTCCCTACACAGAAAATTAGACTGAGACCAAGATTTTAGAAATCTCTGAAAGAATTTTATTTGTCTTTTAAACTTCATAGCCGCCACTAATTGAAATGATCAATATGCCATACAGTATTCAGCATAGAAAATAATCCATAGTAATAGAAGACTACCCTCTTCTGTGGGTTTCAGTGTTTACAATAATTATTATGTTTTAAAAATTTGCCATGTATTAAGTAATCACTTCCTTTCAAATCAATTTTATTACATTCAGAATTAAAATATTATTTAAAATAGATCGAGGTATTACCATAAATATAACTAGCTTTATTATTAGAAACTTAGAAATAAAGTAATAAGATAATCACCATTTTGTTAAGGAAGAGAGATTTTTGTGATAGAACCTATTTCAAATGTTGTAGTTTTTTTTCTTCTTTTTTAAGATCACAAAAATAAAGATTTGGCTCATCTCTGCCTCTCTAGATCTTTAGAAGCTTTATACCTTGAAGAAATGTATTACATCCCTTTTTGAGGGACTTCTCATAACGGAGGCAGTAGTTTATGGGGAAAGACAAATCTAAAAAGTCATAGTTCAAAATCTTGCTTCCCAACGGGAGTAAAACAAGAGAGGATTGGATTAAAAGGAAATTTGGCTTGTGATAAATGGCCCGTAAGAAATTCCTTAATAAAATATTAATTTTATTCTCAAAGCTAAGGTCAAAATATAAAAACTAATAAAGAAATTAAAGGCATCAAAAAGTAGGGGTAAAATAGTGGCAGGCACCTTTTATTGTCATCCTCCTGAATATGATTTTGCAGTTTTCTGACCATGTAATACAAGATTTAGCCAATTTTTCTGAGCCACCTTCACATGACCTAGTTGAGAGCTTGAGAGGTGATAGGTAAGCGATGCAGAGAACACAATCAGAAAGATTGCATCTTCTTGCCACATTCCAGCTTATCAAACATAATTTCAGAAGTTTCCAGGTGTATTTGAAACAGCTTTTGAAAGAAAAATCGGTTCATGTCTCTGAAGTCTCCTGCCCTGCCTGTCCCACTAGGTAAAATGATTGTATTATTGGCAGGACCTCAATTTTCTCAACTTTTCCCCCAGTGACAAATAAGCTCAGTATCATGGGGATTCCTTATGCTTGATTTATCACAGTTTACATCTTTAAAGCTCCATATTCATGTTACAAATACAATGAAATATCTCTGCAGTAAAGCAAAATGCTTCACAGTGCACATTTACCGTTCAAGAAACCAAACCATAAACCAGAAATTTCAACGCAGTAAGACAATTTGAGGCAACCATTCTATTCAACTGAATGATATGCATCTATTTCAGAGAGCAGCTCCTAAATCCAATGTCTTGCACAGAGACGGCACAGCAATAACAAATTTTTGAATGAATGGTTGTTTATTTCAAACATTTGGAAATAACAAGGTAGAACCAGTGGTGTGCAGGAAAACCAGCTCTGAGGAGAAAAAAAGAAAAAAAAAACAATAGAAGCTCTGTTTTTAATGTTTTCCTGTTTCTGTGGTATAAATCCTCCCCCTCTTGCTTATTTCAATAACCAGTGTGATGTCACTGAACACAGAGGAGGAAAGAGATGTGCAGAGTATTCCCTTGTAGACCAGTGCAGACTAGCTCCAGTATTCCTCCAGTAAGATACTTGGCTTGTTTTCATGTGATTTCGCAACAAAACAAAACAAAACAAACAACATAGCACCAGATTTCCTGTTGGCGAATTAGCTGACTTGATATTGATGAAAATTGGCGTTGAGTCTTTTTCTCAGTAATGATAAGAAAGTGTTAGTTTTCTCCAGTGGGTTACCTGCAGGAAGAAGGCTGTAAGAATGCCTCCCCAGGAGCCCACATGCTTTTGATAGCAAATAAAAACCAACGAAGTCCTTATGGATTTTCCTGAAGTTGAAAAAGAAATCTCTTTAACAAGGGCCACCTACATTGGGCCAGGAAGCTGTTAAGCATGCCTTGAAGAATCCTTATTCTTAGTCACTGCAAGCTCAACAACTGACTAGGAAAGCCTTAGGCAAAGCACTCTTTTAGCAACATAGTATATTAAGTCTTCGAATTTATAAAATCCTTCCAGTCCCCATGATGCTGAACTACTTTTGAATTAAAGAAATTTGCTTTCATAGGAGAACTACAAAAATCTTAAGGATAGTTTAACTACAGTTGAAACAATAGCTCATGATAGAACTTTTATGGACCAGACTCTGTCCTGGTCATTTTTACTTATTTTATATATATAATATGCATATACATATAATATATAATATACATACTTAATATACATATATATGTATTTTTGTTGTTGTTTGCTTAATTCATGTGCCTTTATGCTTTGTAATGAAAATAGAAATTCTTTCTCTTAATGAAGAATGAAAATGGCATCCCATAGTTTATTAAAAATAATATTTGAATGACAACAATCATCATCTGTTTCATATTTATGATGTCCTAGACATTTCATATTTACCATTTTAATCAGCACTTTTAATGTCATTTCTGTTTTATAGATGAGTTAAATGAGGCTGAGATGGAGATAAAGTTACTCCTGAGGTCAAGAGCTTAAAAGTTAAAGTTAGAGAAGAAGAGTTGGATCACAAGTCAGATTTTCTCCAAACTCAGTGTTTGACATGTATTCATTCAGTCATTCCACAAACGTCTACTGAGCACCCACTATGAGTCAGGCACTGTTCTTTGGGGGCTGCAATAGAAAACAACACAAATTCATAGTGTGCTCCTCTTGATCCACATTTCAGTCAGCAGAGACAATCAATAAATAAGTAAAATAAAAATAAAAGATGTAAATATTCTGTTGGATGATGGTAAACTCTATCAAAAAAAAATAAAGTAGGGGAAGAACAAATAGTACTGGCATGGAAGTGCCTCGCAATTTTAACTGACGAGTCAGAGAATGCATCACTAAGAAGGTAAGAAGAACCAAAAGAAGGTGAGAAACTGAGGCATGCATGTATCCGTGAGCAAATATTTTCAGGTAGAGGGAACAAGAGGAGAGGCCATGGAGTGAAAGCATGCTTCGTGCATTTGAGTAACATCAGAGTTTATGGAGCAGGGAAGCAGAGCAAGTAAGGGATCAAGTGATAGAATTGAGGTACTAGAGGTGGGAAATATGGGTTAGGATGCTAGTTCCTCTGGTTTCTGTGATGAATATAGACCAAAGAGAGGTGGGTAATGGTAGAAGAAGAGAGAACAATTAGTAGGCTATTGCAATAATTGATGTGAAAGGTGATCATTTCTTACGCCATGATGATGGAGGTGCAAATGGTAAGAATTGGTTGAATTTTAAGTGTTTTGAGTATACGTAATTTGTGAGATGATTAGAGGTAGGATGTGAAAGAGCATGCTTAAGAATAATGTTAAAGGTTTTGGATTCAGGAAATGGAAGCTTCAATTTGCTTTTATTGAAATGGGCAGAACAGTGGAAGGGGAGATTTGCAGTGGAAGATGAGCTTGTTTTTAAATGTCATAAGTTTAAGAAAGAGGAGATGCAAGAATGAAATAATATTATCTAACTTCAAAGTACAAGTTTCAATAGTTTAAACTGTATGAAAGGACTATAAATGTCCGTTAGCTCTTTTTCTCCATCCTGTTCTCAGCAGGGTGATATAATTGTGTCAAGACTAAGATTTAGAGTGGCTATAAAAGAATCAGTAGACTGTGGGCAACTTATTTCATATACAGAGGAGGAACAAGTTTTTTTTTTTTTTTTTTTTTAATTTGGCTTAAAATATCAGAACAGACTGATGTGTGCTTATGGATACAGAGTTTCTCAGGACAGAAGAAGACTCAAGAGAGGAAGACACCATGGGGTTGGCCCTGCTCAAGTCATTTTTAAACATCTGGGGAGTTGTGAAGAACATAAATTGAAGAACCTGGCTGCCTGAAAGAGTAATTAACTCTGGGTATGAGCCATGTTGCTCCGGGCCAGACACTAACACCAAATGCAGGGTTAAGGAAGTTTTCCCACCTCAGAGCCGGTGTGACGTCAATGGAAGATGTAGAAGGGCCGTGAGAAGAAGATTGTGGCTCAGAGCAGCATTCTCAGTGTGTTCACTGCCAAATGGAGGTTGTGGCACAACATCTTGACCAAGATGAGAGTGAGTGGACATGTCTTAAGCAAAGACTTCCAAGAGATTCTCAGAAATAACATTGGACATTTTCATGAAACGAGTAAGTTTTTGACCTAGAGCAAATTAGAAACTATCTCACCCACCCATTAGCGAGGCTTCATTTTTTTAACTCATTGGTTGGAGATGCCAAACGTTATTCCCGTTATATGTCAGAGACTACAGCCACGTCTCTAAGCAACCCTGGTGTGCTGGATGGTGACCTGCCCCTCTGGAGGTTGGAGGGACCTCTGTAGGAGTTTTGATAGTGAAATCCCAGCATCACTTCTCTATTCTGAGCCAGCTCTTTATATGCCATTTTGTGGTTTTCTTAGACTTGAGGGATTTAATTGGTTTTACTTTACTTTCTGAGATGCTCTTACCTATGTCTTTATATTCATAATTCACCTTAACGTGGTAAAGATTTCCTGGCTCCTATTTCACTTGCTCTTTCTGTGAAAGGGATTTGGTGCTTCCATCTGACCTTCTCTTACACATAAGCCATATTCCTTGGGCTGAGCACCCTGGGCTCCCGCGCTGCAGTCTACTTCAGCTATCCTGGGTGCTTCCTTTCTGCAATGCGTGGAGACATGTCAGCGACTGGCTGTTGAAATAGATGTCTTGTGGAAAAGTACCTCCTTCGCTTTACTCTCACAACCTAGTCGAGCAATATCACATGTTAATTACTATATATTACCTAGAGGAGGGTCACCTAGACCCTCATGATTGCCCCAAGGTCTAAGGGGTCAATGTTTTTCTGCTAATCCATGCTGAGCCACACTAGACGTGGCATGCTCTCCTTTTCTCACATCTGATTTTTACTCATTTATGATACTTCCTATTTCTGCTTTCAAATTTCAGTCTTTTCCTCAATATCTGGGACAGATATCATCTTCATGAAGCATCTTTTGATTTTCCCCTAAGAATATATGCTCCTTGGATTGTCATTGTGTTGTTGTGGACATGTCTTACAGCGTCTTATATATATGCTTATTTATATGTGTGTATATGCTCTTCCCTTCCTACTTGAAGATTAGCTCCTTCAGTACAGCTTGAACAATAAGCATCACTTAGCTCTCCAAAGCCTGGGAATCCCTAGGGCAGCTGAGAAATTTAATGAGACCCATAGGCTGGGAGTCTGGGAGGTATTAGGAAAGGCTTAAGAAAAATCTCCCTGTAGACAACTAGCTTTAATTATAATTGAGATTTAAATTCATTTCAGTAACATACATTCACTTAGGATACTAAAGCTTGGGGTTGTGAATTTTGCCGTAGATCACCAGGGTGAAACAGGCAAAGGGAAGAAAGGGCTGGTAAATATTAACAGGCCATTAAAGCCACCAGTTTGATTTATTTTTTTATTATGTTATTGGGATGAGTAGGGGTGTTGGGAATCTGTTTTGCAAGACTGCCTTAGGATTTGAGGAAAAGCCTAAGAGCCAAAGACTAAAGCCCTTCAATTTGTAGCAATTTGATAACATCTTATAATTAGCCATGGGCCCCCTTCCCCTTTTACAAAATTATTTAGAATGCGATTAAATGAATCTAAAGAAATAGAATCCACATTTTGTTGCTAGCCATAAACATAAAAACAGAGCACTTATTTCTTAAGCAAACTAGATCCAAATGCTGGTATAAACTTCATAGTTTTCAGACTTAACGAGAATGTTGCATTTTACTCCACCTATACAGAGTGAAGACTTCACTATTTGACTCAGGTGGTTTTGCATAGATCAGTTGAGAAAACAACATACTTATTTAATGAAATCTAGAGTTCCTGAAAACAACTTTCTTTCATCTGTAGTAAACTGAAAGATTCACTGATACATATACGAATGTGCAGTATCTTCAATCAAGCTCGTTTCAGCATAAGACATAAACACAACTTCCGTGGCCCTTAGGTTGAAACTACTAAGAATTAAGAATCAATATGGAAATTACAGTCAGTTTGTACTGCTTTCCTTTAATTCTGCATCCTTTATTAGTCATCCATGCTTTATTCTGAAAACCCCCAACTCACATTAACACTGCCATTGACTGTGAAATCCAAAAAAGAAGAAGGTAAAAAATCTGATAGTCAACTGTGAGAAATAGAAGGTCTTCAGAATATGGCTATGACCTGGCAAAATGTTCTACCTACAATTGTTTACAGGAAGGAAGACAAGAAGGTAACTTTACAGGTGCCGTTATTTTCCCAAGTTTACAGCCAGTTCATTTAGTCTACAAAATGGACTTTTAATTTATTAATTTCTCTATTTTTAGCTACTTTTTATAACTTCAATGATTTTCCTGCCTACAAAATACTTTTCTAAATACTCTTCTAAAATCAAAATTAAAAAAAAAAAAAGTCAATTTTCCCTGTAACTCCATATTCCCCCAAAGAATGTATGTTATTAGTCTATTTCTTCTCCCCATTTTGGGGTAGAATAACTAGAGCTCAGAAATGTAACTCGGCTATGTCATGATTTAAATCAAAGCATTTTATTGCAAGACCATGATCAGTGTGTATGTGTATATGTATATGTATGTATGTATGTTTATCCTTTTTGCATTCTATCGACACTTCACATTCTGTGGGAAAAAAAAAAGATAACTTCATTTTCTTCAGCTTAAAAACATTCTTTAGACCTGATCATTTATTCATTTGTTTATCCATATATTCATTCTACCATGTGTTGAATAATACATATTAGTAAAAATTATAAAAAATAAATGACTTAGGGAGAGGAAAAAGGAGATAAAGTGGTTGAGAAAGAGGAGCAAAGTCACCTCAACATAAATAAAGGGATTTCATCTCAATTAGAAAAGAAGGAGCTGAGTCTGGATTAAAACAAATTTGCATTCCAAATTCTGTGCTTTTAAGAACTGCACAACATGTTTCCTACCTCTGATGAGCTTGTTTAATCAACATGTTTCCCTGATAGTTTTCATTACTGAGGAATCTTCATTGCTGAGACCCTCCAAAGTTGCAACCCACTGGATGGATAAATCAACACTTGCTAAATACAAATTATCCAGAGTGTTGGATTCAAAGATAAGTAAGATGAAATCTCTGATTTTGTGAAGGCCAAGTCCAGTAATGGGAACCCCTCCAAGGCACTTGTCTGTGAGATTTTATAACAGCTTCCTCAGATTATATAAGAATTACAGGTGCTGTCCTACTGTTGAGTATGCTCTCAATGGGATGTGAGGCTACATGTAAAATACAGACTGTCTTCCTATCTATGTCCCCATTTCCTTGTTCCATCCCTGCATTCCTTTTTCTTCATTCCACATAGCTTGAACTAATTCTGGTTCCTCAAAGACGTAGACCTGCAGCCACCAATAGGAAAAGGATGGGAGCCATTGGAAGCATCAGGAAACAATCTCATCAATCTCCTTTCTTCTTGACACAGCAACATTTCAGAACTCTGGTTGAGTTCTCTAGATTGCACATGATTTTCTGAATTGTTGTGAATGTGTGCTTTTTGAGATGTTCTTTTTACCAATTCAAGGATATGTCACCAGCCTGAAAGATCACATAAAATATTTCACTTCTGAGTCTGGGCCTAGCCTTTTCAAAAATGAACACCTAATATTGAATTCATCTTCCCAATACATGGGCTGTATTTTCCTTGAATATAAATCCATTTGACAAATATTTTCAAGAGGAATGAAATGGGAGAGATAGCAGAATAATTAAAATAAGTAGCTCTGGGGTACAGATCTAGAGCTATTACTTCTTAACTATATAACCTTTGCCAAGTACTTAGCTTCTCTGAACCTCAATTTTTTTTTGATAAAATGATGTTAATACCACCTCAAGTGGTTGTCATAAACATTAAGGCAATATTTGATAGATGCATGGGTGGCTCAGAATCTGACTCTTGGTTTTAGCTTGGGTCATGATCTCAGGGTTATGAGATTGAGCACTGCATTGGGCATTGCACTCAATATGAGGATTGTTTCCCCCTCCCTCTCCTACTCCCTCTGTTCCACCCACTCATGCTCTCTCTCCCAAATAAATAGGCAAATAAAATCTTAGAAAAAAAAAACAATATTTGATAAGAGGCATTGTTGACAGTTTTGTGTTAATTTCAGTTGTGAATTATGATGATAATAGTTCACATTCTGTATTTCCCAATAAGATCATTATAGGGCTCCTGAAACTCAAAGAAATTATATTTGGGGGCAAATATGCTTTCCATGGATGGCATAATTGGCAGACAGTGGAAGAATGATACGGTCAAGTGATTCCATGTTAAATTCAAATCCCAGACAATACTTCTGAAATGCTATTTCAAGTGTATATTTTTCTGACTCTACTGATGCTACATCATTACAGTCTTAACATAATATTCCTGCAATCCATTATGGGTTAAGGAAGAGTCAGGATGGAGTGAGGGGAGAAGAGAAATGACAGGTCTAAAATGAAGCCTCCCATATGCAAATAATTCAAGTGGTATTAGGGAAAAGTGTCACAGAACAAAAGTTCCCAGGGTAAAGCAGTTGCCTCTCCCATTTTGCAGCCATATGTCTGTCACAATATTGAGCTGTCACATATTGAGATTGCTAGTGTGACATCTTCATCAGTTTCAACGGACTCCAGCCAAAAACAGCTCCAGCAATTGCAGGGGCACCACCCTCGCTCCACCCTCCATCTCCCTGGCAGCTTAAGAAAATCTGTGTTCTGCGCGCTGGACACATCTCCAGTGTGATTTAACTTTTGTGGGCATCAGCCAACATTTGGCACACATAAAAAACCCAATCAGCTTCATCTCCATTTTTAACTGTGCTAAGAGCCCGGAAAAGAGCATCAGATAGGCAGAAAGATATAGTCCAGCTCATTTCAGAGACTGAAAACTAGTGCTACTTTCTCCCTGCAGTGGAAGTACACATCAAGCATTCAGGAGATGGATTAGGGGAGTCAGAAAACTCTCCCGTTATTCTCCAGAGGAAGCACAGTAAATTCTTTTCTCTCCTTTTAAATGGCTTATATTTATTTTTTTATATCATTATTATTTCACATTGAGAAATTACTCACAGAAATGGAATTTCTTTTAAATTCCTCTGTTTCAAGATGCACAGAAACTGTGCCCCCAAGGAAAATGAGCGTATTCATGAGTGAGCTATGAAAGTATAAAGCACATTTCATATCATAAAAATCTCTGTTACAAAGTGAAATAGCTTGGAATTGTGGGAGGCTGTTGGGAATATTAAGATCACTGATGCTTTGGTCATTGTAGCCAGGGTCCACTTTAGATTTTTGAAAGGCAAGCAGCCAAAGAACTGAATTCGGTTATATTTTGGTGAGAGTATTAACTAGAGGATTGGATGCTAGTTAAATAACATTGGGATGTTGTTATGTAGCAGCTCTGAAGTCAAAATCCCCACTTACCCACTTTTGTGTTATGTGACCAGAGACAATTTGTTTAACCTTTCCAAGATGCAGTATTATGAACTAACATAATCATAGTTATGAACTGTGTGGTAATGAGAAAACACACTTGTTATAGCATTGTTCTGATTGCATAAAGCAACTATACGAAAGGTTTAGCTCAACACTTGCCATTTAACAATCTCACGGTGAACAGCAGCTAGTAGCAAAAGTGGGTGGTAGTGGTAACTTGACTATGAATAAAACAAGTAATAAAAGCAAGGGAATGTATTAAAGTTCTGGGTCTCCACATCGTATCTTATCATAGTGGGTTTTTTTTTCCCCATTGTGATTCTTGTACTGCTCCTTTTTTGGAAAAATGTTCATGAGATCTACTTCCATATGGTTTTGACTTTATCCAAATGTAAGAACTTTCATAATAAGAATCCGTCTTAAAATTCAGAAAATCTACAACCAGAGGTTAAAAACCAACAAGCACCCTGTCTCAAAATGTTACGTGAGAGATATTGGTGATTTCAGTATTCAGAAACCTTTTAGAGGGAAGACCTAATTTGATGTCTTATATATTTCCATCAATTATATTAACTAAAGTTTTAAATATGCTCCGTACATCCATCTCTCTCTCTCTCTCTCTCTTTCTCTCTCTCTCTCTCTCTCTATTGATGGTCATAATAATGTTATCTGTAAAGAAACCTGTAAAGATGTTTGTATAAAATAGAATTAAAGGCAAAGGGTGCCATACTATTAACCTATATAATCTAAACTGCTGTGAGTAGTGATGATTAAGCCTGACAGGGAAAGGATCGATGAGGTCAATACCATTCCATTTGCGTGTGGATGAGAAATCTGTACTCTGTCAAATGCCTGTATTCAGTGTTCCCAATCGAAGTTGTAGTGACACAGGTGAGAACCGTAACAAGTAAGTGTGTGTGACATGGAGTAAATCCATTTCTGTGGCTGGCAAGTGTATTTCCTGAAGCACATACCTCTTTGGTGCATAGCCTTCTCTTCCTTTATTACGTCAACAGACAGAAACGTGCCTTAGTCTGGAGAAAGCAAGCATAGGATTAGGTAGAGAATATGGGAAAATATCTACCTTATAAAAGCCACATTAAATGAAAAATCCAGGAACACCTGGGTGGCTCAGTGGTTGAGCGTCTGCCTTCAGCTCAAAGTGTGATCCCGGAGTCCTGGGATCAAGTCCCACATCGGGCTCCCTGCATGGAGCCTGCTTCTCCTTCTGCCTGTGCCTCTGCCTCTCTCTCTATGTCTCTCATGAATAAATAAATAAAATCTTTTTTAAAAAATGAAAAATCCAGCCTGGGCGGTTATGGGATATTTGGTCAAGAGCATTAGAATCTCTTTCTATAAACACTTAGTTGGGATGTTCATGAAATAATGTTTGTGAGAATAGGGAATAGCTACCAAAAGCAATTTATTATGAATAAAGTGAATGATCAACTGTCAATAACAATATTTAAATGACTGTTACAATCAGCATACCAAAAGTAGAACTGATTTTCACAGTCTTATAAAAATCAGCTTTTCTTATTTTTATTTTCTGAAGTTAATAACCAAGGATAAAGGTGATTTAATAATAATTTGCTAGGGGATCCCTGGGTGGCTCAGCAGTTTGGTGCCTGCCTTCGGCCCAGGGCCTGATCCTGGAGTCCTGAGATCGCGTCCCGCGTCGGGCTCCCTGCATGGAGCCTGCTTCTCCCTCTGCCTGTGTCTCTGCCTCTCTCTGTCTGTGTCTCTCATGAATAAATAAATAAAATACTTTAACAACAATAACAATAATAGTAATAATTTGTTAAAAGATACCTTATAAATTGGTCAAAAATGAGAGTTTGGATGTTTTTTGTTTGCTTATATTCTTACCACAATAGGCCAAAGTTTTAACAAGTGAAATAAAGGTGGAATTTCATATCAACAATTGAGGGAAATAGATGTTTTTTTACTTCATATAAACATACTTAAGTATAAAAAAATTAACCACTGTATTAAAGACTCAAATTTCAACCTCCATCGGACATGATGGAAAACACTTTAAGTTCTTCCAAGGATCCTCTAACTTCTGATTAAAGTTTGATTTTTTTTTTTTTCTTACTAGAGGTCTGGAAAATAGCAATAAAAATATATCAGTTTTGGAAAGACTTCTGAAATAGTCAAGTCTGTTTCCTACTAGTAAGATCTGTAATGTGTTGCTGAAAATATGTGAAGTCAACACCTGACAATTTGTGTAGCACATTTGCAAGTATTGACTAGCAATATGACTGTGAGGTAGGGAGTACCGTTACCCTAAAATCAAGCGTGATGAAGTGATTTTCCCATGAGTCTTATACTCAAAAAAGATGAGTTAGGTTTTAATCTGGTCTTTGGACTTTACATTCTGTGATCTTTCCTAATATCACACAGTGACTTTTATATGGTTAAGGTAAAACTAGCCCTCGGTTAAAAATAACCATTTCAACTATAAAATCTTGCATTTATGATTTTCAAGTGCCATTATATCCATTAGCATATTTGATACTCAAATCATCTCGGTTAGGTTTGGAAACTCTTTTTTTATGTATAAAAAAATATAATAGGGCAAAAAATAGTAACCAATTTGGGACATCTTTACAAAGTATGTGACTCTCTGTCCAGTGTTGCTTCTATGATATGAAACACAACCAAAGCCTTTCTGTAGGGGGAATAATTGACAATAGGGATGAAATCCTGAAAAGGAGTTGGAATATAGAGAAACATTTCTTTATGTTTAAAGTCCTAGAATCTAAGTGCTCAAATGGAAGAATAGAGGCAGGGGAGAAATTGTATTCTCCTGACTATATGTTCTTCCTAGGGAGGCAATCACAGTCTGACTCTAATCAATCATAAACACCAAAGGGGCAGACTTCATGCACCATCTGGAAGGAGGTCTCAGAATCAGAGTGCAACTTCCTCTCTAGGCAAATGCAGCTCGCAATATATTTTTCCCGTGCACAACTTAGCCTGAATACTATTCCCTAAATATGAAACCCTTTAAAAATCATAATTTTTACAAAATGAGACCTACTTAAGACTCACTGCGTTCCCAAGTCAGACACTCATTTTCACAGCGCTTGACAAATGCATGCTTAAGACATTCAGCTGTGGACTTCCACAGTTTCCAGTTTTGAAAATCACAGTCTGTGTTTTAATATTAAGCTATTTACTCTGATGTAGTTAATTAATGATGTCTATCTCTCTATCTTCCTTTCCCTCTCCTGCCCCATTCCCATCTCAAGGGGAACACACCTTGCTGCTGAAGGGGAGTATTTGTGGCTTGTCATTCCGTGTTATTGTAAGAATTCTTCTTAGGATAAAATGTAACCCTGGAGGGTGATGTCTACATTTGTTCAGCAATTTACAGACCCTTTTTAGAACGTGGCAAAAGAAAGCAGTAGAGCTGATAGGTTAAAAATAAACAAAAAAACAAAATTGTGAATTACGTGTGAGATGAATGCTTAGGAAGTGTAGTAGAGTGTCAGACCTCAGAGGTGTAAATGGAATCAAGGAAGATATGGAATTGATAAAGGAGGGAAAAGCACTCTTGTTATGTGAAAAAGAAAATATATCTGGTTTATCTTTTGTGAATTGAGGGGATTTATCACTCATACTGGTGTGGCTCTTTTGTTTATTTATTTTAAAAATTAGGCTCCATGCCTAGTGTAGAGCCCAATATAGCCCTTGAACTCGTGACCCTGAGATCAAGACCTGAGTTGAGATGAAGAGTCAAACACTTAACCAACTAAGCCAGCCAGGTGCCCCTGATGGACCTGCACAGGGTTAGGGCAAAAAGAACATTCTCCTGAGAATTTCTGTCATTTAAGCAGAATAATTCTTACACGGGTAAGTTAGAAACAAGAGAAGAGATTAGTGCATGTGGATCTGAATGGTATAGACTATATGTGGAGCTTAACAAGAGCTGGGAAAACATTTTAGCAGCCAGTTCTTAGAGTTTTATTCTTCTGTGGTGCTTGATGCCTGGTGCAGTGACTGGGAACATGATAAAGGGACTGCACAGTGATAGAGAAGAGAAATCTATCCGCCCATCCATCCATCCATCCATCCATACATCAAATATTTGCCTCAAGCATAGTTTTAAATACCGTCAATATAACAATCAGTTAAAGTTTTCATTGAGCTTACTTTTGAGTAGGTGTAAACAGAAATAAATGAGATAAATCAGGAAACACACAGTATTTTGATGGCAACAAGTGATAAAGAAAAAAGTAAAGCAGGAAAGGAAGGTAGGAAGGATCTTTGGGTTGCAGTTTTAGATAGAATGACCGGGAAAGATGTCACTGAGAAGATGGGATTTGAGTAAAGACAAGAGAAAGGTGAGAAAGCAAGGCATGGAGATACCTGGAAAATGAGAATTCCAGTAGAGGGAGCAATGCTTTTGAATGACAGAAGAGGGCTACTGGGTTTGAAGTGGAGAGAGCATAGAGTGTATCAGAAGATGAATTCAGAGAGCATGGGGGAATGGCAAAGGGTAGAGAGAGGAGGAGACCATGTGAGGTCTTCTGCTCCACTGAAAAGGACATACCACTTTGATTCTGAGAGGGGAAAAAAAAAAACTGGATAATTTTGAGCAGAGGATGGAAACGATCCACCTTATGATTTAATAGGATCACTTTGGCTGCTCTTTTGAGATAAGACCCGGTAAAGGGAAACAGAAAAATCAAGAATATTGAGGTGATCCACAAAAAAGCTGATAAATTTGGTTAAGATTGGTTATAGTGGAGGTGTAAGCGTGGTCATAGTCTGAATAGTTCTTAAAGGTAGACATGACAGGATTTCATTTATACGAGGAGCAAGTCACTTTTGCTCAGCTACTTTATTTGGAGTGCAGTGGGTGAGGAAATTAGGAAAAAGAATCAGTAATTTCCTAACAGTAAATTATATGGTATACCATGTCTCAGACTATGATACAGTACTTGGAAGGGACGTATTATAGTAAAACTTTACAGTAGTTATTTTTTAAAAGATTTTATTTATTTGAGAGAGAGAGAGACAGAGATGGTGACAGAGATAATGAGAGAGAACACGAGTCGAGAGGAGAGAGAGAAGCAGGCTGGGATCATGACCTGAGCTGAAGGCAGATGCTTAACCCGCAGGTGCCCCTGCAATCATTATTTTAATGAGAATTCAATATAGCATAACGATTTAGAGCATGGGCTATATAGATAGATATATCTGCATTAAAGTCTAGGCCAGGACGATTATTAACCATGTGAACTTACTTAAAATGCTCATTATCCTTATCTTGGAAAAGGGCAACATTATCAACATCACAGTATTATTCTGAATATTACATGATCTGAGTTGCTTATTGCAATGTTTGGACTATATAGTGAATGCTCATTAAATATTATCTTAATATGGCCTCAGAAGTTGTTGGGTCTGGGGGGTTTGGGAGTACTATATGACTTTAAAGGGCTTGCGTCAGACTAAAAATACACTGGACTTGAAAAGACCTACGTTCAAACGTGGTAGTCATTTACCCAGAATTATGGTTTGTAGGCATTAAAGTTAATTCAGGTCTCATGACTTCAATTCAGTGCTTTTCCTATTTGCTACCATGTCTCAGGAACGTAGTTTGCACCATACCCAAGAGTCCAAAACCCTTCATAGCTAGATGATCCTGTCATCTAGCCAGCCAAATTTGTTCTCTAGGCAGGGATATTTGGGTCTGACCAAAGCAATCAACTTCACTTTTTGGCGCCGAGTTGGTATTTGTGAATCTTGGCACATCATTAGGAAACCAAACTGGAGACTCAGAAATTGTCAAATGAAAACCCATCTGGGACACATCAAGATTGATCTGTATCACTGAACTAATGCTGAAGTAACCAGAGTTATTTTGGGGGGCAAGGTTCTGGGAATACTGTTCATTACCAAATCAAGGAATTTTGCTTTCACAATAAGCTGCTAAAAACCATCAAAAAATCACTGTCCTTTCCCCTATATGGCTTTTAATCCAGTTGTAATTTATGATTGGGAGCCAAGTAAACCGGAATAAACATATTCATTATAGCTGCTTCTTCTTATCCATCTTATCTTTTTTTAAACAAATATTTATTTGAGAAAGATTATGAACAGGGGAAGGGGCAGAGGAAGAGGGAGACAAGCAAGTTAACTGAGGTTAAATAGATGTCTTATTGGTGATCGTAGAATGGGAGTTTCTGAATGATCATAGAACATTCTTTTTTTTTTTTTTTGTTCAAGGGTGGGTGTTTTTTGTGTTAATCTCAACCTATTATAACTACTGTTGTGGCCGGACTGGCCCTTGGGGTCCTTATTATGAATGCAAGATGCCCTCAGCTGATCATCATCAAGAAAATTGGAAAAAAACAAACAAAAGTTTTATTGTTTCTAAACCCTGGGAATTATCCAGAAGCCCAAATGTTGTTGGGGCAGCCTGGCACCTCAGTAGGTTTTCTTGAGTGTGTGGAGCTTTCATGTAAATTCCAATTAGCAGAAGATATTAATTTTGCTAGGCAGAAATCAAAGCCTCGGCGCTTGGCACCACTGCAAATAAAGATGGTGAATTCCACATGATATTACTTTATGGATCATGGGACTTACTTTCGGCATTCCAAACTTCTGTTAGGATCTAAGTAACTAGCCAGAAAGTAAGTGTAAACCAAGAAATTTATTCCCATGACTAGGCAATTAAGTAAAGAAAATTGGGTCACAGAGACTACCTATTGCTGGAACAGCCTCAAAAAGATAATTTGAAGTCAAAATAGAGACAACGGTTTATGTATCTCAGCATTTTCTGAACTGTCTTTAACTGTAACTCCTTTTCTATGAAATGTCAATAGATGCCTTCTTCACAAAAGGTTTTGGAGGTCAAAGAAATGTTACAACCTGTAGGTTAAATAACATCTATAATTATTTTTAACTGTGAACCATCTCTGAATCTCTAGTAGATCACACAGTGCGAAAGCATCTCCAATACATCTGACAAAAGAACCTTTTGATATTTTGGCTGTTTTTAGTTATTTATATCAGAGAGAATCAGTGTTCCTTAGTAGAGCATTTGAGAAAACTAAATTTCATGATGCCAAAAGAGCTTGTTAATTTAGTGAATTCAATAAAATTAAGGGACGGTTCAAAATTATTTCATTTTATTAAATGAATATAACTGACAGCCTGGGATAGATATTATCTGAATATCTATAGATATTATCTGAATACCCTATATTCCTTCAAAGGAGACAGACTTTTGTTAAAAAATCTTCAGGAAGCATTTCTTGCGCATGTATTACTACTACTTATTGACAACATACTACAATCCAGATCCCATGCTAAGCATCTCATATGCATTAAGTCAGTTAGTTTTTGTAATTCTTATAATAATAACTTGAGGTAGACTCAATTATTATTATCGCTTTCTTCTTTTATGGCCAAGAGACAAGTTGAGTTATTCTAGGCATGGAGTTCATTGTGGGGCAGAAGGCAGAAGCTTGAATTCATGGAGATTGGTCTTATGTCTGCTATTATGATTCTCTATGGAATCCTTTCCCTCAAAGTCCATTTGCAGACCTTATTCTCACATCCACTATCATCAGGAGCCATAAGGTCCATTTTAATTGCTTACATGATCAAATAAAACGCTTCCTAATTGGAAGAGTTGATTTCATAGGATAAATTTGGAGTTGAGAATCATAAAAATTAAAAGTTGTATACCAAAGAAAATATTATTAAAATCATCAGAGAAATACTTAGTGTGTGGTTAAGAAGATGTTGAAATTTGTATTATGGATTAGAAACCATGAGAGATTGGTTTTAATTACTTTGTCATTAAATGTTAAAATGAATTTGGAGCAGGTTGCCAACATACCTACCCTTAGTCTCCTGGTTTCGGAGACCTAAGCTCTTGAACTAGATTTCCTGCACTCAAATCCCAGTTCCCCATCCCAGCTGTGTGGTCTAGGGCAAAGTCTTAAACTTCTCTGTGTCTTACCATCATTATCTGAATAAAATAAAGAGAGTGTCTCTCATGAATTTTTAAATCAGGTTAATTGAAGTAATATGTTAAAAACCTCTCAGAACAGACAACAGTGCCTGATGGATATTAAACACTCAGTGCGTGCTGATTATTATTTTTATTTTAGAGCCATCCAACTAATTTAAATGAGAACTTATTATGTGCCAGACACTAAACAAGGAGTTCTGGGTAGTATAAAAGAATATGACAAGATCCCATTCCTCGTGGGGCTTGTAATTTAGTATATGACTTATAAACAGACGGAGTCATGGTCATATCCAATGTGAAACAAATATTAATGAAAGTGTCTCAAGATGCAGAAATGGTTTGAATAAGAAAACATTTTGTTCTTGAGATTTTATAACATTTTCATGACAGAACAGGAGTTTAATTGGTGATAGGTAGGCACTGGGAAGAAAGGCTTTGAGTTAACACTGAATGAAAAGCAGGTGCAAAGTCGTGAAGTACGAGGGCTGCATGGTATGTCTTGGCAACTGGAGGTAGTTGTATTGCTGGTGGAGGTGGAGTGGTGAATGGCGAAGCCAAGCTTAGAGCTGCCGGCAAGGGCTAGATACAGACTTCATGTCCTACTAAAGTGTCTCTATTATCCTTGGAAAGAGAAGAACCACTAAAGGGATTTAAACAGAATAAATGATCAAATTTGTGAACTAACAACTCATCGTGACTTTCCCACTCGGGTGAGGAAAAGGAAGAAGAGAGCCGACTTATTAGGAGGATGTTGTTCTGATTCATAGTAGGAATGAAAAGGTCAGAAGAGAACAGAGGGGAAAAAAAAGTGAGAATTATGGCCCGAGTTTATTTGACTAATTCAGTGGTATTCACGCTCTCCAGATGTCACCTCCTCATGGGAAAAATAAATAAATAAATAAACCCATAGAGCACATGGAATGATGAATGATTCTCCTTTTAGACTATGAATTCTTTGAAAGACAGTTGTAAATTGGGGATAAATATTGTTGCTTCTATCATCCCACGTTTTATTGTACAAAGTCTCAGATTTTATTATACTCTCCCTACTAATGAAAAGAAAAAGTTATGCAGGGTTAGAATCCTTATAGGCAAAGTTTAATGACTGCAAAAAATGTTTCCTAAGTGATCAATGCATAATAGAGAATGACAATATCAGGGTTTCTTAAATACACATTGTTAGCTGAATACACAACGAGCAGCAGCTTGAATGGGGCTGCTATAAGACTGAATTCCTTTTACTCTAGTGTGAAATGACAAAAAAACCTATTCATACTCCTTTATCTCTTTATCTCTAGCTCTCGCATGCTATATTATGTTCCACGGTGAAGGTCAGTTTCACTGCACACTGTCCCTCAATGATCCAGATATGACACCAGTTGAATCACAGAAATTCAGGGAACTGTAAAGAGACTTAGACTGTTGCTATTCTAACTCCTTCCTGTAAAAGAGGAGCAACTTTTGACCCACAGAGGTTTAGTGACCAGCCTAAGGCTCTTGAGAAAGAGAAAAGCAGAGAACCAAAGACTCCTTATCCCATAGAGGTGTTTTTTTTTTTTTTTTATTTTGTTTTTTCCACTACACCAGATTCTAATTATTTATTTATTGTAGTCTCTTATAGCTAGTTAACTCCTGACAGTTTTACTAGCACATAAAATGAAATGAAGGCATGGAGGAAGTCACACAGAGAAACGCCTCTCATTTTCTCTGAATGCAGAAGCGGGTTGCAGGAGTTAGAAGTCCAGGCCTGCAGCTCAGGCGTGGACAGAACATTGTATAAACAGCCGATGCCGTTCTCAGCTTCACTCTTTCTTTTCCTTTCACATATGTTTTCTGTAAACTTCGTTTTTTCACATCTGGAGATACTATATACGTAGTGGACTTTATTCATTCATCGGTTGGTGCACTCGTCACGGTCCGTCTTTTGCATAAAGTATAAATGTCCTGCGATGAATTGTAACCACCCACGTTATGCACAGTTTGAAGAGTTGAAGGGGGCATGTCTTGATGTTTCCTGTGCATTCACTAGCGCCTCAGCAAGCCAAGTTAAAGCAAGAGTTACTGATAGATTACGAAATGTTGACATTTTCTATTTTGAGAACTGTGTCAACTTGGAAGCAAAAGTAGATACTGAGAAAGAGTAGGTTGTAGACCAAGTTATCAACTCTAAAAAAGAAGCAGTAGGGGAAGGCAAGAATATAGCTATTGGATTTGGGGGAGGGGGCGGGGATCTGCCCAAAGAAAGAAAATGTCAACCAGAGATTGAGTGGCAAACTATTAGCAATGGGTGTCCATACCTTTCGTAGACTTTTAAGGATAGAAGAGTAATTGGGGGTAATTTCCTAGACCACTCAGTTGATTAGGAAATGAGGCTTCACGCAGGCTTAGTTGGAAAGAGTGCATCATTGCAGAGAGCTGTTGGCCACGAACCCGGGAATGGGGAGTGATGACACTCAGTTCTTGTATTTGGTGACCATAATTATGGTCTGAGGTACCTATTTGTAGATAGAAAACAAACAAATAGAAATACATAAATGCTACCTGGTTTTCTAAAGTTTACAGCCATTCAGTGGCAGAACTTGACTTAGGAAGCAGATAATGTAGTCATCCCAATAGAAACTGAATGGATCTCCATCCCAAAGTTGACTCAGATGTTGAGACATAGACCAAGGGGGTATAAAGAGATTTATTACTTACTTATTGGGGTTGTGGTGATAGCAGAGAAGGCTTCCAAGCAAATCCAAAGATGCCTTGAGAGCAAAAGAAAGACTGTCTCTGGTTTTGGCTTTGATTGTGGTTAGATGGTGGGGTTGGGGTAAGGCTTCCCATATATGTGGGCCAGGGCTTGCAAGGTATGTGAGTATTTTTAGGATTGTTGTAACAAATTAACACAAACGATATGGTCTAAACACGAGAAAGTTTTTCTCTTACACTGCTGGAGGCTAGAAATGAGGTAGCTTCGTTGTGGAGGCTCTGAGAGAAAAGTCTGCTCCATGCCTCTCTCCTACCTTCTGGTGGCTGCTAATAATCCTCATACATATAATACTAAGAACTAGTAATCAATATAACCATCTGTCTATAATAAAAGGATAAATACATGAAAGCTATTTTTTAAATTATATATACATTTTTTAAATTATATATAAATAGCTATACTCTTCTAAACTAGAAAACACAATAAAGCACTCAGATGCCTCCACCTAGATGTAGAGTTCCTGGAAATGAAATAACTACAAATGCAAGTTCATTGTATTGGTGATTAAAAAAAAAAAATCCTGAGTGGAGTGGCCGAGAATGTAAATTTCTGCAATGATGACCAACTATTAATAAAGATCCGAATAAAACAGAATGATCTTCCCTTGATTTATGTGAGAGTTTCAGGCCTCATAATGTCCATGCATATTTAAAGCTTGCAAAATATTTTAATTTATATGGAAAATAGAATTAGACTCCAGGCTTAGATAATTATATACAGATTTTTCTTCACCTATTTGAGTATCAGGTGGGACACATATACCAAATACTATTTTTTTTGAAGATTTTATTTATTTATTCATGAGAGACCCACAGAGAGAGGCAGAGACACAGGCAGAGGGAGAAGCAGGCTCCATGCAGGGAGCCTAATGCAGAACTCGATCCTGGGACTCCAGAACCATACCCTGGGCCGAAGGGAGGAACCAAACTGCTGAGCCACCCCGGGATCCCCCAAATACTATTTGTGACAACCATTAAATGCTCCAACAAATATAAAAAATGCCCTTGGGGCCCATTAGAATAGATTATTTCAAATTTTCAGATTTAAAGATAATGTATTTCCTTCAGTATTACAAATGGTTACTTGAAATTTTCAATATAATTTTTTAAAACTGCAATTAAAGCCGATTTTATCAGATTCTGTTAGTCATAGAAATTCAAATGCCCTCACTTTTCTTGCTTAGTAGGTATATTTAATGCTGTGAAAATACTTCACTCTACCCACAAAGGAAGGCTAATATCTGTTGGTATTTATTTTAATCAAATATAGATTAGGGTCATCCAGTAGATATTGACATGAACAAGACTGTGATGTCCCAAATAGCTTGGGACAGAAAAATGGAGCTAAATTTCTGACCTATTATTTATGAAGCTAGGGATCAGAAGCATTCAGTATTATAGATACTAGCTTTAACTGCAAAGAAATTAGAAATGGATTTCAAGTTGGTGGAATCCTGTGTTTAGGTACTAGACCACAAGCTTAATAGGAACACATACTAATTGATCCACTGAAAATAATTTATGGAAATATATAGATACTTATATATTAAATATACTAAATATAAATTGGTTGGTCAGTGTTAAAGCAATGTAGTGTGTATAACCAGAAAGCCCTCTGCAGTGATCAGATACTATCAACTATTGTGCTTATTCTGGATCCCAGATATTTACAAAATAGATTGGGACATGTCGAGAAAAGAGCAGCAAGGTAAAAAGCCCCCCAAAAATATGTCTATGTGTGTCTATTCATGCATATGGATTTTTTTTAAGTATGCAGACAACCAATCCTGGCGGGGGGGGGGGACATCATGTTTCATGTTCTTGTATTTACATTCTTTTCTTTGACTATGTATATATTGGATTTCATTTTTAAGTGTATATTTCAATTAACGTTTTTTTTAAAAAATTATGATAGAAGCACATAACGCTAAAGCTAACCTCTTAACACACTTTAAGCATATCATACACTATTTGTTGACATGTTGTACAGTGATCTCTAGAACTTTGTTATCCTGGATGATGATGAAAACTCTGTACTCATTGAACAATTCCCATGTCCCCCCTCTCCTCTGTTCCTGGCTGCCCTCATTGTACTTTTTGTTTCTAGGACATTGACTACTTTAGGCATCCTGTAGAATGGAATCACAAAATTTGTCCTACTGTGACATGCTTATTTCACTTAGCATGATGTTCTCAAGATTCATCTGCTGTAGCATACTGCAGAATTTTCTTCTTTTAAAGATCAAATAATATTCTACTATATGTATACACCACATTTTGTTTATTCATATATCTGCCAATGGACATTCAGGCTGTTTCTACCTCTTGGCTGATGAGAATTACCCTTCAATGATCAGGGAGTGCAATGATCTCTTTATTTTGGATAAATACCCAGAAATGAGATTGCTGAATCATTTGGCAGCATTTCTATTTAAGTTTTTTTTTTTTTTAACATTTTACTATATTTGCTTTATTACGTATTTATTCATTCCTTGCTCCATCCCTCAACCCATCTTGTATGGGTGCCTTTCAGAGTAGGTTGTGGACATCAGTACATCTCCCTGCCCAATACTTACCCCTACATCTCATTGAGAAGCCTCTATACTGTTTTCCATATGATCTGTGCCATTTAACATTCTCACCAAGATTGCACGAAGATTCCAATTCTCTACATTCTCGTCCTTTATTTTAATATATTAAAACATACAATATATTATATATAAATATCTATGTAGATCTGTATCTATATCTATCTCCATTTAATTGGAGTTCCAGAGGGCGCTGAAAGGGACAGAGGACCAGAAAGTGTATTTGAACAAATAATAGCTGAGAACTTCCCTAACCCGGGGAGGGAAACAGGCATTCAGATTCAGTAGATAGAGAAATACCCCCTAAAAATCAATAAAAATCATACAACACCTCGACATTTAATAGTGAAACTTGCAAATTCCAAAGATAAGAGAAAATCTTTAAAGCGGCAAGAGACAAGAGATCCCTAACTTATATGGGGAGAACTATTAGATTAACAGCAGACCTCTCCACAGAGACCTGGCAGGCCAGAAAGGGCTGGCAGGATATATTCAGGGTCCTAAATGAGAAGAACATGCAACCAGGAATACTTTATCCAGCAAGGCTCTCATTCAGTATAGAAGGAGAGATAAAGATCTTCCAAGATAGGCAGACACTGAAAGAATACATGACCACCAAACCAGCTCTGCAAGAAATATTAAGGGGGGCTCTGTAAAAGAAAGAGGAAGTCCTTCCCTGATGGCAAGTGATGCAGAGCATTTCCTCATGTGCTTGTTGGCCATGTCTATGTCTTCCTCTGTGAGATTTCTCTTCATGTCTTTTGCCCATTTCATGATTGGATTGTTTGTTTTTTTGCTGTTGACTTTAATAAGTTCTTTATAGTTCTTGGAAACTAGCCCTTTACCTGATACATCATTTGCAAATATCTTCTCCCATTCTGTAGGTTGTCTTTGAGTTTTGTTGACGGTAAGGGCTAGATACAGACTTATGCTGTGCAAAAGCTTTTTATCTTGATGAAGTCCCAATAGTTCATTTTTGCTTTTGTTTCTCTTGACTTCATGGAAGAATCTTGCAAGAAGTTACTGTGGCCAAGTTCAAAAAGGGTGTTCCCTGTGTTCTCCTCTAGGATTTTGATGGAATCTTGTCTCACATTAAGGTCTTTCAACCATTTTGAGTTTATCTTTGTGTATGGTGCAAGAGAGTGGTCTAGTTTCATTCTTCTGCATGTGGATGTCCAATTTTCCCAGCACCATTTATTGAAGAGACTGTCTTTTTTCCAGTGGATAGTCTTTCCTCCTTTGTCGAGTCAAATCAAAACCACAATGAGATACCACCTCACACCAGTGAGAATGGGGAAAATTAACAAAGCAGGAAACCACAAATGTTGGAGAGGATGTGGAGAAAGGGGAACCCTCTTGCACTGTTGGTGGGAATGTGAACTGGTGCAGCCACTCTGGAAACCCGTGTGGAGGTTCCTCAAAGAGTTAAAAATAGATCTGCCCTACGACCCAACAATTGCACTACTGGGGATTTACCCCAAAGATACAGATGCAAAGAAACGCTGGGACACCTGCACCCCGATGTTTCTAGCAGCAATGTCCACAACAGCCAAACTATGGAAGGAGCCTCGGTGTCCATTGACAGATGATGGATAAAGAAGATGTGGTCTATATATAGAATGGAATATTCCTCAGCCATTAGAAACAACAAATGCCCACCATTTGCTTTGATGTGGATGGAGCTGGAGGGTATTATGCTGAGTGAAATAAGTCAACTGGAGAAGGACAAACATTATATGGTCTCATTCATTTGGGACATATAAAAAATAGTGAAAGGGAATAAAGGGGAAAGGAGAAAAAATGAGTGGGAAATATCAGAAAGGGAGACAGAACATGAAAGACTCCTAAATCTGGGAAACAAACTAGGGGTGGTGGAAGGGGAGGTGGGCGGGGGGTGGGGGTGACTGGGTGACAGGCACTGAGGGGGGCACTTGACGAGATGAGCACTGGATGTTTTTCTGTATGTTGGCAAATTGAACACCAATAAAAAATAAATTTATAAAAAAAAGAAAGAGGAAGCCCAAAGAAATAATCCACAAAAACAGGGACTGAATAGGTATTATGACAACACTAAATTCATATCTTTCAATAGTAACTCTGAACGTAAATGGGCGAAATGATGCCATCAAAAGACGCAGTGTTTCAGACTGAATAAAAATGCAAGACCCATCTATTTGCTGTCTACAAGAGACTCATTTTAGACCTGAGGACTCCTATAGCCTGAGAATAAAAGGTTAGAGAACCATTTATCGTTCAAGTGGTCCTCAAAAGAAAGCAGGGGTAGCCATCCTCATATCACACAAATTAAAGTTTATCCCAAAGACTGTAGTAAGAGATGAAGAGGGACACTATATCATACTTAAAGGATCTATCCAACAAGAGGACCTAACAATCATGAATATTTATGCCCCTAATGTGATAGCTGCCAAGTATATCAATCAATTAACCAAAGTAAAGACATACTTAGATAATAACACACTAAAACTGGGAGACTTCAACACAGCACTTTCTGTAAATGACAGAATTCTGAGCACAACATCTCCAAAGAAACAAGAGCTTTAAATGATACACTGGACCAGATGGATTCCACAGATATTTACAGAACTTTACCTCCAAACGCAAGCAAATACACATTCTTCTCAAGTGCACATGGAACTTTCTCCAGAATAGACCACATACTGGGTCACAAATCAGGTCTTAACCAATACCAAAAGGTTGGGATTGTCCCCTGCATATTTTCAGACCATAATGCTTTGAAACTAGAACTAAATCACAAGAAGAAATTTGGAAGAAATTCAAACACATGGAGATTAAAGACCATCCTGCTAAAAGGTGAATGGGTCAACCAGGAAATTAGAGAAGAATTAAAAAAGATTCATGGAAACTAATGAGAATGAAGATATAACCATTCAAAATCTTTGGGATGCAGCAAAAGCAGTCCTGAGAGGGAAATACATCACAATACAAGCATCCCTCAAAAAACTGGAAAAAACTCAAATACAAAAGCTAACCTTACACCTAAAGGAAATGGAGAAAGAACAGCAAATAAAACCACCCAGAAGAAGAAAAGAGTTAATTAAGATTTGAGCAGAACTCAATGAAATAGAGACCAGAAGAACTGTGGAACAGATCAACAAAACCAGGAGTCGGTTCTTTGAAAGATAATAAGATAGATAAACCATTAGTCAGCCTTATTAAAAACAAAAGAGAAAAGACTCTAATTAATATATCTATCTCCAGTTTTCTCAACATCATTTGTTCAAGAGATTATTTTTCTCCCAGTTGTGTAGCCTTGGAACCTTTGCTAACGACCATTTGCTGTATACACTTGGCTTTATTTCTGGGCTGTCTGTTCTGTTCCATTGGTCCATATGTCTGTCTTTATGCCAGTACCAGTCGGTTTTGATTACTGTAGCTGTGTATTGTATTTCAAAGTCAGAAACTGTGAGCTATCTTTGCTTTCTTCTTCAAATACGTTTTGACTATTCAGCAACCTTATCATTCTATATGAATTTTATATTTTTTTTCTCTTTCTGAAAAAAAAATCATCCAGATTTTGATACGCATTGCACTGAATCTGTAGATTGCTTTGGGTAGTATGGACATTTTGAGAATACTGAGTTTTCAAATCCTGAACATGGTATGTCTTTCCATTTAGTTGTGTCTTCTTTAATTTCCTTCAGCAGTGTTTCGAGTGTTTCAGGGTATAAACCTTGTGCTTCTTTGCTTAAGGGAGATTACCTATCAATTCCAGAAACGAGAAGGTGACAAAGGAAAATGATCACATTTTTCAGAATCTATCATATTGAAAACTTCCTTAGATAACAAAGTTGTAGATAATGTATTTTCAACGATTATTTGTGCTGAAAGTTTTGGCGATTTCTTTAATATATAAATTTAAATTTCAGGTTGAGTTTTTATGCTTGGGTAAATATTTCTCTCTCTTACGTGAGGTGTAACATATAAACATCAAAGGTAGATTGCAGTTTGTGTTGACCCAAGTCAACAGCTAATGATTCAAAGAGCTGAGCTAAGAGTTAGATAAAACTTTTAGCACCTTCAGTAAATAGGCCCAGCCTTCTTACATTCTGAATAATTCCACCAGACTTTTGGAGTGGTTGTGTGGGTTTATTGTTTTCTGCACTTTTTGTGTTTTCTTATAGCAACCTCTCTCCACTTTCCCCACTTCAACCTCCAGTTTACTTTGAGCCGCTATAGCTTGGGAATCTGATAATCACTTGACTGAAATATGTGTCTAATTTACAAATAAATTGGCTCTTAGTGAGGGCTTGAGGGCCTCTTCTGTGTTATAAAGTGAATAAACTCAGCCAATGCTCTTTATGGCATACAGGAGCGTTTTCTAACTTTTTTTTTTGCCATATTCTAGAGAATTGGGGTTGCCCCAAATCTCTGTACACAAGCCATATCCGCTCACAAGCCTGCACTGACATTTAGCCACCGTATGCTCTGTACACCAGCTTTGCTTTTTCCATAAACTCTGTTAAGATCTGTATTGGATTTTCTATATTAGCATTCCAAGTTTGTGTCTGCACACCTTACATGTAGTGTTTCTGGGAATTAAACTCTCTTGAATATTAGGACAAGAGCCAAAGCAGTCATAAGATATGACTGAAGCACAGGAAGCAAGTCTTGGCAGTAAGTGGTTCTTTCTTGCCTGGTTTGGCAGGTGCTCACAAGCCTACTTCAACTCACACATCAATCTTGAAATGATAATTCCTTTGGTAATTATCAAAAGTCGTTGCTGGTGAAATTTTTGGAGGGAGAAGTATGCCTCAGTGTCTCAATGGTGCCATATCATCATATTTGATGTTCAGATAACTGCATCTGCATTGCTAGTAATCATCCTTGGACTCAGTTTCTCTCCTTTTTATTTCTTTGCCTTGTGTCTTTGTTCAATCAGGGTGGCTTTCGTGTCTCAGGACAAGATTCTCCAACAATAATGAGATACACTGGTGGTCTTTTGTCATTGTTCTTTTAATATCTCACTATATCTTTATCCTCTGTATGAATATCTTTTCCGTGGAAGTCACAGTGTAGAGGGGTGCCTCAAAAAGGCACATTCAGGAATTTCTAGGGTCCATAACCAAAGTCATATCAAGAATCATGATCAGAACAGATACAGGGTAAAACCAGTAAGACTAGCTTCAAACTCCTTACTTACAGGATGCCTTTCAAGATCCAATACTGTTTCTGTTCTTTTGCATTATTTTGCTTAGAGACTCTGAGTAGGAATCAACGCTATTTGTTTATAAGATCCAGTCTCACCACATGGATATATGTTGCCAACAAAGACCTTTGATGACATATTTTCCTCTTTCTCTCTTCTCCTTTTCTCACCCTTCCTTTAAGTCTTCTCATCTTCTTTCTTTTTCCATCTCTTTTCATTTTATTTTTTCTTTTTTTTCCTCTCACCTTTTTTCATCTTTGTCTTATGATAATTGAAGACTTATTTTTCTCTCCTTTTTTTTTTTTCTTTTTCCGCCATGGCTACCATCAGTGCAGCTATAATTTGACTAAAAATATCCAACCTTTGGGAGACTAGCACTCATTTTCACTTCCATTCTTTTCTCATGAACACAATTTGCACACGTGGGTTTTCACCTGTATCAAAGCTATACAGAATACACATCTCCAACTGGGATTTCAAATGAGTTTATCAAGAGGGAAGCTACAATATTTGTACCTGTTAAAATATTTTGTGAGGCCAGCAGGATACAAGAATAAGGCTTGGTTAAAAGTTCCTGGAAGTTACTTCCCTTAGTAGATATTCTTTTCTCTTTTGAGGTAAGAGAGAGTCATGTTAGCTGTACAATTTTATATTCCAATCTAGCATTGACCACAGTCTAATAAAATAGCATTGACCACAATTTCAAGATTGATGTGTTAGTTGAAGTAGGCTTGTTTATTATTAGAATAATTATTAGAATAATATATATTTTTATATATGTATTCTTTGGCCAGAAGAAAAATTATCAAATAGATTAAGATAAAACGTTATCAAGTATTTCACACTACGTTCATCAGAAAATATTTGAGTGCTTTCTGTATATTAGGACCTTAATGGATTAAACACAGATCTATCCAAGCAAGGAAATTTTCATGATATATGAAATGACAAAATGATGATGATGATAATGTTAATGATGATGGTAATGATGATAAAATGAAAATAAAGCCATTGAGGCAAAATAGCTAGATGTGCCAGTGGAGTGATTTCTGAACCTGGTTGATCATAAAAAAATCATCTCTATCTATCTATCTATCTCTATCTATCTGTATCTATATCTATCTATCGATATATATGTATATTTGTTTTGTTTTAGTGGAGGTTAATGGGCCTTATTATAGATGTATTAAATCAGAACCTTTGGAGTTTTAAATAGAGGAACTGTACTTTCAAGAATATCCACAGGGTAATTCTGATGACCAAACAGGTTGGAGAATTACTGACCGGAGAATAATGAGCTCTGGGCCTTTAGAGGAAGGAAAAATGGTATTAAGTTCACATGGCCATGAAGGAGGAAATATTTGGCCAGTGAAGGATTGATAGCACTTGGGTAAGCAGGAAGTATTAGAAAGGGAATTCATGGCAGGACAAATGAAAAGCGTAAATGTCTTAAGGTGAAAAGTAAAAGGCATGAGGGAATAGTGAAGAGACAACATTGACAGAAATTAATGACACTTGGTGAGAAGCAGGAGATAAAGCTGGAGCATTAGATAACGTCTTAGTTGTGGAGGGCTTTGAAGCCAGGAAGGGGAAAGCATGAGGGTTTAATCAGCAGGACACCAGTGCGTGTATTAGAGTAGGGTTTACCATCGTTAAAACCACATTTTAGAAAGATTTATCTGTAAGGGTGCAGTGGCTGGAGAGGTTAGAGAGGAACTGGTATTGGAATCAGAGTGCAATTAATAATAGTACAAGTCTTAGGTCAAAGTAGTAAAAATCTAAGTTATGTTTTTATATGACATAGTAACTAACTTTAATCTTAACACTTCCCCCTCCTTAAAAATATTGATACATCCATGATCTTTGAATTACAATTTCCTACATGATAGTGGTAATATATATTTGAAAAAATATATATATATTTCACAATCAAATCAAACATGAAAGTGCCATGCATTGAATGTACCAAGATAAGGTGTCTCGTTTGCCGTATCCAAATTTTATATTTGTGAGAGATCTAGCTTACCAAAATTCCAATAGAGATTCTTCAATCAAATTTGGCCTTGGGGAATACAAGGAGATACATTATCTCTGATTGGGAAGTTTGAAGTGTCTGGAAGATTGGTGGTGAAGACATATCCCCATAGGTCATTTTAGTTTTATTAGCACTGTGTTCCACAACAGAAGTGGGACCATGGTACTGGGGGGATGATAAGCACTTATTATGGAGCCCGGGGGTCTATGGAGGGATAGTCCTGCTAAACAAATAACTTCTTGTCAAAATGTCATCAGTGTCCTTCTGAGAAACCCTTAGTAATGAAGTGGTTTTGAGTGCGGGCTTGTAGTGAAGCTGGCCTGGTATTGAGTTCTGTGTATACTATGTGATTTCCTATGTGACCTTGGACAAGTGACTTAATCCCTGTAACACTGAATAAACTCTTCTGTTAAAGAGAGCACAAATACCTATACACAGAGGTACTATGAAGATCAAACAAGATAATGCTTCTAAATTGTTTAGGATAGTGGCTGGGACATTCTCAGTAGCCAAGAGAAATTATCAGTGTTGGTACTCATTGAGTGGCTGTGAAGTCCCTACACTGAGCTCAAATCCTCCAGTAATCCTGAACCTTCAGATTTCTTCTAGGTTTTCCACTTCTTCTATTTCTTCTATAAATAGTAAACTAGATGCAGAGATAGGGTTTATGAGATCAATGATCAAGTATTAATATCCATTGTACTGTGTGAGAACACACTGGCTCCATTCTTCACTTGTCACCCAGACTCTGCCCCTAGGACACCCCAGGAGTTGAAATTCCCTGTCCTTATCCGGCATTCGTTTTAATGGAGGAAGAAGACAATGCCAAGTAAATGAAGAGTATCGAGCAATTCCAGAGAGCCAAAGCATGGGCAAAAAATTATGACAGAGTACTTGATGGAGCAACAAGGTAGAAGTAAAGAAATTAGATGTTCAGGAGGGCTTCTCTGAGTGGGTGTTTGAGCTAAGGGTTGAAACACCATCCAAGTACAGAAGGGAAAATGTTCTAGGCCAAGATCTGAAGCACCAAAGTTTAAAGAAACTAAAAGCGACCAATCAACCAACCAACCAACCAAAGTACTACTATTAAATACATGTAAAGGAGAAGACGTGTCTGGGGGGCTTAGGGGGTTAAGCATCTGCCTTCAGCTCAGGTCATGATGCCAGGGTCCTGGGATCGAGCCCCGTGTTGGGCTTCCTGCTCAGTGGGGAGTCTGCTTCTCTCTCCCCCTGTGCCTCTGCTCATGCTCTCTCTCTGTCTCTCTCTCTCAAATAAATACATAAAGTCTTAAAAAAAAAGTAAGGGAGCAAAGTCAGTAAGTGCACAGAGTAATAAGTGCTGGCAACAGCACATCCACGTACTGTGCAGGAGTTTAAATTTTAGTTTACAACATGGGTTAGAGGCAATGCTAAACAAACTCCACCATCTTCCTTGAGCTTTCTCCCCACCGTGGCCCTGCTGAGCTTTCTGACGGTGAACGCACCTCCCGTGTTTTCATTTTAAACCCAGTCCCTCCCCAGGATCCTGGCCACAGAAGTCTGGAGCAACGTGGGTTGTAGAGGAATGTTTCTGAGGCCATTTCATTGTATCCCTCTTCCCTTGGTGCCAGGACTAACTAGCAATTTAGTAGTCTCCCCTAAAGTCAAAACAAAGCTATAGAAGAAGATCCGCCTCTAACACAGGTACAACTTACAATTAAAAGCAATTAACTAAAAAAATCGAGTGTACATTAACAAAGAAGTCGTACAAAGGCCCTAATAAAAGAAAGCACAGCTCTTGGGGCGTGAGGTTAATCAGATTAAGTTTCATAAGATACGGGCTGAAGGACTTGGAGCATCTGGACTCGTTGTGAAGATAGCACGGAACATTCCAGATTGGCCTTTGTGGTAGTAACACAGCTTGTTTTGACCTTTCCTTTCTCACCTGACGTTTGACAGCCAACCTGTTTTGAGTGCTTGGTAGGCAGTGGTCTGAGCGCTTTGCCAGTGTCTGGGTAACAGACTAGTTTGTGACCGGTCTCCCCGGAGTGTGATGATTTTTTTATTTTCAAAGTAGCAGTTGATAAAATAAAAAATACCTTTCTTAAACATGCAGTGTCCCCCCTCTGCTTTTTTTTAATTTAAGTTTTGTCTTATTTGGTTTACACCTTAATGTGACTGAGTAGAAGGATGCTGGATAAGCAGAGATGCTTTAGAAATCCTTTTATTTCCTTCCCAGCTCTGGGGAAGAGAGTAAAAGTAATGCTTCTCTTGGTTTCAGCCAGTCTCCACTCAGCATCGCTAAAAATAACTAGACTTTCCAATGTCTTGTGGGGCCTGTTTTCTCAAAGGAACAGTTCTTCTGCTACTTCAGAGGGAGATTTTGCAAAAGCACCTATGAGTGACCAACGGTAAGGGAGTGCACTCTGAACCATGCATCCAACCAAAGAAAACTGGTTTTCTGACTTAATTGATCAAGCCTCACAGCGGTCATCTGGACTCCATGCTTGCTTCTGGGCTGGGTGGTAATAAAGCCCTTGCCGGGGGCAAAAATATCATGCAAACCGTTGGCCAATTTCCATCCCTTTATTGGGGCCTCATTGACTGCAACCTCTTCTCATCACCGTGTTGTTAGGGAACCGACGGCTAAGTCCCCACGTCCAGTGCAGCCAGGGACAGGACGAGGCCCAGAGACTGAATTTTCCTGACCCGGCTTTCCCGCAGACCTCTCCAGTGGTTTGCCTCCCCCCTCCCATGGTAGCCCTTGTTCCGCCGCAGTCCTTTAGCAAATAGGAGTTGAGTACCTGAACCTGAGGTAATGGACTTCTTCCTTCCTGCTGGATGTTCCTCAACACACTTCTACATACGTGCCTACAGTTCATGCAAATTTAATATCTGTGGCTTGAAAAATGTTGGGTGGTAAAGTAGCACCCTGCTCTGTTTGATGGCAGGGCAGTGGGGATTGTGGAGTTGCAAAGTACCAGTTTGGCACAACTGTCAGGAAAAGGGCTTCGAAACGGAAGTAGAAAGATCAATCAAGGGATTGAGAGTCCAGTTGGGTCTGGGTGCAAATCCTACTGCCAAGTCCTGTGATCGGGGACGAGCCAATCCACCTTTCTGAAGCTTTGTGTCTTGGCTAACAGTGCAGATAATTGAACATATTCAGTGGCTTCAAGGATATAAAGTGCCAAGAAGACAAAAGGCCCGTCACTAAGTGCGAATTACCCCGTTACTACCCTCAGTCCAGTTGGAGAGCTCGTCTCCACGTAGGCTGGAGGCTCAGGGCATGGCTCCTAAGCCGATGGCTTTCTCATAAACACATGTGGCAGCGGGCGTTGTGGCCCGCATATTCCATAGAGCAATCTGTATCCCCTATTTTATAAACCTCGTATTTTCTGTTTTTCAGGACTGTCACGTGTCTCCCTGGTAAGAGTGAGTGCTATCAGATTTCTATACTTTCAAACAAATAATCTAATTCTGAAATCTCCATCTCACGGGAAGGGCAGGTTAGGATCCACTTGCACGTTCTTGGGGCCGCTCCCTCAGCTTTTGCTCTGGGTTCTGGGGCTTTAGGCCATGACAGGATGCTGGCCCCTCCCGCTAGCTCTTGCTGCCTGTGCTCAGTCTGCCTCTGTCTCTCTGTCTGTGACCCTTTCTGATTTGACCCTTTCTGATTTGGTGGCCCTGTGCAGCCTTTGAGTTTCACTGAGGGCACAGGACTCTGGTGGGGTGAGCACCTCCCATCTGGGGTCGTGTGTACCCTGTGACCAATTCTCAGTTTTGCCATAGATGATAGGAGATGCTCAGACTCTGCCCCACTGCTGTGTCCTCCCTCCCTCACCATCTTCTGGGCTACTCTGCTTCATCCAGAAACGCTCCTTCCTTCCCTTTACCTCCTTTCAGAGCTCTCTGCGAGCCTCTAAATTCTTGGATTCTGGGGCGGGGCCGGGGTGGGGGGAACCTGTTTCCTGGGGCTATGACCCTCCTGGGCAGCAGTGAAATGCAGAGGCAGCTGTGTGAACGGCGGCAGGGGTGGGGTAAAATCAGAGGAAACACCCCAATACCATAATATTTGCAAACAAGTCGGCCGCCTCTCTTACTAAACAGTATCACAGAGTTGTGCACCAACGGATGTTTCTGTGGTTATAGAAGGAGGAGTTGGAGGAAGAGGAGAAGGAAGGGAAAGAGGAAGAGGAGCTGAGGGAGCAGGTGAAAGAGGAGGAGGGAGAGGAGAGGACATAGAAACACACTGGCGGGGCAGCCCAGGTGGCCCAGCGGTTTAGCGCCACATTCAGCCCAGGGGATGATCCTGGGGTCCTGGGATCGAGTCCTGCACCGGGCTCCCCGCAGGGAGCCTGCTTCTCCCTCTGCCTGTGTCTCTGCCTCTCTCTCTGTGTCTCATGAATAAATAAAGTCTTGAAAAAAAAAAAAAAAAAAAGAAAAGAAACACACTGGGGGCCAAGCCATTGGCCCAAGGGAGAAGGCCTGCCATCGGGGAAATGCTGGACTAGCCCATGGTCCTTGGGTTTCCCGCTCTCCTGGAATTCTTACGGCGGACTCTCTAAGTGCTGGAAGATCTCTGTTGAATCATTCAACACTTCCAAAACGTCGTATTATCTCAAGTCACTTTCTCCACCATCTGGGTCAGTCCCTGCTCCTGGAGTGCTTCGTCATCAGCATTTATTGATGGGTTTCTAAAATCATACCTAATGTTTTGAATTTGCAACATTTTATTACTGGTTTGGCTTAATAAACACATGTCCCTCTCCTTCCCATACACCATAAATAAAGTTCTGTGTAGCCTAGAGTTTAATTCATCACTGTTCTCCTAGAGGAAGATTGAAAATAAATTATGCATGGCTAATTAAGAGGAGTGAATAAATCCTGATAAGCTCATATGATAAAAAACTAAGCAACCGTTGAAATTCACCGTGTAAAGGAATGGCTAAGATAAACGTGTATCTGTGATAACCCTCTTTTGTTATATTTGTATAGATATTGTATATATGTGTGTGTATTCAAAAGAAATATTTTCTGGACAGCTCAGTTATAAAGGATTTTCTTTCTTTTTTGCTTAGTTTTGATTTCCTAGCATGCCCTATAAAATATAAACTAATGCTAAAAAATGAGAAAAATGGACCACCTGGGTGGCTCGGCGGGTGAGCCTCTACCTTTGGCCCAGGGCGTGACCCCGGGGTCCCGGGATCGAGACCTCCATCGGGCTCCCTGCATGGAGCCTGCTTCTCCCACTGCCTGGGTCTCTGCCTCTCTCTCTCTCTCTCTGAATGAATAAATAAACAAAATATTTTTAAAAATAAGGAAAATATTACATGCTATTGTGAAAATCGCCCCATACGTAGATGACTGGAGTCACCCTATGCTGTCCCAGCTCCGAGAGAGGCTATAGAGAGGCTATAGTCACAGTTTGGGCAAGCTGTGTTCCTGTTTCAGCTTTGTTCAAGAGTGAGTGTGTGACCTCAGCCAATATTCGTAACCTCTTTTTATCCAAAAAGCTGGAGATACCACTTTCTGCCTTGCAGTTGGAGAATTGAATATGATGAAATATCAAGTGGCTGTGTATGATCAAGCGTCCAGCAGGTCAGACATGGGCACTTGATTTCGCCAGGCCGGGCTCCCCCAGGGGGACCAGGTGGAATGGCAGGGACAGCAGAAGATTCCCGGCCGGAGAAGGCTGAACTCCGAGGGAAGCTTTGCACCTGTTTGATACACCTTCGAGCAAAGTCTGCAGGATCTCAGCGCTCTTGTTTCCGTGTCTGTAAAACAAGGGCCAGGGTTCTCCATCCCTCTGAGCGGGGCCTGTGGATTCTATTAGATGAGGCACGTGCAGAACCCAGCAAACTACGGGACTGAACATGTGGCAAAGGGTCCTTAGCCTTCCCAGCCATTAGAGAGCTAGCATCTACACGAAAAATGGGAACATCCGCTACAGGGATTGCAGGGGTGGGGGGGTGAGGGTGAGGGAGGGTCCGGGGGAGTCGGCAAGACTGTTGGAAAACAAGGCAGGTCAGGAGTGGTGACGTTGAAGGTGACCCAGGTAGTCCCCGAGCTTCCAGAGCTTCGGGGAGCCAGCCCGCGCCCCGTCATCACTGATTTCCTGTCCTTGCCTGGAATATCACTGACATATCTCAGAATAAATTTTTCATCTATAATTATCTATCCTTTGACTTAGTCTAGTCACTTTTAAATTATTCTTAAGTAACTCCAAAGGATATTATGAGATTTTCATTTCCATTCAAAGGAGACAAGGGTCTTAAAAAAAAAAAAATGCTTTGCTTTGGGTTAGGTGTGCCAGTGACCAAAGGAAACAATTTTTTTCTATTCTTTTATTTTTTTTATTTTATTTTTTCTTTCTTTTATCTATTCTTTTCTAAAAGTCAATATATTTTTTTTAAGTATAGAGGGTCATCATTTCGTACTGCCTGCTGATGGCAGGATGTATAACGTGGTAAACCTGGCACTGTGATTTTGCGATCGGAAAACCAATGAAAAAGTAGTTTTCAAGTGGAATGGGATTTTAAAACCTTGTATGAAAGCATGTTTATTTTTCCTTTTTCCCTGTCAGTGTCTGAGGATCTGCAGTAATATTTTCACACGAGGGAAACACTAGTGTATGTGCTTCTCCCTTTCTTTAAAAAAACTGAACATTATCTACAAATACTTCCTATCTAGATGCATAGTCTTTTTTTTTTTTTTTTTTTTTTTTTTTTAGATGCATAGTCTTAATCTACATCCTGCTTCATGGCTATCGAATCACCCATACTATCGAATCATCCATAGGATACCTGGAACCTGATTTTTGGAGACTTTCTCCGCTGGGCTAGCTGGGTTTGTTTTCCTGGCCTGCCTGACTACCTATGCACAAATCCACATATAAAATTTTGGGAGACTTCACTTTTTAACACATATAATACTATCTTTCTTTTTGATATTTAAGTACTTCCTCGCAGGTGATTCCACTGGGCGGTGGCAAGGCACCATGACATTCTCCTAATAAAAAAAAAAAAAAAAAAAGCAAACTAGCATAAATTACTATGCACAAAAGAAACACGCAGCAACACAAACAAGAGAGTGGGCTCTAACCCTGCTAGGAACATACGCTAGGTTCAAGTACAGAGAGAGCCAACCAGCTGACGGCTAGTTGTATGAAGGAAAATCACCAATATTCTTAGAAATATTTCTAATGGAATATTAGATAGTTTGAACTTGGGACGCCAGGGTGGCTCAGTGGTAGAGCATCTGCCTTCGGCTCAGGGCGTGAACCCAGGGTCCTGGGGTCGAGTCCCACATTGTGCTGAGCCCCCCAGGTGCCCCTTCGCTGGAGCTTCTGTGCTTGAATGCATCACCGTTTGATGGGGCGACTTTCAGTGTAATTAGCCAGTTTAGGTTTAGTAGAGCACGTTGCCACGCCTCCAAGACGGTGGTTTCAGAGAAGAGAAAGCAGAATGTATTCAAAGGAAGGGAAACAAAGAGACCAGGCTTGATGCATGAAGGCGGTAAACAGTTTAGAAAAATATCAATATTGCCGGCCTGCACAGTTATTCACTGGAACACTCTCTTGGAGTACAAGGTCATATTTAAGTGGCAATAATACATCTGAAATAGTTCATTTAACAAAAAGAAGCAGCATTACTGAGTCCAAGGTAGCCATCAAAACTTGTTTAACTACTTCAGAACAAATATTGAGAGGGAAGGCTTTAGAGTGAATGCCCATTTATCCAGTTCTTCATCAAATGAAAATCCTGTTTTTCCAAGTAAGATTTTTGAATTGGACTCTTATCAATGCCATAAATTTCATCAGTGGCAATTCTTTTTGAAGTACGGAGCTATTCAAGATATGAGCTTTGAGGATTCGCCTCTTAATGGGGAATGTACATCTGCATTTCATTGCAAAGATGAAATGTCACCGAGTTATTCTCTGCAGAAGGTGGGTGCAGTTATTTATTTATTTTTGGTTATGGATATTTACAAAATGGAGAAGATAAGGATTATTGCTGATTTACTTTGGGAATAGGAAGTTTCAGATACATTCAAGAGAAGAATGTATATATTTCATGCTCAGAGGACAGCTGGTAAAATGCAAGGATTTTATATGTTTGTTTTTTTTGTTTGTTTTTTTTTAATCTACCCCTTCTCTGTCCTTCAAAGAAAGGGAAAAGCAGTAATGTGAAAGTGGTGGTATTAACACTCAGAGTTTTCCCACAGAGTAAAAAATGCCAGAAACTTTTAGGGATCAAGAAAAAAAAGATTATTTTCCAAGCTCAGATATATTGCTAAATTCCTACCTAAGTTTTGTCATTTGCTGTTCTGAGGTTTGGCCATGATCCTAGGAATACTCAGATAATTATTACATAGATAATTATTCTTATCTAAACATTTACATAATTATAATTTCATTTTTCCTTAGGAAAAGAGGAAGATCAAATTGGGTCAGAATATTAAATCAGACATGCAGTTTCTATTTACCTATCTGTTGGCAACTCCAAAGCCAGAAATCAGTATATTTTTCTCCTTAAAAGAGCTGGTCCTTAGCAGAAGCTTATTTTTCTTTTTTTCGATTTATTGAGATATAAGTGACATATAACATTGTGTAAGTACAATAAGTTGATGTGATAACATGTATATTGCAAAATGATTATCACCATAGAA
Organism: Canis lupus familiaris; assembly: GCF_011100685.1. Classification (NCBI taxonomy): domain Eukaryota; kingdom Metazoa; phylum Chordata; class Mammalia; order Carnivora; family Canidae; genus Canis; species Canis lupus. The sequence continues at coordinate 28,814,985 of NC_049239.1, forward strand.
TTCGATCATATGTCCATCACATCACAAATAATAGGTTCTGATTTGGGGTAAGAAAATTTACGATCTACTCTGTTCACACCTCCCTAGTATAAAATACAGTATTATTAGCTATGATCACCATGCTGTACATTCAATCCCCAGACCTTGTCTTGTACCTTTTGACCACCATCTCCCCATTTCTCCCATTTCCCAGTCCCTGGTAATCCCCTTTCTGCTCTCTAATTCTATTTCTATGAGTTTGGCTGATTTTCATTCCACCTGTAAAGTGATATCATAGGCTGATTTTCATTCCACCTGTAAAGTGATATCATACGGTATTTGTTTTTCTCTGAGAGCAGACTTTTTTTTTTTTTTTTTCCCCTCCTTGCTCATCGTAGGAAAGGATATCTCTGCTTGGAACTGATAGGCTTCTGATGAAGCTCCACGCTTCCAATGGTACCATTGATTGAGATAATGACATGAACAAATATATAGTACTGTATAGAGACACTGTTCTTGGCCTTATTGTAGTCAGTGCTTTCACTTATTCATTCTGTGACCTTGATAATAAGATATAATTTCATTAGGATTGCAATTATGTCCCGCTAAGACACTAAAAGTTGTCAATGTCCATTGATTGAAACATAGAATTTTGCCTTTTTAAAACTCATATTAATTAAGTTCAGACACAGGAAAGAGAGATGGGATGAGAGAAAGTCCAATCCTCAGCTAAGAAGCAAGAAAATAAAAGATGATGCAGTTTAAGAAACTTTGGGAGGTTTTAGAGGATGTAGGATAGGTTTCTCAAAAACAACACTACTGCCATTTTGTATCAGATGATTTATTTTCTTCTGAAAGACCGTACTGTGCATTGTAGGAGGTTTAGCAGCAACCCTAATCTTTACTGACTTGAGATCAGTAGCACCTCCCCTCACCTATGATGATCAAAAATGTCTCTGAATAGAGTCAAACAACTCCTGAGGGGCAAAATCACCTCTCTCTATCCACTCTCCCCACCCTGCACCGGTGCCAAATTAGTGGTGTAGAGTGAAGGGCTGAATCAGGGTAACTGCATGTCCAGGTTCGCCTGGAAAAGACCTGGCTTATTCCTGTTATCCTAGAATGATTATTAATAATTACTGTTTCCCCTTTCAAAATTGCCTCTTTGTAGCATAAAGTACATGAACAGTCTAATAATATAGTACTTTCCCATGGTATTATGGAATAGTGCAGAGGTTTTTATAGGTTCTCAGTGATTGGAGAGGTAGGCTTTCCCATAGCCTTTTTTTTTTTCTTTTTCTTTTTCTTTTTTTTTTCCCATGAAGCCAAGAGGGAGTTGGCTTTATCAGCTTCAGGTTGGGAGTGTAAGCTTTGGATTGCCTTCATTCTAAAAATCTAAGTATCCCTTTCAGGGCCACGTTATTGGGCGGTGGTGGTGGAATTGTTATGTATATACAAATGTGCATTCAAGCTCCTTGCATCTTTTTTTCTTTAGAAAGTTGACCTGTCATAAAAGCTGCCTTTGGGGGCCCCAGAGGACAAGGGCAAGATGTCAATTTTCAGGGATCAACTAGGGCCCCTATGCACTCTTGAGGACCTGCATAGTCATTAAGGGATACTGACTTAACATCAAAGTAAGGACAGTACTAGAGGCAAGAGTCCAGACCAAAAATTAGGAAAAAAGAACTCATCTAGGAGCACACATTTCAATCATAAGAGCAAGACAATCAATGATGGACGGTCCTGATACCAAACATCAACTACTAGACCCACCCATCAGCTTGGTCACACAATTTAGGTATAAAATGTAGGTTGTTAATACCTGTTGTCCTCAAGTTTTTTCTGGTGAAGAAGCCTCAGCCCAAGAGAGCAGTTGCAAATCCATTTAGATGTTTTATCCTCCTTCATCTTTGTATTAAAGACCTTTGGCTTGACTGACATTGTTTTCTTTATAAAATTAAAACAACAGACAATTCCCAGGGCCATCAAGCCATTTGCTTTACTCTTCAGCAGTAGGAAAATAAACTGAAAAAAAAAAAAAAAGAAAAGAAAAGAAAGTGAGAACGTGTCCGGGAAGTTGTGATTCGCCTTCAGTGCTAGCTATTTTACATGAGATGTATCAGGATATAATTTTATAAGCAGAAAAATGCACCCATTAAATTAGATTGGGAGGCAATGCAGCCACATTTTGCAATCTGTCCATCAATATGATCCAACCCACTGTTGTGTGTAGTTTTTCCCGTGTACTGTTTGTTGGAGTGGTATACCTAACAAATGTTTGCTTATTCCTAGAAATATGTCACTCTTATGATTACTGTTGTTTTCCATGGATATAAAAAGTCTTTCTTTTAAGTCTTTAGTACATTTATGAAATCTTACAACTTAGATCTTGAAGAAAACCAAATTCTTCATTTTATATATGCAACCCAACTAGAAGAGGCTTAGACTCACACAGCTAAATAGTAGTAGCCTTCAGACTAAAAATCAAATACATCTATACCTACTTATATGCCCTTCCTACTGGCTAAAAATGTTTCTAATAAGATAATTTTGGAGGCCTGCAATTACATAGCGATGGACACATCCCAGTTTGCCCACGACTTTACAAGTTTTAGAACCAAAAGTCCTCATTCCCAGGAAACAGTCCCAGAATAATCTAGACAAATGGTCACCCTATGACACATACTTATTTCATATTCTTTCTGTCTCTTTCATCTCACACATAACACTCGCAGGCTAGGAGCCTGAGATTTTCTTAAGCTGTGTTGTGTTTGCTTTCTTTTTCTTGTCCCATGTGCTGCCAAGTGCTTGACTGTATTGCCCTGCGGCACACAAGAGGCTCTCACCTTGGGCTCATCCTTTGGAGGAGAATGTTCTGGTTCTCCTCTGACCATGCCCCAGTCCGTAGGGTGAGGAGTCTGTAGCCACCAGGATGTGCCCACACAGAGATCACGCCCCCTTCCTAGATAGCATCCCAGCCACCAGAGAACCAGGAGATGATGTGAACCCTTCTGAGGCATGTATAGGTCTCTTCACCATATGCACTTGGTTGTCAGGTGGCCAAGAGCAGCTGTTTGCAGGAGTCTGGGGAAGAAGATGTGGCAGGAACTGGAAGTAAGTGAATTGAGGTGTCTGTATGTCGGTGCACACATTTTCTGGTGATGTGGGAAGAAGCCCAGTGAAAACCAAGGGGAAGTAAAGCCAGGAGTTGGAGCCAGCTCCACCTTCCCCTTCTCTGAGTTCTTGCCCTGATTTCCAAGGCATCTGAGAATTCTAAATTTAAATCTTGCCTTCTAGATTAATATGAAGGGGCATTTGTCAAGATAGGAGGTTTGCATACATTTTGTTTCACAGTTGGTTAGCTTGATTTACAATTTTAAAATATTTATCCATATGGTGTTTGGGTTTGCATTTGTACTATTGTCCCAGACTCTGCAGTTCGTAAAGGAGGGCTTGTCTGCTGTCTTCCCTCGGGTCAGAGTTGTTCCAGATATCACCTCTAGATGTATGTAGACACACTGGCTCTCTGAACAACATAACAAGCAAATAAAATTATTATATATGAATGAGTATCTATGATGCTTTTTATGTCTAGTTTTCAGGGTCCATGTTGAACTCTTTTGAATCTTGACTCCATTATTCTGACTTGCCAATGGCTCCAAACAACTGCAGTGAGAGAGAGACAGGTCACTGCCTGGTATCTCCTTTTGTAAAAATTAAAAAAAAAAAATCTTCCTAGGATAGATAGAGATAGAAGGACTCAGAACTATGGGGTAGATACCATCAGAATATGTTTAACTACATTTCTCTGGGAAGAATTTTTTTTTTCTTTCAGCACAGTTCAAGTGTAAAAAAGATATTTCATGTTTTATGTTACACACACAGTTTCACAAACAGATTTCTCACCTTTCAACTCTACACATTGCTGTGTCAGTAAATTATTGAGCTACTTTAACACAGTAGCCAAATCTCATAAATTCAGATAAAAGCCTTAAACAAAATATAACAAATAGCAGTGGCCATTCTTCACTGAGCACTTATAATGTACCAAATTTGTGCAAATGGTCTACAACCATTGTCCTGGTTAATTCTCGCAACAACCTGGTGACTGTGTGGTTCCATTATACAAATGAGGAAACAAAGAGGGAGGCAAACCATAAGAGATTCTTAACTCTAAGAAACAAACTGAGGGTTGCTGGAGGGCCAGTGAGTCGGGGGATGTGGGGGATGTGGTAACTGGGTGATGGGCACGAGGGAGGGCACGTGATGCAATGAGTGGGAGTTATATGTAACTGATAAATCACTAAATTCTACCCCTGAAACCAATAATTCATCATATGTTAACTAAATTGAATTTAAATAAAATAACTTAAAAATAATAAAATAGGAACCCAGAAAACAACCCACAAAAAACTGAGGCTCTAGTGTGTGTCTCTTGTCCAAGGAACATAACTTCTGTGTAATAAGCTACCTGTCAAACTATTTGTCAATCCATTCAGGAAACATCTGTTGCAAACCTGTCATTTGTTGGGGCCTGTGCTAGATCTTTCCGGTGTGTTGGGTAAATGGACAACAAAACAATCATTTATGGGGGAATTTACTATTGTCTGGAAGGCTTAGGATCTGGGGGGAAATTAGAAGAGGGGCAGTGAACTCAACCCTAGCTGAAAAAAAATTCTGAAAGTATGTTCAGGCAGAGTCAAAGCTGGAACTGTGTCTGAAAGAAGAAACAGGCATTACCTAAGACTGATGGAACAAGGACAGATTTGTCAAGCTAAGGAAACAGCATATGCAAAGTCATGGAACCACGGATGTTTCTGGAAGGTGTAGAGAATGACAGTTACTTTCCTATGATTGGCTGTGGGGGCAAGGAGGGTGCTATAAAGGAGGAAAAGACAAAACCAGAGCATTTTTTAAAAAAAGATCAAGAACACTAAAGAAAATGTGCATGAGCTAGAAAACACCAGTGGATTTTATCTTTGTAAGTTAATAAATAAATGGGGCTCCACTGCCAGAGGAAATCTTGAAACCTTACCATTCTCTAAAATATCTTAAAGATGAAGAAATGAAAACCTTGATAGAGTTAAGTGACTTCCTTAGCTCTGAGCTAAAACTTAGTAGAGGGATATTCTTCTGAGTCCTCAAACCCAAGGTTCCAGGCTCTAATAATAGCGCTTGAGACCTATGATGTATCTTACCTTAACTAATCTAACAAATTCAAGTCTAATTGCAGACTAGATTTTAGTGAATACGTTTTTGTAGAAGATTAAATAAAGGTGGATAGATTGGAATGAGGACAATCATCTACCTGCAATAATATGTATAATCACTTCATTTAGAGTGGTTATCTCATTTTTGAATGTAAAATACTATTATATTGGTAACTATTATTTGCATCTAGAGTGTGTTTTTTGAAAGGTGATCAAACTCGTATGTGAAACTCAAACCCTTCAGATTTCCTCACTGTGCATATCTGCCATGGTCACTGTTCTGGTCCTATTTCTAGGACCACCCTTTACTCTATATGGAAATGATTCAGTGTCAACATTTTAGGTTGACATCCCAATTTAGAAGCCAGGCTCTTGTTTCATTTCCCAAACCTGGACCCTGACTTCAATTCTGTTAAATGGGCCCTCATACTATTCTGTAGCTCTGTCCTTCCTGTTCTGATCTTCTTTAAAAAAAAAAAAAAAAAAGTATTCCGTTCTAGGGACGCCTGGGTGGCTCAGTGGTTGAGTGTCTGCCTTTGGCCCTAGGGGTGATCCTGAAGACCCAGGATCGAGTCCCACATCGGGCTCCCCGCATGGAGCCTGCTTCTCCCTCTGCCTGTGTCTCTGCCTCTCACTCTGTGTTGCTCATGAATAAATAAATGAAATCTTTAAAAAATATATATTCTGCCCTAAACCCCGCCTGTAAATGAACTCCACTTCTTTTTCTATGGATATTATTGGTCTAGTCATCTTGGATTTCTAAATACATGTACTCATGGATGAGCCCTTTCCGTCCCTAGGACATAACAAAACTCTGACATACTGAGCTGTCATCTGCTGTTACTTTTCAGCAGAGAGTGTTCATCTGGATGGGCAGGGCTTCATTCTGGCACCTTTCAGTTAGTATCTTTGAAAAGTTATATGTCACATAATTTAACTGCTACTGCATGTGCCTGCCTTGTCTTAAATTAGGTAGCCTAGTACCTATAACAAAGGACATGATAGCCTTTTGTTAAGGAGGGAAATATGTCATGGTGGAGACTGAGAGGCAAGGAGATCGTGTGGTGAGTTTCCTTCAGGAAGGATATAGGGTTCCACTTTTTGGTGAAGTAGTCAGCTCTTCAGGGGGAAAAGATCCATCTATCCGCAGAGCACAGATGTACTACTGCTCTAGAGAAAGGTTCTGTTTGCCAGGTGATTTGGAAAACCTTCCAGACTCCCTTTATTTGTAAGACAGGGCTTCTGAATTTATCCAGCTCTCACTCTTCATAAGAAACAGTTGCAAAGAAACCTGAAGCCCTCACTCTCTGAAGATGTCCTAACTCACAGGAAATACTTAAAGATCTGTAATTGTCAGGAATAACAGATGGAAAGACAGTGTAGTGGAAAGGTTAGGATCAGATATAGTTTTACTTAGAAAGAGCCTCTGAGCTGTTTCTAATTATAGATAAAATAGGACAGAATCATTCAGCTGAGAGTCAGGAGTCCTGAGTTCCAGTCATGTCTCTCTTTGTATCTGATTCTAGAAGATGCCCTTGACTATGGCAGCTGCGTTTTCTGTGCTAAGTGTGTCCAGCTATAGATTGGTGGGAATTAAGTATTTTATGTCTTCTAACAATCTTATTCATCTGAGAGTTCTATTCTGTGAGGATATGTGAACATTCTCTATAAACACGATTAGTCGACTGTGAAAGTCACTGACAAAGAAAATACAACTAAATCAACAACAACAACAAAACTCCCTGACATTTGTGGGCAGTGAGCATCAGTATGCGTTTTAGCTTTTACTTTTGTAACTCAAACATGTAATTCGGTGTAGCACAAATATTTTGTAATTGAAATGCAAAAGTTTCCTAACTGGATGCATTATTTCCATTCTCATCCCCCTAACAGCTGAGATGATATCCCTAAAACCTAAGTAAGACCATTGTATTCTCTTCCTTAATACTCCTCCCCATGCACCTCTTTTGCTCTTGAGACAACATCCAAGCATCTTATTGTGGCCTCTACAGCCACGTATGGAAACAAAGCCCTGTCACCCACTGTGACTTCAATACTTGCGAATTGTTGCCTCTTCACTAAGTTCAAGGGTAAGAGCATTCTCTCAACCATTCAGATACCCCAAAGTCATTCCTTATTTAGGATTGCTACACAGGCTGGTGTTTCTGCCCAGGATGCCTTCTCTGAGATCCTGGCATCACTGAGTCCCCCACATCATTCAGGTCTCAGCTCCACATCTTTGCAAAGAGACCTCCTCCCACCAAGCTAGCTGGTGGACTGCCCATTGCTGTGCTCTCCTTACCTTGATTCCTTCTTTTCTTTCTACAAAACATCCATTTCTAGCTCGTTGGGTATTTTTGGCTTGATGACTACCGTCTGACTTCTCTCATCAGAACGCGAACCCCGTGCTGACAAGGACTTCATCTTGTTCACTGAGGTATCTTCAGTGTTTAGAGTGGTGCTCTGCACATGGTTGCTAGTCCCAGAATGTTCATTAAATGAATGGTTGTGCCCACAGAAGGAAATTTAGCCCTAACAATTCAGAACAGGTCCTGAGCATGCTGTATACAGAAGCCACGATTAGATATCTTATATCACTACTATTAATGTAATTTTATTCTGATCTAATTACATATTCCTGAGTCTCTTTAGGTTCAAAAGATGTAACATTAGCGACACTGTTTACATACTGGACATCAGAATTTATAGTAGTTCCAAGATGTATTATTTTTCATCAGTGAAAAAGGCATCAAACAAAAGAAAATTCTATAGATTATTATGTTAGCATGCACAAAGATATTTCTTGTCTCTTTTTAAAAATTCTTCAATTTTGGTGTGCCCAAGTGGTGCCATTGGTTAAGCATCTGATTCTTGGTTTTGGCTCTGCTCATGATCTCAGGGTCATGAGATCAAGCTCCACGCTCAGTGTGGAGTCTGCTTGGGTTTCTCTCCTCCTCTCCATCTACCCCTACTGCTTGTGCATTCTCTCTCTCCCTCTCTCCCTCTCCAAAATAATCTGTAATATAAATAAAAATAAAAATTATTTTTTCTTTCTTTAATCAAATATTTGTGTGCTATCCTCTTCTTGTATATTCAATATTCACAATGACCAGTGATACTTCCAAGTGCTCATTAAAATATTAGAAGTCTTAGAAGATAAGAGGGGGGAAAAAGCATTCTTAGAGCAGATATTATGGAGAGAAAGGATCAGGTTCCAGAGAGAGAAGGTGGGGAAGAAAATAAATACATGGCATATTTTGAGCCATAGTAGTAGAACTAGAGACAGCTCTGTATCCTGAATGAATGTGTAATTTCCCCCCCAAAAACAGACATACTTTTTAGGGACTTTCTTCACACCTTAATGGTGATAGTGTTACACTTATAGAAATACAAGAGAGAAATCCATCAAGGTGGAAGGATGTATACAACCACTATACACAATCTAAAAGTACAACCAGTGTATTGTTAGAGTGTTTCTGTACCCCAAGCAGCACGACCATCATTGCCTGGCTGTCCTTGGGCCACCCAGCACATGAAAGTCACCCATGTCAAATAGGGCACGGATTAGCTGAGTTGGGCACAGTTAGGTCTTCCAGCCACAGAACGCTTGCCCTTGCTGCCACACTGAGGCTGGTCTTATGTAATTTTAATATGCAAATATTAATTTTTCCCCAACGTGAAAGCGTTATCTATTCAGTCCAAAAAATGTGAGAACTACGACAATGCATAAAGAAAAATAACTCAAGTATAATGACACCACTCAGTCATCGTTCTATTTTGGAGCATGCTTTCCTAGCACTGCTGTATGTGTATGAATATATGTGAAGATCTTTATTTATAGTGTATGTGTGCATATATACAGTCATATATACAATATGTTGTATCATATGTACATATTAATATGTATATATAATGCATAAACGCAATCTCTATGCACATATTTTTATACAATATTATCATATTGTACAAACTCTGTTGTAGCTAATCTGATTTATTTTTACTCTGAACGTTTCCTGTGTCTCTATTCCCCAACAACATGAATTTAATGATTGTTTACTATTCCCCTATGTGGTTATGTCTTTTTTGTCTACTTTTGATATTATTTAATTTTATTATTAGTATTTTGATATTCAAAATATTATGAATTTGATTTTTAAAAAGTCCTGTTAGTACATATTGGAAAAAAAAAAAAAGATAGAAGTCCATTTTCACTGAATCATCAGTAGAGGGATTGTTGAGCTCATAGTGATCATTTTATACCAGTCTTTATGCCAGAAACTTTTTGTATTTCATTTAATCTTCAAATATATATGTAGAACGGATAGTGTTATTTCCATTTTGCAATCAGGAAAACTGATGATATATGACAGTCAAGAAAAAAAAAATATATACATACAAATATTCTCATACATCACACACGCCTGTATGCATACGCTGAATGGGGAGTTCTAAATTTTGTCATTTTGCTTTTAAGAGCTAATAAACAAGTTCAGGAAAAGAGTTTTGAGCCAGTTGTAGTAACTGTAGTTTTATAATTCTCCAGGAGGTATGGAACCATAGACTCTCAGACCTATCTAGGGTGGATACTGAATTTTTTTGACTTAGTCCTATTGTTTTATCGATAAGAAACTTAAACCCAAATAATCATGATTATGTCAGTTTCACCATCTGACTCTGAATTCAGGCTGTCTGGGTTATAGCAATATTTCCTCCTTCATTCATTCGTTCAGTGATTATTTATTTAGCACCTGCTATGCGCTGAACTGAGCAAAGGCCCAGACATATATGTAGACCAAATTTTCAAGAGTTTGTTATCGCTGAGACTGAAGTAGACTCATCTGTGCACTAAGTGTGTATCATCTCTGTAGGAGGGACATATGGCTACTTTCTTCCAACTTCCCCTTCCCTTATTCCACGATCTCCCCCTTCCTTTCTCCCACCTCTTCGTAGCTGACAAACTCCACAGATTACTGTACTTATATGATACACAGTGGTCGATTTCCTTCATCCAGCCTGTGATTTTAGGGTGGAGATAGGATTACTCCCTCCTTTCTGTGTGCTAGATACTGGGTATCCACCTTGGTCCCACAAGAGTTTCTGCTCATATTAATCAATCCCTCCAAATCCTAAGCATGATTCCAATAGCATCAGGCAAATCCGATTGAGGTAAGTGCTGAAATAGAGATTATATTGGGTATTTATTGCTATGTAACAAGTTGCCCCCACATTTAGTGGCTTCTAACTACAGACATTTGTTATGTCATGGTTTCTGTGAAGCAGGAATCCAAACATGGCTCAGCTGGCTCCTCTGGCTCAGGGGCTCTCACTAATCTCATACCAAGGTATGGTCTTGGGGCTGTAATCATATCCAAGTGTAAGTGGGGAAGAACCACTTCCAAACTCATCACTCATGTGTTTGTGACTTGTGGCTCTAGGACCAAGGGCCTGAGGTCCTCTCGGGCTGATGGTTGAAGACATCAGTTCCTTCCCATGTTGCTTTCTCCATAGGACTACTCAGTGGTTTGCTTCTGCAAGAGTTAGGGGTCTGACAGAAATAGTGAGTTGACTAGGAAGATGTAAGTCATAATATTTTTGTGACCTAATCTCAGAAGTGACATCCCACCATTTCTGTATATGCTACTCATTTGAAGCAAGCCATTAGGCTCAGCACACTCTCAAGGGGAGGGGATTACAGAAGAGAGCAAGAAAGCCAAGAAGTGGGAATCCCTGGGATCCATTTAAGAAGTGGCCTTGCACAGACATAAACCAAAGAAAAGAATGGATTTTTCTGACTAGTGACTTCCAAATGTCTTGATTATCCATCTTCAGCCCCCTCCCCTTTTGAATTCCACCAAACATGCATACATTTATTTCTTCATTTATCCACTATTTTAAGTCATTTAAATTCTAGTTACCATGGATGTTAACATGGTAAAATAGGTCTCAGATGTAGAATTTAGTGATTTATCAGTTACCTGTAACACCCGATGCTCATCACAAGTGCCCTCCTTAATACCCGTCATCCATTTAGCTCATCCCTCACCCACCTCGTTCCACCAGCCTCAACTCTCAGTTTGTTCTCTGTACTTAAGAGTCTCCTGTGGTTTACTTCTCTCTCTTCTCTCTGTGTCTGTCTCTTTGTCTCCCTTTTTCTCATTTTCCCTCCTCTATGTTCATCTTTTTGTTTCTTAATTTCTTCAAAGTGAATGAACTTTTATCGATAACTCTAATGATGCAAGTCAGATGGGGAAATACTTTGTAAATGGCCAGGATAAAAACCAAATCTGGGTATCAGAACCCAGCACTACTTTTTATTATGGGAATAAGGGGGGGGGGGATGGAAAATTCTTTGAACTATTTAGTTTTTTTTTTTTTTTTTTTAAGAGTGGGTTGTGTTTGTGCTTCTACATTTTGGCATTTATAGAACATACAGCCCCACACATGAAACCAAGACCACTTCCTTTTGTGTGACATTAGTACTTCGGGGTTAATATTTTGTGTAAGAATGACTGCTGATGAATAAAGTTGCCCCAGCCACAGTGAGTAGAAGGATGTTCATGTACTGGAACTATCCTGACGTTTGCCCCTATTACACTCTGTTTTAATTTGGAGTGGGGAAGTAAGCTCTTGCTCAGTGCAACTATTTGTTTCAAATAAAAACATTTAGACAAAAAAAATTTCCACATATGAATGAAATCACATGGTATTTATCTTTCTCTGACCTATTTTATTTTGTGTGATTCACTCTAGCTCCATCCACATCATTGCAAATGGCAAGATTTCATTCTTTTTAATGGCTGGGTAATATTACATTGTGTGTGTGTGCATGTGTGTACACACCACATCTTCTTTATCCATTCATCAGACGATGGACATCTGAGATCTTTCCATAATCTGGTTATTATTGATAATGCTGCTTTAAACTTTGGGATTCATGTGCCCTTTCAAATCTGTATTATGGTATCCTTTGGGTAAATACCTAGTAATGAAATTGCTGGGTTATACAATTGTTCTATTTTTAACTTTTTAAGGAACCTACATACTGTTTTCCAGAGTGGCCAAACCTGTTTTCATTCCCACCAGCAGTGTAAGAGGGGTTTCCCCTTCTCCACATCCTCACCAATATCTGTTATTTCCTGACTTGTTAATTTTAGCCATTCTGATAGGTATGACCTCGTCTTCATTAAAAAAAAAAAAAAGTATTTGAACTAGACTTTGAAGAATATAACCTTAATGTGAAGGGGATTTTCACAAGAAAATAAACAGGAGGGAAAGGGTACCAGCTTGAATAAAGGCACAGAAGAATCAAAGTTCCGAGACGTATTCACTCAAGTGACATTACAGAGAGACTACCACATGCCAGAGTAATAATAGCCTGGTGGGGTGAGAGTACGGGACAAATCATATGTCTTATCTGACTCCCAGCAGAAAGACCATTAACCCAGTGTTCTTACTGCTGCTAAATGATGCTACATCATTTTTCTAGACCAGTAGCTGTATGTCAAACTTGATTATGGAATCCTAGGAGTGGAGAGCATTATAAAAAGTCATGTAGCTTATCTTGGTTTATGGAAAGAGAATAGACTTCAATATCTGAAACACCTGAATCCCATTTTGGCCACTTATCAGCCCTTTGCCCATGTCATTTAACCTTACTAAATCCAAGTGCCTATAGCTATTAGATGGAGGAATTATAATTATATCAAACTGCTGTTGGAAGGTTTAGAGGAGATAACATTTGTGAAAACACATAGTTCAATGCTTGGTATATAACAGACGTTCAATAAGCTTTGCCTGGGTTGTCTTGATTTTCTTCTGTACTTCTTTGCCTCTCTCTTTTCCCATTTAGAAATTCTCTAAGCTATTAAAAAAAAATGATGACAAGGTTTTTAAAAAGAAGGCAAGAAAAGTCAGCCATTTTTACATCATTCCAAAGCTTTGACATCTTTCCCATCCTGGAGGCAAAGGTTTAAGGACTTTAAAATTAGGACAAAATTAACCCCACTTTAATTCTATTATATTTAATTAATACATTGCGCATAATACACACTCATTGATGGTTCTTTAATGGGTTATTTTTCACCTTGTAGCCAAAAGTAATGTAAATCCTTTGAAAGGTAAAACTAACACCACTAATTGTACAAAATCTAGAGAACTATAATAAGTACTAAGCAAACAGATGGTTAGTTTAAATGACTTAAGGATCTGTGTGTTTTTATCTCAAGAAAGACATTTAATACCTGGGCTAATTATAGATACAGCACTGCCTGACACATTGTAATTTATGCTTCTATTCTGATTTCTTCTTTATTTAAAGAAATTAGGTTCCTTTGCATGAGGTGTTCCATGCATCTGAGACTGTTATACAAACTAAGGCTAAGCTTAAGTCCAATATTTAAAAATGCTTTTAGCAATAATGCTAACTTGAACCTGCACCTTGCTTAGGGGAAAAAAAAAAAAAAAAAGAAAAAAATATTCCTACTTGAGCTCGTTAGCAATGTAAGAGAGAAAACAAGATATACCAAGAGGTAGATCCATATTTTCCTTGGCTAATTCCAGGACTGCATAAAGAACATACTTTCTTATCCAACATATTGGAATTTAGGACTTGAAGGTTGAATTAAGGAATCTTTTGTAAATGCTAGATAATGCAACTTGTGGTAAGAGTCTATAATTTATTACAGATTGCAATACCCTCTGACATTATCCAAATATAGACATTATGTGACATCATGTACTGAATCATTATAAATTTGATTTGCTTTCTGTCTTAATCTGATACCTACAGTAGAAATTTAGCAGTCAAGGTATGAATGTTAAACAGTTTTATTTTTATTTTTTTAAAGATTTTTATTTATTCATGAGAGACACAGAGAGAGGCAGAGACCCAGGCAGAGGGAGAAGCAGGCTCCATGCAGGGAGCCCGATGCGGGACTCGATCCCAGGACCCGGGGTCTCACCCTGGGCAGAAGGCAAGCACTCAACCACTGAGCCACCCAGGCTCAGCTGTCCCTAAACAGTTTTAATTCTTTGTGAGCAACTCTAAAAATCTTTGCAGTTTTGCTGCAGAGCTAGTATGAATTACGTGATCTTGTAAGGGTGACGTGTAGAAGAAGTACTTAAATAACGAGCAAATTCATTTGAATACTTAGCATGCAGACTTCAAATGAGGCTTTGTTCTATTTCATAAAATTTTCCAAGTTTTTCCAGTGGAGTGATCAAAAAAATATTTGAGGGAAAATATGGCATAAGTGGAAATTGTAAAGGAGGTTAATCTTAAGAAGAGATGTATACATACGAGAGACACATAATTTCAATGGAAACATGCGTCTTAGCATAAACCAATAATCTTTATAAAATTTCTTATGATATGAATTTGAGGATATTTAAAGTGTTACTGGGTATATTTAAAATATGAAGTGTTATCTGAATAACTGGACAATCCAGAGATTCCCAGTTTATTTTATATATTTTTTTAATATTTGATTTAATCTTTTTAAGATTTTATTTATTTATTCATGAGAGACACAGAGAGAGAGGCAGAGGCACAGGCAGAGGGAGAAGCAGGCTCCCTTCAGGGAGCCTGATGCAGGACTAGATCCCAGGAACCCAGAATCATACCCTGGGCTGAAGGCACATGCTCAACCGCTGAGCCACCAGGAGCCTCTAGATTCCCAGTTTATAGGGATTGTCTTTTCTTTTTCTTCTATAGTCAATACATTTAACTAAAAAGCAAGGGATTTGAATACAAACCAGATTTATGGGTCTTGAGAAGTCTTTTGTTCCTTAAGGGAGTATATATATTTGAGAAATCCAAGAAAGGGATGCTGAGAAAGAATCAGATTATAAGAAATGTATCAGAGGGAAATACTTCTGAAGGAGATTGGGGAAAGGGAGCTGAAAGAGGCAGGAGAACCTTCAGGCCGCGAAGTGGATCTGACATCTATGAACCACGTGAGCAGAGGAAGGAGAGTTGGGTAGGAAGAGCCCCGCCTGCAGTGGCACAGTGAGAGCCTTCCAACCCGGCCGTTAGGTAGCTCTAGAAGACGAATTCCCAGGAACAAGGATCGTGGTGGGCAGGAATGACCTCTTCAAGCTTGGTCACCAAGTGGGATCGGCCTCGGGAGAGGGTAACTTTCCCATGAAATCGGTAAAACTGTGGCCCTCCAGCCTGTCAACTAACTGCCAATTGCTCATAACAATTTTTTCACAATGTGAGATGGGTCCCCCTCTCCCAAGGCGGCCAGAGTCTATCCCTTGTGTAACACGAACCCACTGTTCCACCCGTGGGAGCAGTTCCACGGTTTCCATGGGCTTCTCCTCCTGAGAAGAAACCTCTGCAACTGTGGTTCATTTCAGTAGTCTCAGGACAGCAACTAATGCTATCCCCCCTGGCCCCACACACTATATCCATTTCTAACCCTCTTTACTTACCCTTACCCATCACCTAAGCAGGCCCTAATGACTTCTTTGGGTGTGTGATCTACATTCTTATCCCTGACTGTCCTAAGCTTCTAGAAATTATACTTGTCCCAGTCTATATTTGTTGCACGTGTCTATTCATAGTTAAAGTTGGGCAAAGAATAACCAGAGATACCCAATGAGTAACTGTTCCCACGCATCTTCCTCTGCGCTGGCATGGGGCAATGGCATGGTGCGATGGCAGCCCGACTTCCTCCTGCCAACCAGGGCCAATGACCTCTGCCAAGATGGTGACTTCTCTTCTTGTCCAGACAAGCCCAAGGGGCTTGGTTGTAGCTTAATGGGACCTTGCTTTGGCCCATGGAAAGAATATTCTCCCTTTAGGGACCATAGCTGCTCACTCAGAAGAGCCTAAATTGGAGAGAATGGGAAATACAAGGCACAAAGACCACCCCCCCACACACACTGAGTACCTCACTGGGGGTGGTCGTAAATGGGGCACTGAACTTCTTAGTTACTTCGGATGTCCCTCTCACCAGGGCATTCACAGTGGCCTAAGAGGGTCATGTGCCCCGTGCACGTCCCTGTAGAAGAAGAGAATCCCTCTGGTGGGTGTCCTGGATCACAAAACATATCCACTCCCGTATGCCCACTACCACAAGCCCTTTTACTCATTCCTTTTCTGTTTCATGAGGCAATTGAGGCACTCAGGTTTCACTCAGCACTGGGCATTTTTCTTCCAAGCTTCTAAGGGGCCCCCTGCCAGTGAACCTGCCCATTGTACAGGGTCTTTGCCAGGGCATTCAGTCCTGTGTCTGAAAGGAGAGCTCTCAAGTCAACCCATGCAGCCTTACGGTCTGCCCTCCTTGATCAGTCACCCTTAAAATCTAAACGTGAGGGGTCTCCTCTGGCTCCTGCTTATCTATACTAGCCAATTCTTGCATTTTCCTTGGAGTGCAATCTCTTTCTTTTGGTTATCAGGCCCAGTGCATCCCCAGCCAATTTACCCTGAAATGGAACCCTCGTGATAGGCCTGGAAGATCAAAGATGAAGCAGCAGCAGCTCCAGAAAGCAGAACCTATTGCCTTGAGCAGGCGAAGGGTTCTGGAGCGTCTTCCTGCACAGGAGAAGCACTTGGGGGCGTGGGGGGCAGTCTTAATTGAGAGGAGTGGGTCACGTCTCCCAGCTCAGAAGTCTGCAAAGTCAGACTCCTTAAGAGCTTCCTCCCTGGGTGCCCGGGTTCCACGTTTCAGAGGTTAGGGGTTTCCAAGTCAGTATGGGGACCTTCGCATGACAGGCCTGCCAGGTCCGAGCATGCATGTGTCTCAGGAGCTCCAGGCCTCCGACTATTAATTCTAGTATTTGCTATAAGCTATTTGTGTTTGCTTTTCCGCTGGAGAAAATGAGGGCCTCTGTGTAACTCTGTGCTATCAAAGAGTCTCTCTTGCCCTCCCGTGTAGCCTTTTACTGTTTCTTAACCACGCTCAGTTTCTCATTATCCCTCTGCCTGATGTCAGTATAATTTAATAATAATCCACCCACTGTGCTGTCCCAATAGGCATTGTTACTCCCACACACTTTCTCAGCGCCTGAATCATCTCAGTGGCAAGGGTGTCTCCTCTAGCAGGCTGTTTCTGGGGTTACTACAAGTGCCATTTTGAGCAATGGGTGTGTGGCTTTAGGCCAAAGAGCCTTCTTGCCCTATGTTCCATGCCCTATGAGGCCTGCCTGCCAGCTGGTTAGAGAGTGAGAGGGACTCAAGACCTCACTGTGCCACCTGCTTTCTTAAGCCCTTTGCCATACAGGCAGTATTGGTTTGGGTTCTCTAAAAAGTTGAGACCAAAGGGAAATTTGGTATTTATTGGTAGAAATGCCTGTGGATGATAAAGGAGAGAGGGGACCGGAGTAGGTAGGGAGCCTTCTGAAGAAGCAGCAGTGGCTCTTGGGGTATAACAAAGTGAGTCTGGCAAGGAAAGGAGTGGTAATTGAGTAGGACAAGTCTCAGATGGAAAGCCACACCAAGGAAGTCCCAGCCAGATGGATGGGGAGGCCTGGAGCAAAGATGGCCCATGGGAGGAGGGGCAGCTTGGGCAGGGAGGGTTCGCCTCGGATACCCCCACTTTGCTCAGTCATCGGTGTGGAGCAGCCCGAGGAGAACAGGGCCGGTGTTGTCTAGAGGTCTGAGCGCTGCTCTTTTAGGTAGTGTCATAAAAGGGACTGAAGAAGCACCAGCTCTGGTCCAGAGCAAGAGAAAGATGAGCTTCTTCCCCAGCTCACCTTCACTAGACCTGTGACCAGTGCAAGCTACTTGATATTTAGGCAGGATTACCACTTGATAGCTTGCAATGATTCGATATGAACTATGCAAAATTACACGGCAGAAAAGACCGGCGTTTGGGAGGCTTCAGAAAAAAGTCATTTACTGCATCACCCTTGCATCAAATCCATCTTGTCTCCGGTCTGTTTGAATTCATTTTACATTTTAAATTGAGGGTAAGGGCAGCCCTGGTGGTGCAGCGGTTTAGAACCTGCCTTCAGCCCAGGGCGTGGTCCTAGAGTCCCAGGATCGAGTCCCATGTCGGGCTCCCTGCATGGAGCCTGCTTCTCCCTCTGCCTGTGCCTCTGCTTCTCTCTCTCTCTCATGAATAAATAAATAAAATCTTTAAAAAATAATAAATAAATTGAGGGTAATGTCAGTGTTCTTCAAAAGCACACATAAAAAAAAAAAGAAAAAAAAGATGGTTGCATTTTATTTTGTCAACATTTGGGAACTCTTTTTGTCTCAAGTTTATCACTCAATAAACCCACCAATTAGAGTTTTTAACATTTCTGACGGAACATGTACACTCTCCCTTGGAGATTTAGCTGTTATGGTTTGTTTCATGTTCTTACCCTTTTAGATGAAAATTTGTACTGTTTAGAAATCTGTCTCTAACACTGGCAAAATACGTATAAATCAACTTTGCGCTGTCTCTGGATCGCCTCTGTGTGCGATATTTCCTCGCAGTTTATTGTATATTTTCAGTATGCTATCTAATAACTATGTCTGCTGTAAATACGTCTGCTTTCTCAGGCCCGTAAAGCATTGCTCCACGTCCCCTGTTACGGAATAACAGATTGCGACTATTTGTCAATTTCAGCTCCATTACAAATTACATGAAGAAAATCCCAACTAATGGCCACTAAAAGACTAATACTCAATTTTGACCAATACTATATTAAATCAGTTGTGTTGGATGCTCCTGTAACCAACCTAACAGTATGTTTATCTAACCTCCTTCTTTAGGAATCCATCGATATGTTTAAAAAGCAACAAAAACGTTAAGTCTCGGAGCAAAGAATGAAAATAATCTATCAGTGAGAGAATAGATACTAGATAATTAGAGGATATTGGTGGAAGAAGCCTTAGAAATCCTACAATCTGATCCCCTCATTCTACATACGGGCACACAGGTTAAGTGATTTATCAAAGGTGATTCAGGCAAGCGGTAGTAGGGTTTGGGCCCAAAGTTAGATCTCCCACCCTGGACAGCATAGGCTTTCCCCTATGTGCATCCGGTATGTGTTTAGCATTGTGTTAAGTCATCCAGGAAACACGAAAGAAAAACAAACCCTTTTCTTAATTGATATCAGTTTTTGCGGTAATAGTTCCTAATGGCAAAATCACATAAACGTGTTACATTGAGGAAAGAAAGGAAGAGGAAAAAGAAGAATAGGTATTTATTGATCCTTTATTCCCTGAAAATATTTTAGTGTACCTAATTTCATGTTATCCATAAAAATAGTTAGAAGTGGTATGTTTCAGTACCCCCCCTTAATAGGTAAGGTGACTGAGGTTCAGAGGATTAAGTGGTCTATACAAGAGTATAGAGTCATAAATATAGATTATCTATGACTTCGAAACCCTCATTCCACCACGGCTGGAAGAGAACATCCAATTGACAGCCATCGATTCAGCCTGGAACAATAACCTTTGAACTCTCAAAATAAATGGTGTCATATACAGTCACATGCTTAATGATGGTGACGCTAGAGCTCACACACAGGCCTTATGACTCCAAAGCTCCTCCCCTTTTCTCAAAATAATCTCTCTTCCTATTTTCCCCCTTCATGTAAGTTTCTATTAGTAAATCTTCCTACTGCCTTTCTACTCCAAATATCACCAGTTAAACGCAACGGAAAAAGTATAAGGAAAAATGTCACGTTTTTATTATGGACACAGCCACACGTGTCACTGGCCAGTCAGATTAATGGATCATTCCAATTAACTCCCTGCAGGATGTTGCTCTGGGAAATCAATGAATATTTCATTGATTTCGGGACTCTTCCCTTGGTTATGGTGAGCGTGAGGGTGACAACGTCTGAGACTGTGTATATGTGAATCTTCTTATAGGACTTGATATTTGTTCTTTGTTTCGATCTCCCCATAGTATTATTTGGTATAGAATTGCTCTGATGGAAAACAAAAATAATTGCTCTGATGATAGGTAAATGGTGATAGACATTTAAAACATGAGAATATTCTCAGGAACTAGTCACCTAGCATATTTCCAAAACATAGCTCTTCTGATAGGCTATGGAATATGGAAGGAAGACCATAAAAGGGTTTCAACTGGGGATCTGTTTCACTTTTTTTGCCTTTGCTAGAAGATATCATGAAGATCTGTAAAGAAAATTCCTTTGTTGAGGCAGCCACAGACTCTGAAGTAAATAATTTAGGCATATGCACAAGATATTGTCATGACTTCCATATATTTATCTGTGCCCTTTCCCCAATCCTTTTTAAAATCCAAGCCAGTCTGAGCTAAAAGGAAACAAAGGTCTACCTTAATGGACACCATTGGTCAAGATGAAAATGTGAAGGGGAGACAGTACACATTTGGGGGCAGGAGAGGTACAACGGTGATGGAATTAGTCAAAATAAGAGAACTGAAAAAGAGGAAGATGTTTAAAGAGATCGCAGAAGTTTTCTTTAATGAGCTGATTCTTTCCCACCTTGAAATATTTTCCTTCTAGGCGGGAAAAAAAAAAAAAAAAAGACCTTGAAAGTTCTTGGTTTGGATATTTTGAGGGCAGCATGTGGTTAGTGCTGAGATAGCCATAAAATAAGACAAAGTCTAAATGGGGCAGACATACTTTTCAGAATTACTCTGCATATTGGAAACTCTTGCTTCTGCTATGATTGGACAGCGTCTACACAGGATCAGTCTAATTATCTAGTCTCCAAAACAGTAGATTAAAGGCTTGAATGTTTTAAGGATGTTATTGTCTCGAATGTGAGTTTTTATTCATTCAGTGCATTCATTTTAATTCTGATTTCTAATAAGTTGTGTGCTTTTCATTCCACACTCCATTCTCTTTGAATCTTTAAACTTGTATTTCTGAGCAACAACTGCAGTGCTAAACAATGACAGTAGTTGGTGTTCAAAAACAGATCTTTTCATGAGTAATTTAAGTATACAATGTGAATCATTTCTGCAGTGGGGTAAGATTAATCTTGTTGGTATTGTCCTTGAATATTCTGTAGGCTTAATTATTATTAATCTGGATAAATTTTAACTTTAAAAATGTTAATTTAATTCACCAGGTCTCCTGGCTCATTAATCTTTTCAATAATGCCACTTAGGATAAAATGGCTCATCAAACAATAGTGATTCAATCATAAATATGTGGAAGTAAAATAGCAGCGACGTTGAAGGCACATAGGATTCAAAACATTTTTTCAGTCCTCAGCTTTCTTCATCTTTAATAACATCAGTCATTGTCGGAGATTTTCCCACTTCATTAAAACATAATTATCCAGTAATGCGACTTTTATGTTTCTCATACACACGGACATACATGTGCGTGCCCGCGCATGTGTGCAGGCTCCTCTTCATGAATTATGGAGATGTCAGATTTACTTTCCTCATCTTGAGAATGGGCATAATGCTTGCCCTGCAGACTTCAGAAAGTGCTTGAGATAGAGGATACTTGAAGGGATAAAGGGTAACGATAACGTAAGTTGGTGTGATCATCGCTATTGTTAGGAACAGTCTTGTTTCCCAATCCCAAATGTAAATTTTCCAGTTCAGTGACACTTTCTGGACTATGATAATCCTGCATGCTACATAGGGCATCTGTACGCGTAAGACACGATACACAGAATCTTCACTATAAGCCTTCAGTTTGCACACGAGGCATTCAAAGACACCAATTGATCTGCTCACAATCAAATAAGTGGTGGAGACATAGTTCATCATCAGCTCTGCTTCTAAATTCCATGTTCTTTCCACTGTACTTTGACTTTTCATCATTCTTTTGCTTGAACTTCAGTGTAACTCTTCATGCTTACAGTTGATTCTTAGAGGGGATCCCTGGGTGGCTCAGCAGTTTAGCGCCTGCCTGCTGCCCAGGGTGTGATCCTGGAGTCCCGGGATTAAATCCTGCATCGGACTCCCTGCATGAAGCCTGCTTCTCCCTCTGCCTGTGTCTCTGCCTCTCTCTTTCTCTCTCTCTCTCTCTCTGTGTGTGTCTCTCTCTCTGACTCTCTCTGTCTCTCATGAATAAATAAATATAATCTTAAAAAATAAAAAAGAAAACAATTGGTTCTTAGGTAAAAAAAAAATGACATAAGAATAAAGCACAATTTGTGTCATGGAGCTGGATCTAAAAATACCATTTTATTTCAGTCTTAATATGTACGAATGACATTACAGCTCTCAGATTTGCACTTGGTCCTTTTTTGCATTTTGGTCTTGGTTTTGATTTTTGTTTTGTTTTTTGCTTTATTGTATGGATGGGAAAAACTGAGACTGGGAAATTAACAGCTCGTGATGCTGCAAATTATACCAACAGCTAATATGATGTGATAAGAAAGGGCTTCTCACCCTGATGAAGCTCTTTTCATCAT
This sequence comes from Canis lupus familiaris, assembly GCF_011100685.1. Lineage (NCBI taxonomy): Eukaryota > Metazoa > Chordata > Mammalia > Carnivora > Canidae > Canis > Canis lupus. The sequence continues at coordinate 28,837,488 of NC_049239.1, forward strand.
CTTATTTATACATGTTACACAAAAGTGAAGCTTGCCTTGTAATTGTCCTGACAATTTTGATTTTTTATCTATTATAATTAATCACTGACTTGAACAATAGAGGTAGATATCATCTCCTCTGTGTGAATTACTTTATCCTGCATTTTCCCTGGCTCTGGTCATCCTGCCAACTCCTTATGGCGGAATGTTACAGCCCCAAAGAGAGCCAGAACTGCTTAATAGTTCATCCACAAGGCCCAGCTACGTGGAGAGCTGGTGATTTACAATGGGCATCAGCACAGAAACAGGAGGCTCAATTGGACTGTAGAGTCCATTGAGACGTGCACCAAATCTACTTTCACATGTGATTTATGTCATTTGGGACAAACAACTGATAATCTATCTGAGGCTATGGACCAGCCTTTTTAGACCAGTGAATGGTAATGTCTCAGAATTTATTCCTACTGCTAACTCTTTCTTTTTCTATATCATCTGTCTAAATTTTTAGGCTCGCTAAGGGAAATATCTCTGGCTTCAAATTTATCATAATAAACAGAAGTTGGTAGGAAAGCTAGAGCCATCTGTTTTCTATAAATTAAACGTTTTGATTAGAGACCCCTATAGGATATATGTGTTAGAAATATATGGTATGTTACTTAATGTGAAAGAACATTATTTCTCGCTATGATTAAAATATGCAAGTCTTGGAACTTGTGTTTTGTTTCACTGTTATCTGCTTTGTTGTTTTCTTTAGAAGTATCAGAATTAGATGGTAAGAGGGAGATAGAGAAGGGAAATAGTGAGAGGAGGGCTAAAGTGTGAGAAAGAAGATTTTATTAATCTTATTTTTTTATTTGGATCAAAGTAAGGGTTTTACCCTTCTTGGTTCTTATACAATTAAGAAAAAAAGAGAACACTTTAAATAAGTGCATTCAAGATTTAGATTTTTAAAATTTGATTGCCTTTTTTTTCTAAGATTTTAGTTATTTATTCATGAAAGATGCAGAGAGAGAGAGAGGCAGAGACACAGGCAGAGGGAGAAGCAGGCTCCTCACTGAGCAAGGAGCCCCATGTGGGACTTGATCCCAATATCCTGGGATCACGCCCTGAGCCCAAGACAGACGCTCAACCTGCTGAGCCCCCCAGGTGCCCCTAAAATTTGATTCCTGATTATTGTATTGTTTTCCTGAGGATTTACACATAATTGCCAGAACCCAATGAAATATCCCTTTCCTCCTTCGGTTTTCAATAGAAGAAGACAATGCTCTGATCCTTCTTGAAAGTTTGAAAGGAAATCTGCTAAAAAGCTCTGTGATTCTTCCGTAGCAATGCCTGCATCTGAATGTTAGTGAGGAAGATTCATGAAGTTTGCCTTCATGGAAACTGGAGGAATATATACTCTTCCTAATGCTGGTCGTTGGGCCCAGAATAAGAATCATGGTAATATTGTCTGTGAATTAGGATATGGAATCTCTAAAAGTACCAGTAAGAAGACCTCAGAGGGTGGTTCTACTCCACATAACATCTGGCTAGATGACTTAGAATTAGAGTCAGAAGTATGAAGTAACAATGCAAAACTACTGTTCAACCACTGGCGAGCCAGCAATTTCTCTCTCCCCTCACGGAACTTGTGACCTTCCTGGATTTGAATGTAGATAATTAACCAAAACTGGAGGGACAAAGGTGGGATATGTTCTTTTACTGCCCCCCCCCCCTTTTTTTTTCCTTCCTGTTTTGTTGCCTTTCTGTTGACTCTTTGGGTGGTTCTGCTATGTGCTGATTTCCTAATCCTCTGAAATGTATAATCCCTACTCCCCGAAACAGCCTTGGGATAGCTTCAATTCTTTGCCTTTTCTATTCTCCTTCCCTGCCTTATTTTAACTAGATACTCTTTGTCTCTTGTCCTCCCCACTGTTTCGGGGCCTCCCCAGATTGGCCCTTCTATTCCCCCTTAGGGGCCTCTGGTCATGCATTTACACCATTGTGATAGCACCTTAGAAGCTTGCGTGTGAGTCCCAGGGGAAGGTAGAAAGTTCAATGTCTTTTTGAAAATTTGTAGGAGACTACAATAAAGTTAAAATTTTTTTCTCCTAATTCCTCCTCCCATAGTTAACCTTCACTGAAACCTATTGTTTCGAAAAATGTCTGGATGGAGTTTCACCAGTTTGGTGCAGGTATTTACATTAGTTTGATTTGAGAGATTATAGACTATCCAGTGGTGTGCTGGTAAATGCCTCTAACAGCCGTTTCTAAGGGGACCGAAAGTACGCATGTGTACACACATAGACACTTTGTATAAACTTTAGTGATATAACAGATGTTTAACATGCAATTTACAGATAGTGATAAAATATAAAATACTCTTTATTGTAAATTCCATATAGCCATTTGCTTCTCATACAATGTTTTTGTCAATTTTTACTGAAGTGTTGCGATGATAGCCAACCTCTGGTTGGTTGCAAGTGATAAAGGAATGTGTTTCTAATATGAGTATTGATTGAAAATATTGATTGAGCATTGATTGATTGTATTATCTTCATTTACATTTAACATATAAGACAAAGGTAAAACAGCAAAGAAATAATGAAACCACTAGTTTGTCAATGAAGTAATGGATCTGTTTGTGAAATTGGACAACAGTGTTCACATGCTAGAAGAGTATTTCTCAATTTATTATGCTGTCCACAATGTAAGGTGTACAGACATGAGATACTTGAGTTCAATCTGCATCATTAACATTTTCCCCTCACTTTTTAAGTTTAGACCATTCATCGTCAAAGCGGAGGGTGGGGAGGGTTATACGGCTTCATGGGAGCAAAAACCAGCCTGTCAGGATGGGGCAAAAAATGTTATTCTTTCTATGTAGAAAGCATAGACATACATACAGTATATAAATGGAACTGTCCGTGGCTTAAGTATTTCATGGGGGGACAGTTAGGATAAAAATATCCAAAAGGGCTTCTTAATGGGGGGGGGTGATAAAAATGAAACAAAAATGGTTGAGAGACACTTGTTTAGACAATCAACAAAACAAGAAATAAAGCCATGATTTGTAGCACTTACTGATTTCTGCAGTGTATATATTCCCAATCATGGCCAATTTCAAGCTACAGAGGTGGTATTACTGAGCATGGAGTTGAATAGGCACAGTGGCATACTATTCTCTTTTTCCCTTGTCACTATAGCAGGTGGAAAGAACCTGAAGAGCATAGGAATAGTAAAATGTAATAAAATCATTAGTAAGAATAATGTTTTAAGTATTTTAATATAAATTATTAAATTGGACATTTCTATAATTTCATTTTTATTAAAGGTCTTATTTAAACAACCAGTTCATAAAATTCCTGAAAATTTAATCATTGTCTTTCATGAGCAGATTGGAGCTGGCTCCTGCACATTACTAAATGGTAAATATAAAACTCATTTTGGGGGCTGCCTCATAGGCACCTGAAAGACACAGCTTTTCTTCAGCCCTATTGAGAGGATGCCTAGAGAGGGTCCAGCTTAAATAATATTTTGTCCATATCTTTAATTTTAAAAGAAGAATATATACTTCCAGTATTAGATTTTTTGAGTCAAAAACGTATGAACCCATTTTAGTACTTGACACCTAATATAGCCAAATTATTTCCAGTAAAATTGTATCAAATAACACTCTTCCTAGTAGGAGGAGAAATTCCTATTTTAGTACACATTATACTATTTAAAATATATTATATGAGGATTATGGTACTTCATTATTGATTGAGTAGCAAATTTAAATGTGAAATTTGCATTTGCCAACTGGAGAAGATCTTATTTTTCCAAACAGTAAAATCGCATGAAAAATAATAAAAATCATAGTTCTAAATATTTAAGGGTTAATTGAAAGGTTCTTGAAATGTGTCATTCCTTAACATTTGAAGTGTTTAGTTCCTTTGTATTGTATGTGATGTTATTTATAACTCACTGGATCTCTTCCTGATGGTTTTGCACAGAATTCTCTCTGCCAATAGAGAAAGTATAATGCGTCCTACTCGTGTTACAAACAATACAGTTTCTATGATTATGAAGGTAGAGAAAAAGATACCATCAGAGTCTGTGTTTCAGTTAAAAATTGTGTCATTTCAAGAGTCTAAAGCAATATTAAAAGTTCTGGATGTGAGGTTATATAAAATACAATTGGGATACGAAAGCTTTTTAATGCATTCTTCTAAGAAATTATTGATAGATTTTTCTCTGCTTTTAAACATTTTTACATACAGATACTTATATTAAAAACAGTCTTTATTGTCAAAATCTGGTCTCATATTTTATCTTTGTTTTCTAAGACTACAGTGATTAGTAAGTCTCAGGAGCTTTGTTGGCTGGCACATCAGGTCTTAGATAAGTTCTTTAACTAGAAAGTATTATAATACAGATTAACACTTTTTTAGAATGATGAAGGGCATATATTATATATGTCATTGTTTTCATATTAAAATCAGTATAAATTTGGGTCCATTGTCATAATGAGAAAACATATTGTTCAGGATTATTGGCTTAAAACAAGGACGTAGCCATCTCTTGCCAAGGTGGATGTCATATGACAACGTTACTCTTTCTGACATGGGCAGCTGTGCAGAGATCTGTGAAGTTGGCCTCATGTTCAGTCATCTCTGAAACACTCACATCTACTGGACATCTGGTGCCCTCCAGGCTCTGATCATTGAGAAGGGTCTGGAAGGCTCCCCCACATGTGCTCCTTATTGGCACATCCTCTGCACCTCTAAAGAGTCCGTCAAAACTCATTTCCCTTGGATTCTATTTCCACTGGGCTTCAGAGTCAGCATATTTGGGAGAGCGCCAAAGCTTAGGCTTGGAAAGCCAGTGAGTTCAAATTCCATTTCTACTGGGTGGCTGTATGTCCTTAAGCAAACCCTCCCTCAGTTTCATCTTCCTCAAAGAGATTGATTCAGTACACCTTCATCGACTCAACAAATATATTTTGAGTTCTACACAAAGGTTCTCCAGAGCAACAGAAGGAAAAGGATGTATAGAAAGAGAATAATTATTTTTTAAAGGACTTTGTTTTTAGAGGAGTTTTAGGTTCATGGAAAAACTGAGGTGTCAAAGCATTCCTATATGCCCCCTGCGCCCTCTGTTATCAACATCAGACATAACAGTGATAGTTCTCTTACAACTGATGAACCAACATTGAGACATCAGTATCTCCCAGAGTGCATGGTCTAGGGTAGGGTTCGCTCTTGATGTTGTACATTTTGTGGGTTTGGATAAAATCATAATGACATACATCTACTATTACAGTATTGTACAGACTAGCTTCATTTCCCTAAAAATCCTCTGTATTCCATTTCTTCATCTCTCCATATCCAACCCCTGACAACCACCCATGTTTTTACTGCCTCTGTAGTTTTAAATTTTCAGAATGTCATATAGTTGGAATCCTACCATATGTAGCCTTTGAGGTTAACATGTTTCATTTAGCAACATGCATGTAAGTGTTCTCCATGTTCTTTTTCATGCTGTGATCGTTTATCCCTTTTTAGCTCTAAATAATATTCTGTCTGGATGTATCTCATTTTATCCTTTCACCTACTCTAGGCCATCTTGGTTGCTTGCAAGTTTGGGCAATTATGAATAAAGCTGCTATAAACATTCATATGTGAATTGTATGCGGACATAGTTTTCAACTCAGATAAATGCCAAGGAGTCCAACTCCTGGATCGTGTGATAAAAATATATTTAGTTTTATAACAAAAATTGCCAAATTGTCTCCCAAAGCAGTTGTATCATTTTGTATTCCCACCGCCACCAGCAATGAATGACAGTTCTTGTTGCTTCGCCTTTTTGCCAGCATTTGGTATTGTTATTGTCCTGGATTTTGGCCTTTTCATTGGTATGTAGAGTGTGTTATCATATGCTTCTTTGTCACCTGTAGATCTTACTTGGTGGTGTGTCTGTTCAGGTTTTTGGCTTATTTTTTTTTTCGTTTTTTATTGTTAAGAGTTCTTCCGGGGGCACCTGAGTGGCTCAATCAGTCAAACATTTGCCTTTGGCTTAGGTCATGATCCCAAGGTCCTGGGACCAAGCCCATGTTGGGCTCCCTTCTCAGCGGGGTGTCTGGTTCTCCCTTTCCTACTGTGTGCTCTCTAGCTCATAAATAAATAAATAAATAAATAAATAAATAAATAAATAAATAAATAAATAAAATCTTTTTGAAAAGAGTCATTTCTGTATTTTGGATAACAGTCCTTTATCAGATAGATCTATCTTTTGCAAATATTTTCTCTTAGTCTGTGACTTTTCATTCTTTTGAGATTCATTTTTAGGAATTGGCTATGTGATTGTGGAAGCAAGCATGTCTAGACATCTGCAGGCAGGCCAGCAGGCTGGAGGCCAAGGGAAGAGTTGATAATACAGCTCAATCAGGACAGTCAACGGACAAAATTTTCTCTTTCTCGGTGAAGTTGTATTTTTCCCTTCAGGCCATCAACTGGTTGGATGAGACTCATCCACATTATAGAAGATAATCTGCTTTATTCAAAGTCTACTGATATAAATGTTAATTCTACCTAAAATGTATGTCTACAACAGTATCCAAGCCAGTGTTTTACCAAATATCTAGTAGCCATGACCTAGATGTAAAATGAGCTATCACAAGTCCCTTCTTGGAGGTGCTCTTCCAAGCACCATCCCAATATACACAAATATCAAATGGTGGTATATCAAAAGCTAACATAATGTTATATGCCAATTATACTTGAAAAGAAAAAAAAATTTACAGTTTGTGAATCTTATTTTGTAGCAAATAGAAAAGAAATCACAGTAAAAATAATAGATGTGTAAATTGAATGGTGAGTTATAATGCAACAAGTCTTATGGGAAAATAGATGAGGCTGAGGCAGATCAAGAATATAGAGTATGGAGGAGAGGACTGAAATGTGGGAAAAGTCGGAAAGCAGAATAGGACTTAGCTTTGTGATATCCAAGGAAAGAGTGTCCCCAGCAAAGATTAATAACCTAAATGGATTAATTCATTTAAAACTCATCAGATAGGGGATCCCTGGGTGGCACAGCGGTTTGGCGCCTGCCTTTGGCCCAGGGCGCGATCCTGGAGACCCAGGATCGAATCCCACATCGGGCTCCCGGTGCATGGAGCCTGCTTCTCCCTCTGCCTGTGTCTCTGCCTCTCTCTCTCTCTCTCTCTGTGACTATCATAAATAAATAAAAAATAAAAAAATAAAACTCATCAGATAGAATATCTGCATAGATAGCAGATGATAACTAAATGTGATTTCTTTTTATATTCTCTTAATGATTTAAAATTAATAATACCTAGAATCATGGAGTGTTGCAAACTGGAAGAACCGTTTGAGATGATCTCCGTTAAGCACACCATCTAGTCTATACATGAGCAAATGAGGTGAAAATGTCTTACTCAGATTCAAAATCCTGTTTGTGATAGAGCCATGTTTGTACTATTGACTCCTGGGTTCCTGTTTTAACCATTCAGACATAGAACTGTGGTGTCAATTCTAGAACCAAGTAATGCATTTGCATTTTCACTGGGATATGAACAGATGTTTGTGCCCCTCCCCCAAATTCTTACGTTGAAGACTTAATCTCCAGTGTGATGATATTTGGAGGTGGGACCTGTGGAAGATAAATAGGTCATTAAAGGTAGGATTAGTGCTCTTATAAGAAAAAAACACGAGGTGATATCTCCTCCGCCATATGTGAGATTATAGCAAGAAGGTGTCCCTCCCCCAACTAGAAGGGGGGCCCTCTCCAGAAACCAAACTAACTGGTACTTTGATCTTGGCCTTCTTAGTCTTCAGAACAGAAATTTCCTGTGTTTCAGCCATGCAGTCTCTGGTATTTCTGTTACAGCTGCCTGGACTAAGGCAGACCTTGATGTCTTTAGGCTCCTATGTCTTATGGCTATAAGGTGAATATAGAATTTCAAAGGCTAAGATAGATTGGAAGGGAGGAAACCCTGGCCCAGGAAACCCTAGACCTCATACTGAGGTCTTTCTAATCCTCCCTGTATAATAGAGGACTAAAATAGAGACCAAAAGCCAGGACAAAAATGAAAGTTTAGTTCTTCTTGCCTTTTCCGAGATGAAGATACTTGGCCGACTCCATCAGTCCACAACATGGGTGTGATGCCTCTTTGTAAATAAATATTAATGGAAGCAGGTTTTCTCCAACTTCGATTACAGCTGGGGGGAGTGTGTTAGGCTGCTCTTAGGCCTTTCTTCTTTCCCATCCCAAATTTAGTTTCCCTCAGCTGTAGGCCGTGTGGGATGGGCAACCCCATGGGGGTACTTACTGTGTGGATAAATCCAAGGCAATGCCAGTGGGCCCCTTCCCGGATGGCGTTCTGTGTGTCACTGCTGGGCTGTAATACACTCTAAATAATACTTGTTGCAAACAGTATGCAAACAGAACTGTTGCAGAATGCAAACAGCACTGTTCAGGTTTATGAACATCAATTAATATTCACCCATCTGTCTCTCTGTACTTCCTGCTTCTCCACTTATGCAAATAAGACTGTCAATTAGTCTGGAGGCTGACGGGACATTAAAGAGTCGTTTGTTGTGATGTGTTTGCAATACATAGACTTTTTGTTTTCTTTTCTTAGGACAGAACCTTATGAATCTGAATCTAAAGTATGGAAACATAAATAACCTTTAGTTATATCAGAGTTGGTCTTTGCATCTGCAGCAGAGACAAAATGTTCTGAGAACGGGTATGTTCGAGGTGAAACTTGGAGAAGCCTCCTAGTCAAAGGAGAAAAAAAAAAAAAAGATTGCTTTTAGGAGAGAAGCAGACATGAGATCAGGGGCTAAGCGTTAAAAGTCTGCATCTGTATCATTATTAAATTATCTAATAAATATTATTTAATAATACATATTAACTAATTTAGAGCAAATAAGCTTGTTGACCTCTCACTTTGTAATTCCCACATCAGGTCTCTTGATGTCTGTAACCTATTAGCTTTATAAGCGTGACATTATTATTATTCAATTAAAGTTCTAGGTGTCTTGGGAAGACACAAGATGAAAGGTGATAATTTGGTTTAAAATGTGGCCGTTTCCTTGTTATTGTCAAGTAGACAGCATGTCTGTTTAATTTTGTCAGTTAACATTTTCATACAATACATATTTCAAGGATACCACATTATACTCTGGTAGAATTTGCCACAGTATCAGTAGCACCTACCTATTGCCTAATGAAATCATAGGCCACAAGTACGAGATGCAATAAACTCAACAGCATTTAAATGCTTCTCCCTCATATAGTATTTTCACTTTTTTTTTTCCCTCTTGATATTTAATTCACTTAATCCCTGGTATGTAAAGTATAAATAGATGCAATCTCCATAAAGTCCTTAGGGTTTGGCACACTCCTAGTTACCAAGTAGTGATTCTCAGATGGAGAAATTCTCAAGCTTATCAATCCTCCCAGAGCGGGGAATACAGGCCTCTATTTCCCAAACACGATTGATTCATTGTTGCTTTAACTGCTTCCAGAATTTTTCTCATTCTCATCGCTGAATACCAATCTGTCCCTAAGTTCTGTGTAAGACATTTTTTAGGTCCTGTGATGCGACTTCCAGATAAAATGGCTTTGCTGTCCCCTTTCACATACAAGCCAACCCGCTTATGACAGGACCTATTCTCTGTACCTGTGCGGGGCGCCGGGAAAGGGCCAAGGTGATCCCATCCTGTTTGCACTCCTGGTTGTCTCAAATCCAATCAGGATGACACGGCAATCGACGTGAGAATAGCCTGGCTGCCCTTAACATCTTATTTCCGGCAGCGTGTGTTAATCAAACTATATTCCCTCCCGATTGTATCCTGAGGAGCACATCCTAATAAGAGATAATGAGGGGAGGAAAGAGTTGCTTTGATGAGGACAAACACGGTTTAAGGAACAGGTATTTTTCTCCACCTGCATGAGATTAGGAAATACTCAGTTTGGAGTCAGATATTGATGGCTTAAGGAACTTTTCTATCAATGGCCAGCTTTGTGACTTTGCAGAGGGATTGTAACTCTCTGAGCCTCCTCTTCTTTTAGGTTCGGGAGATGTACACACACACACACACACACACACACACACACTCATCCCATTGGTTACATAGAGTTGTGGTGTTGCAAATAAAAAATGAACATGGAGGTGCTTTGTCAAGTTTGAAGCACCGCAGCAAACTGAGTGCTCCCAGATATCTCCTTTCCACTAGCCATGGCCCGCTTGCTCTCCCATGAGCACGCTCGGACTACTTCCTCCCACTCATGCTTCTCCTTGCTCCTGTGTTAGTTTACTGGGGATGCCATAAGAAAGTACCAGAAACTGGCTGGCTTCACAACAGAAATAACTTAAACAATAGTTTTGGAGGCCAGAAATATGAAATTAAGGTGTCAGCAGGTTCTATTTTTTTTTTTTTTAAGATTTTATTTATTCATGAGAGACACAGAGAGAGAGAGGAAGAGACCCAGGCAGAGGGAGAAGCAGGCTCCCTGCAGGGAGCCCGATGCAGGACACGATCCCGGGCCCCTGGGGTCACGCCCTGAGCCAAAGGCAGATGCTCAACCACTAAGCCACCCAGGTGGCTAGTAAACCTCTAGAAGGTTCGATTCTTTATGAGGGCTGTGAGGGGAAAATCTTTTCTAGGGCTTTCGGTTTGGCTTACAGACAGCTGTCTTCTCCCCGTGTCTCTTCACATTGCCTTCCCTCTGTGAGTCTGTTTCCAAGTATCCTTCTTTGATAAGTAGACCAGTCATATTGGATTAGTGACAACAGTAGAGATCTCATTTTGACTTGTAAAGATCCTTTCTCCAGATAAGACCCTGTTCTTAACTGGGGTTAGGACACGAACATACCATTTTTTTTTAAAGATTTTATTTATTTATTCATGAGAGACACACAGAGAGAGGCAGAGACACAGGCAGAGAGAGAAGCAGGCTCCACGTAGGGAGCCCGATGCAGGACTCGATCCTGGGACTCCAGGATCACACCATGGGCCAAAGGCAGGTGCCAAATCACTGAGCCAGCCAAGGATCCCCAACATACCATTTTTAAAGGGATGTGATTCAACACCTAACAGCTCCTGAAGAGCTATGTGGCTGCCTAACTTGTCCCAAGTCTTTACTCTTCGGGGGATCCCTCTCTGACCACCCCATTGAAAAACGCACCCTTGCTCCCAGGCACGCATGTTTGCATTCTCTCTCCCTCTTTCCTGCTTTGATGTGGTTGATCACGCCTACTACCACCAACATACTATTTATCTCAGTGATTTACCTTGTTTCTCGTCTGAATCCTTCCACTTGATCAAAAGCCCCACAGGGGTGGGGACCTTGGTTTGCTTTGTTCTCTCCTGTCTTCCAGTCACAAAAACAGTGCCAGGCACATAGTAGATGCTCAATAAATATTTCCTAAAAGAAATGCAAAAGTGATGCTTCTGTGGCACCAGCCCTCGGGGTACCCAAGTTTTGAGCCACATTATCTTCCCTCTCAGTATCCAAGTAGGTGAGAGCAGCCCACCTACGTGTAAAAATTCCCTTAAACGGCCTATTACTAAAGCACTCTCTATGTCCCAATCATGCTTAAGCTTACTGTATTCCTCAGGTAGAGTTGTCAGTGGGAAAAGTAGAGGCAACAGGTTTCAGGCCATTATACGGTTTATTCTTTTTTTCTTTAGAACTAGCACAGAGTTTTAATGCTGGAAATATCTATTTAGGTAACTTGAAGGGAGGAGAATAAAAATTAAGGGTCTGTATATTAAGTGGTGATGAAATGCCAGCAGGACGTTACTTGACTTCTGCGTATCCACTTGGGGAACTAGAGACTCTCTCAGTTCACTGCTGGTAAGCCTCGAACTCCATGCTGGATTCACTTAGCAATAAGACTCATTAAAATAATGAGTCTGTCCACCCAAAATTTGGCTTCAAGATCACTTCTGGTACTTAAGCCTTTCAGTGCCATGATTTTAGAAAGAAATAAAAAATTTTGTTTTTCCTTCTTTCTTTCTTTCTTTTCTTTTCTTTTCTTTTCTTTTTTTTTTTTCCAACTCTTCTCTAGCAAATGAAGCTCATAAAGGTGCCAGTGACAAAATAAATCAGTTATCTGGTGCTCTCAGCTGAATATAGCTGCTGTTATTGTTGGCTGATGTGCCTCTGGGGAAAAGGCATTTCAAAAAGGACTAAATCCACACAGAGTGTTGCTGTAATAAAGCAACATTTAGCAAAAAAATCAACTTTAGGAACACTATATTAAGGCTGGAAGCTAATTTACAGGGAAGGCTGTGCAAAATCCATTATTTCAATGCCATCTATCTGTAACGGACTCAAGTACTGCCAAGACTAGGTGTGAATTCAAACTATTGCCATTTTCTGGTGCAGGCTGCGTGGTGTGCCAGAAAGAGCTTGGGCTCATAAGTCTAACAAATGCAGCTCAGACACGTACTAACTGTAATTTTGGTCAAATCTCAGACCTCCTAAACTCATTTTTCCCATCTTTAAAATGGAGCTAATGGTTTCGTCTCGAGAGGTACATGCAAAGGTTAAGTTAAAATCTTGGAAAACATGCAGTGTTGGTTGTATTCCTGCTATCCTGGGGGTTGGTGATACCATTCTGTATTCATTTAGCCTAATCACGATGGCTCATTTCTCCATGTCAGCACATACACATTCCAACTACTGATTTCTGCAGATTGGGTGACCACTAACACATCTGCTCAGTTCTCCAAGGCTCAGTTTTCTTATTTGCAAGCTGTGAGATCAAAGGCAATGATAACGATAGGAGCAAACGACTATGGAGCATGTGCCGTGTATGAGGCACTATGGTAAGTGCCATCAGAATCCTGTGAAATGGGCCCGATTGTGATCCTATATTACAGATACAGAACCTGGCTTCCAGACAGTGTGTCACTTGCCCTCTGTAATACAGATAGAATGTGGTTTTATAAAAAAATAAGGCAATTCTTATAATATCTGTAGAGATTTAACAAGATTCTTTTTTGTTGTTGTTGTTATTAGTTGCCTTCTCATGACCCTCATCCTCATGTCGTCCATAATCTCCTTTATGACTGTGTGATCTTTGTGAAAACAAGGAGTGTATCACAGGAATATTATTTGTTATTGTTAACTAGAAAACTGCATAGACAATAAGTGCGTGAAAGAGAAATAAAAAAAAATAAAGATAGGAAATGAGAGAAGGAAGAAGGAAGGAGACAGGAAGAGAGAAAGGGAGCTTCAGCTGGGAAGCACCTGCATGAATTCTGAAATATGTTGACATAATTATGTTGACCCAGGCTCTCGTCATAGATATTTGAAACTTTTCAAAATCTCACTTACAAGGGGAACTCTTATTTTTCCTGCAAATCCTTATTTATACTTCTTGTGTGTCTCTGTTTGAACACAGCAGTTGGGGTCAGCCTGCTGCTAAACTTCCTGGAAGAGGAGGCTAAAAGATATGTATGTCTTACCCGAATGGCAAACTTTGTGCTCCCTTCACCTGTATCTCCCCTCTAGGTATTAACTTTCTTCCTTTTATTCCTCACACTGTCAGGTTTGGGATATGGAAAATGTTTGGAATTTGTAAAAAAAAAAAAAAAAAAAAGAAAAGAAAATCAGTGCATATTTAATAAAAATGATATGGCAAAGTTTTCATTAGAAAAGGGCATACTGGGCAGCCCGGGTGGCTCAGCGGTTTAGTGCTGCCTTGGGCCCAGGGCGTGATTCTAGAGACCCAGGATGGAGTCCCGCATCAGGCTCCCTGCATGGAGCCTGCTTCTCCCTCTGCCTGTGTCTCTGCCTCTCTCTCTGTCTCTCTCTGTGTGTCTCTCATGAATAAATAAATAAAATCTTAAAAAAAAAAAAGAAAAAGAAAGAAAAGGGCATACTTGGGCCTGGCAGTCTAGAAGGTTTTCCCTTTCTCTGCCACCTATCTATATAAGGATGCTGGACACATTTTCCTTGGAAGGCTCGCCTTTTGACTGTCAGTAGTAGATGGTTTGGGAACTCAGAAAGACATGAAGGTAAGGATTCCGATATGGACCTTCATAGTTTTTATGGTAAGTATATCCACACGTTTTAATACAAAAATGGGTAGTCTTCAGCAAAATCACTGCTGACAAGATTCTATTTATTTATTTATTTATTTAGATTCCTTTTAAATTACTTAAGAGGGAGTCATGCTTTTGTCTTAAAACCCAAGGACATGAGGCATCATAAAATTTCAAACATCTAATTCTTCTACTTTCTTGCTTACAGAGGCTACCACTTTGACCTATCTAATAAGAGTATGGTCTCCTTCAGAAAACTCTATTATTTTTCTTCTTTTTATTATTTATTATTTATTTATTTTTATTTTTATTTTTTAAAGTTTTTCTTCTTAAAGAAAGTAAAGACTCAGCATATCTCTGTTGTTGTTGCCATTAAACTGTCTTTTCAGGGTACCCTGTATCCTATCCTCTTCATTCAGGCGTGGTGAATATTAGAAACTAGTGAGAATTAATTTCAATTCAACAAATGATTTCTGATGATCTGTGTTATGTGGCTATCTTTTGTGAATGGGCAAGCCCAAGAATTATAAGACGGATAGTAGTTTTCAAGAAGTGTACAGTTTTGGTGACTATATTCTATGTCAATAAAATTGGAAAGGAACCACTGTATGCTACCTAAAAATGCAGATTCTTGGCTTTTCTCCAAAGTTGGAAGTTCTAACAACACTGGCTGGTCTTTGAGTGGGGATGACACTGAGGTGACACTCAGAAGCAGCTGCTAAGTTTGATTTTTGTCACACTGCCCGCCTTACGACCCCCTTAACATCTCCCTTACACCGTTGACCAGATGTCATTTGCCACTGATCATTATGGTTTCACTTTTGACATCTTTTATCAAGTCCACATCCTTTTCCATGTCACCTGCTTATCTCAACATGAAGTAGAGGCTGCAGGGCCTTGTATGGGGTATATGGTTTACAAGAGACAATGAGTTCATAAGGACAGGGCTTTGGAGTAATCAGGGAAGTTTTTCAAAGAAAGTAAGGCTTCAACTGGTCCTGAAAGAAGGGTGGGGTTTGGTTGAGGAGGGTCACGTACATTTTAGATATGTCCAGGAGCATCTACACGGGCTCAGTAGCAGGAAGGCACAGTTCCATGGAGAGGACTAAGAAGGTAAGACTGACTTATGTGGCAGAATTTGTAGAAAGTCCTGCTTGACTGGCCTAGAAGTTTTTATTATACCCTGGAGGTCACAGAGTAGACTAAGATGGCATTTTCAGATTATTTTGGTAACCACGGTGTGCCAGATGTCCTATAATAAGAGAAAATGAAGCAGCGCACTGCTTAATAAGCTCCTAGATGGTTCCATTTACAACAACCTAGACACCCATGTGCTAAGAAAATAAAAATAAATAATATAAAATAAAATAAATAGCAAATGTATAAAATATAATCATCAGTTGACATGTATACTGTAGCTCATAAGTATATAAACAGTTCTCAAAAAGACAAAGAACAAAGGGACATGATAAAATATGAGCACTGACCTGTATTGTTCTGTGGAAAAGGGAGAAGGGGTTTGAATATAGTTGTATGGATCCTGGAAACTCAGCCTTGGCTTACACATTTAGAATGTGAACTTGATATATCTGCATAAAACCAGACCCTTAAAGGGATGGGTGAGACTAAATGTCCCCATTGGCCAGAAGCTCGCCTGTCCACACCCTAGAGGGCGAGGGAATGAGGGAGGGAAGAGAGGTTGATTTTCCTATGAATGAGAGCCTGCTCTTGGTAAACTCCCAAGCTAAGGAACTGTTATAAAAAGTGGTCCCTGTGTTATGACCTCTGTTGGAAACAAATGGAGAACCTACAGTCTGGGCCTTCAGAGAATCTCTGTAGATAAAAGCCAGTGTATACTTACAATACCCAAGATGTAAATCCTAATAAGTGGAAATGTCTTCAGACCCATGAAGCAGCAGGCCCAGAGCTTTAAGAACTTTAGCAAACAGGAGATTTTGAGTAGAGACCAAAAAAAAAAAAATAAAATAAAAATAACAGTGTTTAAGAGGATTAGCACATTCTAGAACCCAAACATTCTGGTATGCAGAATCACAGCAATCTCCCCTTTTTTAAACACTCCTTTGTTTTTGTAGGGGAGGGTGGTGCAGAGAATAAATGATTTGCCCACAGCAATGCTATTTTTTATAATGCAAGAGCAAAAAGAAGACTTTATATTTCTGATTCTAAGGCCACGGTGTTAGGGCAAACATATAAAGAGGTGTGGGAATGAGAAAGAAAAGGAAGGGAAAGTGGAATCAATGTGATTTGGTGATTCTTTGGTTCTAGCAGAAAAAGAACTGTCAAGTATCACTAGCCCCAGAAAGCTGGGTAGAGGATTTAGGTTTCCAGCAGCTCTGTTTATGGAAGACAGGAAATGACATCAGAGAAAATTGCAATGTTGGCTTTCCTATCCATAGCATTCTTGGCTTTTATATATTTAACTGGCATTTACTAAGCAGCTATCACAGGCAAAGCATCAAGGTCAGGCAGTAGCACAGATATAGAGATGATGGAATGAGTCATGGTCTGTCATTTAAGAAATAGATGGCTTCGTGAAGGAAGTAATTAGATAAACAAAGAAGTGGTAACCAAAGAAGACAGAGAACGTACTTGCTGTGGAACAGGATGGGGATGGGGATGGGGATGGGGATGGGGATGGGGATGCAGCTAGCCAGACGTGTATCCCCCAGAGCCCTGGGCCCGTCCTGAGCATGGACAGCTCTAACCCAGAGCAGTGGCAACACCACCGCGCCATTGAAGATGACACGTGAGATCTGAATTCCTTCTGTTGGACTGGCTTACCCTTCCCCATCCGAAATCCCAGGGGAGATGGCTCCGAGCACCCTTTATGAAAGGGTCCACATATCTAAAACACACAGAATGTCAACCCACCAGTTGACCTGAGGCTGTAAACGACTGACATTCTGTAAAACTAGCCATTATTGCCACTTTAACATCTTTTTGGTGTGTCGTCTTTCTACTAGAGAGGTGAGGGACCCCTTCAGACATGTGTTGCTGAGTTGAAACCCGTAATAATGTTGTTGATTTTTAACTCTTGCCTAAAGGCGCTTTGATGAGGACACTAATAGCAGGACCAAGGGTGTAGAAAAATTACAACATGGTCCCTCTGGGCAGGTTAATTTGGGCATAATTACTGTCGAGGTGTCAGATTGGACACGTGGCCTCTTGTACACTTACCTGAGCACACGGCCTCATTTATAAGAAGGAGACTATGGAATTTATCGTAGGAGAAAAGTTCTTTGAGCAGGACGTGTTCTAGGGAAACAACAAGAATAATAACCAAAACCATTTGAAATTACAGGAGCCTATTTCTGCTAGAAACCTAAAAAAGAAGTTCAAATCTAGAATGGTGGAGGAACAAGGTGTGTGTGTGTGTAGGGAGAGAGAGAGAGAGAGAGAGAGAGAGAGAGAGAGAGAGAAGTGGGGTGGGAAGGAGAGAGCTTATTAGCTTATTTTATATATCATATATGTATATGTATATGTTCTTTTTTTATGATAGTCAGAGAGAGAGAGAGAGTGAGAGAGAGAGAGAGAGAGAGGCAGAGACATAGGCAGAGGGAGAAGCAGGCTCCATGCACCGGGAGCCCGATGTGGGATTCGATCCCGGGTCTCCAGGATCGTGCCCTGGGCCAAAGGCAGGCGCCAAACCGCTGTGCCACCCAGGGATCCCATGTATATATGTGTTCTATAGCACATATATATGCACACACAGATGCATCCATATACTAGATACATCTTTTTTCCTAAGTAGTGAGGATTGAAATTGCCAAACTGAATTTAGAAGGAACCCTCTTTTCCTAACCCAAATTTCAGAACTCGGTAGGTGGAGGTGTCAGGGCAGCGGGGAGGGACTGGTCAACTTTTATCTCCATTTAGGTCTCCCTCCAATTTATAAAATATTTAGTCAGGGTCTACAATTCTCCTGACAAAGAAGGAGCTTCAGAGAAGCCTTTTGAAAGAGAATGCCCGGCTGTTAGGGTTTGGAAAATAAGAAGCCAGAGGTGAGGTTGACAGGTTGTATAGGGGGAAACAGACAGAACTGACAGTTTATTTTTAAGCATTTCAAACTTTGGCGGATCAATTTTCTGAAAGGGTTTCCTTCTGATTGTTCTTTTGAAAGTAAGAACTGCCGGGGCTACAACAGAAAGCTGACACCCATTCAGTCCAGCACTTAGAAAAAGCTAAGAGGGAAAAGAAAGACTTTCAATTCTTGTCCTTTCTATTTATTGCGGTGTTCAAAGCGGTGAATAGTGGAGTTGGCGCTGAAAAGCATTTTCCATTATGTCTACTGCAAAGTCTCAATGAGTCTCAATGAGTAGGGAGAGTCAGGAAATAAAACTTTTTTCCAACTGGGAGAGTTTGAAGATGCATCCTCACTGCTGCAGACCAAGCTGGGGTGTCTGATAGGGGCCTACAGCTACATGATGAGAAAAAAATAAAATTAGACCGTTCAGGTTACTGCTGTAATGCTACCGCTGCATCTTGTCTTACTTTTCAGCACCAAGTGTGCATTTGCTGGCTATCTCTTATCTTTCAAAAGTAAGACTTGGAAGGTATTGCCAGCGATTTGCCTGAATGAATCTACTTTTCCATGAGATTCAACTTAGTATTTGACTCAACCACTTAGAATTATTCCCCGTCACCATGTATATTTTATGATAGATTTTTTTTTTTTTAAGATCTATATTCACTTGATGGTAAGCCAACAAAAGGGCCCTGGGTATTCTGTGTGGGGTGACCAGTGAGGTGCCTGGCAAGTCATTATACACCTGATACACATTTAATGAATCGAGACCTTTGTCCTTCTTTTTTGTACTTCTTTTGTATATTCAAGCGGAGCGCTCTGTGTGGAGTATGATGCTAAAATGGGCATGGGGCTTTTCACAACTGAAGAAAGGATGGAGTTCTAACCCTCACCTATATTAAGCAGAGACTATGCTAGCTCTGAGGTTGTAGAGATAAATGACACAGTCCATGCCCTGCAGGATTCTAGTAGATAAAAAAGGACGCAAAAATAGATGATGCTGCAAGCGTATGGATAGAGAGCGACGTAAAGCACTAAACATCAAAGAGAGAACCTTCCATGTCCAAACGACACTAGAAAAACCCACCATTAAGATGGAAATGCATGGGAGAGATGATTTCCTTTGTCCTGGATGTCAACACGGAGAGGACAGCAGAGTGTGGAAGCACTTGTGGGTCCTGATAAATGACTCCCCGATGAAAGCTCTGTTTAATTTGCATCACATGAGCATTAGCAGTATCATGTTTCTCAACATGACCCTTGGAAAGGGATAACTTTATTACACTTTGGTTTGCAAACAGTCTCTACAGCTCTTGGGCAGGGAGCTACGCATCTGTGGAGGGACCAAGCAGGAGCCCAAACTAATGAAGTGCTACTGCTGGGTGGGAGCAGGTCCCATACTTGGTTGCACGTTGGAATCCCATGGAGAAAGTTCCCGTCGGGATGGCAGGCCAATTCAGTCAGCCTCTGGGGGTTGAGCCCAGGTTTCATTAATGCTCCAGATGATTCCAGCGCGTAGCCAAGTCTGAGAACCAGTGGGTTGGTGTCATGCTTCTCAAGCCCTAATGTGCTAAAAATCACCTGGGAGGAATCTGAAATGCAGGCTCTTGAGTCTGGGATGGGGCTCGGGATTGTGCATTTCTAGCAGGTGCCCAGAGATGCCTGGTGATTGCGGGGTAGGAGGGGCTACAGTCACTCAGAAATTAGAGGACTGCTGATTTGCCAGCCTTCCAGTCTCTGCCCAAACTGTCGATGGTAAGATGATTGCGTGGTCCTCTAGCTTCTACGTAATAGGTTATGTTTCCTTTTCTTTCCCAAAGATCTGATCCAGGGAACAGGGGATTTGGAGGATTTGGCATGAGTTGCTGAGAGGATCAGGCCATAGTCTAGTAAGAATATTAAGATTTGAGATACATTTTTTTTTTCGGAGGGGGGATCTCAGTAGAGTTGGAGGTCACACCTTTCCTATAGAAATGGGTGATTTAAATTATTGTGACATGTTGAGCGTGTACGGTCTCTTGCAAAAAAGTCTAAGTTAACTTTTTTTTGGAATTTTGCCTGATGGGTTAAAATAGTGTCCTACAACTGCCCTTATGACGTGGGGTGCAGAGTTACAAAGAGGTAACAGTCACGATCTCTGGTCTCGGGCTGTCAGAGTTCAGATCCCGCCTCAGCAGCTTTCTGAACGCGAGTCCCCATCCTCTCTCGTGTTCTCCAGAGTGGAGATAAAAGTTAAGACCCACCGCATGCAGTTGCTGGGAGGCCTGCCTGAGGTGGCGTGGACAGGTGCAGAGAGCAGAGTACAGCGGTCCCCCCTTGGGGGTAATCTCTTGTAGCCTCATGGCCCCCGGAGAAACCTGGCTTGCAAGTCCAAGCCTTTCACATCACAGGTGGCCATACTGAGAGTTAGAAGATGTGGTCATTTTAGGGCCACTGGGGTGGCTTGGCCGCTCCATACTGGACCTTAGGGGATACTATGAAGCTTTTGTGTTTGAGTAAGTGAAAAGCGAGTGAGGAGAGGGTTTTCAGCACAGTGGTAGCTTGAGGAAACGCATGGGTCATGCACAATAATCCTTCCGACAGAAGCACTAGAGGTTAGGTGCCATGGCTTTTCTGGGATCTACATGATAGGATATTGTTTCATCCCATATGAACATTTTGGAGCATTTCAGATCATTTTGGGGGACATTGTCACCTTATGATGTACACTCTGTATACTTATGTTTCAGCTTAGTCACACATCTGGCTAAATGTCAAATACAACAGTAAATTAGTTTAGTCTGATTTAAACCCAAAATCAACCCAGGAAAAATCTGAACCAGTCACTCAAAAACAGGTAATTTGCATTAAAAAAATATTCTTCAGACAATTACGTTGGCGTCCTAAGGACAAAGCCACGGGTGATGCAGACAGACGCTGCTGTTTTCATCCCTTTGTTGAACGTTCCTACCTTGAGCTCAATGTTACATTCAGAAGGGGAGGTAGCCTTGCCTAAGAACAGGAAACAGTGGATAAATCAAACGTTGTCTGATCACAGTTTTATTTTGCTTGACGTTGCACCATTTTAAAGTGGTGAGCTCCATAGCATTTCTGTGGGGTCTTCATTTTACATCGTCTTGTCGAAGGCAGGACTTG
Organism: Canis lupus familiaris; assembly: GCF_011100685.1. Taxonomy (NCBI): domain Eukaryota; kingdom Metazoa; phylum Chordata; class Mammalia; order Carnivora; family Canidae; genus Canis; species Canis lupus. Next base: position 28,858,698 of record NC_049239.1, read on the forward strand.
GAAGGCAGCACATATTGAGGACGCCCTTCGGGAACAATGTGAGTCCCGCCTGTGGGTCAGGGTAGCCACCGTCGGTGTAGCTCTCTGGCCTATTGTGTTCTGGTTTCTCATATTTACGTATTTTTTTTCCTGTCAATGTTTCTCCAGGCAAAAGAAGTTGCAGACCTGATGTTAGTTTCATTAAGATTCACTTTGAATTCCTTGCTTGTCTAAGCAGAACCTATTTTTCATATTTGTTCTCTTTTTCTTTTTTTTCTTTTTTTGGACCAAAAAAATCAAATTTTTGGAAATCAGTTCTCCAAAGAAGATGACTGTAATTCCCAACATAAATAAATTTGGTCCCATAGCACACTGCCACCCACAAACCCAATTTTCTGCACTTTCTAGGAGATAATATAATATAATATAATATAATAATATAATATAATTTAATATAATATAACATAATATAATATAATAATTATAATTATATATAATATTATTATAATATATTATATATATGTATTATATATATATGTTGCAGGAAAAATTATATAAGAATATATATATATATTTTTTTTTTCCTGCAGCATTTGTCCCTTTCATTGCTTTGTAAGAATAACACATACTTTTACTGAAATAACATTTTCTCTTCAATATATGCTCAGACACTGAAAGTGCATGGCATTCTGACATCAGAGAAAACAATATTTGCTCTGGGAGCATCCTGTGTCCTTTTTGGTTTTTACTCCTCCCAAGGTTTGTGTGATGATATTTCACTGTAGCTAAACACTATCTACCTTCATAAGTCATAAGCTCATCCTCTCCAATTTCTTGAATTTCAAATAGTAACTGACACTTGGCTCTAAAACTGAAGAGAATGTCAATAGTAGCTAACATTTATTGAGAGCTTACTATGTGCCAGGCACAGGCTCTCTCTGTCTGCCCATTATTAGATTTTATTCCCCATAATATCCTAGGAATTAACTACTTAGAAACTTGCATCCAGAGGAAGCCACATAGTGAGCCACACAGCCTGGAAGGAGGGAATAAGGATTCCAACTCTGCATTTTAACTTCACTTCAAATAAAATCACCTGATACTGATAATGTCTTAAGTATATATAGTTACAAGCTATCAGATTAATAAACCAGATAAAATTATGACACGGTGAAATGATAACGTTGGTTGTTATAATGGCAACCGCACTAATAAAAAACAATAATAATTATTGGATACACATGTCTTGTGTCTGTGGCCATGTGTCCAAAGATGAAGGGCCAACTACCCATACGTCCTCCCAATGGAGTCTATTGAAAGGCAGATTTCCATGGTTATGCTTGGAGTAGCTCGTCCTGCGTCCCAAAAGCTCACATGTGATGAAAGTGGAGATAGCGTCTCTGACGATGCCCCTCCGCAAAAAGAGTGCACACCCCATACTCCGGAGTGGAAGAGAGTGACGGCTGTAAACCTGAGCAAGTCTGCCTCCTGCAGCGGGAGCTGGAGGGCAGGGCAGGAAGTCAGGAATGGAAAAAACCTAAAATGTTATCCAGCTCCCAGAAGGTCATAATGAATTAAACCTTTGGGATCAATCTCTCAATCAAAGACTTGTTGAAAAAGAGAACCAAAGAGACCTACTCTTTCCCAGAGAAGAGACAGCAAGGAACATAATCATATCACATAGGCTTTTCTGTCAAAAGACCCACGTCAGGGTGCAGGTAAGCTTCCAACTCTTGATTTAGGATCAGGTCATGATCTCAGGATCATGAGATGGGGTGCCGGACATGGAGCTTGCTTGGGATTCTGTCTTGTTCTGTGCCTCTCCTACCTCCTCTCTGAATGAAAGGCAACAAAACCTCGAAAGACAAACACACACACACGAATAAAAAGAAAAGAAAAGAAAAAAGAAAAGAAAAGAAAAGAAAAAAGAAAAGAAAGAAAAGAAAAGAAAGAAAAGAAAAGAAAAGAAAAAAGAAAGAAAAGAAAAAAAAAGAAAAGAAAAAGAAATAAAGAAAAGAAAAAAAAGAAAAGAAAAGAAAGAAAAGAAAAGAAAAAGAAAAAAGAAAAAGAAAAGAAAAGAAAAGAAAAGAAAAGAAAAGAAAAGAAAAGAAAAGAAAAGAAGAAAAGAAAAGAGGAAAGAAAAAAACCCGTGGGAACTAGTTGGAAGCTCCTGGTAGTTTGGGAGTGAAGTTCTCAAGTCACCAAATTCAGGACACATAAGTCACTCCTACTAGATAGGGAAGCCAATCTAGGGTTTTCTGACCTAGAGAATATTATTATTCTGTGAATCAAAAAGATAGTCCTGGTTTAAGCACAAACTGCTCTCTTGGTCTCCTGTTTTCAAGCACTTAAAAAATAGCTCCAAGCTGACACCTGTCTGTATTTCAAATTCAGCGGTCCCATGTCCGCAGTCACCACTTCCACTCCTCCGGCTTTCCTTCTCCTTCCCAATCTTCTGTGTTCGGTTTCCACCACGATTCTAGCCACACAGCCTGGAAGTCTTAGGAGTAGAGTTGATTCCTGCCATTCATGTCCTACTCCCTACATGACACGAGGGTCTCCCTGGATCTCTGAATTATATGCTCCTTCCCTTCACCTAGTCTCTTGTTAAGCATCATGTAATTGGTCTTCTTACCCCCCACCCCCGGCTTCTACTCTAACCCAATCAGCATTGGTCCGAGGCCAATATATGGTCCATAGATTAGATTCAATTTCCAAACGAAGGATTCGAGTGCTCTGAAAAATTGAACGCACTGGGCAGTTAGCCAGAGTTTGTCCGTCTCCATCATTCCCTGTTATTTTACATGTGATCTGTTTCATTCATTTTACTACCTGTCTGGTTCCTGTAGAAGTTATACATTTTGCAAATCCATTTGACAGATTGTGGCAAATAGAGCATAGCAGTGGAGAGGTGGAGATTTGTGCCAGCGGAGTTTGGTTGGTGTTTCAGGCTACGGTGCATTCCAGCTCTGTGCCCTTTGGCAAACCCCGTAACCTCTCCAAGCCTGAGCTTCGTTATCTAGGAAATATGATCCCACAGGGATTCCAAGTTAGTGGAGTTGTGGGAGAATTAAGTAAGAAACTGCATATAAGGGGCACCTGGGTGGCTCAGCCGGTTAAGCATTAGGCTCTTGATTTCTGTTCAAGTCATGATCTCAAGTCATGAGCCCCAGTCCTGCATCAGACTCCACGCTGGGCATGGAGCCTGCTAAGGTTCAATCTCACCCCCTGCCTCTGCCTCCCCCCAACCCCTATGTGCTCATAATCTCTCTTCCTGCTCCCCCCAAAAAGGAAAAAGAAATTGCACATAAAAAAGGTTAGCACAATGCGTAGTCCATATTAGATGCTCTAGGAACTTTAATCATGGTCCTCGTCATACAAACACAAACCCAATCATGCCATTCCTGTCTCAAAACCCTTTCTTATCAAATCAAATGCTTAACCACCTTATTCCAGGCTGTTCATGATCTAAGCCCTAACTACCTTTGTAACTTTTCCTTACTCACTACCTTCTTTTCTGTACCCTGTCCCCAAGCCAAACTGAAGTGAATTATATATAATGAGTCTCTTTGATCAAAATGATCCAGCTGCTAAAATGTCCTTTTCTTTCACTGCTTCATCTTATTACTACCTATTCTCTGAGACACAGTTCACATGCCATCTTGATTTAGTTAGCTTTCTGGTTGCCAATGATCGAAATTAATTCATATTCCCAAAGGCGAAAAGGGAAATTACCAAATTGAAACAGTGAAGTTGGCCTAAGGAAAGAACTGGAGCCAAGTTCTAAATAGTTGTTGAGATTTTTTTTTTCTAACTTTGCTTTTCTCTTCACTTCTGCTTCATTCCTTTTTTTTTTTTTTAAATATGCTCTTTCTCTGCAATTACGTCAAATTAAAAGAATATGCTGTGCACAGACAGCTCCCAGGTTTATAGGAACACGAAACTTGCCTGCTTCACACTGGAGATGGACTCCACTGTCTTTTAGCCACAATTCCAAAATCTCTGTCATCTCCATTTGAAGTGGCTTAGGTCAGTCAAGTGGGGGAGGTGAGCTAGACAGGATATTTTTTTTTAATAAATTTATTTTTTATTGGTGTTCAATTTGCCAACATACAGAATAACACCCAGTGCTCATCCCGTCAAGTGCCCCCCTCAGTGCCCGTCACCCAGTCACCCCCACCCCCTGCCCACCTCCCTTTCCACCACCCCTAGTTCGTTTCCCAGAGTTAGGAGTCTCTCATGTTCTGTCTCCCTTTCTGATATTTCCCACTCACTTTTTCTCCTTTCCCCTTCATTCCCTTTCACCATTTTTTATATTCCCCAAATGAATGAGACCATATAATGTTTGTCCTTTGATTGACTTATTTCACTCAGCATCATACCCTCCAGTTCCATCCACGTCGAAGCAAATGGTGGGTATTTGTCATTTCTAATGACTGAGGAATATTCCATTGTATACAGAGACCACAGCTTCTTTATCCATCATCTTTCGATGGACACCGAGGCTCCTTCCACAGTTTGGCTATTGTGGACATTGCTGCTAGAAACATTGGGGTGCAGGGGTCCCAGCGTTTCACTGCATCTGTATCTTTGGGGTAAATCCCCAGCAGTGCAAAATACCATGGACTTTCTTCAGAGAGTTGGAACAAATTATTTTAAGATTTGTTTGGAATCAGAAAAGACCCTGAATAGCCAGGGGAATATTAAAAAAGAAAACCATAGCTGGGAGCATCACAATGCCAGATTTCAGGTTGTACTACAAAGCTGTGGTCATCAAGACAGTGTGGTATTGGCACAAAAACAGACACATAGATCAATGGAACAGAATAGAGAACCCAGAAGTGGACCCTCAACTTTATGGTCAACTAATATTCGACAAAGGAGGAAAGACTATCCACTGGAAGAAAGACAGTCTCTTCAGTAAATGGTGCTGGGAACATTGGACATCCACATGCAGAAGAATGAAACTAGACCACTCTCTTGCACCAGACACAAAGATAAACTCAAGATGGATGAAAGATCTTAATGTGAGACAAGATTCCCTCAAAACCCTAGTGGACGGGATCTTCCTACATTACCTGGGCTCGAAAGAACTCACCTAAAGAGAAAGGGCAGGAGAGCACAGGAGGGGCAGGTGGCTGGCTGGTGGTCTGGATATACCAAGATTGCCCGCGGGCACTTAGGAATTACTCACTGTGTGCCAAGCACTGTTTTAAATGCTCTAAATATGCTACCTCATTTCTCCACTAGAGGTTATTACAAACTCCATTTTATGGGTGAAAGCGCTGAGTTACTAAGCATTTGCATAACTTGCAAGAGGTCACACCACTCACTAACAAACGGTAGAGCCAGGAGTCAAACAGACCCACCCCTTGCCCCCACACAGACACTTCAGCCTGTGGCTGTTACATCTGTCCCTGGCAATGAAACTTTCCCCAAGCTTTCAGAAGCGAGGGGTCTCTAACTTTCTCTAACCCCCCCTATCTTCTTCTTTTTTTTTTTTTTTTTTTTTTTTTTTTTGGTATATGCCACTTTCCTCATATGAGAGTCATTATTTGTGCATGTATCTTAGTTACCTTAACTATAAGCATCCTAAGGTCAGGGGCCTCATCTTCTCCATCACTGTGTCTTCCACAGTGCCCAGCACGGGTTCTGGTGATTGGCATATTCTTCATAAATAGTTTTTGAGCTCTTGACCAGATCCATGAGATTCTAATTGGTGTCATTGGTATTTATCCTTAAGAGATAACATCCCAGGGATCCCTGGGTGGCTCAGCGGTTTAGTGCCTTGCCTGAGGCTCAGGGCATGATCCTGGAGTCCCGGATTGAGTCCCAGATTGGGCTCCCTGAATGGAGCCTGCTTCTCCCTCTGCCTGGGTCTCTCATGAATAAATAAATAAAATCTAAAAAAAAAAAAAAAAAAAAAAAAAAAAAAGAAAAGAAAAGAGAGAGAGATATTAAATATATAATATATTAACTGTGTTCCTCAGTACTACAGCATCCTAGCAACTACTAACTTTATTTTTTTACATGCAAGACTGTTTGTTAGAGGTAAAAATTTGAGACAGTATTTCTGAGTGATTGAACATCCTCATTACTAGGATATTAAATTACGTTTTACTGAAATCAGAATTTGAGAATTCCAGCAAAGCCTGAAAACCTTCACCTTAGAAAATGTCTTTGAGAATAATTCTTGGCATTTGCTCTTTCACAGGCCTAGTCTGAAATGTTCGGCCAAAGTTCCACATTTTTAAACCACTCTTCTATAAACCAGTAGTTTTCAACACGTCAAAACAGGCACTTGAAGAGTCTTCAGTTTAAATTTTTAAAAATTACCGTATGTTTTGATTAATGAACCGTATTTTAGAGAAGTGAGGCAGAACTGAAAGCGGATGGCCAAAAGACTGGGTCCTGCCATGTGGAGCTGGGACCTTTCCCTTTCTCAAGGCTTTGGAAGCTGCTCAGCACGGGGGCACTACTACGTCAAAGTGGATGGAAGAACATGGTCAGATCCATCCTACAGAATGTGAACAATGTGTTGTTTCACGTTCACCCCGTCTAATCCAGTATTTTCCAAACCAGTGGTCTTTTACACTGTTACCTGCACAGAAAATATGATCTTACTCGTGTGTTTATTTATTCAACAATAACTCCTTCAGCAAGAAAAATGCACAATCCGCATCCTCCCTTCCTCACTTGAGCTCTCAGAAGCAGTCAACACTGCAAGCCTTTCTCTTTTTCTTATTCTTTCTCTTACCTTCCTTCTATGACCCATCTGTCTCCGGCTCCTTATGCTACCTGTCCGATCCCTCCTATCTGTCTATGTACCTGCTCATCTCGCCCTACCTCACCGTTCGCTGGTGAAGTTACTCAAAGCTCCATCTTAAGCCTCTACATTTTTTGTGCCATTTATTTTCTCCTCATCAACTGGACTTCTGTACATAGATAACTCATGAGTATATATTTCTGGTAGTGACTTTTCTTTGTGCTGTAGACTTCTGTGTCGAACTGTCTACTCACCATCCGTTTAGATGGTTCAGTGGCAATTCGGGTTTAATATTTCCCATGATTTTCCTTTCCAGGAAACTTAGAACTCCGAATTTGAATTCAAAAAGAATGGAATTACCATCCATCCATTTGTGCAAGCATAAAACGAGGCATTGTGACAACTCCCCACTCTGCCTCCCCTAATATTGAATCCATCAGCAGATCCTTGATTTGACCCACCAGATATCCCTGTTCTGTCCATAGGTTTTCATTTCTCATATCCCTCGCCATCTGATCATACAACTTCTTGATTAAAACCCTTCAATTATTTTCTCTATTTTCTTACAGTAAAACATAAAGTTACCATAGTTGTTAAGACTGTGCTTTGTCTTCCTTTGCTTTCAATTTCAATTTATATTTCACTTTAATTTTTTAAGCACACATTTTACTAAATCATAACATGTTACAGAAAAGTGCCCACATCATAAGTGTATAGCTTGGTGAATTTTCAAGCCATACCCGTGGAACCAGTCTCCAGAATTAATAAATAAAACATTCCCTGTATCCAGAAGTGTCCTGTCTGCCCTCTTTGGTCACAACGCTGCAAAGGTGGCTACTGTCTTGATCTTTACTACTGCACATTAGTTTTGTTAATTTTACAACTTTATATAAATGGAAATGAATGGTGTGTAGTTTATAAATTCTGGCTTCTTTTGTTCAAAACTAAGTTGCCCTCACTACACTGAAATATCCCTTTGTCATATATAAATTGACTGTGTATACATGGCCTTATTTGTATACGAACTCCTCTGTTCCATCCATCTATTTTGCACCAACAACATACATTGCTGTGTTTATTAACATGCCAGTTATTCTGCTGCTGTATAAAATTTGTTGGATGAATATACCACATTGTTTAAATCCTGTTATTGATAAAAATTTGGGTTATTTGTAGTTTTTTTAATTATTACAAATAATGTCACTTGAGCATTCTTATTAGCATCTTCTGGTGAATATACCAAATATAAATGAATATGTATATATGAATATAAATCTAGACAGAGGGCATGTATTTGTTCTGGTTTAGTACATATTTCTGATATTTTCCAAAAAATTCTTATAGCAATTTATGTTCCTACCAACACTGATTATGTCATCCCAACCCTTGTCATTATCTGTTCAAATTCCAACAATGGCCATGCGGTAATAGCAAATTGGGTTTTATTTATTTATTTATTTTTTATTTTTTTGCAAATTGGGTTTTAATTTGTATTTTCCTTGTAACTAAAGAAGTTGAGTGCCTTTCACTTGTTTTTTTTGGCCATTTGGAGGTTGTCTTTATTTGATGCTTGTCCAGGCATTTTGCTCATTTTTTTTTTCCTATTGCACCATGGGTAATTTCAAGCAGATTTGAGGCTGTTGCTTTCTTTTTCCTCCACATATTCGGGCTATGAGTCCTTTGTTGAAAATACATATAGCAAATATCCTTTCCCAATCTGTACTTTTCCACTTCATTTTCTTAATAGTGTATTTTGATAAATAACACTTTAAAAATATTTTATTTATTCATGAGTTAGAGAGAGAGAGAGAGAGTCTTCTCCCTCTCACAGGCAGAGGGAGAAGCAGGCTCCATGCAGGGAGCCCAATGTGGGACTCAATCCCAGGACCCCTGGGATCAGGCCCTGAGCCAAAGGCAGGCACTCAACAGATGAGCCACCCAGGAGTCCCAATAACACTTATTTTTTAATGTGTTCAAATTATCAAATTTTTTTATGGTTAGTGTTTTCTGCCTATTTAATAAATCTTTTTTAAAATAAATCTTTAATCAAAACTAAAAGTCAGTTTATTTCTAAAATCTTTATTGTTTTGCTTTTCACAATTAGATCTCAGCTACATTTGGGATGATTTTTTTTTTTCCCTGTACAGCCTGTAATATGGTTTAAGAAACTTTTCCTCCATATGAATGTACAATTGACTTGGAATCATTAATAAAAAGACCATGTCTTTCCCTGTAACACTGAAATAATATTTTTGTTATGAACCAAGTGATGGTTTTTAGGTGAGTCTGTTCTGAACTCACTGACCTATTGGTCAAATGGTCTGTACTTCCACCAATATCACCTTGTATTTATCCCTACAGCTTTATAATCAGTTTTTATATAGGGCAATATGGTTCTTACAGTTTGTTCTTCTTTGAATTGCCTTGCTATTTGCATTTCAATGGCATTTTAGTATCAGCTTGCCAATCTCAAGATAAATGAACTGAACTTTTATTTGGGATTTTATTGATTTGGTAAAACCACTTAAAAAGAACTAGTATCCTACAATATTGACTTTTCCAATACATAAAATGATCCCTCCATCCATTTAGGTTTACTTTAATTCATCTCAATCATGATTTTTAGTTTTCAGTGTAGAGGTTTTTCACATCTTCTATTAGATTTATTTGTGGGTGTTAGTTTTTTAATACAATTTTTTAAAATTGGAATGGTGGGTTTGCTGCAATCCAGCTCCTTTCTTTATCTTAATTTTTCTCTCATTCTGGCCACATACACTGGCCTTTTCCCTGAAGTTTCCCTTCTTCCACAAGCCCTTTGTCTTTTACCTTCCTCTTCTTGCAGTGCTCTCCTCTTGCACTCCTCTCATCACACAACTGATCTCTGCTCATACTTTCATACTTTCTATCTCAGAGAAATTTCACATTCTCAGGAATATCTTCTTCTTAGATACAACCTCCCTGTCTAATCTACCATAGCAGTACCTAGCCATTTTAGCCATTTTTTTTTTATGTCACTTGAAAGCTGTTTGGCTTTTTAAAATTTTATTCATTCATGAGAGACACACACACAGAGAGGCAGAGACACAGGCAGAGGGAGAAGCAGGCTCCATACAGGGAGCCCGATGTTGGACTTGATCCCGAGTCTCCAGGACCACTCCCTGGGCTGAAGACGGTGCTAAACTGCTGAGCCACCGGGCTGCCCCTCTGTTTGGCTTTGTAATTATCTGATTTATGTCTATGTGAGCTCTATAAGGGCAGGATCATGTCTGTTTCTTTTCACCCTATTATCTGCAAGGCCTAGCAAAGCACCTGGCCCTTGGCTGGATACAAATACAGATTTTTAAATGAATGAAAGAATTCATGAATGAATGAGCTTCATCTTGGTTCTAGGCACTGTGTGAATATCTGGGGATAAGGAAGTGAACCAAACATAGTACAAGTCTTGGTTTCTTCCCATTTCAGAAATTGTTCTCCTCACTTTTTTTTAAGAGCACAAATATCATCACAGTCTACATTAATAATACCCAACCTCTTGATCTCTGATTTTGTATTTTTCCCCTTTACTCTTCCAACCTTTTTAATTATTATACTATACTAAATAATAATGATTTTAATTGATATTTGTAATAGGAATTTAACACTAAAGCTTTTAAAAATACACTCAATTTTTAAATAAATGAAGACATATATGTATATTATGCCTCCCTTCCTCCCTCTCTCTCTCTCTCTCTCTCTCTCTCCAATAAGAAGCCCAGAGAATCCCTGAGTTCTTGGCTGGTGATTGCAATTTTAATTGTCATTTAATAGAATTCAATAAACTTATGTAGAAAAATAACTCCATCGTCATCAACTAGTCTAGCTCTCCATCTGTTGTGGGAATCTTCTCCACAGAGTACCTGATATAAAATCATCAGGAGTCAGCTTGAACATTTGAAATGGCAGGGATTATTTGTTTGGTCTCATCCAAAGTATGTGACATTGGTACTGATAAAAATTTGCAGGAAACCTAGCATCAGCAGCAGTGAGACTGGGATAATGAGGCAAGTATAGCAAAAAAGCCTTACTTCAGTATTCCTTGTTGGGGATTTTGAGAGTGATAATTAATCACATCCCTTTCCCATCTGGATCCTGAAACAAGCAAGAAACAGAAAGAGTCATCAGGTACAGATCAAAATATCGACTTTATTGCCCATTAAAGCTAGATTGGAAACAATTGTTTTGTATATAATGAAAAAAATGAGGCTTATTACTACTTCCTCTGAAGTTTAGACACACCTGAAGTGAAAACATGACTATCAGAAATGTTGATTTCTCTAATAGGAGGGCCAGAGTGAAAACATTGTATATGACTTTTAAATCATTGGCTCCAGCCAAACGAGTGATGGATGTTAGATCCTCACTGATTCATCAATCAAATAAATCAGTCTTCTTCCCAAAGAGAGGAGTGTAAGGCAAGAAAGAGGATACCCATGTGTACTGTTGACACTCTTCTTACCTGGAGAATGAAATGTTTGTTGCCTCAAGGAAGTTGAAATATAGATGAATAGCATTCTACTTAATGTATTTTTTGGCATTATCTATGACATACTATCAACATATATTCAAAGCTATTATAAACCACTGATATCACAGAACAGTGAAAAATATTTACAAGTCATATATATGATAAGTGATTGATACTCAGAACATATAAGTATTCCTACAGTTCTGAGTGCCTGGGTGGCTCAGTCAGTTAAGTGTCTGCTTTTGGCTCAGGTCATGATCCCAGTGTCTGGGATCGAGCCCCACGGCAGGCCCTCTGCTTAGTAGGGAGTCTGCTTGTCTCTGCCCCTCCTCTCTTCTCATGCATTCTCTCTCTCTGACTCATGCCTCTCGCTTTCTCAAATAAATAAATGAAATTCTAAAAAAAATAAAAAAAGAATTCCTACAATTCAACAATACAACAAATAACCTGATTAAGAAATGATAGGCAAAGAATCTGAAAAGACATTTATCCAAACAAGATATAGAAATGACCAAAGCAAGCATCCAGATACTTAACACCAGTAGTCATTAGGGAAAGATACTTAACACCAGTAGTCATTAGGGAAATGTAAATCAAAACCACAATGAGAAACAAATTAGTATCTGAAAAGCAGAAAATAATAAATAATGATGAAAATGTAAAGAAATTGGAATTCTTGTATATTGCGGATAGGAATCCAAAATGGCGCAGCTATTTTGGAAATGGAAATAGAAATGGAAAACATTATGACAATTCCTCAAAACATTAAACCTAGAATTAGCATATGGTCCAGCAGAGCTCAGAGCTGAGCCCTGAGTGACTATAATATCCAGAGACAGCCTTAGGTTATAGGGGTTCCATTTTACCACTTCTCGAGAATTTGCACGGCACCATATTGCATAGGATTGCATTATGTCCATTTAAATGTTCTTTCTCTTCCTTTGAAGCATGCTGAACTTCAGTTTTGAGAATTGTTATGGAATATAGTTGACCCATGTGATTTTTGTCGAAAACTGTAGATGTCATTAATCCTTCTCAGCATCCCATCAGAATTCTACAAGTAAAATTAATTATAATGCACTCTAGCCCCTTTAAGTATCATCATAACCATTTTTAAGTGATACGTTGGTGTTTGTAGACTTTTCCTTTAGGCAGTGTGTGTAACTTTAGGGTTGGAGGGTGACAATAAGCAAATAGAGTAAGGGAAGAATAGGCAGAGGGCAACATGGTTTAAACCATTCTCAGGGGATCCCTGGATGGCTCAGCAGTTGAGCATCTGCCTTTGGCCCAGGGTGTGGTCCTGGCGACCCGGGATCGAGTCCCACATCAGGCTCCCTGCATGGAGCTTGCTTCTCCCTCTGCCTATGTCTCTGTCTCTCTCTCTCTCTGTATCTCTCATGAATAAATAAATAAAATCTTAAAAGAAAATAAACCATTCTCAACAGCTATAGAACATGAGAGGAACTGAACAACTAAATCTCTATCACCTGTTTCTAGATCAAACAGGGCATTTTCCTGATAAAATGTTCCTTATACCTTCCTTTCTTTCTCCTTCCTTGCTACCCCCCTCTGATGTTCAGTAGAGTCAATAAGAAAGGAACCTTTTCATTGTAGACACCATTTGCTATCTATCTACCCCCCTCCCCCCAGAAAAGAACATCAGAACTTGGAAAGGTAATGCCAACATGCCTTTCAAAATTTGGACCCGTGAAACAGGACACTGTGTGGAGCCTTAGAAGAATCCAGCCAATATTACTTTTGTTAATATCCTGTTTGAGCTTGTTAACTGGTTATTTATCCAGGCTTAGTTTACTCAAAATGAAAATAGTCTCAGTTAATTTTGCATAAAACAATAAGCATTCTGTTTATTTTGTTTTGTTTTGTTGTTTTTGTTTGTTTGTTTTGTTTTGTTGTCATCACACTGTTCTCTTTCTCCTGTTGAAATCATCTAATGTCTCTGAGTTTAAAATCAGGATTCTCGAGCATAATGAGTATCCTGCTCCTAGATGACATAGGTCAGGTACATAGACCATGAACCCTGAGTATCAGCAGACAGTTTGCTTTGTCTTTGTTTTTTCTTGGTAATGTTTACCATCTGTTTACCCTGCTAAAATGATATTATCATGAGTTCATACCAAAGTGCTAAAGGCACCTCTGATAGAACAATTCTGTATGTCAACACATTCCATCATTTTCTTCTCCATGCCCCAAAACTATTCCTAAAAATTTAGTTCTCTGTGCAAATATTTAAAATGAGATTCTCTTCATAAGCCTACTCATTTCAGGGGATCCCTGGGTGGCTCAGCAGTTTAGCACCTGCCTTTGGCCCAAGGTGTGATCCTGGAGACCCAGGATCAGGTGCTGCATCAGGCTCCCTGCAGGGGGTCTGCTTCTCCCTCTGTCTGCATCTCTGCCTCTCTCTCTCTCTCTTTGTGTGTCTCATGAATAAATAAATAAAATATTAAAAAAAAGAGAAGTCTACTCATTTCAGTAGAGCACAGAACTAAGAAAGGTTCAGTAAAAGAGAAAGTGCTTGAAAACACGGGATAATTATCAATTTATCAGAACTTTGGAATAAATACAATTCAAAAATGAAAAAGACTGTGGTCTGCAATATTTCCTTTGAAACTACAAGTTAAGATTATGTTGGCCAAATGACGTAGAAAAGATACTACAGTGATAGGATTTGTCTCTTCAGGGCCACGGATTTGATAGAACACAGAGAATTGCTCCAGTGAATTATCTTAAATCTTTGCTGCTCTTTAGCATTTTTACATATTCTGTATCATTATCTCATTCAGTCCTTAAAACAACCCAATGAAACAGGCTTCTCTTATAGGTAAGGAAACCAAGATTGAGGAGATACGGGTCTTAGAAGTAAAGAGGTTTGGATCTATTCCTATGTATTTTGACTTTTTGTCTAATAAAGTTTTTTTTTTTTTTTCCCCATTCCACAGCTACTTCCAATGTTCTCCAGTATTAATAGTGACCTCTGGCTTTATTAATAAGACTTCTGTGAACTCCAGGCATATATATTTGTCTGTATCTAATTTCCTAATTTGGTTTATAAAGAATTCTACTCCATAAATCAAATCAGTAGCTTCATTGGCATTCTGGCCAATTAGATGGACTATGTCCCAACATTTCAGGCCAAATATTAAAAGAAAAACAAACAAACCCCAATTTCCTGAATGCAAATCATTTTTCCAAAAGTCACGTGGCTGCTTTTATCCTCCGTCACCACAAAAAGCAACGTGCAGTTTGAGGAAGCCCATGTGGGGTATAACAACATGGCTATGAAACCAGAGATGTCCAAAAGAAGCACTTAATTCATTCTTACCCTAATTGTCTCTTCGTCGGTCACTAGCATTTAAACAGGCAAAACCTTACCCTTTCATTTGTTCAACTTGAAAACAAGGACAGCATCTTGATTTATCTTCCTCAGAATCCCTAAATCCTCTTTGTTTGGCGAGCAGAAGTTTGTTGTAACTTAAATATGTCTCCACCTTCTCTACCCTAGTTCATGTCACCACCATTTCTCGGGCGGACACTTCTGGAAGCTTCTAACACCTTCCTGTTTCCACACACCCCTTCTAGCCCCACTCATTTTTCACAAGATAGTCAAAAGGATCCTGAGGGAAGTGCCTGGCTCTCCAAATTACTCTCCTAGCAGTTTCTACCTTGTTTATTAATCTCAAGCCATTCTGGTATCTGGTATTTTTCTAACTTGCCAACTTTGACACTTCCTCCTCCATTTGGTTGAAATGCTTATTTTCTATAGTTTTACATGACTTGCTCTTTTGGCTTCTTTGGGAGTCAGTACAAATGCATCTTTTCAGAAGAAGCCTTTCTTGCTACTCCAACTTGCATGATGTCTCTCAGTGATTCTTTAGCGCAGTACCCTGTTTATTTTTTTATAAATGTTTGGTACGGTGGGAAAAAAGTTCCAGTCGTGTGTTGTGTACTTCCTAGTTTTCTGTTTCTTCTACCATACTGTACGTTGCAGGAGGCCAGTGACCATATATGTATTTTAATTGTCACTGGGTGTTATACTATATGTTGGCAAATTGAATTTAAATAAAATATTAAAAAAAATAAAAATTAAAAATAAAATGGGGAGAAAAAGTCCTCACTGTCTATGTACCTAGCTCAGTATTTGTACTGTAATGTATATACTCACTAATTGTTTGATGAATGAATAGATGAATGAAATTAGTAAAGTGAATGAGTGAATGAACAAACATGAATAGTAACTATTCAAAGCATCATTATATTGAAAAGAGAGCTGATTGCTATAAACCCAACTTCCAATCTGACTTCTCTTTATTACTTTCTTTCATTAGAAATGATTAAATGACTCATCATCTTTACTATTATATTATGCTTTGTTCCCATGAACCCTTATTACTTAATTAAATTATATCTGAAGTGCAAGCTATGCACATACTTTGTCAATGTTTTTTTCTTGTTGAGTTGCTTTTTATCAAAACTAGCATGAATAGTTTTGGACATTTGATTTCCCCCTTTAGCTTCCATGTTGAACCAAAGTTACATTATTCTACAAATGGGGGAGATACAATTTCTCTGCACTCCACAAATGGTCATAGGCTGTCTTAATACTTGTGTTTCCTTGTCTCTTGGGCTTATGCAAATGTACCTTTATATAAACAGTGGATTTGGCCTGAATATTCTGGTTTTAAACAGTAAATTATGTTAATAGAAATGAATATTACCAAAAAATCAATAACCTCTATGCCTAGACTGAATGTACACCATCAACACTAATACTTAATGCACAAGAAAATCGGCTGATAAAAAACTGCTTCAAAATAAATACAATATTAGAAAAAGGGTGCAAAGACAAAGGAGAAGGGGATATTTTATATCCTAAACATTTTATGTCTTAAGTACACCTCACACCTAACACCTAATCCTGGCAATAGTCTTCTTGAGAAGGAATCATTTTATTCTTTATGAAGGTAAAATATGTTACATTTCAATGACATATATGTTTAGAAGTCATAAGTTAGTATAATACCTTATCGGAGATTTAATCTAAAATTAAGTCCAATTTTATAGTCCCAGGAATTTTCTACTTTTTCAAACTTCCCTTGAAGGCAAAATTCATGTTTGGAGATTAATAGCTCCTCCTACTCATGTTGGCCTCGTCTGATTGAGTCTTTGAGAGAGTGGGAATTACCCTTCAAACATTCAATGGCAAAGAAGTTGGGAGAGAAACTTAACTACCCTTTCTTTCCCAAACAAATAATATACTTTTTTTGAAATTTCCATTGTCCCTTTATTTTGTCTTTGTTTCTCCAAACATTACAAATTTGCTATCATCTCCCTTTCCTATTCGATGATCTGTTTTCCTGGATCAATACTTTTCAGAGTAGACGTTATCGAACAGAACACTGGAAGGGTTGTTGATTTGACCCTTTTTGTCATTGCACTCTGTGGCATTATGTTGAATCTAAGTTAAATGAGATTATAGTATGCCATTATCACTCTGTTTTTCAATTGTTTCACATACACATCAGCAGGTTGTATTTTCTGATGGTCAATTGCAAATGCTCATGACTCGCAAAATGTGTGCTTTGGAGAAGTGTGTATGAAAAGTTAACCCAGAAATGTGTATGAAAAGTTAACCCAGAATTCCTAGAGGAAATATATTATTTCATAAAATATAAGGTTTGGATGTTGCTCATCAGAGGAAATTAAGCCAGTGCTCTTGTGGTACCAGGCACTGACCATGATGCAGCCATGTCCTATCCTGGTCAGCAATGTGCAAAAACTAACCAGTCGTTCATGCTAGCCTATTTGTGGTCCCCAGTCTATATAATACTGTGGGCAGCGTGAGCTCTCAATAAATAGTGCAGAGGATCTGCTTGACACTTTTTGACAAATCTCCCTGTGAGTTAGAAACAAACTCCATGTAGAGCTGAGGGATAATTAAAATGTGGCTAAAGGGTCCTATGCCAACAACAATCACTTTGTTTTTTTTAACATGAGCAACTTATTTTTAGCTTCATTTTAGAGGTAATTTTATGCAGAAGGGAAATTGGGTTGGATTCTCAGAGATGCTTTTGTCCTTATCAGAATACCTTTGTTCCACATCTTACACAGGACCCTGTTGATTTCATGCAAAATTATGCAGGAAGAAGTAAAAAGGGAACATTCTCCAGCCATGTGCCTGGTTTTCTTTAAACCATGTCAATACTGCTTATGAGAAATACTGTCATCGCCTTCTTTAGAACTTATTAAGAGAAGCAGGAGGTGGATATAAACTAATCAAATGTATAGACTATTTTTAAATGTCTAACAATGCCAAGCACAGGCACTCATTGTCCTGCTTAAAATTCTAGACTTAATTAGTGTAGCAATCTCGTTCTTAAATGGGAGACCCTGGAACATAGTTGGAAAATAATGCACTTGGGAGTTAGCTGGAGCAAGGTTCCTTCCTGACTTAGCAGAATGACCTGGTATAAGGCCTTAGAATTGGTGGAAATAATAAAAATCTCTTAATTTGTAAGCTGAAGTTAATTATCCCTACATCATAAGGTCCAGATATGATTACATAAATAAAATACGCAGAACAGTTTCCATTACGGTAACAGCAGCCAGTATGTATTAATTAACATAATCATGCAACTAAATGCAACAATGCAACTGTATAACTAGAAATAATTTGGCTTCTCAAATTTTGTTTCACTTAAAAATTTTTTACTGAGGTATAGTTGACATATAGCATTATATGTGTTTCGATGTATGATATGATGGTTTAATATTTTTATATATTGTGAAATGATTATTATAATAATTTTTTTTAAAAAGCAAACCTTTCCCCATTTCCTTCACTCAGCAAAAGATTTCTTCGCATGTAACTTTGAATATAATCTCAAGCCTCTTTTCCCTTTAATTATCATACATTCTAAATGAAGAGACTCTGAGTTAATGAGGTTTTGTTTCATGTAAGCCATCATAAGTAAAAGGAATTTTAATCACATGGACAGAGCTACATAAATTTAACATTGTACTTAATCATGAAATTACATCATTTAAATATTACCCCCGTTAAAGACCCTTTCTTGGCTGTAGTACTTCATGAGGCCTAATTGGTTCACTCCAAATATGGCTGACAATATTTAAGAGGGATAAAAGAACAGCTGTTGCCCAATAATTGTTGGGAACTCTTCCGTATACGAGAATATTCTCCCACAGAATATGAGTTACTGTATTCCTGCAGAACATTGCAGATAAGGTCATTTTGTGTTTTAGTCTATTAAGTCTTCCAGTTTGGTACAAATATAAATAGAGCTGAATAAAATTATAATTGCACAAATAAAAAGTGCATAGAACAAGCCCACTTCATAAAATCAGGTATTTTCCCAGAGGTCAGTCATAGCAGCATGCTCCATGGGATAAAAATGTTTAACATGAACACACAAAGATGACAAAGTCATCTCAAAACCTGAGCTGTTAAGTTTTCATAAAGGTGAGACAATATAATTACCGTTGATGTATGAAAAGAAACGTTATTTTGCCCTGACTATGCATTTAAAATATTTTGATCATTTTCTCAGTTTCCACCAATTCTAGCAATAAACCAAGGTTCTCTCTACTCCTAATACAGGAGGGAAAGTAAAAGAAGACCTGGCTTATGCTCACATGTTCATTACACTTTACAAGACAGGTTTGTTCACTACACGACTTAGACACTAACCCAAAGTACCATGTAGGAGAGAAGGGTGCTTTGTTTTTAGAATATAAAATAGCAATATCTGAACCTAGAATAAATTCAAGGGTGGTATGAACTCCGTTAAAAATTGCAATCATCTCTATCTCATGGTTGATAGGCGGTCAGCAAACTATGCATGGAAGACGGTGTGTGGATTTTTAGTACCAAGTTTTTGGAATGTCCGCTGAGAACAGATGGGGTGGGGGGATTTATAAAACTCTAGTCTTACATTAAGAATTAAATTAGTTTGATGTTTGTTAAACTGTGACTTTTTTTTCCTGTTTTCCAGTGATTTACTTTTTTTCCAAAATGGACTTTCTAAATTTTTAGGTGTTTGTCTCATTTACGTCACAAATTTTGAGAGAGAGAAGAAAGGAAAGAAGAAGAAGAGAGGGGGAATAGAATCCACAGTCTATAAGGGAAATGGCTGGCACTTAGGAGAAGACAATTAATGGGGGAAGAAGTCCCAGTGAAGGGGAAAATACGAACTGAATTAAATTTATTGAGTGCTAATAATTTTTATAATAATAGCAGTTACCAGTTATTAAATGTTGGCCGTATGCCAGCTACTCTATTAAGTACCGTGTCTGGCTTTTGTCAAGTAGTCCTCATAAAAACCCTGTGAACTGATAGTATGTTTATATGCATTTTACAAATAAGAAAAAAAAATGATGCTTCAATATAGCAAATAACTTGCTCAAGGCCATAGAGCTAATAAATGGCAGAGCTGAGAATTGAGCCAAGATGGATTTGGCTTCAAAATGTATCTTGTAACCCGTAGGATGTACTGCAATGGGCTAAGCGTTTTGAATGCGTCATCCCATTGACTTCTTGCAACATGTTGAACATACACGGTGAAGCTCCTTATTTTGTTATTAGACAAAAATATTGAAGTTCAGAGAGGCTCATGAATGTACCTAAGTTGAACTAGCAGAGTAAGGGTTTGGACCACGTCTGTGTCGCTCTGTACCAAGGAACACATTTGTTTGGAGGAGTAAGTAAATGGATAGGAAGGTTTAAGACTTCAAAGAAACCGAAGACATCACCGCTTGCCTTCCTGGAAATTCTAGGAGGATTCATAGTGGGGGTGATGACTCTCTGAAAGCACTGAGACTTGAAAGTGAGTCAGGTTTGGTTCTTCTGCTCTTGCCAGCTTTATACCATATTCTTCATTTGATTGGTTTCGATCACCCTTTCCTGTGAGTTGTTTTGAATCCAGAATCGCTTTTACCTGAGTAAGAAGAAGAAAATGGAAGCCAGAAAACTGATTAGAAAAGAAATGAAAGCAATTCCGTGAGTGCCTGTTGGTCATGAATCCAGCCCCCCACCCCCACCCCGCCAAGATTGATGACTTACAGGCCAAAGCTCACCTCCCACCTGCAGGGTCGCAATATCCTCCTCGGTACAACCAAGTCCTCTCTGATGCGCTCTCTTCCATCTGGCCTCCACTTTGCAGCCAGAGGTCTTTTCAAAATGCAAGACTCATCCTGCCAGCTCATACTTTGGAAACCTTTCAGTGGCTTCCCGCTGCTCCAAAACGAAGACAAAGCAAGGCTCCCATCTACCTCTGCAGCTTGCTCTCATGCCATGCTGTCTCACACACTCTCTCAGCTACAACGAGGGTGGCTTTTTTTTTTTTTAATATTCAAATCATGTTATATACTTTATTTTACTTATTTTCAACTTACATTCAATTTGCCAACATATAGTATAATACCCAGCTCATCTCATCACGTGCCCTCCTCAGTGGCCGTCCCCCAGTGACCCCGTCCCCCACCGACCTCTCCTTCCACAACCCTTTGTTTCTCAGAATTAAAGGTCTCTCATGGGCTGTCTTCCTCTATAATGTTTCCCCACTCAGTTCCCCTTGCTCCCTTTCGCTAGTTCTTATATTCCACATATGAATGAAACCATACGATACGTGTCTTTCTCTGATTGACTTATTTCACTCAGCATAATACCCTCCAGTTCCATCCACGTCGATGTAAATGGTGGGCCTTGGCTTTTACTTGGGCTCTGTCCTCTTGCTGGAATGCTATGCCATCACCTAGTTTTATGGCTCATTACTCCCACCTCATCCTTCTGACTTAGGGTTGTTTCCCCAAGGAAACCTTCTCTGATCTCCTTGATTAGCATAAATATCCTCCTAAGCACAACAGTACTTCCCCTTTGGAGCAATTGCTATAGTGGACTTTTTCTGGATTGCTGTTTATCTCCCTTCCTACACATACTGTAGGCTCCTGGAAGGCAGCACGCTACACTCCTGTGAGTTCGCTCACTATCACATGCCTAGCCCTTAGTGTCATGCCGGGCAGGTAACAGCTCCTATCCTGTGAGGCAGCTGATCTCCAAGGTCAACTCACAGAGAACCCCTTCTGGATTCATGCCCTTGATTAGTCCCCTCCTACGTGGAATCAGAGCTGGCTGTGTGACTCACTTTTATCACCAGAATGTGTGTGAAATAATGTTGTGCCAGTGCTCTGACTAATCTTGAAGGTAACCTCATGTTTTCCACCTTTGTGCTTTGGGGAACACAGAGATGTCATATGAGAAGACCAGAAACCCCTCTAGAGCGAGTGACTCTTGAAGTAAACCAGATGGAAGGAAGATGCCCCTGAGACTATATGCAGAAGAGAGGCCATTTCTCCCAGGGTTCCAGTCAAGCCTCCAGTTGACTTTGGCTTTACCCATTGTCTGATGACATCTATATAAGATGCTCCAAGTGAGACCTGTGAAAAAATTGCCCTTCTGTGCCCAAGCAACCCACAGAACTGTGAGACACAATAGCAAGATTATTTTTTAAGCTGCTTAGTGTTGCCATTACACACCAATTAATAACTAAAAAAGAGTCACATACTCAAAAGAACAGTAGAATTCATAGATTGATCTAGTCTCCTCGCTACGCAGGATGTAGGAAGAAGTATCAAGGTCAGACCTTTAACTATCTTTTTCTCCTTGGGACCCTCCATGCTCATCAACTGCAAAATTCTATTTATGTGGTAGATATGAAAACACGTGTAACTTTTGTCTCAGTAGCCTGAACATACATAGAGTCACTTAAATGTGTAACATCACTTTTATTGTTTTGATGCGAAAATCGCTGATGGCAGGTCCTCACTCGCCCTCAAAATACAGGTCCTCTCTCCAGTATTTCTGGGAGTCTCCAGAAGGTCTTTCACATGTGCCTGTAAGAGGTCCTCTGGACTCCTCTCCCATCATGCCCCTTTGTAGTACCAAGGGCGTCGGGCTCTCTGCTGCTGCTTCACTTTCTGGTCTCCGGAGAGAATGTTATTCTAGGATTCCTTTTCCCCATGATCCCAGTTATGCAAAGCACATGAGACCCCCAAACAAGCATGGTACCGCTCACTGTCCTCATTACATAGGATTCATGACATGCTCTATGCACAAATTAGAAATTGTGCCTCCCTCCATCATAGAGACTGAAGGCAAATAGCAGCCACTGGTTTGCAGTGATTTCAGTTCCTTGATCAGGGTCCAGTACCTTCTTCTGAATGATCTTCTGCGGGTCATCACATACCTCTTTGAGCTCTTGCTTTCTTCTCTGACCATCCTTCCTTTTCCGTAAAAAAGTAGCTCATGTCTGTAACTGAATAGCTTCCATGGCTCACTTACTGACCGTGGTCATTTGGTGCCTTAGGTCTCTTTTCATTTTGTACTGGTTTCTGTCACTTGGGGCATAAAATGAGGTAATTCTCTTAAGACCTCAGTGAGCATTCTGTGTATTTGATTGTAATTCTATTAGACAAAATAGACTATACTTTGCTTCCCAGGTAAGGTTGCCATGGTTGAGATGCCCTTAATATTTTTATTTTATTTTATTTTGTCCTTAATGTTTTTAGAACTTTATTATTTAACAGATGTTGCCTAAGAGCTACACTATTATTATTTATTATTTCTTAATAGAGCATATTATTCTTCTGCCCTGGATTTCATCTTTGACCTAAAGCCATTTCTTACTTTGAGTGTGTTTTTCTGGGAAAGCCTGGGGCTGGGAAGTTTTTCGTTGTTGTTGTTATTTTCCATTTTGTGAAACTCATTAGTTTCTTTCATTGTTATGGAAATTCTTCCCAATAGCTAAACCTTTCTTGCTTTAGTTTATCTGCTTCTTGTCATCCAAGGTCCATCCTGAGCTCAAATGTTGCATTGTTGTCTCTCTTTGTCCATCCCTAGAATTACAATCTCTGATACCCTGCTGAGTATGTCCTTCTCTAAGTGCCTTTCCCCTATTGACTTAGGCAACTGGAGGAGTGACCGAGTCACCAGATTTCAGGTGCTCATATGGTCTGTGTGTAGGCTTAGCTGGGAGGTCTTTAATCACACGTGAAACTCTATAGATAGAGGGATTTTTCTATCGAGAAGAAGGGAGGTACACAGTCACTTTTGTCTTGTTTTGTCTTTATGGATAAGATACTTAGTCTCTCCGAACCTTAGTTTATTCTCTTTGGAATCATATAGTCAACGTATATGGTTTTTATTAGATTTGCTTAGATGTGACATGCAAATTTCCTTCCTCACATAGTAAATGTTGGGTTAAATTGTCTTCATCACGGACATTTTATTTGTTGTGTGCATGC
The DNA here is from genome assembly GCF_011100685.1 of Canis lupus familiaris. Taxonomy (NCBI): domain Eukaryota; kingdom Metazoa; phylum Chordata; class Mammalia; order Carnivora; family Canidae; genus Canis; species Canis lupus. Next base: position 28,882,280 of record NC_049239.1, read on the forward strand.
ATGTGTGTTTGCTTGAAAGTCAACTAGATCCATCTCCATGGCATTGTTAAGATGGATACGTTATTTTACTCATCTCAACCTCATTATTTATCGCTAAAGCAAAATTTTCAGAAAAATTGAATCATACTGTACATGCATTGTTTAAGCTTTTTATTTAATAATATTTCATGTGCATTGTCTAATTTCCTGCAGAATTATTTTTAATGACTACATGGAACACCATAATTATTTAACCAGTCTCCTGTTGTTGGCTATTATATCATTTCTAATTTGTCGCTATCTTGTAATTATGCTGGGATGGAGTACTTATACATTATTTCCTCGAGATATATTCTTAGAAAGGGAATTACTGGTTCAATGGATCTGCTTATTTTAAGACATGTTAACATATATTTCCAAGTTGCCTTCCAGAGAGACAACCAATTTTACTCCTCCACAACACTGCATTTATCAAGGATTTTTTCTTCTTAAAAAGCTTTGTCAGTTTGAGAGGGCAAAAGCAGTATATCCTGATTTTAATTTAATAGCTACAATTTTTAAGACTCATGGTTATTACTTATGGTGATGTTTTCGTGCCTTAAGCCAACACTTGAACAATAATAATTACCTCGAATGTACCCTTTGACAACATTTTCACATTTATTATTTCACATAATATCCCCAGAAGCCTTGGAAGATAAATAGTGGAACCAATAATCGTTAAAGTATGTCACAAAGCATAACAATTAGTTCTACAAGTATTCACATGCAAGCCTCCTAGTTTCAAAATTAGAGTGAATTGTTTTCAGCAAGACCTGATATTCTCAGAGTTGATAAAAAAGAAGGAATTTGTTCACCAGGACTAATCCTTCCCGGATAAAGAGGGAAAGGTGTTATTCCATCCTGGCCTGTGACTAGTTGAGCCAACTGCTGACTACGCAGTTTATTTCATGTCAGGCTACGGTTTTTTGAATAGGCTTCCATAATTTCAATTATAGAGCATCACACAGTACTATGTTATACATGCTATGCTCTATTTAAATCTAGCCATTGTTTTTGCCAAGCCTTCTGTCTACCTGTTTCTTTATGTTATATGTGGTTTTTATTATGATAGTGACACTTGCAAAAGGTCCTTAAATACTTGCAAAAAAGTAATTAACTTACAGAAATGCACAAAGTAAAAATAAATCATCCCCCCTCCTTTGGCCCCGTCTCCAGTGTAAGCCACCATTAGCAATATGATGTTAATCCTTTGGTATTTTTGTTTTTTGTTTTTTTTTTTTTTAATTTTTATTTATTTATGATAGTCACAGAGAGAGAGAGAGAGAGGCAGAGACATAGGCAGAGGGAGAAGCAGGCTCCATGCACCGGGAGCCTGATGTGGGATTCGATCCGGGGTCTCCAGGATCGCGCCCTGGGCCAAAGGCAGGCGCCAAACCGCTGCGCCACCCAGGGATCCCCTTTGGTATTTTTGAACCATATTTTTTTGCACATTTGGGCCTACCCTCTCCTGTATTCTGTTATTCCATGTTGCTTCAGAATATTCCATTGGAGGACTATAAGAATTTAAATCTGATGAGCATTTGTTTTCCCTAGCATAGTTATTGCCAACATTAAAGTAAACATCTTTATACACAAATATATTTCTAGATTACATTTCTAAAAATGGATCATTGAGCAATCTAAACTGCAAACACTGAGTCGAAGGTGATTTATATTTATGATTTTGATAGGCATTACCATGCTGCTTTTCAAAGATTTCTAGCATATCCATCAATAGCATATTACAGTGTCTATCCCCATATTCTTACCAGTGCTAAATATATCCATTAGTTTTATTTTTGCTCATCTCAATAGTGAAAAAAAATCCCACTGTTTTAATTTGTTTTTTATTAACATGAGGTTGATCCTCTTTTTATATACTTAGGGCTATTTGGATTTTATTTCTAGAAAACTGCCTTTTTATACCCCGTTGCCTGGATTTCTATTCAGTTTTAAGGCTTTTCTTCCTGATTTGGGAGTTTTCTTGGTATACATCTAAAATAGCTACTTTGTCTGATCATGTGTTACACATATTTCCCAATTACTATTGTCTTTATTTTTTTTATTGATATAAATTTTACTATTGAGAAGTTTTAGCATTTTTATGTAGACTTATTTATCTTTGCTTCATAAATGCTTTTCATAAATGCTTTTTTATATTTTTCTGTCATGCTTATAAAGGCAATCCCTATTCCAATATTTTAACATTCTTTTTAAAAAGTTCATGTGCAAAATAAAATAAATAAAATAAATAAAATAAAAATAAAATAAAATAAAATAAAAATAAATAAAATAAAATAAAAAAAATAAAATAAATAAAATAAATATAAAATAAAAATTCATGTGCTAGTTCAGTAATAGATCTTATTTTCATCTTTCAATGTTAAGTCTTGACTTAATTAGAATTTATTGTTAAGTAAAATACTAAAGATATGTCCATCCAGTATGTTTTATGTACGTGTGTGTGTGGTGCTTCCTCATACTAATAGATAGTTGTCCCAGCACTATTCAGTAGGTAATCTTTGGCTTAAAATGACATCTTTATCATGTAAATTTAAATTAATTTAAAAGTATCTTGGCCTTTTTTTTTTTAAAGAATTTATTTATTTATTTATTTATTTATTTATTTATTTATGAGAAACACTGAGACATAGGCAAAGGGTGAAACAGGTTCCCTGCAAAAAGCCCAATGTGGAACTCTATCCTGAACCCCAGGATCATGCCCTGAGCCAAAGGCAGAGGCTCAACCACTGAGCCACCCACATGCCCGATGTCTTGGCCTTTTTAAATGTTCATTTATCAGGTAGTTTATTCCTGTGCCAGGACTCTTCTGTTTTAACTGCTATCGTATTCGGAGATACCTTAAATCTGATGGAACTAATTCTATCTGATTTCTTTTTTGTATATAATTCTTCCATATAAATATGAGAAGTAATTTTTTCAAGTGAGGGGGAAAATGATGCTTTGATGAAGATTTCCACAACTAAGTCTTCGGACAATAGGGAAAGAGAGCAGATACTATTTCCTCTGGCTACGTGCCCATTGGTTGTTGAAACAGATAAATAGTTTAGATTTTTAGCAAGTTGCTTTATGGAATTGTTTACAGTTTTATTCATTAGGAGCTATTTCACTCATCAGAGGGAATTTCTATGTAATGAAATAGGCTAATTCAGTTTACTGAAGCTGTATGAAGGGAGTTTATAAAAACAACAACAAGAACAACAACAAATTTTCATTCAGTAGTTTAAGATTTTCGTTCAGATGAAAAGCTACACAGCTGCTTATGGCCTGCTGGCTCTTGAATTCTCAAAGAAACTGAAAAGGCAAAGGAAAAAACTTACAGAGAGAATTCGGAAGTCAAAGCATGTAATGCCTTCCACTTCATCTCATCATTATGAGTTGAATTAACTTGAATTAACTAAATGAATGGATACTGGGAAGCCTCATTTCAAAAAGAAAAAAAAAATTAGAATCACAAATGCAAGTAAGAATGGCAAACATAGTAAAAATATGGCTACCTTTCCAAACATAGAATATTTCTAACTTACAAATAATTTAAGCTCTGAAAGTTCAAACTGAATGTGTGGTTTAAACCTTGAACATATCGATTCACTATATAATAGCATGTTAGAAACAGGGTTTCCAGGAAGTCTCCCAGATAGAATATAGATGAAAAATTCCAAAGCCAAATTTCCATGTGCAGATTTTCATAGGAAATTCAAGGAAAATAGTCCATTTCAGGCCTCTTGGTGGCTTCTAACCAGACAAATTATGAGGGGAAAAGTTTGAAAATGAGACTTCTTTGAGGAGAGCTGTTTGTTGTAGGATTTTGATTATCACTTTGAGAGGAGAGTAAGTGTTGCTCTTTTCTACTGTAAACCTAGTAAAGAGAGTTTAAAGAGGATCTCCTACATAGTACCAAAATGGGCTTCCTGCATTTGGGGGCTAATGCCTGACTACACCTGGGGAAGCAAAGACCAAGTCTGGGGTAGAGTTTGGCTCAGGAAATCTTAATAGCAAAAAAAAAAAAAAAAAAAAAAAAAACTGTAGATTTGGAAGTGGGGCCAAGAGAATGCTCCCCGTTGAGTTAAGTGTTCATTCCTGGAGTTTATAGGCACAGGTTTATAGAAGGCCATAACCTAAGAGGTTGTCTTGGGCCTGGTCCAATAGGCCTACCTGAATCCTGAGACTTGAACCAAAGGAGGCTGGAGGTCTGTTGCTGTAGGGCAAAGTGCAGAGGCAAGAAACACAAGATAGTTGAATTGAGTTGCATCTAATCAGGCTAAGACAACTGCAAGAGGTGGGGAGTCAACAGTTAAACCCAAGAAGCCAATGAAAACCTCGGCATCATCACCCTGATGTTTATAGCAGCTATGTCCACAATAGCCAAACTTTGGAAGGAGCCTCAGCGTCCATTGAAAGATGAATGGATAAAGAAGATGCAGTTTATGTATACAATGGAATATTCCTCAGCCATTAGAAATGACAAATACCATTTGCTTCAACGTGGATGGAACTAGACGGTATTATGCTGAGTGAAGTAAGTCAATCGGCGAAGGACAAACATTATATGGTCTCATTCATTTGGGGAATATAAATAATAGTGAAAGGGAATAGAAGGGAAGGGAGAAGAAATGGGTAGGAAATATCAGAAAGGGAGACAGAACACGAAGACTCCTAACTCTGGGAAATGAACTAGGGGTGGTGGAAGGGGAGGAGGGCGGGGGGTGGGGGTGAATGGGTGACGGGCACTGAGGGGGGGCACTTGACGGGATGAGCACTGGGTGTTATTCTGTATGTTGGCAAATTGAACACCAATAAAAAATAAATTTATTATTAAAAAAAAAAAAAGAAAACCTCTGCATCAGAGATAACATTAGTCTGGCTGATGCAGGGTGTCTAGCTTTAGCCACCTGCCTCACAAGACAGCCATGAGCACCAGCTGAATAAGAACTGACCTATCTCCTTATCAGCTTTCCTTTCTTCATCCTCCTAGTACCCAGATGTGACATACCAGTTAAATCACAGTTAGAAAGGGGAGGGAGAAGTAAGACTACCCAGGAGAAAAAGAGTATACTTTCCTTCCCCAACTGCAGAACTCAAGCCAAAACCTGGCCCAGACTGTGGAAGAAAAAACCAGCAACTTCTGCTAACTCAAATGTGAAGTTTTGATTAATATTTCAGGCTGAAAATGCTAACACTGTTACTTAAAGTGATCCTAGGACTGCTGTTATATAAGAGGGAGCCAGAAAAAAGTCACGGACCTTGTCATGCTTTTGTCCATGGAAAGGAGACATTTACTTCCTGTAAATAAAACATAAAATGACAGTGGGAAATGTTTTCCTAACAGTACATTTGAGTCAGTTCAACAAACAAGTAGCAAATAATAAAAGAGTATGGAATTATAACTTATATTAATACTAGCCCCAAGTAGTATCTTAACCCATAATGTAGATGAAACGTCCTAGAGTGCTGACATTCCAGGCTCATTTCTGCCTAATTTCAAATCTCAAGTCTTGAACCTTTCCTCTACTCAAGTAAGAATCGTGCAGATTCAGTCATTAGACTGAGGTAGGAATCCTGTCTTCTTGCATTCTGACCACTTGGAAAGCAGACGCTTGATGCATCCTGTACTGAGGGACACTGTGTGCATGAGCCTGTGTGCATGGGAACTCAGGCTAGACGATCATGATCCTCTTCCCATTAGTCCTCTTCTCCTGAATGGCCTCAACCGTACCCCGCACTGCAGATGCCTCAGTGACTCTCTCAAAAGGATTTAGATATGGAACATTTGCATTTCTTCAAACTCACAAAGGTATATTCCTTCATATAGCCATTCTCCCAACCATCCGTTCACGTATCCATGTATTAATCATTCACTTAATCTTTATATAGGGTATTTTACAACCCTATAAAAGTTGGAAAAGTGGTTGGATAGTAAAAGTTAAAACAAGCAGGAAAAGAAGTGATTGCAAATGCTAAATGGAAGCTTTTGAGTAGACCTGTGGCCAAAAATACCAGAAAGGTGTTTGTTGCCCATCTTCATCAGCTAAGTGGATGGATAGATGAGGAAGATTAATAGTGATAAATTCTTTGGCGAGGGTTACTGGAGGGCTGTGCATGTCTCCCTTTCTCCACAAGAGGCCAGGGTTTACTGCCAGATGGGCTCTGAAAAATGAGTTGAGAGGTAGTGAGCTAGAGAACGTATGGAACCCCAGAATGTTGCAAAGCATATCCCCTGTAATGGCCTGAGTATGTGTGTCCCCCAAAAGTCAGATTTTGAAATTTTAGCCCCCACTGTCTACTAAGAGGTAGGACTTTAAGGAGATGCTTAGATCATGAAGATGGAACCCTCATAAATGGGATCCATCCCCTTATAGTATTTTATTTATTTATTCACGAGACACAGAGAGAGAGGCAGAGACACAGGCAGAGGGAGAAGCAGGCTTCCTGCAGGGAGCCCGATGCGGGGCGCCCGATGCGGGACTTGATCCCAGGACCCGGGATCATGCCCTGAGCCAAAGGCAGATACTCAACTACTGAGGCACCCAGGAACCCCTTTATCCATGCCCTTATAAAGGGGACTTTCAGAGAGCACTCTTGCTCTCTCTTTCACCTCATGAGGTCCTGGAGAGAAAGTGAACCAGGCAGCAGACTCTAACCAGACACTGCATCTACCACCGCCTTGAGCTTAGACTTCCTGGCCTCCAGAATTGTGAACAACAAATGTTTGCTGTTTAAAATTCCCTGGCACTTTGTCATAGCAGCCTGAACTAAGGCATTCACACATCACAGAAGTGCCCACAAAATTTCTCATGAGAGGAAAAGCCAACATGTGGACGCCTACTTTTCTGAGGTCCTTAAAGCTAGACTACAACTGTACCCATGAAATAAGGTCATTTTAACTGCCTTCACCCCTAATTCTCACTCCCTGCTAAGCCCCACACTTGAATGAACAGAATGAGAAATGAGAAGGTTTGACAAAATAGTGATTTGGGAAAAGAGTGGATGCGGACATGCTCATTTATCCCCTTCCATCTTTGAGGTCTAGGTCTTGTCAAGGATTATGATAGGAAGTAGAGAAACTTAAGAATGAATAAAAGATGGAAGTTTTTGGTATTAGATTATATAAAGCTCTTTAATATCTGAGAATAGGTATGGGAAATAAAAGAAAACTCTTAGGATTTAATAGTATTAGTTTAGCATTTTTAGCAAATTGGGTATATACGTTATTTTTAAGGAATTCAATATCTATAAAGACAGAAGGTGTAGAAGTCATTAAAGGCAATTCATTTGTTCAACCAATATTTATTGAACATGTGCTATATGCTAGGCATTTTTCCATGTACTGGGAATGTAGCCACGAACACTGTGTTAGGTGCTTTAATACAGGTTTAAGAAAGGGTGCTTGGAAACTGAAAAAGCAGTTAGTTCTATCCTGGAGCTTGTGGGAAGGCTTCACTGAGGTAACGTCTGTATGTATCTTGACAGAAGTAGAAGTTCGCCAAGGTAGGAGCTCCCAGGCATCAGAAACAATGTGTGCAAAGAAAGAAAGCACAAAGGTTGAAACGTGCTGAGAGTCTGTGTGGTATCTTGGGTGAAGCATAGATTCTGGGTCAAACAGAACTAAGTTTACATCTACGTGATGTCTTAGTAGCTGAGTAACAGCTGACAATTGCCATTTGTACACTGTCGGCTGCAAAGCAGAGCTGCGTGTGTACAGAGATCCATGCAAACATGTAAATAATCATACATGATTTTATTGAACAAATGGACAATGCCTATCACACTCTAGGCTCTGTATCCCACAAACATGATCTTATTTAACCTTCAAATAATCCTATGTGGTTGACTTTGTGATCCACACATGTTAAGTTACACGCCAGCAGTCTCTGACTCCAGAATCCACAGCCTTATCCACTGTGGAACATGGATCTTTTATTCAAATCATTCTTTATTAAAGGAATTCCCACTCCATTCCCAGAAGCTTATATTAATCTCTGGGAAGTTGGGTGTGGGCCCCGCCACCCATGGAACAACCAATGCCCCCTTCTGAGTCTCAACTATCATCCCTGACCTGGGTCTCACTATGCTATGTCACAGTTTTTCCACTGAAGGTGAGTTATTATTTTCCCATCTAGTACATTTCCAAAAGTTCCAGAGACTGTCCCTGTTACTAACCCTAAGGCCTGTCCCCTCAGCGTATCCGTTCAGTTTATCTTCCATGTGTTTCCTTGGCTGTAATTCAAATAGGTCCTTTGGTGTCCTGTCCGCGTGCTTGGTTATATCTAAACCATTATCTCCATTACTGTCATTATATTGGGTAGAAATTGAGATCATCTTTTATGGTTCTTTTGTTGATTATCAATGTAAACATTAACCACTTAAAGGACAAGTTAATAGTTTATTTACTACTCATAGAAGGAATTATGGACTGTGAGGGACTTATTCTTTCCAGTGGTCAACTACATGACCATTTCAATCAGAAGCCCCACTCCAAAATCAGCTGTGCAATATACTGGTTCCTTCCAGTTATATGACACTTGCTGAACAGGGTGCTTGAAAATGCAGATGCATTTTCTGACTCTGTCAGTATGGTTTCCTGGTGGCCATATGAAGGTTGTATAAATTCAATCTAGGGATTTGACAGGTTATTTCTTTGGACAGCAGAGCCAGGACATGCATTCTGTTCACCTAAGTACTGTCAGTTTAGGCATCAAATGTACACAGTCTCTGCCAAGGTTGACATCTCACTCTTCCGTCCTCTCTCAAGAAGGGAAGCTCCCTAGCCAAGCCAACCCAAAATAGCTCCTTCAGTTGAACTTGGTACTTGTTAACTCTGTTGAGGCAGGTGCAATTGCTAAATCCTTAGTCACAATTGTTCCTCCTATCGCCAAATTAATAAAGTAGAATTAAAAGCCTATTGACCACATGGGCAGAGACGAAGAATTACAGTCTTTTATCTTCTCAAAGTTTTGATAGTTGTTTAAACATTCAGTAAAGGTGATTGTCTTATCCACAATCACCGGGTTCTAAAGACTATTTTTCTGGTAAACACCACTTTGTCCAGTAGACATGTTCCAAAGTTGCCTTGTACACATGAATTTCATATGAATAGCATCATGTTGTAAACATTGCCGAGGGATTTAATTATACCAAGATATTATCATTATTGTTTTTAACATCACCATCATTTCTGCAACACCTGTTTCTGGGTAAGCATTTCACATTTATTCTGACTCCATTCTTACCACGATTTGACTAAGTAGTAATTATCACCATTTTCCTTATGAGAAAACCAAGGGCCAAATATATTAATTTTATATTCCAAGACCATAAACCTAGAAAGTCATAGGATTCTTATCCAGTCTTGCTAATGCCAGGGATTAATACATTCCTTTTCATCACAATAATTTTTCAATATTGAAATGAAAAAAAGATGAAATTATTTGGAAAATGAATAATCCTATGGAATGAGAAATATTACTAAAATGTAAATAACACGCTCTTTTTATTTAAAAAAAATGTAGCATTTGTGGGCAGTGGAAGGAGTATGGGAATAAGGGTGGACAGAGAGATTTTTAATTTGGATGCTACTTTGGGAAGCTATTCTAGAATTCATCTGGTTTAGTTCTCTTACATCAGTTCCAAGTTTCTGGTTGAGAGAGATTAAATCACTTGCCTAATTCCAGGTATTATTTAGGGGTGAACTGCAGGGCTAGATCCAAGCATTTGGACTCATGATGCAAAGCTGAGTAGCCAAAATGCCTTGATTTTGAACCCCCTACTGGTTTGGGCTTGATAACCACTCAAATAATTTCACAAACTTAGTCTTGCTAAAAAGTGAAAGATTAATAACGTAGATAAAGTTTACATTTTGTTTTGTCAGTTAATTTTGAATGAAATTTAGGGAAGTACTAAAAGGGTAATACACTTTTATTATAGGTACATTTTCTTACACCATAAAATGAAAAGCCAGGAATGTCTACAAATAAAAATTTTACTTTTGGAGGGTTGTTTTTTTTTTTTTTCCTAAGGGATTATATTCAGTTTGCATAAGAATTGAAATATTCGCTCTACTACTTAAAAAAAGGATTGTCCTGTGGATTTATATCAACATCTGATCCCTTAATCTTAATTTTTCAAAAATCACAGGAAGACATGGCCAAATATTCATAGAAAACATTTGTGACTCCCAATGGTTGCTGGTTAGGGAATCCCAGGTGGCTCAGAGCACAGACAAGTCTGGAGGGAGTCCATGGTCAGCTATGATGCAGATGGGAGTCCTTCATTACACCTGGAGAATCCAGCAGCAGATGATGAAGATGTAATGTCTTATAACCCAGAATAAGACCTTTGCTCCTATAAAATCAGTGGTGCCATTTCTTTCCCAGCTTCACCATTTTGAACTTCATTTTTTAGGTTTTATTGTTATCAAAGATTTCCCTTTACCTTCACCTTTAAAAGGTAAATAGACCTTAGAGTCATATTAAAACACCAATGAAGATTATTACAATTTTGATACATTATTCCTCCTCCTTAAAGAGGATAGTTTATCAGCTTTGGCAATTTAGAGCAACATTACCTAACCACACTTCTCTGCCCTTCCATCCTTCCCCACCCTTCATCACTCTCAGATCAATGGTTCAAGAGCAAGACCTACTCCACAGCAGATGTGTATTAAAGAAAACAATGGTCTCTAGGAACCATGAGAGGACACCAAGATAAACACAATTTGTTTAGCAGTATCATCTCCAGCACAATAGCCATCAATTCCCAGGGCATTTATATAAATTATTTTGGAATTCATCAGAAGTCTGAGCTTTAGGAATTTTCTAGTGAATTCAAAACAGGCAGAAGATGAATACATTTGATCTTACCCTCAATCACAATTTCTCACCTTGAAGGACAAGGTGATTGCTTTGACATGGACCCAAGCTATCACACAACAAAACAGACTATCTCAGAGATTCCAGACATGCTTTCCACGCCCCAGAAGTGATTCATTCTCCAGTCACTCACTCTCCCTGTCACTGATGAATGTTTCTCACAACCCTCAGGTGCATATGGAAATAGGAGAATGGCTGACAACCATAAAGTGGGATCCTGTTGCTCCTTTCTGGTACATTTTACCTCCTAGTCTTAAGCAAAATGGTGGATTTGGGTATCTGGTGAGAACAAACAAGAACATGAAAGAGATTTGGCCACAATCTATGAAAAGTGTTAAAATTATATCCCTTCTTGCAATTACTTACAATAATTTGTGATTAAATCAAAGGCAACGTATAGGAAGAGATTATATCCAGGGCCGTAGAATTGCATGACCAAATCTGGAATCATTCTTATATAGATCAGGGAGGTAAAAATGGAGTTGTATGTTCTTTCCTTCTTTTCCTTTCCACTTGATTCTAGTAATTTAAAATGTACTTATAGAGAACTTTGATAGAAACCATGTCCCCGGTATTTTGTTTCCAATGCACTGCATTTGCCATTAGCGGGAATGAGACCATATTCCAACACAGAACCTGAAAGATTATTTTACCCAGTTTATTAAATGAAGCAGTGCCCAGCAACGATGGGAAGATCACAGGTAGAAGCTGCCTGAGTAGACGTGGTCCTATATTCTGTTATTGTTAATGATCTGCAAGGATTGCCATGGTCATCCTCGTCTTCCCACTTGTTCTAAAGGCATCTTTCTAAGCCATGAACATTCTCTTAGGGAAGGAATTTAACATGTAGTATCTTAACTCAGGGCAATTTTTTTCAACTCTCCATGGTTTTACAGTGTCTGATTCAGTGAATTGGATATATGTCATTCATGAAGCCTGGCATTATTCTACTCAAAATGGATTTGTTTGGATATGAAAGGGTTTTTTTTTAAGATTTTATTTATTTATTCATGAGAGACACAGAAAGAGAGAGAGAAAGAGAGAGAGAGAGAGAGGCAGAGACACAGGCAGAGGAAGAAGCAGGCTCCATGCAGGGAGCCCGATGTGGGACTCGATCCCGGGTCTCCAGGATCACACCCTGGGCTGAAGACAGGCGCCAAACTGCTGAGCCACCCAGGGATCCCCATGACAGGATTTTCAATTATTGCTTCTATGGCATTTCAAACATGTGGGGATTCACATAAGATATTTGGTCATGGTGAAACAAACTAACTCACTCATATTACTGGGGTTTTTTTGTCTACTATTTTAATCTTTCTTACTTTACACGTACAAAAGCACAATTTGGCTTTATAAGTACTTATAAAAACATATTTAACCTAAACTTGGATATCTGCATTAAGCTTTGATGTGAAGCGCACATATTCATTTAAATAATCTATACAGAGTATGGTAAGCAGGAATTCCAGGATTAGAGCAGCACTATTATTGGGACGTCTGGGTGGCTCAGTCAGTTAAGCATTTGCCTTCGGCCCACGGCAAGGCAAGTCTCATGATCACCTGCCTTGGGCTCCCTGCTCAGCCCCTCTGCCCCTCCCCCTGCTCACTTTGCTCTCTCTTAAATAAATAAAATATTTAAAAAAGAAAGAAAAGCACTATTATTCATAATAATTGTCTAAGCCATTTATTATATTAATATTCACCTTCTCTTAGGCCTTATGCTTTTATTTGTTTAATTATTTGTTTTATTTATTTTAGTTGATTATCCCAGAGATCCTATGAGAGAGATACTATTATTTTCCCTAATTTACAGGTGAAAATTTTAAGTTTAATGAAGTTTAGAATAATATGAAAACGATAGAATTGGGGTTCAAATACGGAGAGTCTGATTGAAAATTCTGTGCACTTATTTACAGCATTGAACTACTTCATACAGTGGTTTTCTGTACAGTGGGGTATCCAATCAGAAAGATGTGCAGTACCGGTTCAATGCCTCCTTACTACTTTAAAAGTAGAAGAAATAGTGCTTATTCTCCCAAATAAGCAGGGATCTCTACCTCACATATTATAAATTTATAATGTTCTTTACCAAAGCTTATTATTTACCAGCTGATTATATTTATTTATGTGGTACAACATTGAATTGCTGCTTCTGTTTGCTAGATGTATGACCGAATTCTCATTTAAGTCCTATGTGAAATAGACTCAAAGGAAGCTACCTTTGCATAAATGAGATAATTTATGCGCATCAGCTAATGCACTGCCCAGTACAACAGTGTCAACAGACAATAATTCCTTTCCTTCAGGCATCATCACTGTTCTCTGTCTTGAATAGCAAGTTCCTAGAAATAGCCACCAGGCATTTTCTAAAAATGTATTTCAAAAAGTATTTGTTGTTTTCTGATTTTAAAAGCAATGCATGTATTTTGTGTAATATTGGGAAATTACAGGATGTATTATAAAGGACAAATAAAAATAACAAATAACTTGAGTACTGTGAAAAAACAGATGACTCACTCAATCCAAATGATTTAGTCAAGGTTTAGAGATATTAAGAAGTTTCCAGGAAGCCCAATATTAGGGAGCCCTTACTACCTTAAGACTGCAAGGAGAAGGGTGTGGGAATGGTTCATGGGACAGAAGTTATATGGAGTGGGTTGCTTGATAGAAGCCTTGGCCTTTATTAAATGAACACAGCCAAGCCACATGGCTTTACAAGGATAGAGGGAATTAATCCCCTGATGTCATCTTCCTACCATCTCTGAAAGTTTTTCCGGGAAATGAAGCCAGAAAGCAAGGGAACCAAGTTAAGGAAACTTCAAGGTCAGCCTCCCAGGATTTAGAGTAGGATGGAGAAGATGAAGAGTGGATTGAGGGAAGCGAGAAGAGAATCAGCACCTGGAATCATTTGATGTTTCTAATTGGTAGCACAGCATTCCATTTAAGTACCCTTAATAACTTTAGTTGGCTTCGCTGAGGATTAGGCCCAGAATTTATTTATGCTATCATCATGTTCCACATCATAAAGCATTTCTATAATTCAGTATTTGTAGGAGACAGTTCTTTTTGACCTTTATTCATTTAGTCTGTAAAGTTCTCAACCATCTTCATGAGCAAATCCCCAATTGCTTCAATTATCTCAGTTGTACTGTTGTATTCTTTTTCCTATTTTTGTAGAGCTTTATTTTCTAATGACTAATACATGTGTGAATCTTGGATTAATTGAGATTTTTCTGGTTATAAATATTAGAAATGAAATCCAAATGAGTTTAAACAAATGGGATTTTATTGATATCCATATCTTTATACAAGTAGGGTTCGGAATAGGGTGTAGCTGAATTTAGAGGCTTGACACTAATATTATAATTCCTCTTTCTCTTAGGTGATGTTTATAAGCGTAGACAGAGTTACCGAATTCTCTCTTTTATCTATTTGTTAATTCTTCTATCTCTGTATCTATATTTGCAACTGCACATATATATATATATATATATATGCTATATCTGTAACTATGCCTATATTTTTATAAATACTGTAAAACATCTATACCATTTTGCTCTGTATTGGCTTTATTCTCAAGTGAGCTTTCTTCACATACAAAAGTTGCAAAGGTGGCCATTGACAGTTACAGGTGACAGACTAAAATTTCAGCCACCCAACAAAAGAGAAGCCTTCCAGTTTTTCTAGCAAAAGCCTCTATGATGATTCTTATAGTCTGCCTTGGGCCATTTCATTGTCGCTGAATAAATCACTACAGACAGAGAGAGGTAATACTTTTACAGGTGAGGCATAGGTCAAAGCTGTTGATGTTTTGCTTTTGTACATCCATCTGGAATTTCATGGCACTTTTTGTGAGGTACATTCCTAAAAACCAGGTTTAAGTGACATGACTCCATCCCTAGAAGGATCTCTGGGATGACTGATAGTATCAATATGGGAAGAAATGGATAACTTACTTGGAACCAACCCAGCCAATATCCTAGGTGAAAAAGGAAGAGGTAAGAATCATTTACTAAAAGACAGGCAATAATTTGTATGGTAGCTTAGTTACTAGGAAAGATTTAACAAGATATCATAGAAAATTAAAAACATATAAGCAAATCATCTTTGAAATAAAACTTTCTCTAAAACTTCTTAAAAATAAGAGGGGAAGTAAATAAAGCACATTAACCATGGTGGCTGAAAGCAAAATGACCTTCCCCAGCCATAATTTGTATATCTATAAAATCTACTTTAAATGAATCTTAACCATTAACCAATCATGAAAGTAATAAAAGGTTCTAGAAATATGACTCAAATAATATTAAAGCTCTGACACAGTAGTAGAGCAATGAATGTGTAAATGAAAATACAATTCAATCCAACAAATCAAACCAACAAAATAAAACCATGGCCTTGCTTGTTTTGTAAATGCTTTCAATTACGTGTGTAATACATTGCTTCCTAAACTCTTAAATTTTTATTTGAATTCTCTTGTGTTGTCTCTCTATAAAGAACGTCTCTAGAAAAACTGAGTGCATATTCAAGACACCATAGTCTCTAAGCTTGATGAGTTGTGTTAATCCAAAAGATAAATCTGTCTGCTTTGGGTAGCACTGAACCAAGACCGCTGAATTATTAAAACTTGGGGCATAATGTGACGTGTTCGGCCGAATGCTGAGATGGCCCCCAATTCTGCCTCCTTGTGTACTCTCCTCTGTGTCCCCTCCCTTTCAGTGAGGGTGGGACTGGGCTATGATTGCATGTGACAGGAAACATTACATGGCAAAGGTGAAGGTATTTTTAGATTTCTTAAGGCCCCTAATCAGTTATTTTTGAATTATTTAAACAGAGCATATGCTTGCCAGACCTAACTTATTGAGGTGAAGTCATCTAAAAAATGGTCTAGAGGAGAGGACAAGAGGCCGCTGCAGATGTGCTCTTGTTAACACCGAATTGGCAAACGGTCATGTTGTGGAGAGGGCAATATGGCCGAAATCACAGGCAGACACTAGGAGCTGAGGGTCTCCCTCCTACAACCGTTAGAAACAATGAGTTTCCACCATTGTGGAACCACCCACACCAACAAACAATGTGTCCACCAACAAACAATGAGTTCAGAAGAGGACCCTGAACCTCAAATGAGACTGGAGCCCTAGCCAACACCTGACTGCTGCCTTCTTAGATCCCGAGCAAAGAATTGAGGTAAGATGTGCCTGGATTTGTCACCTGTGGAAACTGAGATAATGCACGTGTGTTGTTCTGAGCCACCAAAGTTGTAGTAATTTGTTACATAGCAACAGAAAATTCATAAACATGGCTTATCCACATTTTGAAAATAGAAAGTTGCTTACCATTTCCATATGTAACTTCTCCCATTCTGAAAGAGTCTGTGTTAAGATAAGCAGTGTAGTCACGTAGGAGCTGTCTGTACATCAAAAAGAAAATCATCCTCTTTATGAGCTTTCTCTTACAAAATAAAAATTCTCCTTCTGACTTTGTTTTGCATTTCTTAAGCCAGATTTTTTTTTTATAATCCTGAGAATCAATGCATTAAAAATCATGTTTCCTGATTAAAGTACATTCTTGAGTTAGGAACTTTGAGAAATGGTGCCTCAGGATTTCCATCCTTAGTATTAGACCCTTCAGCATCTTTACCAGTGGAAAAGAAGCATTGTCCCTATGTGCTACAGCTAGGAGCTATAGTGCAGTTCATTCCTCAGCCTCAGGGCTTAACGGGGGGGCTGAGAACATAAGGAAAGTTAGAAAATAAAGGACTTTGGATTTTCTTTCCTTTGAAACTCATTTCCATTAATGATATTGCTAGCTAAGTAATTATGGATGGGGAGTTTTAAAAGGAGATACGTGCAACATACATGCATCCACGACAAGGTCAAGTTATAGGTTATCCCAGAGACATCCAGAATTTCATTAGAGAAGCCCAGCTTGACATTGTGTCATGTCCGGTGTCCACTAATGTAAGCTGATGTCTTTGGGTGCAGGAGTGGTGAAAAGGCAGATGAGTGCTTTATCTAATAATAACTCAAAGATCGATTTGAGCTTGGCCAAGTACTGCTGAAAGGCAGAGGAGAAAAGAATCTACAACTTTGTGAGTAAGCTCCAACTTCTGGGATTGAATATTTGATATGGAAACTAATACATATTACTTTATTTTATTTATACAATTATGTATAAATGTGCATATATATGTATATATAAGTGTATATATTTATACATTTCATTTGTTCAATACATTTATTGAACACTTACTATATGTCAGCCACTGTTTGAAACAAAAATGACATAATGATAAAAGTAACTCCTTGTATATAAAGCAATTGGGAAGGTAGAGTGTGTATTTACAACAATATATTTCTATTATACTACAAGTTTGAAGGCCTATATTTTTTCATTTTTTTTGCTTTTCTTTTTTGGAATTACCTATGGCTCCTGAATAGAGGTCCAAACACACAGAGGCTAATTAATAAGTGGGTATTAAATGAATAAATGAATGAATGGATTCCCAGTTCACTCACTACTTAGAGCAGAAACCACAAAATCTAAGTAAAATTATCTCACTTCCCTGCCTTAACATATACCTTCAAACATAAACAGTAAATGAAAGTTGACATATGAGCCTCATAGCTGGAGGTGAAAAAGAAAACGATAAAAAACAGCTCATGTTTTTGAAGGATAAAGTGGAGTTCCATTTATCCCAAGTTCTCAATTGCTCCTGAGAGTAGCAGGGGTGGCTTTGATCTTTGTATAACAAACATTTCTGATACTTATAAGTCCCAGTTACTATGTTAGGAACTATAGACCCTGAAATCAATATGAGTTCCTGTCCTCCAGGATAAACAAGAACAACTCAACATAGTACACACTAATATAAAACATTTTGCAAGGTTATGTGATATTATATAAGAGGTCCACCCAACCAAAGAGTTGTTGAACATGTGTGTGGACAAAGAGGATAGTCGAGGAGTCACCTAAGGGTTCCCTGAAGTAGTAATATCTAAATTGAATTCTGAAAAACAATTAGGAGTTAGTTGAAGTAGAAGAGGGAAGGGCATTCTAGGCAGAGAGTGACTTGTAAAAACATGGGAGATTATGGAAACAGTGAAGAGAATAAACTTTGAAAGAAGCAAAACTCAAGGCAGGAAGGCCTGCTAGAAGTCTCTACACGATAATGGAAAATCATAAGGGCCTGAACCAAAGTAATACACAATAGGATGGATCAAAGGACTTTAATTCAACAATAATTAAAGAAACAAAATAGATAGGATCTGGTGACTGTAAATACGGTATATAAACCCAACAGTGGAGAAAGGGACCATTTCCAGGTAGCTTTCCTAGTTACATGATAAGTAAATGGTAGGGCCATGAATTTAACCCAGGCCTCTCTGAGCCCCAACCTTTTAATCTTGCCTTCTGTTTTATCACATTCTTTTTTTTCTCTTTTTTAAATAATAAAGCAGAACCCTTTGCAAGCTATGAGAACATTCAAAATTATATCACATCCCATCATACTGTTTCAAAAATAAAACCAGGAAATCCTTCATAATACCTCTGGGAAGCCATAAGACCATTCAAACCAGAGAAAGTTGAAAATGGGACTTATGGAAAGGTAGATGAGTCAAGGATGAGCACATGGGCAGATAGGTTAAAAGATGGAGGTAGCTGGAAAGTTCCAGTTAAAGATTCAGGACAGAGAGAAAGACAGGAAGCTGAAAGTCCAAAATGAATCCAAAGAACAGAAGCCATAACCCAAAGGAATCCATTTAGGATTCAGTCATTGAGAAATCCAAACAGGCAGGCAACACTGGGGAGAGCCAGCAGTAGAAAGAGAGAATTCAGTTACTGGAAGTCAGAGGGTCAAGGGTAACAAGTTCAACTCTGAGAGAAATGAAATACTAGCCAAGGTCCTAATCACGACTGAAGAAGAAAGAAGCCATTCAGGGAGAACTAGAATCTCATAGTCTAAGGAAAGCTGGTAGCGAGGTTGATTCGCTGTTATTTTATAAATAAATTGCTGACAAAAGACTCTTGTATTTACCCCCTGAGAACATGGGGTCTTAGGATCTGAGTAAGGATCAGACACCCAGAGACTCAGTGCCTCTGCTGTACAAGTTACGGAGTTATAAGGACAAGAGGCCAGGAAGGTCGTTGCAGATATTTCCCACCCCCCATAGCCTTTTTATTTTTTCCCCTGTAATTTTAAATGACACAAAGTTAAGCCAGAATCATTGGAATTACATCTGCCAAGTGCTTACATACATGCAAATTCTGTTTGTCCCTTTCTAGTTAATATATTTTCTCACCTCTGGGATTTTCTTACAGCTCCCTGGCAGTGCAATGCAGCTAAATTTCTGTGTAGCCTTTGAACTCTGAAAGGCTTCAGTTGAAGAGCCAATTTTACACTTACTTGCAAGATGACTACAAGCAGCTACTTAAAAATCCCAAATTTTACATTACTCACCTATCCCAGGGGTGTTAAGAACATACGCACCTTACAATGTTGTGAGTTTGAAATTGCACAATTCCTGGGAATGTCTAGCAAAATGTAAGGCACTAACAAAAATGGCAGCTATCCTATGAGCTGATAGGTAACTAAGTGGTAGTCAAATCTGCAATTGTCCCATAAATCAAAACAAAAGTTTTTCTTATGATAAGAAATCCTTGCACTTGGGATTTCAATACAAATTTGAAAATGAACAAATTAAAAACTATACATTTCGTTTTAGTCAACCTAGTTAAAGTTGGTTACTTAGACGTATTCTTGTTAGAACTTCATTTTTAATGAGTTGTATTATTTTTCTTTCCTATTGAAAATGCTTTTCACTTAGCAGGTAGGTTTTATAACTTGTTTTACCACTGGAATTGCCTCAAAATTCCCTACAAGGTAATAAATTTGCATTTTGCATGTATTTGGAGGTCGCTTTGCACCCTCACTCTTCAGGTATCCAACCCCAACTAACCACGCTATTGAGGATGCACCAAAGTTGTCTTAATCTACCAGGAGATGCAATCATCAATGTTTAATAAAGTATTCAATCTGCTGAGATTGGATCACTTTGTCATGCCTAGTAAAATTTT
Source organism: Canis lupus familiaris (assembly GCF_011100685.1). Lineage (NCBI taxonomy): Eukaryota > Metazoa > Chordata > Mammalia > Carnivora > Canidae > Canis > Canis lupus. Next base: position 28,902,265 of record NC_049239.1, read on the forward strand.
ATGACCAAGAAGTATGTCGGATAATAGGGCCAAATGGCAATAGAAGTGTATTTCCCATTTTATGTCAACCAGTTAGAAGTTACCTGGCAACTGGAATGCAGCAGGTATCCCAGGGTTGACTCAACTCCAAAGTCAGTTCTTCATCCTCCAAGATGGTGAGGCATAGCGGTTAAAAGCATGGACTGTGGAGTCACACAGCTCTGGTCTTGAGATGGTCTCTGCCACTACTAGGACTGCTCTGAGTTGTAAACTGTCTGAACTACCATTTTCCAGTATTCAATGAGGAAAATAGCAAATTCTGTAGCTCGCTGGGTCGTTCGGGTGGGTGAGAAGAGCAAGCATCAGCACAGAGAAAGCTGTCGGGAAAGGTTGGTTGTGGCCGTTGCTATTGTTGAGTGCGCCCAGGAAACACGGAGCTCTTTAATTCTGCTTTAGAATTTGCCTTCAATTAGATCTCAATTTGGAAGTCTAACCAGATTGTAGCACACAATCCAGTTGGGATGCTGTAAGTGTGAAACAAATGCAAAGTATAAAACTAGCTAATTGCTTTTTGTGTTTGGAAATGGAGGTTGTATTATTTCTTGTGGCCATTGTAACAAATTACCACAAATTTCATGGCTTAAAACAACAGAAATGTGTTATCCTACAGTTGTGGAGGCCAGAAGTCTAAGTTTCCCGGGGGCTGAAATCGAAGTGTTGGTCAGGCTGAGCTGCTTTGGAGCCTCTAGGGGGCATCATTCTTTGCTTCTTCCAGCTTCTGGTGGCTGCCAACCATCCTTGGCTTGTGGCCACGTCTCTCTGGTGCCTCTGCCTCTGTGGTCACACTGCCTTCTCCTCTTCTCCAATCACTCTCTGCCTCCCTCTTACAAGAACACATTGATTTCGGGTAAAGCCCACCCGGATCATTCAGGGTTATCTCCCCATCTCAAAATCTCTAATCACATCTGCAGAGCGTGCCCCGCTCCCCCTTATATGGTCACACTCAGGTTTTGAGGATTAGAACACGGATATCATCGGCCCACTAATCAGTCTACAGCAGATGGCCATGGATGTTTTCCTTGTGTAACCAGAAGCAGAACAGGAAAATTATTTCTGAATATTGTATTTGTTAGGATTAGGTTAAACTGAAAATGATAAGAGCCTCAAGATGACAGTGGCTTAAACACAAAAGTTTTATTTTTATGCCATTAAAATAAGTCTAAAAAGTAAATTTAACCCAACACACACACACACACACACACACACACACACACACAGGTGAATCATTGTCTGTCTTCCTACTCCACCTCCTTGGCGTGCGAGCTCATAGACCAACGTGGTAGCTGAAACTTCCTTTAACCCATCAACTCGATGCTTCAAATGGCCCACTTGGAAAGGAGGAAAGAAGAAATTAAGGCACTTCTTGAGGTACCCCAACCAAAGGACTGCTTTTACTGGTTTCCTTTATATGCAAAGGAGATTTCCGGGGCGGGGGTACAATGTCCAATTTCCGACACCAAAACAGATTAAGAGAATGCCTGTTGCTTAGACAGCTCACCAATGCCAAGTTAACCAGATAACTTCTAATTTGAACATTGAGAGAAGATTTATATTCTCTCTCAGGAGCTATTTACATTAGAGGCAGTCATTTAAAAAAAAAGGAACAAAAACATATATTATGAAATGTGCAAATTGTGAATTTTGAGATACTAAAATTGTACTCATTACTGTATCCCCACCTATATTTAAAAATTAACATTTAGCCATAATTGTTTCACCACTTTATCCATTTATTTATCTTTTTATCTCATCTATTTAATATTTTCAGCCAGTGAAAGGCTGAAAGTAAGCTGCTGAGCAAGTCATGATAGTTTACCCATAAGTATTTCAACAAGTTTCTGCTAAAAACTAAGAATATTCTTTTGTATCTCCTCGATACCATCACACCTAAGAAAATGAACAATAATTTCCTAATATTGGCAAACATAATGTTTAAATTTTCTCTTTTCTCTAAAAAAAAATCCTATATTGCATTTTTAGGTTCATGCATTCAATTTGCTGGGTTTTTAAAGTCTTTTTTAATACACAACAATTCCTCATCTCTCCTGATACTGACTCCAGTAGGCTAGTTGTTCTGTAAAATGTTTTATATTCCAGCATAGCATTGCCAGATTGTCCTCTTATGGGGCGTATTAACTATTTTTTCCTCTATCTTCTTTTATTTTAAAAAGATTTATTTATTTGACAGAGAGAGAGAGAGCACAAGCAGAGGGAGCAGCAGAGGGGGAGGGAGAAGCAGGCTCCCCACTGAACAGGGAGCCCGATGCGGGGCTCGATCCCAGGACCCTGAGATCATGACCTGAGCCGGAGGCAGGCAGACGCCTAACTGACTGAGCCATCCGGGCACCTCTCTATCTTCTTTATATTGTAAACTGTAAATTAGGTCTAAAGCTTTTATTTTTGCCTTTGGCAGAAAAGACTAGAAGAACCACGCCGTGTGCTTGGTTTTGCCTCGTATCGTGAGGCATATATTGTCAGGTTGTTTCAGTATGAATAATTCTGTGTCTGACAACTGTGGAAACTATGGTTGTCAGGTCACTTCTTTGAGCTTTGGGTTTTCTATTGCCTGTTAGCAAGGAATCAGATTCTTTGGCCCTGTGAGGCCAATAAGACTCATGATTTCAGTATCCATCTCTTCCCGAAACAACGAATTCATCAGGGACATCAAAATGATATCTCCCCTCATACTCATTGCACATATCAGCTGGTACGCTTCTGAAAAAGTACTTTGCCTTTACAACTTGAGGATAAACAAGTAATCTTAGAGAGAGAGAGAGAGAGAGAGAGAGAGAAGGTTTAATTATTTCTCTATTACTAATTTTCATTTAAAAAGCATTGGTATAGCAATCATTTCCACTGATGGCCAGTGTGTGTCCGTGTACTGCCTGCCTTGTTTGATTTTAATTGCCGCCATATTTTTATGTGTGCCATGCCTTAAGATCAAACATCATCATTTGTCTTTGTTATGCTCAAATTATGCCAAATTTGGCCCATGGGTGCCCCTGAGAGCCAGCTCCTTTGTCTTCTTGATATGCCCACACCCGGTTTTGAGCCCTCTTCACTTTCCAGAACAGAAAGGAGCCCCAGGTTCACCCTCTAATTTCCTTGCTTGGAGTCAGCCAAGATATGGACCCCAGGTCTTCTGAGATGCTACTGTCCTTAGACTCATCCCGGACACAGTGCTAACAAATTTATAGATCTTTTCTCTGACCCTAAAACCTGTTTCCTAAAAATATTTAAATACTTACTTGTTTGTTTTCTTCTGTGAGGTCCAAAAATTAATTCCAGTTGCACAGCCAATAATATATTAACGATAAGCCTTGTGAGGGAAGCTATTTGAAGTTGTTTGTCTTAAGTTGTTGAAGTTCTCATTTGGTCCCGCTGAATGTGTCCTACAGAGATCTATGTTTATATTACTTGACTGATTCTTCTCTTTCAAATGGCTGTATTAGAAACTTAGATATATAATTAGGATGAATTATTCAGTTTGTTTCCAAGTTTAAATTCTGAACCTTTTGCATTTCATTTTCCTTTTTGGGTTCATTAAAGCACTTAAATAGTTCAAAGAGGAATACTCAGAAAAACTTTGCTTCTGGTTTTTCCCTTCCATTTCAGTTTCCACCATCCCAAATCCTACAACTAATAAGCATGGGTTTCTTTGTTTATGTCTCCTGTGATATTTCTTAACATTTTTTATTTCCATTTCTTTATTATATAAAAAGAAACTTGCTAGATACCTTGATATTTATACCATCTTCTTTATCTTGGAGAGCGCTCCAAAACGGGGTACAGAAAACTGCTTTGATTTGTTTGCTTATGTATGGGTTTATTTTTTAGGGTGCCATAATGTTCCATTGTTGTTATGCCCCATATTGTTGGGCATTTGGATAGTTTCAGGTATTTTTCTACTACAGTTACTGTGACAGTGACCAACCTTGTGCATATAGCATATATTTCTGGAGTTGTATTTTCAGGAACGACTCCTAGAAGTGAAATTACTGGCTTAAATGACAAAAATATTTTTATTAGATATCAAAAAACTTTTAGACATTGGACTTGTACATTTTGCAATTTCACCAGAAAACATGAGAATGTGAGAATGCATGTTTCTTTTTTTTCTAACCTCTCCAGTAAAGAATATTGCCCAACTTAAGCTTTTACCAAATTGATGTTTGCGGCACATAGTATTTTAGTACTTCTTTTGTTTACATATTATTTTTTATGGGTTAAGCACCTTTTGATACCATTTGCTTAAGACCATTTGATTTTTTTAAAAAATTGTGGATTATATTTTCTTTTCTTTTTCTAGAGATGTGTTTTGGATTATTGTTTGAAATATTCTGTGTAAGTGTTACATTTTTTTTCTTTTCAAAGAACATGTAAAGTGTATATTGGGTAGTCATTGCCAACCCATATTTAAATATAATTTAATCTACATTGAATTATTTTAATTTATTTTATTTTTATTAATTTAATTGACATTAAATTATTTTTAAATATCATTTTTACCTATTTATTTTATTGATTTGGGGTTTTTTTCTTCAATGTCCCATTTGGTAGAGTACGCTGTCTCTTGGTTTCCTGTTAAGCCATGATTTAGGACAATTTTGCCTTTTCTTCCATTTTTTTTCTTCCTGTAGTCAGCAATGATTTCACTCTTCCTTGTCTTTATCCATTTTTATTCACAGTATTTGAGTTCCTGAAGTGTGCTTTTTTTCACATCTGCAATTGCTTGCTTGATTCATGGTGGTTGCTTTTATCAATTTTGTTTTCTAAATCATGGGTCACATTACCTTGCTTCTCTGCAGTAAAAATTGACAAAGCTTTTCATTTTGTTTTTTGGCTCACCTACCATGTTTCCAAAGCATGGAAGAGTGCTCTCTCTCTCTCTCTTTTTACTATAGTCACCAGATTTTTTTTTTTTTTTTTAGCATCTGAGAAATTATTTCTCCTCTTCATTCCTCCATAATTTTTGTCACCTCAAGAGACCTGTCCCCCCTCCAGTGTTGCCCCCCAGCTCAGTGAGTTGCTGCCATGCCTGAGATAATGCTAGGCACTTATCAGCTCCTCATGATTTTCTCTCAGCTCTTATGACCTAACCCAGACTCAGATCATCACCTTGAAAATGGGAAGGTCTGTCAGGACTGGAAGGGATGCTCTTTGCTTAGCTTTGGGTATGCAGTGAGTGTGTCCTCAGCCAAGGACCCAGGGGAGAGAAGTCAGCTGAATGGAAACTTACTCTGTAACTGGGACCCCTCAGAAACGTAAGATATCCTGCCAACCCCACGGAGACATGGAACATTCACAAAAAGTCTGACTTATTTCTCTTTATCCTCATGGCACATTTATTCTTCCTTTTTGCCATTCTATTGGGAATCACATTAGATAAGGGTCTTCCTCTCCTAGGATAAGCTTGTCTCCTTCTGGAATTTAGCTTACTTAAGCTCTTTGTGCCCTCAGCTTACACGATGAAATTTTAATTTTAGAAGGTATAATTAATTTTTTTTAGCTTTTTTTCTTCTTTTTCTTTTTAGAGAGAGGAAGAGAGAGAGAGAAAGAGAGAGAAAGTACAGGGGCGTGGGAGGGGCTAAGGGAGAGAGCTAATCTTAAGCAGGCTCTTAGCCCAGCTTGGAGACCAATGTGGGGCTTGATCTCACAACGCTGAGATCAGGACCTGAGCTGAAATCAGGAGCCACCCAGTCACCCTGCTTACTGTTGCTTGTTTTTTTCCTGGTTATTAGTGTAGAAGAAACAGTCTCATTCAACTTCTTATACTATTTGAAAACTCAGAATTTGTTTTAAAGAATTAAATTTGCCCCCTAAAATAAAACAGAAATAGTCTAGAAGTACTAAAGTGATAATCTCTTATTTTGGTTGTGCTACTGGCCCAAGATTTTGGCCAATCTGCCTGGGTAGCAAGTGTCCTTATTCTATCATTAATTCATGTGAGGACTCCTGGATCTACTTCATTGGTTATAAAAGAGGGACTTCCTGAACCCAGTAAACCATTTGTGAGTTTAAAACTCAATATGATAATGAACCTAACAAGTGAAATTGACTTCTCTAATGAACCAAGTGTTAGATGGTATGTGTGATGGAGCACGTATCATGATCTCTCGTAGCAGTAATCATTTGTTTGGTGCTTCCTAATTTAAAAGTACTCTCAGGTATGTTCTTTCATTTCCTTTTCACAATATTCCTACCAGGTAGTAAATATCATTCCCATATAACAGGTGGAGGAATTGATGCTTGCCACCTCACCGAGATAGTAATTAGTTATCCCTTTTAAGCAGCTGATTTTAAAGAACCCCCATATTTTGTTTGTTCCTATTTCAGGCTCATCTCATACCTCAGCTTTCCAAAATAAGCAAAGCAGAAAATACAGACAAAAAAAAAAAAAAAAAAAAAAAAAATCTACCAACAGTAGGGGAAATAACAAAAAATAAGCAAGCAGATTAAAATATAACTTTTCTGCTTTACTTATCACAGGAGATATTTTCTTGAGAGTATTGAAAGGATCAGTATTACATGAGATACTTAAAAACTAATCCCTATGAAAATCTTATCACTTGCGTACAACCGAGACCTAGAGGAGGAGTTTACCAGCTAGCCTCTTTTGAGCATTTATTGTAATTGTCTTTGTAGTACAAGTAGTAGCCAGTTCTAGGCTTAGAGGAAAACTCTCCCCTATCTGACACCCAACAGTCTTTGGTTCTAAGAAGATTACATTTTACCATCCTGTATATACTTGGAACGTGAAAATAATGTGTTGCTTGCTCATTCCTTGGAAAATTGTCAAAATATTTGCTGATACTCATGGCCATCAGCCAGAAAATAAGATATTGATGACAGATAGAAAGAGCTCTGTGTTGTAAACAAAGAAGGATTCTGTTGAATGCCAGTTAAAGAGAGGCAAGACCAGTTAGGTGTGATGCATGAGAACATACAAGATTTCACTCCACCATCCTCAATGGCAAGCACTAGGACCAAAAAAAAAAAAAGTAAAAAAAAAAAAAGTAAAAAAAGTAAAAAAAGTAAAAAAAAAAAAAAAAAGGTAAAAATAATAAAAAATCATCTTCATGTGCTGCTAAATTGAGGTATCCCTGCAGTTAGCATCTACTGAGTGCCAGCTTTGGACCGGGCATATTAAAAGCCCCATCTCGTTTCATCCTACCATTTATTTCATAGATGAGACAAACTGAGAGTCAAAGTAGATTTTTGAAAAATAAATAAATCAAAAACTTGTACAATGTTATGTGGCTAATGCATGACAATTCTGGGATTTTTAAACTCAGACCTCTTTGATGGAAGTCCCTCTGGGTTTCCCCCTAGATTAAGCAATCTCAGACGTGAACAATTTTAAAGAAAGCCTTCTATCTGTCTTTTACCAAGGGTGGTTTTCCTTCCGGTCCTTGAGTTTGCTTTAATCCTTGTCCTTGCTTTCGATTTAATTGCTTTTTAGATATAGGATTAACTCTCTTCAAGGAAAAGCAATTTAAACAGACCAACTATTTGTTTATATTCAGACTCATACCTCTAGTAGAAGCAAGGAATAATAGAGGTCACCTTTTCAAATGCTTTTGTTATACAGATGCAGAAAATAAGATTTTCCAAGATCACAATTAGGAAAAAAGTAGGCATGAACCCAGGTCTCCCATATCCCAAACCTGCATTTGGAAAATCATACAGTGATCTCTTACCTCAGTCTCTCCACTAATTATTTCTCATAACAGTTCTGCAAGACAACAAACTTTGGGTTTTCTTTCTTGACAAATAAAATGATAGATTAATATCAGTTACCTATGAACATACCCTTCAAGGAATTCACAGGTGACAGTCTGTGATTCGAACATGAGAGTGGGTTTGAAAGAGCGTAGTGTTTACCTGGCCGCTTGACCTGACCCAACTTACTTCTCCCATTTGACCATAGATAAATATGATCAGATTGTCCCATGACACATACAGACCATCTGCACTCGGCCTGTCCTTGTCCTTCCCTATCATATTGCCCCTCTTCAGGACAACCACCACAGTCTGTAATTGTCAAGTGGTTCTGCTTTGTTTTGCTTTGTGTTTTTGCATATTGGCCATCTCTCCTCTTAGAGTGTAAGGTCCCGGAGGGCAGAGACCCTGGCTGGTGGGCTCAGAGTGTTATCACAGTCAGGAAACAGAAGCCAGCACGCAGCAGGCCCTTCTGAAGAGTAGTTGAATAACTAAATATATTAAAAAAAAAATGAATGAATGCTTAGTGAAAGACATTTGTATACCATGGTCTAATAATTATGCTGAGTAGCATATACTCAACCAATAGGATTATAATGCAGTGCTTTCTGTGAGTGCTTCTAGGGACAACAAGCCGTCACAGTTTTTATGACTTATAAAGTTAGGGAATGCAATTCTGTTCATGGTCCCTTTTGCTGCTTGTAATTATTAACCTTGGGCATCCCGTTCCAATCCCAATTCTGTTAAATCGGTAAAATGATAAATAATAGACTTTTAAGAAAAATACGGGCTTGAGAGTCATAATCATTCTTTGTAACAAAAGCAAATAGTAGTGAAAAGTATTTTAAAAGTGTGGATTTTCTTTTCCCTTCTACTGAGCAATATAATTGCCCTCCTTTGAAGTAGCCAACGTTAACAGAATGGAGAATAACTTTCCAAAGCCTTATTATATTTCAAAAGTGTCATTACACCAAATCCCTCCAATACTCCCACTTTACCCTTGAAACATATTGATCTGACAGTGAAAGGTTATGTAAATTAGTCCTTTGTCCAGGGAAGAGCCTCCCTCCAACGCGTTGGTCTTTTCCTTTAATGTTTTTTTTTTCTTTTTTTTTTTTAACTTTTATTTATTTATGATAGTCACAGAGAGAGAGAGAGAGAGAGAGAGAGGCAGAGACATAGGCAGATGGAGAAGCAGGCTCCATGTACTGGGAGCCCGATGTGGGATTCGATCCTGGGTCTCCAGGATAGCGCCCTGGGCCAAAGGCAGGCACTAAACTGCTGTGCCACCCAGGGATCCCTCCTTTAATGTTTTTAATACCTTTTCACCAGATTGCTTTGGGTCCCAAAGTAAACATTAAATTTACTGTATTAACCAGAATGGGGAAATAAACATTCTGGACTTGGATTCTCTTTAGTCTTGTTCCACTTGGGCCCCCAAAATTGGATCTCCACCTATAAGCTGAGTCAGAGAGGAGCAGCAGCCTGGAGCCCACAGCATAGACTCTGTGTCCTGGACTGTCCTGCAGCTGTGCCTTCTGCAGGGCAAACATTTCCAGAAGCCACAAGATAAACCCAGGATTTTTAATTAATTAATTAATTAATTAATTAATTAAAATAAAATAAACCCAAGATTTTGCTCACCTAAATGAGGACTTTAAAAACCCATTCTCAGAGAAATATACTCCTGTAGTCTAGATTAATATTTACTTTGGATTATTTTTTATTTCTATTTTTAGAAACGATGATAGATGAGTAAATGATGATAGATGGCTGGTGAGTAAAAAAAAAAAAAAAAAGAAATACAGATTTTTAGAACAAAAGAAATTGAGAGCTCAGAGAACTCCACACTCCTGTATTTTAAATAAGGAACAAGAAAACCAGTGAGACAAAGTAACTGGTTCTCAGGCTCATAGTCAGTGGCCAACCAAGATCCAAATCCATGGGTCCAAATAGTTTCCCAAACTGCTCTTTTTCCCCCCCAGGCACCTGTGGTATAAAAGTGGCTGCTAAGGACTTCACAAGGACTGATTCCCTTTATGAACTTTCACAACCGCATGGAAGCTAAAACAAAGGAAACCAAAAAGTCAGGTGCCAATCCATAAAGAAGCAAGTGAGGAAGAAAATCAAACCATATATATATATATTTTTTTTTTTTTAAAGTAAGTAGATATACTATTGGAGGCCTGTCTTAAGAGGGAAATAATATGAGAGAGGACCTCAGGGATCACAGTTGTATTGTTCTGATGACAAAGGTAGACTGATGGCATTCCTGCAAAGGAGAGAGTGTTGCTGACAAGGAACAGGTTATGCTACCCAAGCCAGATCCTCCTGCCCCTTATTAGTTTCTTGCCTGGAGGAAGTAACTACTGAATGAAAAGATAAGCAGTATGTTCTGAGTTAAGTAGTCTGATTTTTATTTTTTCTTGATATCCCTTTCTTCCCAAACTCCATAGTGCCATCTTCAAGCGGAAGGTTTGTGGCATTGTCCTTCTCTACTTAAAAGGATATCGTTTAGGAAGACTAAGAATTCTAGAATCAAAACTGAAATAGACCTTCAGTGGCATCCAGTTCAAACGTCTCATTTATAAAAGAATCCCTGAAAAGTAATAGAACAACCGAGAAAAAAAAAATGAAAATAATGTGTGAGCTAACTGGGCTGATGGTTTTCAACGTGGGTAAATTAGGCTGCTATGCCCTAAGATCCTGTACGAAGGGAAATTATTGCTGGAATTTAAAAGGATAGCATAAAGCATCGCCCCATTTTTTTTGTACAATGTGTTCAGTGGTGGCATAAGCTTGCTGACTCACTTAATATATATTAATTAAGTTGATCCTAGGACAGGATAAATAGGAACACACTTTGTAGGATGTTTGTATAAGATGGGAAGAGTTTAAATGCCTTGTGATATTTATGGCCTTTCTTTCCTCCCAAAGCAAGACATGCCTGCATTCTTCTATTTCAGAGCTTTGTGAGGCCAACGGCCTAACACAATATAATCATTCACACTTTGTAGAGCATAATGTGCCACGAAGAGGAAACATTTGAACCCGTTCATTTCACATTTGTTTTTAGATTTCTTTTTTTTTTTAATTATGTCTCTTTTTGTCAATCTACAGCTTTTGAACGTAGGCTGATAAACTATAGATATTTATAAAATGATGTTTGTGAGAAACTGAGCTGGGAGTGAACCTGAAAATATTTCTCCTGTGTTTTTAGCGCCTTCTTCTTTTTTATTTTTTTTTTCTTAATTTACTTATGAGTTTGGGATTAAATAACAATCAGTTTCAAAAGATTAAATAACCAGGCAGGTGCACCCACATGGACCTATGTACATATATGAAATGCAAACACACATGTGTGCACCCCTACGCTATCGGTTGCTATGAGAGTTAAATCTGTATGTCAACTCACGATGCTACTTGCACTCACCCGTTTGGTCAGACACCAGTCTAGATATTGCTGTGCAGGTTTTTTTTTTTTTTTTTTTTTTTTTTAATGAGATTAACATTTAAGTCAGTAGACTTTTGGAATGCAGCAGATTTTCCTCCGTAATGTGGGTTGTCTTCATCCAATCAGTTGAAGGCCATAAAAGAAAATTCTGAGGTCCCCCACAGAGGAAGGAATCCTGTCTCCAGACTGCCTTCAGACTCAAGAATATAACATCATCTCCTGCAAGAATTTTCAGCCTGCTGTCCTACCATGCAGATTATAGACTTGCTAGCCTCCACAGTTGTGGGAGCCAATTCCTTTAAACAAATCTCTCCCACCCTTCTCCTTCTCCCTCTCTCTCCCTCTCTCTCTTTCTCTCTCTCTCTCTCTCTCTAAATATGTGTGTGTGTAAGTGCGTGAGTCCTCTGACACAGTTCCCAACTTATTTAACCAAATACTGAGACTTCACCAGATAAGGCGACTTTAAAATGCAGGAGTAAAGTTACCTCCTTCTACATATGCTGCCCATTAAACCTGGGGTCCAGTCCACCGGGTTCCACCAATGCTTCCAGTGCAAACATCCGCTCAAATCCTTGCTTAGCTGAATGTGCACACCCTCACCCAATCTAGCTTCAAGGGCAGAACATTGTCCTGTGCTAAAAAAGGGGAAAAAAAAAAAAAGAAAGAAAAGAAAAGAAATCACAATAAGGGGCACCTGGGTGGCTCAGTTGGTTAAGCTTCTGATTCTTAATTTCAACTTGGGTCATAATCTCAGTCTTGAGATCGAGCCCTGTGTAGAGTCCCACCCCCGGTGGGAAGTCTTCTTGACATTCTCTCCCTTTCCCTCTCCCTCTGCCCCGCCCCCTCATTTGGACGCTCGTGCGCGCTTTCTCTCTCAAATAAATAAATAAATAAATAAATAAATAAATAAATAAATAAATTCTTTAAAAGAAAAAAAAGAGAAATCACAATGATTTCAGGCCTGGTATCCTGAGAGAGAGAGATATCTATATTGCAATATAGCATAGCTTGGCCTGGCTTTTCTGTTACCTCTGTGCTTTCCACAGGGTATATTTCATCCGGAAATGGTACGTTGGCACCGCTGGGGTCCTGCCAGAGTTTTGACAATGACAAATTTCTTATTACACTATTGTCTATGTATATATATGCTCTCCCCTCATAATCTGTTTATGTCTATTTGAGAACATGTTTGAAAATACCCAGCTCTCTTGATTCTTGAAACATATGGAGCCCTACCTCGCAAGGCCTCACACTTACCTGGGGGGAATAGAGCAGGGCCAGTGTCCAGGGTCCTGTGCTCAGGGATCCTGTCCTGATAACCCATCCTGCCCCCTGCTGACCCTCCCACCATATATATCTGTTATGCTATACTCTGACTTTTGCTGAGCCATCCTATGAGCTACTTATTAGTAGCATTGTGCTAATATAATAAAATAAAGATGCATCTGAAATAATTGTTATCCCAGCACACTCCCTAAATAGTTGATGGGGTGGTTCAGTCTAGTTAGGAATAATGATGAATGACTCAGAAGAAGAAATCAATCACAGAAGTGAAGCAAAACAGGGAATGGAGAGAAGAAGAGATTTTTAAAACAGAAGAGGAGGGGAAAAAAGGCTTTGCAACCTCCTCAGAGGCTTTACCCTCATATACGAATATCCAGCTTCTCTTCTCTCCTCCCCAGCTTGGCTTTGCCACAGCTGCCTGAGTCCACCTGCCGACCACAAAGCAGGGGTCAGGAAGCTCTGGGAACTTGGCAGCCCCCCCGCCCCCCAAACCCAAGACACAGCTTTCTGTCCTCAGTAGTGATGGCGAGGCTCCATGTTTTCCTTGATAGAAAATTGAAGCTCGTACGAATCAAGTCAAACATTCATGCCTCATCAAACAAACCCACAGTTTGTGAAAATGTAAATGATCATATATTCATTTGGCAAATTAAACATGACGCCTTCAGGCCCATGACTTGAAAGCATTGTGATTTAAACTGAAATGAACAAAACTGGTTTTGGAGGAGAAAGAGAAAGGAAGTGAGCAACGAGATACCAAATAAAAACCACTGGGAATGGGTTGGACGTGGATCTTGAAAGGACAATATAGAATGAAGGGTTCTAGTGCATCTGATCAAGTAGCCCTTTGTTCCTTGAGCATTTTGAAGATCTGTGCTTTCCTAGCACATATCCTGGAAAAATGTGTAAGGCTATGCTTGAAGGAGGTGGCGAGGGTTCATCAAGTTGGTCACCATGTCCCATCCCTTTAACACAATTGCTTATTCAGGATAGGCACAGAAGACAATTAAAGCCAGTAAATCTTTTGTTTCTCTTGCTTTCATGGATGTATCTTGCAAGAAGTTGCTGTGGCCAAGTTCAGAAAGGGCGTTGCCTGTGTTTTCCTCTAGGATTTTGATGGAATCTTGTCTCACATTTAGATCCTTCATCCATTTTGAGTTTATCTTTGTGTCTGGTGTAAGAGAATGGTCCAGTTTAAAGAAGCTGTGGTCTATGTATACAGTGGAATATTCCTCAGCCATTAGAAACGACAAATACCCACCATTTGCTTCGACGTGGATGGAACTGGAGGGTATTATGCTGAGTGAAGTAAGTCAATCAGAGAAGGACAAACATTATATGGTCTCATTCATTTGGGGAATATAAAAAATAGTGAAAGGGAATAAAGGGAAAAGGAGAAAAAATGAATGGGAAATATCAAAAAGGGAGACAGCACATGAGAGACTCCTAACTCTGGGAAACAAACAAGGGGTGGTGGAAGGGGAGGTGGACGTGAGGTGGGGGTGACTGGGTGTCGAGCACTGAGGGGGGCACTTGACGGGATGAGCACTGAGTGTTATGCTATATGTTGGCAAATTGAACACCAATAAAAAAGAGATTTACATCATCAGAAATACAAAAAAAAAATTAATGTAAAAAAAAAAAAAAAGCCAGTAAATCTTTGCCCTTGTTTGATGACTACCAAACAATACCCTTTGTTTCACAAATGATCTTCTAAAAGGATAATATGAGGCTCTCTGGTCCTGTGACTACATTTTTTTTTTTTTTTTTTTTTTTTTAGCCTCGAAGGGGCTTTTGGATGGGATAGGCCTAGGAGTTCTAGACATAAGAATGATAGCATTGAAGAGAGAGGAGCCTGCTCCTTAGTATCATTGGGTTGATTCTAGCAGAAATCAACTCTACATTGTTTGGCATTTGGAAGAGTCAGTAATTCTCCCTTTTTTACCCCCTGTCCTTTTTGGGTTTCTATTTTAATGATCAGTAAAATAAAATCTCCTAACTGAAAGGATTTCTATAACTAGATAATACATATTTATTCTGTGTGTATTTCTGTCTCCTCCTGCCCTTCTTCATGAGCTCTTTGAGAGCAAGAAAACTATTACCTGTCTGCTTAGCCTCATACGTTCACAAAGCAGAACACCTGGCCCATAATTAGTATTTAGAAATACTTTGTTGAATTTCAGTTAATTTACATCAGGGTTCATGTTAGTTTTAACGTTATGTGTATTTTCTTTAAAGGGAAAGAATATAGAATCGGAAACGTACGCCTTTAACTTAGATAATATCTAGTCATCTGGACTCTTTGCTGTCTCTGAAGTTTAAAAGCTTTTTATGAACTTCTAGTTGTCCCCAGATAATTAAGATATAAGGCACACAAAGTGCTCCTTGCCCCACTCCATCCTTCTTTGCCGTGGGTATTTGATGTGACTGTGTGTGGGCAAGATTTTAAATAAACTCTCTAAGTTATGGATGGAAGAGATTTTTAATTTCACCTCCATTGGTATTATCAATATTTAGTGATTAGATATCATAGACTAGTATCATCAGGAAGGTGTAATGTTGAGAGGCGGGGCACCTGGTGGCTCAGTCGGTTAAGCATCTGCCTTCAGCTCCGGTTATGATCCCAGGGTCCTGGGACTGAGCCCCACAACATGTCAGGCCCCCTGCTCAGCAGGGAGTCTGCTTGTCCCTCTTCTTCTGCCTCTTCCTGGGCTTGTGTGTGCACGTGCACGCTCTCTCTCATTCTCTCTCTCTCTCAAATAAATAAAATCTTAAAAAAAAAGTGGGGGGTAATGTTGAGAAGACTTCGGTTTGGATGATTTACAAAACCACACTGAAAATACAACAGACTTCCTTTTCCAGAAAATTATTTCGTCTTTCAATTTGTACAGAATATTCAGAGATTTTTTATGGACACTTAGAATAAAAGGACCCACTCTTAATAAGTAGGCTAACTGCTCTTTTTCCTTCCCTCCCTCTAACTAATAAAAGGACCCACTCTTAATAAGTGGGCTAACTGTTCTTTTCTCCTTCCTTCTCTCCTTCTCCCCCCCCCTTTCCTTTGCTTTGTACCTCATATACAAATATCTGGCTTCATACATATCTATCTTTATTGTAAGACCCATGCCCAATTTTCAGGTTTTACTCTTTATTTCTGATATCTCTTTCTAATTGATCATTTCCCACCTGTTACTTACTTTAAAAGAATGATTCCTACCCAATAGGAGGTTCTCTGTGTGAAACTACACAGAGAAATTTTTAGGAACATTGTTCTAGCACAATGGGAGGGGTGCTAAGTGGAAAAAGCATTGTCTGTTCCAGACACTGAGATAAGGGTTTCCATTAGGAGTTATTTCATCAAATTGTCAAACGGATTTGAGAATTAAACTGAATTACCTCTAATTATTTATTGAGCACTTACACTAAGCATTTTATCCGCATTAACTCATTTCCTTCTCATGGAAACTTTTGAAGTAGTTTCTTTTATTATCTCCATTTTGAAGAGGGAGGAACCAAGACTGTGGAAAGATATATATCTTGCCCGGGCCACAGCTAGTAAATGGAAGACCTGAAATTCAAAGCTAGGTAACTGGACAAAGGACTGTGCTTGACTTCACTTTACTAATTTATGGCAGAGGCAGCCTTCAATCCCAGATTGGTCTAAGTTGAAGTCCATATACTCTCCATAATCCTCTATGAACCCACAGCAACTCTGAATTCTCTTCTGGCTTTGCCATGAGTAGAAACTGGTTAACGCTGAAGGATCTCAAGAAACTCCCCATCAACAAAGATTCTGTTCTTGTTGTTGTTGTTGTTGTTGTTGTTGGAATCTATGCCCATCAGTATAATCTATTAAAAAAAAAAGTTTAGGATTGAGCATTTAGTCACAGAAATGCCATTTGTAAGATTCCATTAACCATAGTCATGTTTGCCTTGGAAATAGCATTTGGGATGGGGGCCAATAGAATGGAGCTGGAAACAAAGTTCTCGCATTGTTCTTTCATATTTTGAGGAAATGTTCTTGGTTGCTTCAGTACCTCATTACAACCACGTCTGTAGCAAGAGTTTCTTCATTCTTTCATCCATATGTTCATTCATTCCCTCCCAAACCTACAGTACTGTACCCTGCAGGGCTTTACATCCTGGGGGAACGCAGGGGAAAAAATGGACAAAGTCTCTGCCCTCGTGCAGCATCTTTTCCAGTGCATGCCTGCATCAAAAAGGTCTAGAGATTTTTATTATATCCTTCAGAGGTGATGAAATATTGGTGAACTAATTGTTGTACCTCAGCTTATTGCACATGCATTAAAATGTGGTATGACTGTGGACTGAAGAACACAGAACTTTCTTTAGGCTCCGGCTGGTGCATGAGGTACAATAATAGAAGAAATTCCATCCAAATCATCCAGAACATGGTCTCAACTAATGAAGGTATTCTTTCTCTGGGAACTACTTAAGAAATTTCATTAAAGTCCTTTTCCTCTCTACCTTTTCCATTTTATTACCAATGAGCATAACATGTTTTCAGTATCTTCACTATTCATGAGCTGATTTTACTATCAAGCATAGGCATTTCTTAGTCCCAGTTTCATCCTATTACTCCTCTTCCTTCAGATGTTAGCTTTTGTAGTAGAGTAACCCTATATGGCTAGCAGGTAGCACAGTGTCTGGTGTATAGTATTTGCTCAAAGAATAGAAGATTGAATGAAACTGAATTGGAGTAGCTATAGATGGTCCCTCTGAGTCTACAGACCACTTCAGGGAGGAAAGTGGGATTGAGATTTTTTTAAGGAATGATAAACCACCCTAGGTACTCCAACTGTTGAAATGACTACTGCAGCTGGCTTACTGCTTGCTATCTTTTTTTTTTTTTTTTTTAAGCTTTCCTCCTGTGAAAGTGCATTGCTGCTGAAAGGAACTTGATTGTCAGCCAGAGAGACAGTGAAAGCCTTTTGTCGATCTCCTACCCTCAACATTCCTTGCAGGCTCAATGCAAACTTTGCGCCAAGGACTCCCTTCAACTTTCACTTGGCGCAAACAATTCAGAAGGTGAAGGGTTAGTTAGTACACAAGCAAGTGGCTTGTCTCACTCTGCAGGGCCGACCACAGGGACCTCTCATTGTGAAGGCTTTGTGGGATGGACATTCCGTCTATGGCAGCAATGTTCTTCCTAAATTCTGACTCCCAAGTAAAGCTTTGTAAGTCACCATTTTTCTTTTCTTGTAAAGGTTCTGCTTTGTCTCTAATGTATCTACTCCAACTCAAAGAATGGAGAAAGGCAGCTTTTCTGGCTTGGATGGATTGACTGTATAATGTAATCATTAAATGTCTTGAAACTGGGTCTGAATTTGAAGGTGTTAGAAAATTCACAGGAGGCCATTCTTTGTGTGATTTTGAAATTATTTTCAATTACAGATTAGAGCACGGCAGTGTCTGTAATATCATTTAATGAGCCATAATGCTTCCTTTTGTCATTTTTCCCCTCTGATTGAGATGGGCACCCTTGAGCGGCCTGACAGATTCCTGAGTGCTGACAATCACCACTCCAGCAGATGAGAAGGAGTACAATGATGCTGCAAATGAGTGCCAATGAAAGTGATAGATCTTTAAAGTAAATTGCATAAGGCTTCCAAATTGGCTGTAATTGGTATGTATTCATCAAATTTTGAATTTGGACACAATAGTAACAGAAAGTTAGTACTAAAATGCCAAATAAGAGAACACTTATACAAGTCAGTGATTGTGTCTATGTATATGGAGAGAGGAAGGTCACAAAACATGTATTCGATGGCTGGTGTTCCAGATCCAGAGACAATTAATATGAAGAGTCTAAAACATTTATATTTTGCACTGTGTGCATGTGTGCTTTAATCTGCATGCTTTCGTCTGTTTATCTAGACTGTTTTCATTTCTCTACCTATACATTTCTAAAAAACATACTAATAAACTATAACCACTCTTAGGAAGGGATATTGTACTAGGATGTACAAACAAAAACATAGGAGTAAGTTTACCTCTCATTTCTTACTCTTTGAAGCCAGATAAAGGTGAATATATTAAATATAGCAATGGTTTAGTTAGGTTGACATCCCATGGGAGTTTTTAGGTTTTTGAAGTGATGGAGAATTCTGTATCTCAACTTTTTTGTGTGTCGTTGAAATAGATGTGTATGAAAGAAAACAAATTTAACCCAGAGAAGCTATTTCATTTTAACTCAGTTTATCCATTGAAGCTGAGCCTGATGGGTGAACCAAAGGCTTGGAGACGAAGTGGGCAGAGAAGAAAGATGGCAGAGGAGACAGGGGAAGAGGGGAAACTTTACGGACAATGGAAGGGGAAGAAAAAATGATGAATGGTTGCAGTAGCAAGAATACGTGTTACAAGCAAAATGTAGATGATGTTAGAAGATAGGTTTTAGACACGTTATAGACAGCCTTGAGGGTCATTGAAGGAGTCTACTATGATTTAGTGGGTGTATCAGGTTGTAGTAAATATTTATATGAGTAACAGAAAACCCAGAATTATAATGGTTGAAATATATAGAGGTCTTTTTCTTTTGCACATAAACAGACAGTGCATGGCCAGTAGTGAGGATTCTATCATCATTAAGGACCCAACTTCATCATCCTGAATGTATGGTTTAGAGCTTTTTATCTTCTCTGTCCTTTACACATTATTTCCTAGATGTTGTACAACCACTTTTATTTGCACTCTTTTAGCAAAAACATGTATGTCCAAAAAAGGAAGGGCAGGGGTAATTTTTGTTCTATTTAGCCACACAGATAGGTAAAAATTATGAGTTACGTTGTTGTAGAAGAAAAGGAAAATAGATACTATGAGGAAATATGATTTCTGAAAAATTAAAATAGAAAATTTTATACTGCACAGTATTCAATCTTTGGCTATAAATGATGATTTTCATCAAAGAGAGGGATGCATCAGGAAGGGAGACCAGTTAAGATTCTCTTGGGACAGTCCTTTGTTTAATTATTAATACTCAAGCTAGGACACTGAAAATAGAATATTCTGTGGATTGACGTTTCACTGAAGACATGGTGATAGCAAAATTTGGGGACTCTCTGCTTGCACGGTGTAAAAGAACTGAAATTTTAACTCTCCTTTTGTTTGCCTGGCCAGCTATGGTGATATACCCAAGAAAATGACCGTAAAAGAGGAAGTTTGATTTAGGTTGGTTGAGCTGTGAAATGCCTCTGGGACGTTCACATTTGCTCAGTGTTCACACACCTGGGGTGCAAAGATTAAGGATGTGAATTCCCTGCTCTGAAGAAGATCCTCAATCTAGTAACAGGCAACACTAAGCTGATTGTATGAAGGTTTTGTTGTTGTTGTTGTTTTTGTTTTGTTTTAATAGAAACATGTGCTTTCATCATAAAATTATGATATTTCCATCTCCTAAGTATATATTTACGCATGGGGTACACTTTCTTATTAAGGATATATTTCCGTAGTTCTCTAATTGTCTTTTAGAATCTTTCCAATTGTTTTCTGCTTCATCTCTATCAACATGCAATTTATTTTATTGTGCTTACCCCATTCTTTTTAATTTTTTTTCTGTAGTATTATCCAATTAATTTTGAACTTTGAGAACAGTACCCTGCTATCCTCTAGCATCCAAAGCATCTTTTAAAATTTTTCAGGGTAATCATTTCCTACAAAGCTACAAGGCCTTTCCTTCTCCCTCTATGTCCCTACATGTACTCTCTTTAAAAGCCTTGAAAATACTAACATTTCTCCAACATAAGTCTGAGTACAGATCTGCTTTTATTGATACTATTATTGGACACTGCAGAGAATATTTCAGTCTTGAAGACAGGAGATTTTCTTCTATTATTATTTCTTTCCCTTTGTCATTTCTTTCATTGTGAGACTCCATCAGATGTTCTTTGCAGCCCTTAGATCTATACTTCTTCTGAATTAACAGCTCCCATATTTTCTATCACTTTTTTCTTTAGCTCTATAATCTGAAAGCTTTTCTTGATTTTTATCTTTCAGATTTCCAATTAAGTAATCAGGTTCAGAATTCCACTCAAATTTTATTGATAATCATATATTAGATTCACAGGATCTCTTACATTGTAAAATGATATCATTGCTTTTAATAAGTTGCTACAATACCCATATAGATAACTTTATTCTGGGCTAATAACATTTATTCATCTGGAGAGTTTTCTTTAGTGTTAATATTTTTTCTCAAATTTCTGTTAATCCTTAGTTAATGATTTATGTCTTTAAAAGGAAGAGCGAAGCTGATTGATATAGATGGCGGGCATTGGTTTCTTCTGCAATTGTGCAGGCATTTTTCCCCAGGTAGCCTCTCAAATGAGAGGAGGTCATATACCAGTAGAATAAAAGTGAGAGATGTTGGTCTCAAGAGTGCCTAGTTAGGTACTGAGAGGATGGACTAATCAGAGATAGGGTAATTCCACACATCCTAGTTAGAGCATTTACCATGCATCAATCTCAATGCCACCTTTACATACTAATATGGCCATTAATATTCATCTCCATGCAGTTTAAAATTTGCAGATAAAATGAGTTGGCCAGCACAGAGAAAAAAAAAATATGGCCAGAATACAGTTCTGCACTATTTATTTCAATTACAGGTCTGAGGTAAAAGTACCAATGTCACCAATACAAAGAGTTGCAAAGGGACATTTAAAGGAGAGCCTCATACAAGGTTTTGATGAATTCTGGAGGCAACAGTGTCTGCAAAAAGAGAATATGCCTGGGGAAAGGTGATAGAATGGACCTTTTTCTTTCTGCCATGGGAGTGTGAAATGAAATTAGCACTCAGGGAAAAGAGAATAAGGACAGATGAACAGTTCAGGCATGGAATACTAAGTACATGGGAAATAGGAAGCCATTATCTCCCCATTTTACCTTCTCTTCCTCTCTTAGGGAATCTCATACTTATCACTGAAATAAATAGGGTGGAAGTACACTTTGGGAGTATTACGTAAGTCTGGCCATGTTGCCCAGTTTCCTGCCTCCAGGCAAAACTCTGGTTAAATAATTCTGGACAGATGGATGCCTATCCTTGGAGAGCAGGGACACAGTTAGGAGTGAGGATGGACACAGAAGCAGCATGTCAGCTTGCTTCCATCTGGAACTAGTGAATACCTCATTTTGTACAAAGGCAGTAACCATGCTGTTCACATAACACTCTGCATGACTCCATGTGGGGGGTGGGCTTCGGGAGCATTATATTTCCCATATGGTCCAGGTAAATTGTATTTTAAGGCCATGAATTTGTCACCTGGTGTCATTTTTGAGGTAACTTACTTTTCTACAAGTGTGGACAACTGGTTAAAGTCACTTAACCTCCATTTTTGTTGCTGCAATACACGTGACAGATGACCTTCCCATGCCCAATACACCCAAAACTTTATGCTGTTTCTGACACACTGTTCCCATTGAATGGATAGTGAATGACATCACACTTTATCCCTTCAAGCTTGGAACCACTTGAGAATTTACATAGAAATCAAATAGCAGCTTTACTACTATAGTAGTATTAAAATATTAAATATTTTATTTAATTTATATATATCATACATATATAAAGATATATTGAGAATAAACACATGGATTTTGTAAAAAAAAAATTCTTCAAGCTTAGTCCTTGGACCACCTTATATAAGAAGGAGTCTGCTAATTAGATATGTATCTGGAAAGATTAAAAAATTAAATATTTGCTTCCTTACATTGGGCCCTAATAGCAGGACTAGAAAGGGATGAGTATTCAAGTATTTATATAAAAGATAAATGTAAGGCTTGGCTTAAGTCTGTTTACCACATCGAAACAAGATTTTTAAAAATACATACAATGTCAGGGTGGGAAAGCCCATAAAGGAAAACCAAGAAATGCTGAATTTCACAAATTCTTTCTCCCATTGGTACCTTTTCAGATAAATTACTGTATTCAATAGGGTAAAGCAAGTAAGTGAGAGACAGGCAGAAATCTCTTCCCAATACCCAAGTTAGCAGATGTTACTGTAGATGCAAAAGTAGAGTGCTAAAAGAAATTTTTAAAACATTTAAAGTATTTAAAAATGTTTCCTCTACTTGCTACCTGTAACTCAACCTAAATCTTTCTCATATTAGAAAAGATAGGAGAACACAAGTCAGCAAGTGTGACACGATTATAGGGATATCACTAAGTATTATCTAGAATAGCATTTTAACTATAATGAGTTACACATGAGCATTACAACTACCTGATAGCTGTTGGTGACAAACCCTCACTTGTCTAAGCCAAAAGAATGCTACCTAGGGATTATTTCATAATCATATTATAAAACACTAGGGGGAGATTTTCCAAAGAAAACAGTTAAGTCAGAAGAATATAAAATGTTTAAGATAGAAGAGCCAATAAGTCTCAAAGGTCTTCCTTTTCAATACTGCTCACTGAAGAATAACCATGCTACTGGAGTTTTTTGCTATTGATAGCTACAATCTTTTAAACATCTTTATTAAAATATAATTCACATGTCATAAAATGTACTCTTATAAAGAATGCTTCTCAGTGGCTTTAGTACACTCACAGAGTTATACAAACTAACATATCTAAATTTTGAAGATTTTCATCACCTCCAAATGAATTGTATCTCTTAGCACTTATTCCCCACCAAACACCCAGGCATAAGTAACCAATAATCTACTTTCTTCCTCAACAGATTTCTTTACCGGGAGCTTCACATAATATACAAGTATAAATCATTTTATTTGTTACTAGGTATGGTTTGATACTACTTTGTGAGATCTTCATTCTTCTTTTATCATTAAGGATATTGATCTACGTAGTTTTCTTTCCTTGAAGTATCTTTCCAGGTCTTGATATTAGGATAATTTTGGAATCATAATGGGGGATGAAAATGTTCCCTCTTGTATTTTTTGAAAGTTTCATATTAATTGAGTTGGTATTAATTTTTCTTTCAATGTGTGGTATAATTCACCAGCCATATGGGCCTGGGTTTTCCTGCATGGAGATTTTTTTTTTATTTTTTTTTAAGTTTTTTTTAAGTTTTTATTTATTTATGATAGTCACAGAGAGAGAGAGAGAGGCAGAGACACAGGCAGAGGGAGAAGCAGGCTCCATGCACCGGGAGCCTGATGTGGGATTCGATCCTGGGTCTCCAGGATCGCGCCCTGGGCCAAAGGCAGGCGCCAAACCGCTGCGCCACCCAGGGATCCCAAGATTTGTTAAATTATTAATTCAATCTCTTTAGTTGTCATTGAAAATTCCGATTTTTCTATTTAATTTTGAACCAGTGTATGGGACATATGGGTAGCTCAGTCAGTTAAGCATCTGTCTTTGACTCAGGTCATAATTCTGGGGTCCTAGGATCAAGTCCTGCATCAGGCTCCCTGCTCAGCTGGGACTCTGCTGGAGGTTCTCTCTCCCTCTGCCTCTCCCCCTGCTTGTGCTCTCTGTCTCTCTCTCAAATAAATAAATAAAACCTTAAAAAAATTTTTGAACCAGTATAGTAGTTTGTATCTTTTAGGAATCTAACTAATCTATTTTTGACATATATTTATTTATGGTGTTCCCTCAAAATCTTTATTATTTTGTAAGATTGGTAGTGATGTCCCTTTTTTCATTTCTGGTTTAATAATATGAGTTTTTTTTATCTTTTTATCTTGGTTATCTGAATAAACTTTTATCAATTTTAGTATCTTTTTCAAAGAACCAGTCTTTTATTATTTGTTATTTTTCCAGTATCTATTTTATTTATTTCTGATCCAATCTTTATTAATTTCTTTCTTCTGTTTACTTTGAAGTCAGTTTGATGTTCTTTTTCTAATTTAAGTATTAAGTTAAGCTATTGGTTATATATATATATTATACATTATATTTATATATGATATAGATAAATTAAATAAAATATTTAATATATTTTTAATACAGGCATTTACAACTAACTTCTCTCTGAGTACTATTTTACCTGAATCCTGTTAATTTTGCATGTTGTATTTTAATTTTCACTTATCTCAAGGTACTTGCTAACTTTTTGTGATTTTTTTTCTTTGACTCTTTGATTCTTTGAAGTGAATTCATATTTGTGAATTTCCCAAATTTCTTTCTGTTGTTGATCTCTAATTTAGTTCCATTGTGGTTGGAGAACATACTTCACATGATTTCAACATTTAGATATATTGAAAAATGCTTTATGACCTAACTATAATATTTTGAGTTATATAATATACATATATAATGGGTGGCTTTGGCTAAATGATAATATTGTTTCTATTGTACTAAGGAAATACCACTCTACTCTTATTTACATATTCATCAGAAACCTATTCTTTGTCTCAGTTTGGAAGCATAAGTTTGAGCAAATCACATAAGATCATTGGACTTTTATTTCTTTAGTGTCTGAGCTAATATTTGTATCTATATCAATAATATTTTAAATAATAAGTATTTATATTTATGTATCTATTGTGTTATTATATATGTATATATATATGTTTTATTATACATTCTTCTTTTTCTTCTTCTAGAAAGGACAAAGAAACATATTTATTTATTTAATCCTAAAAAAAAAAAAAAAAAAAATCCTAATGGACAATCAAAGTATTTAGCACATATACACAAAAACTATGGCCTGGAAGTTCATTTGCATCAATAACTTGCCTTTTATCACTACCCAGCATGAAGATCATATATATATATTAACAAAGCAAGCATAAATATAGACAAGAAGAGTTAAGGGAGGGAAGGGCATATTTTATGAATGGGTCTTCTTCATGACCTTTGTCCTACATCTGCACACTTAGAATAATGAAAGATCGCTATGACAACATATTATTGGTGCTATTTATTCCTGATGATGACTACAGTTAGTGAAGCATATAAAAAGTAATGCCCAATCTGAAAAGACTATGCTCTTAAGGATAATTAACCAGAGTTTATTGAAGACCTAAGGTAACTGCCAAAGTGGAGATTAATCTTGAATTTCATTTTCTTCAGTTCTCACAGGGTGACCTCTGAGAATTTACTCCTTAGATGTAAATTATACATATATAATATATAAATAAATATATGTCTCCAGATAATTAGCTTTCATTGAACTTCATTGTTTTTCTTTCTCTTCTCAAGAGTGCCTACTATATTTATTTTGATCAAATGTGTAATTTTATTTTATTTTATTTTATTTTTATTAAATGTGTAATTTTAAAACAGTGCTACTCCCCTTTCACTAGTGATGCCATTATATGAATAATAAAAGCATCAGAGTTATATTAGCTGAAAGTATTACTCCTTGTTCATGTCTAGAGTGGAACATGTTTTCGTGGAATCAGAGACATAATTTTAAGTCATAAGGAACTGGCTAAGAAGTTAGTTGTCAGAACTTAATTCTGCTATTAACTAAACAAATGACCCTGGGAGATTTCTTTAACTTTTGAGCTCTAAATTTTACCATTTAAAATAAGGGTCTTAGATTAAATAATCACTAAAAATTCAATATTAAGTATTTTTTTGACTCCATAATAATAAGTAGGAGTTAAAATGAAGGGATTACTCTGTTTATTTTGGTCTTAAAAGATAGCTGCCTTTTAAAATCCAAAGGCCTGGAGTTGTTAGGTTATTTGGTTGGTTGTTTTTGTTAGTTTTTTTTTTTCTTAGTTAAGTGAGTAGCAAATGCAAACAAACAACATAAAGATCCACTCCAATGTCTTTGTCTGGGGAAAAAAAATCCACTCCAGTATTTGGAATACTTAGAGCTGAATGTTTAGGAGGTGAAGAGAAAGTAGATCAAAAGCTGCTGGGACTTTAAGTGAAATGTCTCTTAGCTCTTATGGATTTTCTAGAAACATTTCAGTAAGTTAAGTAGGGCCTTGTGGTACCGAGAGAGTAATAACTTCGCAAAAGTGTCTAGAATGTATTTGCCACCAGTGTGGATCTTTGGCAGGCAAGTTCATACCACCAAGGGAGATCCATGTTCTCCACATGTGATCGAGTTGAAATCCACACAGAAGTCTTCACTTGTAGGAGAGAGCTTTGCTCAGATGGGAGAAATATCCAAAGTTCCAGATCTTTCTGCTTGCTTTCCAAACACAATTTTCCTGAGTCTTATATTTATAATTTAACAGTCATTTCTCAAGCCATATGTGACATTCTTTTGTTTATGCAATAATAAAAGTACAGACAAGCAATAGGACCCTTGATTTGTTGAGAGAGCCATACCATATAAAGTTAAGTTGATATTAGCAATGGTCCTATGAACTCAAGTGATTTACTCCAGAAAAATAAATCCATCTAAAAACAAAACACATACCAACAAACAAAAAACTAGGCACCTGAGAGGTAGCATTAATTCATTCTTTTCTTTCTTTGATGGTTTTATTGCCGCCATGTATGTAACCGATGCTGGATAGAATTACTTCAATTCAGTTAAATTCAACACATTTATTAATTACAAGATACCTATTGAGGAATGGTTTGGCAAGGCAGCTGTGATTCTTATCATTCTAAAATCATTATAACATTAATAATTGAAAATATTAAGGCAGGATTTAGAAGAATGAACTCTGGTATTAGCCTGCCTGGGTTCATTCCAGGCTCTGTCATTTATGACTTGTGTACTTTGAGAAATTCTTATAACTCTTGATCTTCAGTTTTCCCATCTGAAAAAAAAAAATAGGTTAATGATACCATCCACCTCCTGTTGACAGGAAGACTAGATTAATTAATGTAAAGTGTTTCAATAGGGCTTGGAACACTCAAGGAATACTAGCTAATTTTATTCATCCTTTTATCCCCTGAAAGGCCTCCTTAAATGATTCTCCCACAGTAAGGCTTTAAGCAGAATTTGTTGTATTGAATGGAATTCAACTGAAAATCTCTGTTAGGAGACTAACCCTTTGGTAATATAAATTTTATAACATATAAAATTTCAGATTTTTGTATATTATGTTTCTACAAATGAACAATACCAATGTGCCCCTTAATGGTGAAGGGTGGTTAATGATGCATGGAATATACTTATTCTCAAAATGAGACTGGCACTGGAAAGATGGCTGGCAGAAAAGTGTGCTAAATAACAATTTTCATTTTTTCTGCGATTTGCCGTTACCTTAGCAATGTGCATCCCATAGGTGTTCATTAAGAGTAAAATGGTAACACTTCAGTTTAATTAATATTTAGTGAGCTGTGTAAAGACTTGTCTGCCTCTTCATACTGAGAATGGCCAACTGGCCGTGGGGGAGACCAGTATTTGGAGACTGGGAAGGTGCTCAGCTTGAGAACATTTCCCCAGGGGATATATGAATAAGTAGAGTGAGTTTCATCTGTGACATCGTTTCGCGAGACAAAACAAAGTCATTGTAGGAGCATTCCTACGCAAAAGGCCACACTTCTTACCAGGAACAGTGATTTGCTTGAAATCTATATTCCTAATAGTAACTAACCACACCTATGCCACAGGGAGTTTTACGGATAGATTCAGGAAAATTCTGGGGCATTTTGTTGTTGGTGTTGTCACAGTGTTGTGATCTTTCCCAATTTCCGGGAAAAGTTTTATGGTGGCAGGTTGCAGAGGTATAATTTCCTGGTACAGTAGACCATTGCTGTTCTTTATCTGGAGAAGTGCACAAAGTACAGACTACAGCCAGATGCCTGATTGCTCATCAGGCTCAACCAGCCCTTCCTGTAAGTCTCAGGCTGCCAATTACAAAAATACTTGTGAAGAAATTAAATGTGTAACAATTCATTTCAAACGCAGTAACTTTGAACATATATAGCAATTTTATATTGGAGTTTATGAGTGGAGTCATTCTTGTCTTCTACATTCATCTCCATTCTTTGGGCAAATTACTTACTTTTTTTAGATCTCAAAATCTTGCAGCTATATCGTGGGGTTTCAGCCATAAGAGCATAGGCTCTTTGAGTCGGAACGTATACTAATGGTCACCTACCCTCCTCCCTCCCTCTGAACTGAGATGTAAGATGTGAGAAATGAGGTAGCGTTAGCAAGGTCATGAATTATCAGCAGAACTGAGATTGAAATACAAATTTCCCCAGCAGAAATTCAGTATCATATCTGTTGCTCAAAGCTTATTTGATCTCCATAGTCACCTTTAGGTCTAAAATTTGCAGAATATCCTTCAACTCTGTCTCCCAGGAGCACTCTATTTTATCCCTTGAGACAGAGCTTAAAGGTCAAGTTTTACCGAAACTTTCCCCAGTTGCTTTAAGCATTGATAGTGGATTCCATCTCTTTGCTTCTATAGTATTTGATTCTTATCTCCATCACAGCATTTATCTTACCACATTTCAGTTATTTATATATTGGTCTATCTCCCCAGCTGCACCTGGAGTGTTTTTGCTGTCTGAAATCTCTAGGGTCTTTTTTAGTACCTGACTTGGTAGTTGGTACCTATAAATGTTTTCTGAATGAGTGAATAAATCATGTCTTCACCTGGACCCTGCACTTGATATTTACTCAGCTTTTCTTGCCATGGCCATGAAACTTCCCCAAGAACTCGTGACAAGAGTCAAATGCATGCACGTAGTAACTTTGTAATGAGGTGCTTTGTACTCTTGTAATGACTCTTTTATTGAAGAGGTAGTAGGATAATTCATCTCATTATGAAACACAATGGGGCACTGTATTTTTTTTTTTTTTTGAGAAAATGGATCCACCATCACTTTTACACAACATTTTCAATTTCTGGAAAATTTTTACATCCGTTGTCTCATTTGATCTTCACAACAAGCCTATAATATAGACAGGCACAGATATTATTATAGCCTTCTCAGAAATGAGTTCAATAAGACTCAGATAATTGAAAGGATACAATTTGAATTGAGGTTTTTTGACTCCAAATTTAGTTCTTGTTCAATTCTAAATGGTGCCCTTTTTAAAACATTTGAACTCTCCAGAAAGATAAATCCTCAAATGAATCAGTTTTCTAAATCAGTAAAGGCTCTTTGGGTTGCAAAAGGTAGGAACCTAGCTCATCTTGCCTTAAGCAAAAGACAGAATTTATTGTGTCACAAAAATAAATAGTCTGGAGATCTAACTTCAGGTACCCTTAGATCTAGCAACTCAAACTAGGTTACCAGAAATTATTTTGTTTTTTTCATCTTTTGGACCAATTGGTCTCTAAGTTGGCTTTAAACTTGAGCCCTATCTCCCCCCAGAAGGTGAACAGCTACAGTTTTACTCCAGTCTTGCAACCCAAAGAATGGCAGTTGAGCAAATATCTAAGATCTGACATTCAGGGGCCCAGTTTGGGTCATACTTTCATCACCACTAACACAATCACTGAAGTTATAAGACTGGAGTCCTGTGACAGATGGCAACTGGATGAGGGACTGATTCCTGGATACTATGGTGACATCAAACTCATCAGAATGACCTAGAATAAAAGCAGGGAAAGACCACTCCCCTGGTGGAAATAGAAGTGCTATACCCAGGAAGAGGAGAGATGCATCCTGGACTAAGGAAAACAAGAGTTTCTACTATAGTCTCTTTGAAACTTTCAGACATTATTAAATGGAAACCAGCTGACTTTTTTTGTCATCACCTGTTAGTATGAAGGCCACTCCAATAAATGTTATGAAATAGTTTAATGACTTGAATATAAAGTCCAAAAAAATCACCTTGTTCAAACAGGAAATCTGAGCAAACCTATCTTATCTATTTGCTGCACTAATCAAAACAAAAAACAATAAAAAAAAAAAAAACCCTCTACTGGCTAAGAGATTGCAGCTGTGTACAAGAGGAACAGACTCCCTTCAGCCTGGTGCATCATCAGCAGAACTGTTGGCTGAGTTGTACAGCATCTATTATTTTTAGCTATGCAGAAGGTGGAGAGAACACAGCTGGATTTTCAGATCACAGCAAGAGCTATAACATAATCACCATTTATTAATATCTTTATTACTCTGTATGAATAAATAATACTCCTCAATAGAAAAATCCTTCTATCACTTGAAAAGCAAAGCAGGTGGATTAGGACATCATCAATAGAGAATGAATATGGAAATCCTCCATGTCTTTCAAGTTACTTTACAAGAGCACAATAGAATTTTAAAGGTATGAGGGAATATGAGAAATTCACCAATGGTAGATATTATCCTGGCCTTTTGTTAATCATTACCAGGATTGAAGTTGAAGGTGGAGCACTCATATACATGGTCTACTTTCATTATATTTTGATACTTATCTCCTAAAAATTATGGGATCTTTGTTTAACCGGATCCTTACAGAAAACCAGTTTGTAACTTAGAAGAGAAAGTGTATTAAAAAAAAAAAAAGTCTAAAATGTAGATTTTGTGATTTCAAGTCCATTGATCTGGGATCATAGATTCATTCACTAAAAAAAAAAAAAAAAAGTGCTCAGCACCTATCCTATGCCAGCCAATGTTCTAGGTGCTGGGAACGCAGTAGAGAACATACAAGCAACATCCATTTCCTCATACAACTGACAGTCAAGTACGGGGTTTGGAAAACTTTTCCTGTAAAGAGCCATATAGTAAGTAGGTTAACTTCGCAGGCCAGGTAGTCTCTATTGCAACCATTCAGTCTTGTCATTGTGATGCTCAAACAACCATTAGTTATACCTGAACAAATAGGTATGCTTGTATGCAAATAAAGCTTCTTTTTTCTTTAAATAACAAACAGAAGGCCATATTTGACATATGGCCATAGTTTGCCAATCCCTGGTCTGGTGGGCTGCTGGTTAAGACTCTACCACATAACTAGCTGTTATTGATAGTTATTGATCTCTTATTACATTTTTAAATGTTATAATAGAAGCTACTTTAGAGAGGCATTGCAAGAATAAATGGAATAATGTATCCAGCAGGCCCTGGTACTCCTGGTGGGAACTTAATAAATATCATTTTATACTGTACCTAATTCCCTCCCTTTATAAATTCAGAAATTAGCAAACTAGAGAGTCTTATAACAAATGCATTTTATTCTTCTTCACCATTCATTGTTTTAGGTTTTCTAGCACTTTGAGTTCTATGAATAAAAAGGTAGCAGCCCATAATATAACTCTGTGGGTCTGAAGGACTAGGATCATTTTGATTCCTAACTTGATTTCTATAGTATATGAACGGAAATTATAAAAATTTATTACTTGGATTATTAATATGGCTTTGGCAGAAGCAGAGTAAGAGAAAGTCAGATTTTTCTTTTTATTTGATAAATTATGAGTACTTAGGGGCAGCCCGGGTGGCTCAGCGGTTTAGCACTGCCTTTGGCCCAGGGCCTGATCCTGGAGACCCGGGATCGAGTCCCGCATCGGGCTCCCTGTGTGGAGCCTGCTTCTCCCTCTGCCTGTGTCTCTGCCTCTCTTTCTCTGTGTGTCCCTCATGAATAAATAATAAAATATTTTTTTAAATAAATAAATAAATTATGAGTAGTTAAATGCAATGATTTAAGAACATTACCTGGTTGGGCAAGGAATCCATGCATGGATGGTGGGTTTGGCCCCATCTCTGTGTGAAGCATGATGGAGCACACAAGATGCATAAAAGATACAAAATGTTTTCCTTACCAAATTGGAAGACTCTGGTCAGATAAATAAGACACTTGTTATCTTGTTCGTGTATTTACTGAATGGCTACTATCAGCCAGGTTTTGCCCTTGGCATGGAGGACAGGGCAGTGAACACAACGGCAGCCGTCCCGGTCATCTTGTCGCCCAAACACTTGTGGAGGAACACAGATGATAAACAGAACACAAGCAATGTACAGACTCTGAGCTTGGAGAAGAATAAAGGAGACAAAACGATTGGAAGGGTTTGTTTTTGGGGGGACGGTGGATATAATTTTCTGGTTTTGTTTTTTTATAAATTTATTTTTTATTGGTGTTCACTTTGCCAACGTATAGAATAAGGATGGTTTAGGAAAGACTTTCCGAGAGGGTGACACTTGACAAAACACTTGCTGAAGATGAGAAAGTGAGCCTTGGGGCTCACTTGGGGAAGAACCATCTGAGGCAAAGCAAACAAGGAGTACAGAGGCCCTGGGTGGGACCCCAGGCAGGTCAAGAGGCAGCAGGCAGCTCTTTGCATCAGGAGGAGCAGAGGGAGCTAAGGGGAGAGTAGCCAGAGGAAGGGCAGGTATACAGGGAAGCTTGGAGAGTTTGGCTCCTTGAGGGCCACTGAACGGGCTTTGCTTTCTACTCCTAAGGAAATGGGAAGTCACTAGGGTGTCCTGAGTAGAGAAGAGACAGGCTCTGACTTTAGCATTGCACTGGGCTTTCCCTGAGGAACATGGACTGAAAGGAGATGGCACAGAAGGCGGAGATCTAGGATGACGATGTGTGTAAAACAGTCACGCAGGTTGACCTAATCATTGTCTTGGGCCACTTCACTTCGCATGGAAAAAGAAAGATCCTTGGATAAGAAGCACCGGTTCAGTTCTTGCTACCGTGATTTGTTGGGAGACCATGATTTTCTGCGGCTTCCAGAAATCAAAACAATGACAACAACCATCAGAAAAGCTGAACGCAGCTTTTAAAAGGCAATTAAAAAAAAAAAAAAAAAAAGGACACTACTGCCTCTTAGGCATAACAGCTGTTCATCCTTGAATGGTCTGGATGGAAAGTGGGCGGCCCTTCCTCAGCCTCTGGGACTGCCAATCCCAAATTTCCATTGGCCTCAAAGGTCTTAGCCTCTTTTCCCTTCCTTTATCCCCCCCCAGGTCCTCAGTGAGGCCGTCTCTCAGGAAGTACTTCCTTCAGAGCTGGGGGACCAGAACTCCAGAGGCCCAGCTGGGAGCTCCGGCTGGACTGGAGCCCTCAGGGAACAATCACTGAGAGCCCCCTTCTTCCTCACGCCAGGATGGCACCCTGCAGTCCTGGCTCAGCTTGTGGGTGGCTGTGGGCTGCTCTGGCTCACTGTGGCTCAGCCTCCTCCCATTGGAGCAACAAAGACTTCTCTCAGACGCTGCATCCAGTCTGTGGTAGCCCTATGGGGCCATGGAGCTTGGGGTAGAGCTTGCCCTCCTGTGCTCAAATACTGTGCTCTGAAAGCAGAACAGGAGAGGTGCCAGCATGACAGATTCTGTTCAACTAATTCTTGCCATCCCACTGTGCCTGGAGTGGAGCATTTTCTACCAGGCCTTGTTTTTTTTGTTTGTTTGTTTGTTTGTTTTTTGTTTTGTTTTGTTTTCTTTTCTTTTTCCTCTAACCAGGAAGTTCACCTTTGTTCCTCAAATCATATTCCTACTTTTTTAGAATGATGTTCCTCTTGGACAGGGCCCATGTTTCATGTGCCTTTATCCCTCTAGTTTTTTATACACTCTTATTAAAAGTGGAAGAAAGGAAGAAAAGGAAAAAGAAAAGACAAGAAAAGAAAAGAGAAAAGAAAAAAAAGAAAAGAAAAAAAGAAAGGAAAAGAAAAAAAAGAAAGAAGAAAAGAAAAGAAAAAAGTAAAAGGAAGAAAGAAAGAAGCAAGTAAGGAATCAATGAATCAATGAATCTATAAAATCCTCCCAGGGGCTTGTCAAAGCTTCCTGTTTATGCTTAATTATTATTATTGTTTAGTCTCCTGAATACATGAGAACATCGAATTTTTGTCCGTGTCAGCCATACAGTCTAGACTACAAGGTCTATTATTTGTGAGGAGCCAATACCCAAAATGTGGAAGGGATTATAATCTGCAGATATTCCAAGGATGAAGCGGAGAAATAACATTTTCTTTAGGCAGTAAGGCTTGAGCTAACTGATCAAAGATGAGTGGAGTTTACACAGAGGAAAGCATGTTCAGATAGGAAGTAAAAGAGGAAGCGAATCTGGGCATAGGGATGAGCGTGGCATACTGAGGGCATTAGGGGCAGTGAAGACGCACATCTAATGGTAATTAATGCTGGGGAGCAGAGACAGGTGAGGATGAAGAGTAAAGTGAAGCAAGAAGTACAGGTGCATCTTTGGATATTGCCCCCCGTTCCTTCCCAGTCTCCTCATTGTAAACCAGAGCCTGTGTCTCCTCGGCTCAAAAATCTTAATCGATTCCCATTTTATTCTAAGTAGAAGCCAACATCCTCACCATGAGCCTTACAGTGAAGGTTTGGACTCCATCCTGGGAGCTCTGGGAAGCCGATGGAAAGTTTGACCTGAGGAATGTCTAATACACCAATGCAGACAGGACAGTATACAGAATCTTCCAATGATCCCTCCCCATCATTTTTCCTGAATTTTGTCAAAAAAAAAAATCAATATGAGCTCAGAGCACTTCTATTCGTTAAGCAGGTAAAGAGAATGTCTCCACATCCAGGAGCTGAGCCACGTGCACGGTTAAGTTGGTGGAGGCAGAGGGTGGGGTCTACTCCTGCACCACCTCTGGAGGTGCCATCGAGGCAGCCCCAGTGTGAACAACATATGCTGCGAGCTGGCCGCCTGGATACCCGACTGGGCCCATTAATGCGAAGCATAAACAAAGCCTGGATGAATGGGACTGGCCATTTAGTTGCAACATATGGTGGTGGCGTCCCAGTTATTTTTATCTTACTCCTACCCAGATGTTTCGCTCTCCTGACACTCAGCTTTATCTGGCGGGCAAGGTGATAGAGAATGCCCTTGTGATTTGGGGGAAAATATGTTTTTTTTTTTGTTGTTTTTTTTTTTTTATGTCAGCACCTTGCAAAAATAGGTGAGTGATAGGTGAGGCGAATAATCTTCTAAGGTATTCAGAAAAAAAATTAAACAGATATTTTTTTTCAAACAAACCAATAAATCTCTATTAATGTATCATCCTCCCTTTCTTTTTAACATGCCTTTCACTAAAACCTTAAAACTCCAGCAGAGCAAAACTTAGGGATTGAAAGCATACCTTTTCCTGAGAAGGGGCAGGTGAACCGAATATGGTATTTAGCGGAAATTGTTCCGACGGTTTGCTTATCTTTCTCTTCAGTGATGCAGTGTTGGCCATGCAGCTCTCTTGGGTTCGGTGGTGATTCTGAACAACAGCTTCTGCACGGAGCCCATGGGCGCCGCAGGAAAGACAGGTGCAGGCCTGGTGTTCTTTCTCCCCTGGCCGGGTCCTCAGGTTGTATTGAAACCCACGGGCTACCACTGCCTCTAAGGTCCCCTTGGAGTTTTTGATTCTGATTCTTAGTCTTCACTAAAGACTGCATTGAAAGCCCTCCACTCGCTGAATACTGAGCAGCCCGCGCCTTGCCACTTCTGGAGTCCTCCAAGGAGGGGAAGGGATGCCCTGGCTTTGGCTCTCTTTTGCCTCCTTGGCAAGGTTAGCAGTTATCACTGTCTAGCAGATAGCAGGAGGATCGAGCTTGCCTTCTCAGAAGTCCATCAGGGCTCTAGGGTAGCCGAGAAAGAAGTGGTCCCCTCTTAGGAAAGAGAAGAGTGCGGAGGATGATAACGTATCGTGTCGGCCTGGAGTACTCCATCCCGGGGTTCCCACGGGCTTTGCCAACATTCTATCAACTAATCCCAAGTGGCAAGTTAGTCTTATCAACGTTTTGTAGATGGGAGGCCATGAGAGTCCTGGGCAATACCGAGTACTGGCAGCCTCAGCAAATAATCACAATACTAGAGTGGATAGATTTACTGAATTTCTGACTATACTGATGGGGGTGGGGGTTGGTGGTAAAAATGAGGAAACAAGGAAAGAAGCTGTTCAGACAATTCTTTTCATTTAGCCTGAATACTACTCACCTCCCCAGTACGTTGTTGTTGTTGTTCAATCTGGAGTTATTTACTCAAGCATTCATTCAAGCTTCTGAAAGACCCTCATCCTCCAATTCCCCAAACCAACTGTCATTTGACAAAGTCTGTCATTTCTTCCTCCTCGAAATCCTTTTTTTTCTGGACTTTCCAGACACCTCACTTTTCTAGTGTTTTTCTATCCCCCTAATTTCTCCTTTTCCTGCCTCTACATCTTCCCAACATTTGTCAGTCCTTGTGCCACTTCTCTCCTTTATGTGCATCTTTATGGGGATTTTGGCAATTGTATAAATTTCATAACGTTACATATCAGAGAGCTGTGTGTGTGTCCCCATGCTTGTCTCTCCATTTCCTGTGGGGTACCTTCTGCTGTGAGGCAAATCTTGGCCACAGTCTGTCACTATGAATTCATCACCAAAGCTAGTGACTATCTGAATTTTTTTTTTTTTTCATCTTCTAACTTCCTCTGTCTTTCCTTCCCCAAACCACCTAATTTCCTGGGAGGTCAGGAAGTGAAGATTTAAGAACCCATACCCTCTCTTAGCTGAACTGTTACTGTAGACTCTGAACTACTCTGATTTGCACTTTAATTCTCCTTCCAATCTCCTCACCCCGGGGCCATATCTCATAGCACCAATTCATGGCTTACAGTACTTCTATGTTCTCAACTCCTGAAGTGTGATGGTCAACTTCAAGCAAGGTTTTCCATTTCTGTGTTATTTATAATACATAAAAATACTTATAATATATATCATATATAGGATATAAAACACCTAAAGACAATGCAATGTCGAAATAGATTATATCCACAACTCAGCCTTTGTGAAAAACATTTGAATTATAACTTTATACTATTTATGTAGTAAGTGAAAAAGGAAGCCACAGAAAAAAATATGTATACTATAATCCCATTTTGGTATCTGGTGTGTGTGAGTGTGTGTGTTTGGGAACATACGTAGTAAAGTGATTTAAATAATCACCTCCGTGTTGCCAGTTTTATTTAATTCATTGTGCTATCTTCCATTTTCTACAAAGAGCACTTATTTATCACGTACAACAAAAACCAGGGGAACCGGGGTGCCTCAGTCAGTTAAGTGTCTGACTCTTGATCTCAGCTCAGGTCTTGATCTCAGAATCATGAGTTCAAGCCCCACATTGGGCTACATGCTAGGCATTGAAACTACATAGAAAAGAAACATTTATATCCATTTAAGTTGAAAAATAAATGGGTTTGTTGATTCTACATTCTTTACTAATGTGAGCCCATTTATAGGTTTGAGAGAAGTATGTCTCTTAGAAAATAGTAACTCTGTGATGCAGCCTTATTAATGGTTCCTCATTGTTTAAGGTCACCAGTCGAGGGATATTGTGACAAAATGATCATGGAGAATGTGTTTATTGAGTCGCTAGGTCAACCGGGCTATACTAGGTGAAGTGATAAAAGTAACCAATTGAGGGGTATAGCCAGAAATTAGGGGTTAGACTCTGAGAAACCATGGAGATATAAATACATTACCTTGTTTGGAGAAGCCCAATTCATACCACAACCATAAGGAAACACTTTTTAGCACGTGGGCAGATTCTGTTACT
This sequence comes from Canis lupus familiaris, assembly GCF_011100685.1. Classification (NCBI taxonomy): domain Eukaryota; kingdom Metazoa; phylum Chordata; class Mammalia; order Carnivora; family Canidae; genus Canis; species Canis lupus. The sequence continues at coordinate 28,940,026 of NC_049239.1, forward strand.
TTTCTGCAATGTCTACCTGTTCCAAAATAACAGGGAGATTTCAGATGGAAAAATGCTATCTTGTCGAGATGTTGTTTTAGCGCTATGCAAGAACCAAAGGGAAAGATTAGAGCCCACAGGATGACTTTTTTTTTTTTTCAAGATACAACTTTGACATGGAAACATCTTACTGAATCAAGTGCTTAGGTTAGGTGTGTGTTGTTGACAGTGTATATTATGAGTAGTCAGTGCACATGGAGAGATTAGTATGGGCTGGAATTGTCAGAGATTTCAAGGCAATGTTGGAAACTCACCTGTATCTTAAGAGACAGGTGTATCAACATAGAGGGAGTATCATTGGTCCGGTTAAACAACAAGGAGGAGCATGCCAAGAAGGCTGAAGTTGAATGGCTTGTGTGGGTGGATGAGTTAATAGGGGATCAACCTGACAAATTATCGGCCTTTTGTTGGTAAGAGTAAAAATTCTAAAGGTCAGCTGATAATGCAAACTCGAAAAGTCTAATTCTTTGCCTGAAGTTTCATAGGGAGTTGCTGGTAGAACCAGTGCCCTCACACAGCTCTCCATCTTTTTGGGGGTGAGCGACAATTAAGAAGCAGAGGTGACTTTTCCTTTAAAGATCTTGGCCATACTTCTTTGGATATGACCATTAGGGGTCAGTGGTGGCTGTTCTAACTCTACAATTACTCGGTTATGTAACATTGCAAAATGGGCATCGCATATCCAAAACTCAGTTTCCCCATCTGTAAAATGGGGATGAAAGATCTGATGGTGGTATTGTATGTGCAGGAGATGATGTGTGTTAAATAATCAATACAGTTCTTGGGACATTTTAGAGATTCAGCATGTGGTAGATGACAAAATGTTTTACCAGATATGTAATAATGAGTGGATTTTTCTTTTTTTTTAATTTTTCTTTATTTTTTATTTTTTACTTTTTTAATTTTATTATTTTTTATGAGTGGATTTTTCACACCAAAATTAAGAAAAAGAAAAGGAAGAGATTTTTAAAAAGGAGAAGAAATGTGAAAGGTACTAGAGATAGAAAAGGGGAAAAGCATGGAAGGAAGAATGCTACCGTGTGCATCATGGGGAGCTCTTTGCTTGGTAAGGCAACACTGGAAAAAAAAATCTTATAGTTGAGAATTTCTGATTGTTATTTATTTAAGAGAGCATTACATGTTAATAAGAGAAAGAGAGGCAGAGGACAGAGGGAAGGAGGGAGGGAGCGAGAGATTGGTGGCAGCTGAAGACAAGAATGACAGTAATTGGAGCTCTAATTAAAAAAAATAAAAAATAAAAAAAAGCCTGAAGAAAGGTAGGCATTCATCCCTGTACTGACCTGAGCTATAGTCCGAGGACCTCTTTTGCTCTTGCCAGAGAACTAAAAAGCTCCCTAATCCTTCAGGAGGACAATGGCACCATGTAAGAGAGGTTCTTGTTGGCTTCATTTGACCATGTACATTTTGGCCTCCTTATTACCCACTAGGCCCACTTACAACCCACTCTGCAGCATCTAGGATTGCTCAAAAGGTTGCAGATTATCGTAAATGACTCTTCCACTGTGCTCCAAATTGTACTGTTTTCCATCAGGCAACTTTTTCTAGGACATTGATAATCCTTCACCAACCTTCTCTCCCAGAGCCTTCCTATCCGTACACTTTCTTTCCTTCTGAGATTTCTTATCAGTGCCCCCCTACTGCACAGTGATTTTGTGCAAACCCCTCTGATGTGAAAACTGAGAAAAATCTTTCTGGAATCTGTTTGAAGCTTTGATTGATGTAAAGCACAATAAAAGCACAGCTGGAATTGGAGATACCAAGCTCTGCTTTTTAGCTCAGCACTGAAGAGATGGGGGGATAGTAAGCTTTGTTTGGTCTTGAATGTAAAAGCAGAGGCAAAATGAAGCAGGGTGCCATTTGTAAAAATACTTTGGAACAATAACTGTGCTTTGAAACTAATGAGAATAATGTTTAGATTAATAGCTTAGGTCATATTTCATGTATTATATTTCACACAGGAGAAAAAGAGCAAAAGGAGAAAGTTGGCATACCCTTCAAAAATCTACACACATCACTAATCAAAGGACACCTTTTAATGTTCTTGCAAAAATGCAATAAATGCTAGCTAAAATCTCCTATGATGCATCCCATTTCTTCTACAAACTTTTTGCCACTCTCTTTTAAAATTTAGGCCAAATTACTTTTTTCCAAATATCTGTGTAGATGAAATTCTTAAACTTTTCAAATGGAAAGAGTCATAGAACACTTTGAGGAAACTGAAGAAAACCATATATCCTAATCTTTAGAAATTCACATACCCTTACAAACACACACATACACATGGTTCTCTCTCTATTTCTTTCTTTCTTTTTTTTTTTTTAATTTTTTTTTTTGTTTTTTTTTTTAAAGTAGGCTCCACGCTGGGTGTGGAGCCCAACATGGGGCTTGAATTCATGACCCAGAGATCAAGAGCTGGATGCTTAACTGACTGAGCCACCTGGGCACCCTACTATATATTTTTTGAACTTCATTCAAAGAGGTTCACGGATTCATGTTAAATCATTAGTTCAATGGATCCTAGATTAAGTGATATTTTAAAGCAAATCAATGACAAAACATTTCAAATATGAGTGAAAACAAGTTTGCCTACCTCTTAGGGTGGATGCAAATATTAAATAAGTGAAAGTGGTTTAACCGTTCACCACAACTAAATAAATGTTAGTAGTTACTACTTTATTATTGTTATCAGCATCTCTACTTAATATCATTTTCAAGAATTGGAAGACAGAATTTTGAAGAACAAAAGGACTTTCAGTTTAGTGTAATAAAACACCCAATTAAAATATGTTTAGGACCATTTTTTAATAGTTGCTACAGGTTTTATTTTATTTGAAAAAAATGATTTGTGAAATTACATTTCAAATGAGTTTTTTAAATGAGATTTTTAAAAATATCAACTTACCAGATGCCAACAACTTCACAGCTTTTAAAGGTGTGTTGAGAAAAAAAATCAGGCTTTTTAATAGCATGCTTATCATTTAATAGCATGCTTAGACATTTTGAAGAGAAATGTTTTTAATATAAACAAACAAAAAACACTATTCAGTCCATAACCATGCTGTGTAGATAATACAGACAGTAATGAAAATACTTATCCAGTCAATAGGGGAAAAGGAAGCTTTTTGGGATTTTAGCTCAAAGATGTTTCACTGTTCTTATTGCTGGAATTCTATATTGTCCTTATTAAATGACCATCCCCGATACTAGTAGGTTTAATAAAGTGGGCATATCTGCAGCGGGTAGACTTTCCATGTTTTTGCTTCTGTGTCATCATGTGGTTTTAGGCTCTTGTATTTCTGGCTGGGTGTTGGAGTTCCAGAGCTGTCAGTGATAAGATGCTGCCTTATGTTAGCTTTCATCTCCTGGAATTTCTTTACCTCCCTTCGATGCGTTTCTTATAGAATCTTTGTCTATAACCCAATAAGTAGTAGTAGTAATAATAATAATAATAATAATAATAATAATAAACATACCCTGTCCCACTTAATCCTTCTACAACCTGATTGTGAGCAGCATGTGTCACTATTGTCTGCCTGAGGGTCGGAGGACTGTGATTAAGACCCACTGAGTCTCTGCATCTCCTACTTCAGTAGTCAAGGCCTTCTGGAACACTCTCCATCTCCTCCTTCTTTTTTGCACTATTGATCTTCTTATAGTTCTGCTGGCAACTGTGGAGACAAGCCCTATGATGTAAATAAAGTATGAAATGTCTAGAATCTCTGGCATTGTTACTGCCTGGCACTGGAACCCACAAGGGCCTGCCCCCTCACTTGTTTCCTTTTCAAGAACACCACTCTTCACAATTTCTTCATCTCCTGTATTGTGATGGAACTTTCTGGGTCTTTTATGACAGTTTGGTGTCAAAAAAAATCTTTCTTAGTGTCACTCTTGAGGAATAGATCATATCACCTTTAACCACTTTACGTGTCTAAAATCTTCCTTGCAATGATGTTTTTTCTCTGCCATGGTATTTCCAGTGTGAGCCTTCCAGAACATGATTCCCTGTGCTGCTTTCTTTGGTACTGGATTTGCTACCTGGGCACTGAAGACAGAGACCGGCAGTGGGGCAAGGGATGCTGACTCCTCGGTCTCACCCTGGCTATTAATCATGCACAGCAGCCAAATTGGGATGAGATGGTGATGGGAATGGCATGGCTTCTCAGAATGTTCTGCTGACTGGACAAAATCACTTATTACAAATGGGTGGAAGGTGATGTTAAGAGGAATGAAGTTGGGATCTCTAGGTGGCACAGCTGGCTAAGCATCTGACTCTTGGTTTCAGCTCAGGTCATGATCTCAGGGTCAGGACCTCAGAGTCAAGAGATCAAGCCCAATGTTGGGCCCTGAGCTCAGCAAGGAGTCTTCTAAAGTTTCTCTATCCCTCTGCTTCCCCCCCCATACTATCTCTCTCTTTCTCTTTCTCTCAGTCTCCGTCTCTCTCTCTCTCATAAATAAATAAATAAATAAATAAATAAATAAATAAATAAATAAATCTTTAAAAAAAAGAAAGAAAAAGAGGAATAAATTTGCCAAGAACCACAGAATGGGAGAGCAGGAAGTTGCTCCTAAAAACCACTTCATCCAAACTCCATTCCAACCATTCATATTTCGTGTAGTATCAGATGGTTGAGTTCACCTGTCCAAGGTCACCTGGCTATAAAGTTATAGACTTCCTCTCAAGGTCCCATGCTTTGAGACAAAAGGTTTTATACAAAACAGAAATAACTTTAACTTCTCAACTGTAGATGTCTTTGGTCACAGCAACTGGGAAACCAAAGGAGGCACATTCAGCAGCATGCTGAGAACTTACAAGCTTATTTCCAAGAGGAAACCTTAGTAACATGTTGGTTCGACCTGTGGTGCTTTTGCTCTAAAATATGTCTTCACAGTGGAGACAGTCCTTTCTACCCATTCGAGATTTAAATAAACTGAAGCTAAGTAGCTTGCTCACAGAACATCAACTCCTTACTTCAAGCCCTCTTGAAAGGAATAAAAGCTCTTACCAATAATTTAAGCTTACCTACCTTTTTTTCCCCCATTCTCAAATGGATTTTTTTGCTGTTGTTACTCTTTCATCTCTGCTGATGGTGCCAAGACCATGGAGACACACTCTCTGCATATAATGACTGACAGTAAATGACTAGGCTAAGACCTAGGAGTGCTGATCCTGTCATTTATTCAGCTGAATGACTTTATTCGAGTAACTTGTTAGTTAGGGAAAGGGATTTTCTGCTTGTGTTTCCAAAGCTACAGAAGCAAAAAATATGTTTCTCATTCTCCACGTAAGAAATATGGATGCATTTCGCAATGAAACATTTCCATCAATGAAGCTATTTTGTATAAAAAGTGCTTCCCCTCTAACTAGATGAGAAGTCTTACCATAATTCATAAGTTATTTTATAAAGTCATTATATCAGAGATTTGGGAGACCTTGGAGATGAGCTTTTCCAAATTAATTCATTTTACAGATCTGGAAACTGAGACTCACTGAGGGTGGTTTATCAGCAAAAGTCATATAATGAGTTGATATGAAGATTATGAAAACCCTTTCAGCTGTCAAGCCAACTCATCAATCCTACCAACCTGCCATAAGTAGAAGAGGCCCATGGATTACCTCGGGGAATCCAGATTGTCTAAGCCCAAGAAATAATATATTTTGGGCAGGAATATAGCCGTAGTTCAAAGACAATCAATTTTCTAGAGATTTTATGTACTCTTCCTGGGGACAGATAGGGCCGGTGTTCGTAGGACACTTACCTCTATTGATTTGAAGTTTATTTTTTCGGAGGGAACAATTCTTTGGAATGAAAGTTTTTCTGATTCAGAAAGCAATGTAATATATCTCGGTGAAGTTTGACTCATCATAACATACTTATTAGATTTTTTAAAATCAGGTCATCTTTGAGAAAATAATAGAGACTAGTATTTAGGTTTATGACAAGTCATTTTGTCTGAGAATTTGTGGTTCAACTTCCCTGTAAGAAATGAGTGAAGAGTTTCTTCCTCTTATTTTCTCCATCCCAGTTTTTTTTTTTTTTTATCTTTCCAGTCTCCTTGCTTATACTATTGTGTATATTAAATTTTATTTATGTGCTCCCCAGTTCTTTCTTATACATAATCACTTTGTACTATATACTGCTGTGTTTTTATTTAAAAATTGCAGAAGGTTATTGCAAATATAAGTTCATAGTTGGTTTTAGAAACATTCAAATAGAGACCAATTAGCCCCATAGACAAAAAGAAGTAGATCCAAGTATCAGAAAGAAGGAAAAAAATTGACCAGAAGAACTGTAATTGTTACTTGAAGTGGAATGAGATTTGAGTTGGAATACAATAGAAATAACAAGAGGAAGATCTTTCAAAAACTAAGAAGTAAAAGAAGGAAGTTCAAAACATTCCTTATGTGTATCATGTTCATCCATTCATTTAAAAAAGTATTTATTGGAAAACTGGTAGGTACTAGGTGCTATTATTAGTACTCAGGCTACGTCATGAGCAAAATCAATAAGATCCCTTCTTCTAAGAATCTATCATTGTAGAGCAAAGAGGTGGATAATAGATTACAAACTTAATAAATTAAGTTTATGGTGTTGCAGAAAACACATGCTAAAGGGAGAAAATGTGCCACGGCTGCTGCACATCTAAGTGCCCTGGGCAGGGTAAGCCTCCCTGAGAAGCTGACACTTGAGCAAAGGCTTGATTGGGAAGGAGGGAGATAGCTGTATGGATGTTGAAGAAAAGAGCATCTCAAGTGAACAAGTTGTCAGTGCAAATTTCTTTATTTTTTAAATTTTTATCTACTTACTCATGAGAGACACAGAGAGAGGCAGAGACACAGGCACAGGGAGAAGCAGGCTCCAAGTGGGGAGCCCAATGTGGGACTCGATCCCAGGACCCCAGAGTCATGACCTGAGCCGAAGGCAGACGCTCAACCGCTGAGCCACCTGGGTGCCCAGTCAGTGCACATTTCTGAAGAAATAAGAACACAATGCATCCTGGAGGGGGAAAAGGGGCTGCACCAAACAGAGAGAGGAAAGTTGTAGTACATGAGATCCCTAGTGAGATTGTGGACCAAATTGCAGAGGATGCGTCGGACTTCTTTTTATCACCAGCACTAAACACAGTACCTGGCGTAGATTTACTGCTCCTTGCTCACCAGAACAAGGACTGAGTAAACAAGTGGAAGTAGGAGTCAGAGTTAATGGCGTTTCCTACCATTTAAGTGGGAAGAGTAGGTGGGGTGGAGTGACACCTGCTGCCCAAGGTGGCTAATTATCTATCTCCGTGCCCTAAATGAGGTCGGAACTGGCCTCGTTTAAAATACTTCTGTTGTGAAAGAGAGCTCAGGTAGTGATTTAGGTCCAGTGTCCTACATCATGAGGCAAAATAATTAGTGTCATTATCCCTGATCTGGTTGAGTTATTTCACGATTATTTCATTTTCCTTTCCACTATGCCCATATGCCCCTCCTGTTACCGCTTCCTTCCCTTCCACTCTAGCTTCTCACCCAGAGGTATTCAGAGCCCATGGCCCTGAGAATGTGCAGTGGTTCACGAGTTTGGGGAAACAGCAGGGAGGTTGAAAGGCCTGCCCTATGTGCACTGCACCCCTGTAGCGCTAAGAGCAAGGACACAAGCAAAGTTTCCTCCAGTCGTCAAAACATGCCTTTGCTTTCTACTGCTATGGGTGTCTCCTCGAAGGAATATTCAAACACCCCTGCTGGCCATGCACACGTAGAGTCTGATCCTGTTATGATTTAGTTTTAGTGCAGTTAACTTCATGGGGTAGCTTCGAGTTCAGATGCGATAGCATCGTGAAAAAGGAAGAGAACTGGTTGATTCTACTAGATGTCTCTGGATCTTAAATACTGATATGACTTAATACCTCCACTCCGTGTCTGTGCGCACACGCAGGTGCACACGCACGCAGGCACACAGCTGGATGAGACTCCTTCATTTCTCCATTGAATGTAACGTTGATGACCTTGGAAGGAAGCTGAAGGTTTTTGCACACTTTGGCAACTATTTCCCTTGATAACATTTCGACTGTCAATGTTATAATCCTTCCCTTCTTACTTCCACCTGCAAGAAAAAGCAAAGACCAAAATCTACCTGGAACATCTGTTTTTCTAAGATGACTTCTTGGCATTTGTTATTATTAGAGTAATGCTTGCTCATTGAAAACACACACACACACACACACACACACACACACACCGTATTTAAAAAAAAAAAATGTAAAAGCCCCCAAACCAAGTTCCCCATTCCTCAGAGGTTATCAATGTTAGAAGTTTAAAATGAATTCTCTGAAAAATGTTCTAAGCGTAGTCAAATATGGATATAATTACAATTTTAAAATACTATATTCAAACCATGCAGTCTGGACTGCATTTGTTTGCTTGAAATCATTTCATGTTGTTGCATGTAGGTCTTCCTCATTTTTCTAATGATTACACAGTATTGCTTGGGTGGATTGCTGTAAGATATTTAGCTGGTCCTTTTTTGATGTTCTTTCTACTTTATCATTATTGCAAATGATGCAGGAGATTTCTGTGCATACACATTTGTACATTGAAATCTATTTGATGATGATTGAAATCTGTTGAAAGTGCTTTTAAAAGCACTCCATATTATTTCTTTAAAAATGAACTGTCTAGAAAGAATCTATAAGAAAAGAGCTGCAAAATATCCCTTATTTCATGCCATTCTAAAAATATAGGTACTGAATAGAAGGTGGATCGTGCTTAATTTATTTTTTTTTCATCTTGGAAAAGAGGCAAATTATAGTAAGCTAGAAGTATTTATGGTGCTTTAATATGCAGGAAGAAAACCATGAAAATATGATCCTCTCCATTTTGAAGTTTCATTTAGAGCCCTACCTTCATCAGAAGATCTTTGTTAGTCTGTTTCAAGTACCAGTCTTGAAAGAAACAGTGAAATGCTTTCTCCAGGTTTCTCAGAGCAGATGTGCCAAATTTTTGTGGAGGCCACCTAAATTTCATGGATCTAGGCAAGGATTAATTAAGACGATTTCCACTCCTCTGCATGGTGGTGATGTATTTTACCTGGCCAGGTTCGTGAAGCTCTCCACCATCTGATGATATTTTGCTAGTCAATTTTATCAGTGGTTTGCTGATAAATGTTTAACAACTGGCTCCCTTCTCTACTGAAAGAAAATGACAATAAACTCTACGAATATACCCATGCATGAGTTTATTATAAAGTCTACCAATGTAAAGCATATGCAGCACGAAATTTATAATTATTAACAAAATGTGCAATCTACCTTATTCCAAATAGCTGATTGGTTCTCGTACAAAGCTCTGATTCATCTCAGCTGAACTCTTGCTTCCATAGCCCAGGTTAGCAATGCATGTGAGTGTGGTTCCAACAGTAATGTTGGCTACTATTTTAATTATCTCAACAAGTAAGATAAAAGTGAAATAACGAAACAAAGGTACTGAGGTGATATCACTGAACATAGAGCTGGCAAGAGATGTGGAGTAGCACACAAATTTATTTTTTTTTTCAATTACAGTTGAAATACAATCACAGGATTAGAGGCAAGAAGATTCTAGAGTCCACAAGACCGTGCCTCATGCATCTCCAACATCATTATAAAATATGTAATACTACATGGGTAGTATTTCTGCCATTTAGTACAACAGACATAGATAATAGTAAAAAATATATTGAAATCATAAGGAAGTAATGAGTTTTGAATATGTATTACTTTGTTTTTAATGTAGTTTTCTTAATTGCAACTTCACATAACTTAATTTTAATCATGTTCAATAGCTGACTCATAAAATTCTTAAAAGTCTGATTATTGAATCTTGTGAGCCTATGAAAAGAGCTAGCTCACACTAGCTCATGTATCATTAATTCGCAAAGGATAGAGTATACTTCATGTAACACTGTCCTTCAGTCCCCCTCAAGATTGATAGGCAAGAAAGAATTTTAGTTTCCATGAATGCAAAGACTGGATGGAGTTTGAATTTTTGGTGAAATGAAACTAATCAGCAGAACTTTTTTAAAGCAGAAAAAACAATGACCTAGTTTGCATAGATCTTGAGATTCTAACAAGATTCTCTTATCCAAATGATTAGTCTATAGGGTGGCCAAGTTGAAATCACTAGTGAAGTAGGACAATATTCCATGGAAAAATGTGTTGCACCCTCTAACAAGAAACCAGCTTTGAACCTGTGCATACAAAAAAAAAATAAAAAAGAAAGAAAGAAATGGTTCTTTGAGTTTAAAGTTATTTCAGACTTTTACATTTTTGTCCCAGACTCAGGGAAATGTGAAATAATGAACCCCTCCTTCAAAGCAATAAATATTCAAATAATGAGATCATTATAGGGTCACTTCCCATTCTTTCATCCTGTGGTAGGTTCAATAACATCTCACTAACATATCTTTGCTCATTAAACCCTGCTTCTTGTACTGTCAGGCATTTGGGGAAGAGCAAGGAGCATCCTTTCCCCTCTGTGTCCTTGGAATACCCCATTTCTTCTTGTGATGAATATATGATATGGACTTTCAACTTCCTTATTCCACATTTTACTTCCAGTAAATGCTGTACTTTTGTTCAACTAGAACTCTGTCAAAGAACAAATATATATGTATATTTGTGTGTGTGTGTGTGTGTGTGTGTGTGTGTACTGATACATACCACTCAAAGTTGATGGACGAAAGAAAATTTTACATTCATACAAAGATCAGATGAAGCTTGCATTTTTGGTAAAGAGAATCTAATAGGCTGAACTCCTCTAAAAGTATATGAAAGAGATGACCTACTTTGCCTAAATCTTGAGATTCTAGCAAGATCCTTTTCTCCAAATGATTATATATATATATATATTTTCAAACTAAGTATACTTAGTTTGAAAATGCAATTGATATCCAATTAACATTAACTAGTCTGAGTTTTGTCTTAGAGACCAAGGAGAGTATCCACTACTACAGAGTCGGACAATCACCAAAGCAGTGGGTTTGCTTTGGGGTAATATGGTCTCACCTCGACCAGGAGGATGACTTTGCAGTTTCTCCACAGCATTTTGCTTTTTATGTTTTCATCTAATAGTGTGACATCCTACGACAATTATCATTATTTTTGGTCCAATTTTCCCTCTGAAGCAGCTTTGACACAGATCAATGCATCTCAGTGTCGTTTTTTATGGAGCTGCAACATCAAAAACTGACAGCTGGAAATCTTAATTGGTCCAGTGACAGAAAATATAATGACTGCTCACAGTGACTTATTTTATCTGACCTTGTGTGTAATTCAAAGGTAAATTTTCATCTCACTATTGGAAAAGAGAAAGTTGTGGGGTGATGAGTGGGGCAGATGGGCCAGAGAAAGGACCCTCTTTTGGAAAGAAATTGCTATTGGTTTGGGGGCTATTATTGAATTAGGGTTTAAATGCTGGTCTCCAGTAATGGATACCAAGGGTCTCCATGCCTATTTGAACTGCCAACCTTTCTGCTGTGCCTGTCATTACAAATGGCAACAGACACTGAATGCAGCATGGAAGGTTGCCCATAAGCGACTGGCTGTAGGCCCTATCACAAAGGCCACCAGACAGCTGTCAAACAGACTGGCATTTGATCATTACTGACTTGGTCTGGAGCCCAGTGACTTTGACCCAGAGGCAAAAGGTTTCCTATAATACCACCCAAATTGCCCAGGACTCCTGGTCCTGGAGAGAAAGCTGTTTCTAGAATAAGGACATGAAATTTGTCCTACTGAGTCCACCTATAAAACCAAATTTTCAGGAGTCCTATTGGAAGTTAAAACTGGTGTATTAAGGTGTTAAATTCCCAACATCTTTACTGCACCTTGGACAAAAACATGGAATAAAGGAGGAGATAGCTTGACAATGGAAAAAAAAAATGCTGGAGTTAGATTAAAAAGACAGCTCTGCCTTTATTGGCAAAACTTACCTAATTCACTAGGAAGTCATGAAAAGTAAAGGGTAGATTGTATATATAAATGCTCATTAACTGCAAACCTCCCTCAGAGCTGTAACTGATGATAATGAAGAGTGAAGATGATGGTGGTGGTGATGGCAAAATGGAATGCTTTTCTTCTACAGACGTATTACTGGTGTTTTCTTGCAGTATGACGAGATGTCAAGGACACTGAGTACTTAAAACCATAGACTTTAAAATTGAAACAAAGTAAAGGAGGCTCAAAATTCTGCCTCCAACATTCATGAGCTTGTAAGCCAGAGTTTTGTCTATTAAAAAAAAAAAAAAAAAAAAACAAAACACTACTGCAAGGGATTATTGAAAGGATTAAGTGAGATAAGGCATGAGAAGCAGTTAGAACATGAGCTCAACACATGATTAGGACTCAGGACTCAACCTTTCAGCTTGCTCATGTTCCTTTCAATTCAATAAGGCCTGAGCTAGTGTGTTCCTCAGTAACTCGGTCACCAGGCTGAGGCTAAGGAGTGGTCCACCCATGCTTCTCCGCCAGATGCATCTTTTCATTAGTCAAGGTTTCCAAGAAGCAGATGCTGAGACTACACTTTCTTAAAATCAAAGTCTTCGAAAGCAAATGGAGACAGAGTTGCCAGGAAAGTTGGGGGAACCATCAGACCAGGGAAGGAGAGAGGGAAGGGAGGTTGGGTGTGAGCATCCCAGATCACTGTGCAGAGGAAGGAAGACTCGGAATGCCTGTCAGCGAGTCCTCAAGCCAAGTCAGCTGTCAGAAGAGTCCCTTGTCTTACAGAGACAAGCCTACTGCGCTCAACCGTTGGGCGGACGCAGCTTGAGTGGAAGCACGGCCTTGATACAAACGTGCAATGGATTTCAGAGCACGGCGGTGAGGCTCTCTGACGTTGGAGATGTATGAGGCACGGTCTCGTGGACTCTAGAATCTTCTTGCCTCTAATCCTGTGATTGCATTTCAACTGTGATTAACTCATTCAGTCCTGCAGTTTAAAAATATTCATACTATTCATAATATTTCCTAGACTGGTGTTGACGAGTGTGAACTGTGTATTCGTGTGCATCCTTCTTATGTTTTCTGGTCTTTGTAAGCAGTTGATGAATCAAACTGGCCTCCTTCACTTGCTTATCCTTCTTAGAAGCTCCCAAACATCTGGACCAACCCGGTGCCCATCCTTCATCCTTTTGTGATGCTCACTTTCCATAAGAAATGCCTGCTGGTCTACCAGGAAAGCCACACCTTGATGCAGGAGCATTGTGTCTATCTTGTCCCCATGGGACTTGCCTCTAGGGCCCTGGATGAGGCGAGAGCCCATCACCATTTCTGCCCTGCTCCTCTTGATCACATGCTTGCCTCAGTGTCGACAGCACTGTTGTTTTCTTATCAGTGGAAGGCACAGACTTTGTTTTGTGTAGGAAGTTTTGGGCGCCTGGGTGGCTCAGTGGGTTAACCGTCTGCCTTCAGCTCAGGTTGTGATCCCAAGGTCCTGGGATCGAGTCTTTTGTTGGGCTCCCTGCTCAGCAGGAGCCTGCTTCTCTCCCTCTACCTGCTGCTCCCCCTGCTTGTGTTCTCTCTCTCTCTCTCTGTCAAATAAATAATCTCTTTTTTTAAAAAAAAGAGGAAGTTTTGTCTGTGTTTCTTCACCAAGGGAAAGTCAAAGTGAGGAAAGTAGTCAAATAAGCCACCTGCTGGAATTTATTTTGGCAGGCTCTGGCATTAGCACTCTGCATTACAGCAGCATTGGCTCTGCTGGATCCCTGAGTCAGGCCTCAAAGTGGAAATGGATTTGGTTTTTACCACTTTGGAGTAGCAGCTAAACTCTGACACATGTTTTACTACTCTGAGGTCTTTCTACTTCTGGACATGGAGATCATTGTCCATTTTATCATTTTAGCAGGAGGCTTCTTGTGGGCATATGAATGACTGAATGAACGGATGAATGAAGGGAAGGTGGAAGCTGGTTGGAGGACTATTTGGTGCCTCGGAATTGTGTGTTTCCTCTCTGTTATAAAAGAGGAACTATGAAAAAAGGAAAAAGGAGACTATGCTTTGATTTCTGTTAGTGTAAATAATCCACAGAATAGTCAGGCCATAGTACGTGAGATCTGGAAAGAACCTCACATATAGCCTGCTCCATTCTATTGAAACGGCTGAGACTTGAAGGGAAGTGACTTGCCCAAAGCTCTGGAGCTAGCAAAGGCGAAGTCCGTACCCCGCCTTTCTGTCTTTCCTCTTTCAACCCACGGTGTTGCTTGCTTTTTTTCCACTATTTATAATTCATTTGAAAAGAAACATTACTGGTTCTCAATGTACACAGAAATCCCAACCAAATACTCCAGATACTCCCAAATCCATTTGAAGTCATGAAGACACAGTGAGTTTATCATTCATTCATTCACCAAATATTGAGAACCTGTTATGCAGCAGGCATTGGTCTATGTGCTCAGAATATAAGAACACAAAGACAGGCCATGCTTCTCCCCTCCTGGGGCTTACACTCTAATCTATATTCAGAAAAAAATATTTTAGGGCAGCCCTGGTGGCTCAGCGGTTTAGCGCTGCCTTCAGCCCAGGGCCTGATCCTGGAGACTCGGGATCGAGTCCCACGTCGGGCTCCCTGTGAATCTGCTTGTGTCTCTGTCTCATGAATAAATAAATGGAATTAAAAAAAAAAAGAAAGAAAAAGAAAAAAATATTTTATCTATGACTCTGTCACTCACTGGCCACATGACCTGGAACAAATTTCTTAATCTCTTTGAGCCCCGTATTTTATTATCTCAATAACCAAGCCAGGAAATTCTACTTTGCTCTGTTATTGGAGGACTAAAAAGGTAATGTCATTAAATCTCTTGGCAGAGTGTCAGGCACATAGTAATAGTGTGATATAGGATGGCTTTTGTTATAATCCATACTGGGTGTTCTGGTTGCCCTCATTTCAGCCTTATCGTTTTCTTCTTCCAAGAGAGGCAACATGGCACAAGTGTAAGCTCTGCCCTGTGTGACCCCTTCAGGACTTACTAAGCTCCAACCTTCCTGACTTGATGTCTGTTCCACAAACAGCCTTGACTCCTTCTTTCCTTGGAGTCTTTGTATCGGAACCTCTTCCTGGAACACGCAACCCTGCCTCTCCCCCACCCTGGCCACCCACTGCCTTTTTCATCAGCTTCAGTCCTACTCATCTTTCTCTCACTAGTTACCACTTGAAAGGAAGCTTTTCCTTGACTTCCCAGGTTGAGTTAGATCTTCCATATACACTTTCTCCTCCAGGAGGACCATCCACACAATTTGCAGAGCCTGGTACAGAATGAAAATGTAGAACCCCTTGTTCAAAAAGCCAAACAAAATGATCATTCCATATATTAGATTATAGAGATCTTCCTTTCTTCTTCCAACTCTCTTGACTTGTCATGTTATTTTTTTTTATTTGTTAATGTTGTTCTAAGTAAAGAAAAATTTCAGTTTTGATCTGTTGGCATTCATTTTATAAATTGTTGAATTACAACGTGAGCAGTATATTATATGTTGACGTTCATCTTCGTCTTGCACAATGCCAGTTTTAATGGCAAATGTTAGTGTAAGACATATGCAAAAAGAGGAATTACACAATTCCTGTTCTGTAGCCCATACATATGTATTTCCTCCTTCCAGAAACAATGGAACTGTTGCACACAACCGATTTAGATGTTTGGATTTTACTTCTATGACACACACATTTTACCAGCATTCTCTACTTCTGGCTTACGGATGGATAGAGAGTGACTGAAGAAAAAAGGACCTGGGGATCGCCCTATCTTACCCTTTGCTTCAGTGTCATCATATTCGACTGAAGGGGTTGGCTGATACAGGGAAGTCACCTGAGTAGGAAAGAATATGGTAGGCTTTCTTTCATATTTCATAATTCTTTCAATGACACGAAACTCTCTCTGTGCTCACTCTAAGCTCTGGTTAGATAGAGCAAAATGTGTTGTCCCTAGGGGCTCAGTCATAGATGTAAAATGCTTACCTTGTCCTCCTGTAGCACTGAACTCCTGCATACCTAGGCCTGCCACAACTCTACTACATATGAATGGGGCAGGAAGAAATGGTGGACGCTCGTCGATTGCACTGTCTCCTCTGCTCATCTACATGTTACATTATACTACTGGACTTCATTGTAATCCACAGTTTCAAGCATAAAATCATCAAGAATTTCAAGAGAGCAATAGAAGACCATTAAACCAAGTCTGCCCCCTTTCCGAGCATTAGCTCTCAGGAGACTCCCCAGATCCTGTGCCTGGGAAGCCGGCCCTGCTAATAGCATCCTGTGCTTTCTCATTGAACTCCTTATAAGAGTTCTAATAATATATTTATGAAATTGTTTAACATACGGCTCTGTGCCTAAGCTACAAGTTGCATAAGGGTAGTAATTTTGTATTCCTTAACCACCATTCCTTGGGAACTATCTGTGAGGATATGAATAGATAGATAGATAAGATACATGGATAGGAAGTCCAGGAGCCTGAAATCTTAAAGTTTCAAGGAATGCCTTGAGATTCATGATGTATAATTAGTGTGTACAATTAGAATTCATAGGTATGTTTTCATAGCTCTTTATTCCCCTCCTCTTCGGGGTTATGCTTCACTTTCTAGTTCTGGACACTATTTGATCAAACCTTAGTCATAAAAAGAATCCATGATGCTGTCACTTATTCTGAGAGATTTCTTCCTATATGTGTGTGTGTTTGTTTTAACGAATACACCACTCACATGCATAAAGAAAGAAGCTGTCTATTTCATTAATAATAGATGTTCACATTGCTCAAGTTCCAAAAGGGAGTATTTCTTCTATTTTTACAGGTTTTATTTTATTAGCCACATAAAGTGAAATAACAGTTCATTTAACTATGTCAAAACCAATAGAGACTCACTGCTATTTGCTTTCTTTTGTATGAATTTTAATGCATTTTTAATTCCACCCCACTGGTTGGTAAACCAGCCATTATAGTTACCACTGCCCTATAATGCATTTCAGTCATTTCTAATAAACCCAGACTTTAAGATGGCTTATCATTATCTCTCTAAGCTACTGGAAATGGATTCCCTCCCTGAACTGCTGGTTCCTGCAGCACTCTAGCTAATGAAAGTGGATTTGGAAACACTATTCAAGTAAACAAAACTGAGATTTTTTTTTTTAAAGTCAAATATAATGTTCAGCAAAATCTGTAATCTCACATTCTGACCTTCTTTGCAGAAGTTACTCATTTAAATGACAATCCTCTGGTCCCCAGTGACTGTGCTTTCTTTCTTTTACAACATGATTTCAAAAGAATCCATCTAGCCATGTAAGTCGAGAATTTACATAAATTTTAAATAGAGAAGGATATGTTTAAGCACAAATACACTTTCATTCATTTTTAGCTATAAAAGAATAGACGGTACATACAAATGTTGGTACATAATCATCTATATAAAGTCATGTGAATGAATAAACTTATGTCAAGTATTCATATAGTAGAGAAATTAACACAGAATGGTGAGAAATGTGTATCGGTCTTAGATTTCACATAATACAACCATTCATAACTTAGAGGAATACATAATGACCTTGGAGTTGGGAAGACTGGATTTTGGTCAATCAATACCTCTGCCACTGGTATGATCTGATATTGATTCAGAAGTATTTGGGGAATATTACATCAAGAAGATAGCAAAAACCAAAGCTAACATCATTTCTATCCTCAGGGAACTTAGATTCAGGGTGTGTGACTTGAGCAACTACTTTTTGATCCTGAGTCCTTCTGACTTTAAAATATTAATTAATTTATTTGTACCCTCTTTAGTTTCTTTCATGAGTGTTTTGTAGTTTTCAGCATACAGATCTTTTTACCTCTTTCATTTGGTTTATTCCTAGGTATCTTATTGTTTTGGGTGCAATTGCAGATGGGATCAGTTCTTTGATTTCTTTATCTACTGCTCCATTATTGGTGTATAGAAAGGCAACAGATTTCTGCACATTGAATTTATATCCTGCAATGGTGCTGAATGCATGGGCTGGTTCTGGCAATTTTTTGATGGAGTCTTCTGGGTTTTCTACATAGAGTATCATATTGTCTGCAGATAGTGAAAGTTTGAGTTCTTCCTTGCCCATTTGGATGCCTTTTATTTCTTTTTGCTGTCTGGTTGCTAAGAAAAATATAGAGGTTCCTCAAAAAACAAAGTAGAACTACCCTATGATCCAGCAATTGTACTACTAGTTATTTACCCAATGGATACAGAAATACAGATCTGAAGGGGTACATGCACCCCAGTGTTTGTAGCAGAATCACCAACAATAGCAAAATATGTAGAGAGATGTAGAGAGCCCAAATGTCCATTGACTGATAAATGGATATATATATATATAATTCAGCCATCAAAAAAATGAAATCTTGCCATTTGCAATGACATGGATGGAGCTAGAATATATTATGCTAAACAAAATAAGTCAGAAAAAGACAAATACCATGCAATTTAACTCATTTGTGAAATTTAAGAAACGAAACTGATGAATATATGGGGATGGGAGAAGGGAGAGAGGGAAACAAACCACCAGAGACTCTTAATGATAGAGAACAAACTGAGAGTTGTTGGAGGGAGGTGGCTGGGGGATGGGCCAGACAGGTGATGGGCATTACAGAGGGCACTGTTGTGATGAGCACTGGGTGTTGCATGTAAGTGATGACTCACTGAATTCCATGCCTGAAACCAATTTTCCAATTTTGCACTGTATGTTAACCAAGTAAAATTTAAACAAAAAATTAAAAAAAAACACATTTATTTAATCACACAAATATCTTCTGATACCTACTGGAGATTGTCTGTGTTACAGAGAGTAACACAAAAATAGATTTTTACATAACTCTTAATGTTAAGGAGCATATAGGCTACATGTGAATACCTATATCTATCTTCATAACAGAAATATTTAGTTAATATGCCATGGGAATGAAAAATGAAAAGAGTTTCCAGCAGCAAAATCAAGGCTTCCTCGAGCAAATAATGTATGAATTGGGTCTTGGGGATGCAAAGGATTTGGAAGTGCTGAAGATGAAGGAAAGGTGGGAATTCTAAGCAGAGAAAGCGGAAGACTCGAAGAGGGCACACTCAGGCACATATATAACACGGCCTCATGTGGCTGAGTGTAGGGTGCATGAATGATTTGCATATTCTCTCCTCTTTTCCTTTAATGGCCTGCTCTTGTAAAATCCTCATTTACCAGGAGGCCCAGTCCAAATATTGCCTACTTTGTCTCTTCCCAAAATGCCTTTTCAAAAGAGCCAATCACTCCGTGCTATGTGCCACCGCATGGTACTTGACATGCTATAGTGTAGTTATTTACTTATGATTTTGTTAATCTTACAAGAGTTCAAGTTCCTGCCGGGTGTACAGACAGGTTCTGGCTAAATAACTGTTGAATTGAATTCAGTTGGAATCATGAGAAAACGTGATTGCAAATATGAACTGAACACACCAGGATGCCCAGGGTCTTGAATGCCACGTTGAGAAACTTAAAACCAATGAAGCCTTTTCCCCTGAATATAATAACAGTAGCTAATTATTTTTGTTCAGGTCTCTATTTTACATGCTGTGCATATTTTACAAAATCTTCAGAACAACCTCATGGCAAAGGCAATGCTGTCATTTTCATATTAGCTAAAGGAAACGGAGGCCTCCTGTTTTAGGGATTGGCCCTGAGTCAGAGTGAGTCAGTGGTAAGGCCAGAATTTGGACCTGGGGAATGTGACTCAAGGAAAAATCCTCTCACCTACTATGTAGAACTGCACTTCAGCAAAGGGAATTTTACAGAACTATCCAAGGTGAATCATCGGGAAAAAGCCTGAGTCAAGGACTTCAGCTTGGAGACAATTGCAACAGAAAAGAGAAAATGTCTTTATTGTGGTGAAGGAGGTGCAAATGGAAAAGAGAGTGTATATCTGTTGTTCATCTAGAATCTAAAGGGTTGAAAATTTATTCCATGTGAACAGGAAAGAAATGAAAGATTATGAGATTATTTGAGGCCATGTAACTGAAAGGAACAGTTCCATTCAGAAAAAAAAAAAAAAAAAAAGGAAACCTGGAAAGAAGGAAGTTCAACAGAGAAGATGATAACTCTGTGATCAATAATGCAATTTATTTATTATTTATAAATTACACAACTCTGAATGTGACATCCTTTTGCGATTTCTGCTCCTCAGAAGAGACAGTTTATAATACAGTTTATTATGTGTCATTGTTGTCATTTGTATTCTGGCTCTGCAGAGATATTTTCAAGACACAATTATGACTTATTTTGGATAATAGGCAGCATATGTAAAAGTTGTTTTTGTCACAGACTTAGAAGGAAAGCTAGAATTTTCACAGAAATATGTTTTAAAATGGACAGACCATCATAGCAAAAATAAGAATTTTTACTATTGGTTCCTCAATGGGTAACCAAAAAAAAAAAAAAAAAAAAAGGTATTTTATTGGAGAAAATCAGTATTCTTCTATATTTGTAACTTTGAGAAAGTTACTCAACCTCAATAAGTTTGTTTTCTGACTTGTAAAGTGGCAACAATATTGGGAATAATCTCATAGGATTGTTGTAAGTACCAAATGAGATCCCGCACATGAAATCTCTGCTCAATGTAGCTACCGTATAGTAAGCCCAGGGAAATATTAGCTACCACTGTTGTATTATTACTGTCTGTTTTTACTTTTGCTGAATTTCCTGACAGTCTATGCCTCACTGGAGAAATTAAGAGAGTCCCTATTATTTATTGAGAGATAACATATAGCTATTCTTTGACAATCATGATTACAATAATCTTAAACTGTTACTTCTTAGAACCCACAGCAGCCCACGTTTGCTTTATCTTATAGTTTGAGATGGAAAAAAACATAGAAATGGATTTGGACACTTTTTGTATTCAGGGTTTATAATCTATACTACCCATTTAGCGATTTGGCTTTGAGGTGAAAAAAGTAAGGAAAGAGAGAACAAGATACTTTTTAAAAAACTCTCTTACTTCAATTCAATTTAGTTAACATCTAGATGTCAGAGGTAGAATTTAGTGATTCATCAGTTGCATATAACACCCCACTGGGTGTTACTCTCATTACATCAGGGCCCTCCTTAATGCCCGTCACCCAGTTACCGCGTCCCCCCACCCACTTCCCGTCCAGCAACTCTCAGTAAGTCTTTTATGGTTTGCCTCCCTCTCTGTTTTCATCTTATTTTATTTTTCCTTCCCTTCCCCTATGCTCATCAGTTTTGTTTCTTAAATTCCACACACGAGTGAAATCATATGGTAATATTAAAAAAAAAAAGAGTGAAATGTATTCTAGAACAGTGGATCTGCCATTCCACATGCTCTAATACTGAAACACGTGCAAATGTATTGTTATTATCTGAAAGAACCAAATGGAATGTTTTAATGACATACATTTTTGGTGTGTTTAATTCCATCTTAAAATCTGGGGACAATTTTACTACATTAAAACATTACTGTGCAAATTAAAAATACTATAAAATCACAGCTCTGTGAATACAAGTCCACAAAAAATAAAAGTGCCTGAAATAAGTATGCATGAGTGAATTCTTCTGAGTTCTTCCCATAACAAGTTTCCTACACATTTTATTATCATTTAACAATCAAGATATTTAACAACAATAAAAATTCAGAAAAATATAAAGTAAAATAACATAAACGTAAGTCAACATTATCAGCCAATTTCTCTCTTTTGGACCCTTCAAAATGGAAATACTGATATTGTTTTTTGTAGCTAGAGAGTCCTGTTTGTCAACCAGCAGAGTTCCATGTGAGCATAGACTCTGAGTCACAACACAGAAATAAGAAAGGAAAGGAGAAGCCCTACTTAAGTGTAAGTCAGGCTTATGTGGCTTTAATTGCAGCACTTTAAAAAAAGACATAGAGGTGATATTTCCCATGGGTATAATAAGAATCAACGGTGTGATATAGCTGCCAAGAAAGCAAATTGGACTACATTAACAGATTATCTCTGGATAACAAAATTATCTCTAGAACAAAAGACATGACATTTCTTTCTACTTTGCAGCGGAGAGGCAACGCTTCGATTGCCGGATTCAGTTCAGAATTTAGAACTTTCTTTAACTTGGGTAGAAATAAACAGGTGCACTTTCAGGATTTTGCCATCAGTCGTGAACAACCCCATGAAGTGCCTGCATTTCTACACCCTGATAATTGAAAACCTTCAACCCTAGCAAACCACCCTTGACCCAGGCCTTCATTTTTCAGGAAAGAGGGGGGAGGGGGAATTGAAGAGAATAAGACAGAAAATATGAACTCAATCCAATGTGAACATACTATTTAGTGGCCAGGAATCTGATTGAGTGTGAGAAGACCAGTTATCTAGACCCACAGTGCTCAATATGGTAGCTACTTGGCCGCAGGTGGTTATGAAGTATGTGAAATATGGCTGGTCTGAATTGAGAGGAGCTATAAATGTAAAAGACTAGGTTTCAAAGAGTTAGTGTGACCCGAAATGTAATATATTGCATTTATGATTTTTATGTTGATTATATGTTGAGATGATAATGTTTGAGATATTTTGACTTAAAAATATTAAGATTAATTTTATCTGTTTGTTTTCCTAGTTTTTTTAATGTGACTAGTAAGGATTTTAAAATACATATTTGCCTCACATTGTACTTATATTGGACAACATTTTTCTAGACTATGGATCAGCAATTTTTTTCTTATAAAGACCTAATATTAATTTTTTAAAACTTTATCTCTGTCACAACTCTGTCATAATAGTGCAATAGCAGTCATAGACAATATGTAAACACATGTATGAAGCTGTGTTTCTATAAAGCTTTATTTATGGATACTGAAATTTAAATGCCACATGTTTTCATCTGCATGAAATATTATTTTTATTTGTTTCCAACAATTTAAAAATGCAAAAGCTATTCTTTGGCTTCTAAAAACAGGCTGCTTCTGGGCCTTAGTCGGCCAACTACTGTTCTGAACTTCACAGTTATTACCTTTACTCTCCAGTCACATGACTTAATCTATATCCTGATCAAAAACTATGATAGTTATAGCTTAATTTTAGAGTCCTCCCCGCCGTTGGAGTTTCAAGTGAGGTAGCATGTAAATAAATTTACAACTTGATAAAAAGAAAAGATAAAAGTGGCCAAGAAGAAAACAGACTGTTTCTAAAATTATTCAACTCCCTAATACTAATGGTGTTTAAGCAGAAGGAAATTTCTAGAAAAGGATTTTGTAGCAAAATGAATCTCTAAATGTATGATTTAATTAAATGTGTGATAACTCCCTTCCAAACCACAAATACTTTTTGTTTTGTTTTGTTATATGTTAATTCAGTTTTAATTGAAATGTTGTGGGTGAAAACTCAACAAAAGATACCAGAGGGGGGAAAAAAAGATCTCAGAGTTTAGGTTCTGGCTTCCCTCACAGAAATAATTTATTATATTGAAAATTATCAGTTCATCAAAAGCCTTTGGTAAGAATCTCAAATCTGATTGATTTCATTTCTTTACATTTGGTAATAGAATATAGTAAGGTTTTATTTTTTTTTTTTAATTTTTTTTTTAATTTTTATTTATTTATGATAGTCACAGAGAGAGAGAGAGAGAGGCAGAGACACAGGCAGAGGGAGAAGCAGGCTCCATGCACCGGGAGCCTGACGTGGGATTCGATCCCGGGTCTCCAGGATCGCGCCCTGGGCCAAAGGCAGGCGCTAAACCACTGCGCCACCCAGGGATCCCTATAGTAAGGTTTTAACACAAGGAAATGAAATTATGGGAAGTAGCTGGGCATAATTCTTCCTTTTACCTACCAATGCACTATTAGTGAATTATTGCAATTTACCTGAACACATAGCCAGTGAATGAAGATAACTTAATAATTAATATTTTAGCTGTACATTTAGCAAATACCACCCCCTGTAATATTTTTTATCCTCTTTGCCAATTCCTTTCACTTTCTTCAGCTGAGTTATAATATAGAATGTGTGATGCAATTACACTGAGTTTACATTTCTTTGGTTAATAAATTGGTCTCAATCACTAATGGATTTTTTATACTGATTGAATTCCCATGTTCAATTGGTTTAATTTGCCTGACTATATTTCAAGGTTAAATACAAAAGTATGTCAAGCTATTAATTTTGTGTTGCTGTTGTTGGTTTGAATGATTTAGGTAGTTGAAGTTAGAACAGGAGATTAAATTAATTTCTGCCTTTGCCGCAGCCCAGACTTTCTCTATGTATAATGTATCTATGACATTTGTCCTCATTCTGAGAGAAAATGAGGAAAACTCATCAGAATAAATGACCAGTCTTCATTAGACTGATGATTTTCAGGGAGATTTCTTTTGATTCCATACAGTGAAACATTACCTTCTGAAGAATGAGTTTAGCAATGAGAAATCCAAAACTAAATGCACACAAACCAAATTCAATCAAATCATCTATTCCAAGGGCATAAAGGAGAAAAGTAGAGTATCTCCCAGCTGCTGAAAAAGAAATCGGCATGTCTGAGCTACATGATGGCCCCATGTTTGAGAAGCAGAGATTTTCAGTCAATGCTCTGCTTTCTCAAACCCACATGACCTTCTCATTTACAACTTTGTTCAGGAGGCTAGAAGAAATGGGGTGGTTTTTAATTTTTAGATTATAAAATCCAATCCTATGCAAATGTCCTTTGAGACTAGACCATGAGACTCTCATAATCTCTCCAGAGAGTGAAATTTCAGTTGCAAAACAAGCCTAATCCTTAAAGCTTTTATGAAAACTTATGTGGAAAGCAGGACAAATAAGCTTTTTCAAAGCAGCATCAAGGGAATATATGTAGCCACATCCATCATCCTCAGTGTGTCTCTTATTACACACAAATTCATCTCAAAGAGAAGGAGGAGCAGCTCATATTGATTTTCTTCCATCTATCTGAGGCTAGAACTTCAAAATTGGCCAATTACAGTATTTCATATTTCCTTGTTGCTAGCCTGGGCATACAATGCTCCTAACTAGTATACAGAAGTATATTTTATCCAGCTAATATTTATATTCTGGTTGTATGTAAATCAAAAGTAGAAGTAAGCTTTTGTCTCCAGTGCCTAATATTTTAGAAAAAAAATATTTTGTTATATAGTGTATTGTGATGATAAAAGTAACATATGCACATTCTAGAGACTTTGGAAAATATTGAAATAAATAAAGTAAAATTAAAAAAAAACCCTTATAACTCTACTAACAAGATATGTGTGTGTGTGTGTGTTTATTCCTTATGTACTCCCTACTGTTTATTTTTCAAATGTATTTCCTTCCAGTCTTTTTTCCATACCTTTGCACTAATCTATTCAATTAATATGTATAATTGCTGCATATACCAGGTATTATGCTATCATTTGATATGATATGAGATATGATGGTGAATGAGACACTGTTTTTGCATTCACAGAATGTATTACTTAGAGACAAACTAATCCAAAATAACAGTCTTTGTGCTTTAATAGAATGAGTCAGAATATGATAGAATATGATGATTTGAGAGGAAAAAATAGCCCAGACTTGGGGGACAGCAGGGAAGGCTTTATAGAAAAAAATGCTATCTAAGCTTAGGGCTAAGATTGTGCAGCACTGACTTAGGGGAAGATGGTAAAAAAGCGTTGGCCCAGAGGAAAGCTTGGGTAAAAGTTCTCATAGATGCACTAGGAAGAAAATAGCAGATGATTGTGGCTTCAGAGGGTGAAAAGGAGACTTGAGAAAAGTGGGACCAGGACAGTAACAGGAACCATACTCTGGCAATCCATAGGAGTAACATAGATATTAATTAGGCTCCAAGCTAAGAAACTTTAAAAAAGGCCTTATAGAGAGTATCTCAAACAAGATGGGGGTTTCTTTTTCCCTTATGTGACCACACAGAGAAAAAGGAGTGATGGAGTGTGGCTAGGCAGCTCTGTCTTCCCAAATTATCTAAAGACCCAAGCTCCATCTTTCTTGTGACTCCACCATTCACTAGAGTGAGGCCCACATGGTCATAGGATCCAAGTTAGCTCGCCTGCACTGTATCTAGTCTCTACCCTGCAGGAAGAAGTGCAGAAATAGACACTTTACAATTTCCTTTTAAGGAACTGACATAAAACTGTATACATTCCATTGTTGAGGACTTGGTTACGTGAGCGTCTTGGACATTGGGTATTTTACTCCAATTGGGAGGGCCAAATCCCTACTGACTTAAATTTTGAAAGGAAGATTCTGTACTAAAAAGAAAAACAGACGAGTGTTTGTCTCACCATGATACAAAGTCTGATTTGTGTTTTAAGGGTAATAGAAGGCCATTGAAAATATTAAACAAGAGAGTATTATTGTCAGATATGAATTACAGAACATGCCCTTGGCCAAGGAGTGGAAAATGAGTACGGATGCTAGCAGAGGTGGAGAGAAGACTACCAGATGGGAGAGTGTGTGATGAAAGAAATTAGCATGGTGTCATGGGCTGGGGTAGAGACAGAGGAATCATGAGGAAAGGAGCAGCTCACTTATGAGTCAGAATGAGGCATTTGTGAGGTGGAGTTGCAAGGCTGGATGAGTAGTTTCATGTGGAGAGGATGGTAAGGGAGGGTGAGGAATCAAGATGTCTAGCTCAGCAACTGGCTGGATGCTGCCATTCACTGATGCTAGCCATACCTTTTGCACCATTTTAGAGATCCCCACAAAGTCTGGTGGCTTAAAATAACAACTCCTTATTTACCTCATGATTGTGTGGGTCAGTTGGGCAGAGCCCAGCTCAGCCATAGTCTGGTCACCTCAGGTGGACTCCTGTATCACAGGCCACGTTTGGGTGAGGTCGGCTTCTGGAGGTGACTGCTTAAGAAGTGGAGTGACGATGATGTCTCAGCCTCGGTTTTCCCATCAGCAAGCAGATTAGCGTGGACTCATTCACATGGTGCTAGCAGGATTCTAGGAGCACACACAGAAAACAAAAAAAAATTAGAAATGCCCTTCTGCACAAGCACTTGTAAAGAATCTGTTTGTGCCCTGTCCATATTGGTCCCATTGAGCAGAGCCTGGCCATACCCAGATAATAGAGGAGGGAGCCATGAGAATCTTGAGGTCATTATTCCAAGAATCTGTTAACCGGATACAAAACTATGCACACAGTATAGTAGAAAAAAAATCCACTAGACTTGAGTTTTAGTGATATGGAGTGTGGAGTTTCTTTCTGGAAGCCGATTTTGTAAGATTTGGGGCATCACCTCATCTCCTTAGACTTTCATTTTCTGTGTCTTTAGAGATTATACCTGGTTAGCCCCAGGGTTCTTTTCTTCTCTAAGACTTTTATGATACTGATTGATTAGTATCTTGCCCCTGATGGTATAAGCAAAAGGCCATTTTGAAACTTGGATGGTCAAATCTGTTTTCTTTCAAATAGATGAGGGAGAAAAAAAAATAAGTAATTGGAGTAGCTCAAGTTTTTATTGTGTTTTTTTTTTCTGTTATATTGATCAATGATTCCAAAATTTGGCATTGATTGTCCAATTGTAATATGTCACATTGTCCTTATGCTTATTATGTTTATTATTGTCCTTATGTATAGAAATGAATGTGTTTGCCTTAGCACATGAATGATCTTATTCTGTATTACTTTTAATTAAAAAAATAGACTAATGAGAGTTTTAAGATGTTTTCTTCACTGTTCATCATGAATTGAAGAAGCATATCAAAGACGATTGTTTCCTAGGTTACATCTGCGACCTCATTAGTAACTTTATAAATCTTTGACTAGCTAATTTGGTTTGTCTAAAGTTGACATTTAAACCCCTGCCTAATTATGCTATGAGCTTCTGTGGAAACACATACTGCCGTAACCACACAGTTTACACTGCACCCCACAGGTCAGGAGCTGTATTAAATCACATCATGTGCCGAAAGACATGAGAAAAGATGCTCAACATCACTCATCCTCAGGGAAATGCAAATCAAAACCACAATGAGATATCACTTCATACCTGTCAGAATGGCTAAAATCAAAAACACAAGAAACAAGTGTTGGTGAGGATGTGGAGAGGAAGGAACCCTCATGCACTGTTGATGGGAATGCGAACTGGTGCAGCCACTGTGGAAAACAGTATGTAGGTTCCTTAAAACGTTAAAAATAGAGCTACCCTATAATCCAGTAATGGCACTACTGTGTATTTACCCAAAAATATTTTAAAAAACTAAAATAAATTTTTAAATTAAATAAATAAATAAATAAACTAACTAATTCATAGGTATATATGCACCCCTATATCTATTGCAGCATTGTTTGCAATAGCCAAATTATGGAGACAGCCCAAGTGTCCATAGATAGATGAATAGACAAAAAGAGGATATATATATATATAAATTCAGCCATAAAAAACATGGAATCTTGCCATTTACAATGATGTGATGGAGCTGGAGAGTAAGTATAGTGCTAAGTGAAATCAGTCAGTCGGAGAAAGATAAATACCATATGATTTCACTCATATGTGGAATTTAAGAAACAAAGCAAACAGCCAAAAGAAAATAAGAGAGTTAAACCAAGAAACAGACTCTGAACAATAGAGAATGAATGGATGATTGCCAGAAGGAGGGGGGAGGTAATGGGTAAAAAAAAATGGTGAAGGGGATTAAAGAGCACACTTATAAAGAGGGTGATATATGGAAGTGTTTAATCACTGTATTGTACACCTGAATGTAATTAATTCCATAGTGGAGTTAATTTAAAAAAAAAAACAATAAAACCACATGGTGTGACTTCAGAGCTAGAATAAAGAATGTAAATGATCTTATTCAAATTATTCATTTTATAGGAAGAAAATAGCAGGTGTATTTTCAAATCATATGGTGAGAAGACTGTACAAACCCTAACTCATACCCAAGTTCGCCTTCATCACAGATATGACTCGGGTCATGTTATTGCCAACTGAATAATAGATTAGTTATTATAATCAGCCCAACGTTGCATAAGTGTTTTCTGCCAAAGCCATTGTTGGTAGACTGGAGGTCATGTGACATGAGAGAACTGGCTTTGTCGTTATAGATCTGCCTTCTACCAACCATTGGGCCAAAGTACTTATCCTTAGACATGCCTGATATTGAACTCAGGCTGTAATAGATCCTCCAAAAAAAAAAAATGTCAGTTCTTTCCTTTCCCCTTTGTATGTACATCAGCTCTCAGACCCATTTGGAATGGTCTTGGATTGATTATTGTTTTGGGGAGGATAAATATAAATGAACACATTTGTCTGAGCTATTTTGATATAGTGAAGGAAGTTTTATGCTCCTAATTTCACAATGGTCCAAGGGAATCCATATAAACATTTCTAGATGCTGTATGTATCCTCTGGGAAAATTAATAGCTGGAGTATTGAACCGGGTCAGGAGATATGGATTCTACTTCCATTTTGTCATTAGTAAACCCTGTAGTCATAAGTCTTAGTTTCCTCCTCTAAAATGGGAATAAAATATATCTGCCTGGCCAATTTTACAGGGTAGTTACAAGGGCCAGATAAATCATTTTGAAAACAACAAATACCAAATACTCTATAAAAATATGAACTTTTATTGAAACATCTAGAATAAATATTTTTCAAACAATCATGGCAGTATATGATACCAACTTTTATTACACTGACAAATAGAGACAAAAAGGGTGCAGTGTAAACACATAGTGAAATTCAATTTGCTACTGGGGTCTGAAAAAGGAGGACTCCTTCGGTTCCGGCTGTGAGAGGAGAATACGGACTCTGATTTCTGTGCAGTGCTCTCTTCTCAAACAGTTTCTCTGAATTTCCTTAATTTTCAAGCTCCCTACCCATTTTTCCATTTTTCTTCAGGCCCTCTTCCCTTTGTCTGAAGGCCACAAGGTATGGCTTTTTATTTCAGAAGAAACCTGATGTTTCATGTATATTATATACAGACTGATACAGACACCAAACCCAACAACACACACACACACACACACACACACACACACACAATGGCTTTGGCTGTAGTTCCTTATGATTTATCAGATTGTGAATTTATACCCACAGTTTTCATATACTGAAGACTATTTTACACCCTTTTTATTCCATTATGTTTCCCCTTCCTGCCAGAAAAGGCATGTGCATTGGGCGATAGAGGGTAAAACATACCCACGTGATGTATTCCCCAGTCAGAAGAAATAGGCTGTCTGTCTTGCTTTAGATTTGATGAGCTCCCGATTTGTGATAGTTTCATTTCGATTTCATTACTGGGCAACCAGAATGAATTGACAGAGAAAGCAATCACCGCATGATGCACCCACTGGAACCTCTAATACGAAATGTTGGCTGCTTCTGTCAACACAGCCAATTACCAAGGGTACTCAAAGGGTAAGTGATCGCCCAAATAAGCCACATGGCTCCGTGGCCCACATCCTGCATACCTATTAGTGTATTCAGAGCAGACTCAGAATGACAGACTGCTTTGTCAATATAACATTTCAGGTGAATGCCCTGTCTATACCGTGTTCTCCCAGTAAACACAGATGTTTGTGGTCAGATAAGAGCTTAGTCTATGTGTATGTGTGTGTGTGGGGTGTGGGTGTGAGAGAGAAAGAGAGAGAGAGATTGATGTGTACTGATGCCAGGATCTAAGAAATACATCAGGAGAAACAATTAAAAAAATAATAATTATATGTAATCCCTCTCACCGTGGGGATTACTTCCTGTGCTAGAGCTTGAGATTGAAAGAGAAAACCCAGACTTGGACTTCTGTAAGGGCATCGATTCATGCCTTGCAAACAGCTATCAGTTGTTTATTAACAAATATTTATTGAGCACTTGGTATGTCAAGGCACTAACGGATATAGAAACTTTAAGAAAGAGAAGTCTCCCACTTGCAAAAGCATGGATGGACCTTGAGCACATTATGCTGGATGAAATAAGTCAGAGAAAGATAAGAACTATATGGTATCACTTATTTGTGGAATTTAAAAACATCAAACCAAGGGACGCCTGGGTGGCTCAGTCGGTTGAGTGTCTGCCTTCGGCTCAGGTCATGATCCCAGGGTGCTGAGATCGAGCCCCATCTCTCTCTCTCTCTCTCTCTCTCTCTCTCTCTGCTTGTGCTCTCTCTTGCTATCCCTATGTCTCAAATAAATAAATAAAATATTAAATAAGTAAGAAAGTAAATAAATAAATAAAAATGCCAGACCAATAAAAAGCAGAGGGTAGATGGTGGTTACCAGGGAATAGTGGAAAGGGGTAAGGTTGATGGTATTTAGGGGTACACGCTTGTAAACAAGCAAGTAAATAAGTCATAGAGATCCAGAGCACGGTGGAATGAATGTAGGCAATAATATGGCACCGTTGTTATGCAATGGGCTAAGCATGGCTTCATTGCAATCACATTGACATGCGTAAACGTATCAAAGTGACACGCGGTGTACTTTAGGCCTACACGATGCTCAATGTCGAATCTACCCAATTCAAAAAAAGACTGAAGTGCCATTAATCCTTCCAGAATGGGTAATTTGGTAAGGGAGAAAGAGGATGAAGAAGCACGGGTGGCCCTGGGGTGGGGCCTGCAAAGTACCAGAGGCCATCAGAGCTCTTAATGCGGATTTTGAAATCAGTGAAGATTTTACAGAGAAGTGATCCCCACAGCAAAGCGTAGGAGTCAGAGAAACTAGGAAAGCAATGATTACTCTTCACAGTTAAAGTAACACCCGTAAAAGCGTGATGGCAGGAAAGCATGAAACATTTTCGAACAAGAGACAGACATTCAGAATGTCTGGAGGTCCCTCAGTGCTGGGGGGGGGGGGGGGCTGGCACGAGATGGGACTGGAGAGCTAGGCCCCCAACATGTCCCAGATGGCAGGAGATTGGCCTTTCCCCGGTGAGCACCGTTGAAAGGTTTTGACCTGTGACATGGCTTAGTTAGATGGATTATGGTAAAATCTAATAATTGTCCTCCGTAGCTACACACACACTTTAAGGACAATTTTCAAGTACTTCTGAGAACACAAAGTGCAAGGAAACAACTATTTCAAGAACGTGGTGAAATATTTATAGAAAATGGGACTTTCACTTTTGAGGTGCTTCGTCTCCACCTGTTGAGGATGATACACCAGTATTTTTTTTTTTGTTTTTTGTAAAAATGCAGGATAATTGGATACATTGCATCTGTAGATTATCTCCAACTATTAGATTATTCCTGGAAATAACCTTTGAGCAGTTTTCTTGGGATTCCCATCACTGGTCTTAATTTTATCCTCTGTAGCCTTTTTTTTTTTTTTTTTTTTTGACAGTCTAAAACTTCTTCCATATGTCAGTGTGCTGCGTATATGAAGTGATGAAATGCCCCTTCTGGGTGCTTTCTTATAGTCTTTTAAAAAAATATTTAAATTCAATTAATTAACATATAATGTGATATTGGTTTCAGGGGTAGAGTTCAGGGATTCATCCATCTTATAGAAAACCCAGTGCTCATGACATCACGTGTCCCTCTTAATGCCCATCACCCAGTTACCCCATCCGCCTGCCCCCCTCCCCTCCAGTGACCCTCAGTGTGTTTTCTATGATTAAGAGTCTCTTATGGTTTGTCTGCCTCTTTGATTTCATCTTATTTTATTTTTTCCTCTCTTCCCCTAAGACTTATAGATTAAACCACCCCAGTTCCTCCAGCTATTATTCATGTGATATGAAGGTTTGTGATGGTTCCATTCACTAGTGAAAAATTGGTTGACAGAGAAAGCCTTCAGCACATGGTATTACTACTGTCACTTCTAATGTGAACTGTTGGTCTTTTCTGCTAATCCCCTCCCCTCCTGGTTTTGTCCTCTGAATACACTCTTCTCTGTTTTAGTAGAGCGTTCCAATTCAGAAATCTTGTTCCTTAGGATGTCTGTTGAGATATCACTTCAAGGGGCGTCTGGGTTAAGCATCAGACTCTGGGGGTCATGGGATCAAGGCCCATGGCAGGCTCCACACTCAGTGCGGAGTCTGCTTAATATTCTCTCTCCCTCTTCCTCTGCCCCTCCCCTCTGCACTCACTCTCTATAAATAAATACATCTTAAGAAGAAAAGGTATCATTTCAATTTAAAAAATAACTTTCCAGCTGTATTTTCATTGGAGGGCTATCTGTAAGAGCGATTGTTCAGTCGCAGTTTCCATGTGTGCAGGAGACTGGCTTAGAAGTTGGTATTTTATACATCAGTGAAATGTTCACAACCATGGGCAACAAGGATGACGTTGACATCATTGCCATCTTGTTGAGATGACTGATGAGTGGATTATTTTAAAAGCCCCCCTTATATTTGTAGCAGTGTATTGACTTTGATTTTAATGATGTGGTGTCAGAACCAAGTCCTCGGGTGCTTCTCATCTTCCTTCATCTGACTCTTGACCTGGACACGTAAGCTTGGTTTAACCTGGTCCTTGGCTGGACTGTGATGCTTGTCTCTCGTAGCAGGTGATGTGTCATTGTGTGAAACAAGTCAGAGGACAGAAACAATCAGAAATAAGAAAACAGGAAGAACCAGAGTTCTAGCCATAGGTTTTTGTGATTAGATGCAACGCTGTTAGGTTTATTCACTTGTTCAGCTGAGGTCGAGTCAACATTTATATAAAAAACAACAACAGATTTTAATCGATCCCGTAGAATGTACCATCCTCGACGTGGAGTAAAGTGGCGACCCAGCTAAGCATGGTCTCTGAATTCAGAGTTTGTATTCTAACTGGTGAAATGGATACTGTACAAGTAAACAGTTTTTCAGCTCATGACATATACTAATGTACTAAAAACAGATTAGTTTATACTCTTGTGAATAATTTCTCATGCATAATATTTATTTTTTTCTTTTATTCAAAATTACCATACTCTTTATAGTGCTAAGCCATCTTTTTATCCCCACTAACTAAAATGTCTTCCTAAGTAAAAAGTAAGCTTCTACATCATTCTAATCATGCTACAGTCTGCAATTGCATTAAAGTACCACAATAATTCAAAAGAACAGCATCTTTTTGGAAAATCAGGAGAGTTCCAACTTTTCTGTATTATAAACTTCCTTCTGATGATCATCCTTACAATTAACTGTATATACGCATTCTAATTATTGCATTATATTTTCCAAAAGAAAAATTAACAGTGTCATAAGTTATCTCAATATGAATTACAAAATTGGGTCCTAGAAAAATTAACTTATTTTCCCACCTTAACTATATATAGAAATGCTTATTTTCCTACAAACTTGTCCCCACTTAAAGTTTATATATTTGAATTTTATTTTAAATTTTAATCCTTAAAAATTCTTTCTGACCATACTGGCTGCATGCTTCTCATGATCCGCCTGCTATCAGCTGTCACTTGAACACTGGGTCCAGCCAGACACGACTCTATAGGATGAACTATGTGGAGTCAGGCATTGGTCCCAGCTATCTGTCCTCATGAATGAAGTTTCTTTATCTGAAACATGCCTTTACCCGCCAAATACTTCCTGACCCTCCAACTTGTCAATAGTTATCCTTGGACAAAAAAAAAAAAAAAAAAAAAAAAAAAAAGGAAGAAAGGAAGAAGAAAGAAAGAAAGAGAGAAAGAGAGAAAGAGAGAAAGAGAGAAAGAGAGAAAGAGAGAAAGAGAAAGAGAGAGAGAAAGAGAGAGAGAAAGAGAGAAAGAAAGAGAAAGAAAGAGAGAAAAGAAAAGAAAGGGGGAGGAAAAGGAGATTTTATTTCAAATTTTATTTACTAACCAGGAGAGAGGATGGTGTTGTACAGAGGATTCCATTACTCAGAGCCGTGCATTTCATCAGTGTCTAAGTTCTTTAAAAGTTTTTTTTTCCCTTCTTCTTATAGCAGAGCTCTTTCACTTTCTTTGCTTTTACTTAACTTCAAAATTGATGTCTAGGATGACTGCCAGTAATATTATATCATCCCATATGTTTTGCTTAATTACACTATTTCCTGAATTCATTTTTTGAAGTTAAAATTTTTCTGCACCTCGTCATCAAAACATTATGAACACTCTCTGTCACACTGAGATTAGAAGATAAAACCTCTTTTTAAATTATATCTATTTGAAATGTTTCCAGAGTTTGGGTTGAGGATGATAAATCATTCTGATCTTTTTAAATCCATGTTATAAATCACAAGATATCAAAATCATATGGTACATGGGATTGAGTTAATCTAAATGGCAAGCCCAATAAAATCCCAGCAAGGATATCTTTCAGATTCGAAGTATATTTTCAATTTATGAAATGTTAAAGCTGATTTTTTCCCCCTAATATACTTGTTATTTTACTTTTTTTCCTAATATACTCATGTTGATTCTATTCCTGGTTCCTGTATCAATATAAGAAAAGCATCTGCATCTTATTAATACTTATATTATACAGAACATTAAGATGCATCATAACTCAAATAGAATGCCCTCTGGGGAACTGTATATTTCTATTTTAGTTTTACTTCTTCAACAAATCATAAATGATCTTGAGGTCACTGGAATGTGTTTGCATACAGATTCTTAAAACTATGTGTCAAAAGGCAAGTGAAAGATTTACTAACACAATCACGTCTCAGATTTTGTTTCTTTAATTTGTCTTGATTCCTTTTACCCATTAAAAGAAAAGGATAAGCACCTAGCACATGTCACTGAGTATAATCTGAAAAATAAATGCTCAATTTTATTGCTGTGTTTCTCTGTTAAATATTCCCTTCCTTCTCTAATGTTTTTGCATAAATCTGCACTTTTATCTTTATAAAATTTCTCTAATCTGTCTCCATCACCATCCCTTATACATTTCAAGCTCTTTTAGTTTGAGGAGTTAAAAGAACCCCTCTGAAGGCAGTGAAAGGGTACTTGTAAAGGCCCAAACAAATCTTTATTTTATTTATTTTTATTTTTTAATAACAAATTTATTTTTTTATTGGTGTTAATTTGCCAACATACAGAATAACACCCAGTGCTCATCCCATCAAGTGCCCCCCTCAGGGCCCGCCACCCAGTCACCCCCAGCCCCCGCCCACCTCCCCTTCCACCACACCTAGTTCATTTCCCAGAGTTAGGAGTCTCTCATGTTCTGTCTCCCTTTCTGATATTTCCTACCCATTCCCATTTCTTCTCCCTTCCCTTCTATTCCCTTTCACTATTATTTATATTCCCCAAATGAATGAGACCATATGTTTGTCCTTCTCCGATTAACTTACTTCACTCAGCATAATACCCTCCAGTTCCATCCACATTGAAGCAAATGGTGGGTATTTATCATTTTTAATGGCTGAGGAATATTCCATTGTATACATAAACCGCATCGTCTTCATCCATTCATCTTTCGATGGACACCGAGGCTCCTTACACAGTTTGGCTATCGTGGACATTGCTGCTAGAAACATCGGGGTGCAGGTGTCCCAGCGTTTCACTGCATCTGTATCTTTGGGGTAAATCCCCAACAGTGCAATTGCTGGGTCATAGGGCAGGTCTATTTTTAACTCTTTTGAGGAACCTCCACACAGTTTTCCAGAGTGGCTGTACCAGTTCACATTCCCACCAACAGTGTAAGAGGGTTCCCTTTTCTCCACATCCTCTCCAACATTTGTGGTTTCCTGCCTTGTTAATTTGCCCCATTCTCACTGGTGTGAGGTGGGATCTCATTGTGGTTTTGATTTGTATTTCCCTGATGGCAAGTGATGCAGAGCATTTTCTCATGTGCGTGTTGGCCATGTCTATGTCTTCCTCTGTGAGATTTCTCTTCATGTCTTTTGCCCATTTCATGATTGGATTGTTTGTTTCTTTGCTGTTGAGTTTAATAAGTTCTTTATAGATCTTGGAAACTAGCCCTTTATCTGATACATCATTTGCAAATATCTTCTCCCATTCTGTATATTTAATTTTTTAAAAATATTTATTTATTTATTTATTATTTATAGTCACACAGAGAGAGAGAGAGAGAGAGAGAGAGGCAGAGACACAGGCAGAGGGAGAAGCAGGCTCCATGCACCGGGAGCCCGACGTGGGATTCGATCCTGGGTCTCCAGGATCACGCCCTGGGCCAAAGGCAGGCGCCAAACCGCTGCGCCACCCGGGGATCCCCCATTCTGTATATTTTAAATATAAAAATAGAAGGGTCATTATGTACCGGGGCAGCAGAAGTATGACATTTCTTCAGAAATGAAGA
This sequence comes from Canis lupus familiaris, assembly GCF_011100685.1. Classification (NCBI taxonomy): domain Eukaryota; kingdom Metazoa; phylum Chordata; class Mammalia; order Carnivora; family Canidae; genus Canis; species Canis lupus. Next base: position 28,977,219 of record NC_049239.1, read on the forward strand.
GTCTGAAAAAGGAAATGGGGAAGGAAATAGTAAAAGTGAGTGTGCTCAATGAAATCAATCAAAGATTTCAAAACTAAGGTCTCTGAGGTATATAAATCAACAAGAAAAAAAAAATCGTAATAAAAGCAGAAACAATTTCTGTGCTGTGGGGTGAGCAACTCCTACGTGTTCTTTGATGTACTTCAGGACAACCTTGTATATGCTGTGTTAAAATGCTACTTCCATCTGGGGCTCCTGGGGGCTCAGTGGTTGAGCATCTACCTTCAGCTCAGGTCATGATCCTGGGGTCCTGGGATCGAGTCCCACATTAGGCTCCCTGCAGAGAGCCTTCTTCTCCTTCTTCCTGTGTCTCTGCTTCTCTCTCTGTGTCTCGAATGAATGAATGAATGAATGAACAAATAAATAAATAAATCTTTTTAAAAATGTTACTTCTATCAGAACATGTGATTGGTCCCCTATTCCAGGGCCCTCAGATAATATGGAAAAAAAAATCTTGGAATAGGTCCCAGAAATCTCTATCCTAATAAGCACATCAGAGAATTCTTAGGCAATTGAAAATGTCAAACAAATATATATGAATCCAATTTTTATAAAACATAGACTCAAGAAGTTAAGCAATACCTACATGACCTGCTGAAGCCCCCAAACGGGGCTTTCATCCCAATCCCCTGCTCTTTGTAGAATGCTGCACTAGATATATGTTCAGATTTTCTTGGCTTTGATACTGAATTCCAATTCTTCTCCTTTCTGCTATCTAGTTAGTAGAGGTGATTGGCACACACACTGCTATTGAGAAAACGTTATGAAGACACCAGAAGGAATTGAATGGCTAAGCCATTCTCTGCTGCACAGGATTTCACAAAGTAGGGACCCAAGGTTATTGTCATAATTCATACTGGCAATTTCAAACAAAAAGATCATCACCAAGTATCCATGGGAAGGGCTGTCTTGGAATAGAAGGTATTTTAAATGAATAAAAGAAGGATTCCCTGACTAAATGTATTTTCAGTCTTAGAACATATCACTGATGAAGAGCGTTAAGTTGCTTTCTTTAAAGATAATTGTTCATTTTCTCCATCTCTCTGTATCCTATCACTATAGACCTTCAATAGAAGAGTAAGGGAAAAAAAAAACAAACAAACAAAATAAGTTTCTTTAGATCCAGAGTTAGATAATCAGTAAAACTTCATAGTTACCATTGACATCATCAAGGTGGTTGGGAGACATTTTGAAAAAAAGAAATAAATGCAGTATAAAATCAAACTTCCCCAAATCAGGTTCATATAATGACTTTAGGTCATGGTAAAACCCATTGAGAACATGAAAAATTGCCAAAATGTCATAAACCATGATTCCCTCTGCCTGTCTCTCTTGCTTCTCTCTCTCTCTCTCTCTCTCTCTCTCTTTCTGTGCCTCTTCTGTTCTCTACCTGCCACAAATTGCCTGGACACAAGGTCAGGAAGGTGGGCTGTGAGATACAGATTATCTCTCGGGATGTTAGAGGGGGCGAGAGAAACTAGATTCAGGATGGATCAAGGAGATGGCTTTGCGACTTGGCCCAGCTGCTTATCCTGTCCAGAGGGTGGAGGAGGACTGAGCAAGGATCTGAGCAGGGACCTGACGTCAGCTACTGACAGTCCATTTAGGGAAGCATCAGGGAGGGAGGAAAACGAACAAGCAGCCGTCGGGAGCATTTACCTTACCTCGCCAGCTATCAGCAGGCCCCACGTTTGCCCCAGCCCCTTGAAGGCGATCCTCAACCCAAGGTCAGGAGCTTGCCCTGTTCCCTCAGGAGGAAAAGGTTATTCCAGCAAGAAGATTCATTATGTGTCTAAAACAAGAGCTGTGTTCTTCCTCCAGCAGACTGGGACACGACTGCACACAGGGTGACTCGGCCTTCTAACATTTTAATCTTTCAGAGTCTTCACGTCCTCAGAACTTCCTTGAGCCTGGAACGATGAGGTCTTGAACTACCTTGTTGCTGTCATTCCATTTTCTTCCATATATATTTCCAACCCCACTGATGCAAGATTATTCATTTTTCCCCCTCACTTCCATTTATATTTCTTCTTTCCTTCCATTTTGCCCTACGTTTATCCCCTTCCTATGCTTTGTGGTCTTGCCTAACGTAGGACAATTTAAAATACAAATGCAGATTTGGTCTCTGGTGCAGTCTCCCTCTTTCCTACAATAGGAGTTGTGTGTGAATTAGGTTTATGTGCCTGTACAGAAACAACATTTGATTTTAGTTTCCCTGCGATTCCTCTGGAGAATATCTAATCCAATCCTGTAAAGTCCCTGGTTCTGGAAGCTTTGGTTTGGGGTCACAGCCCTGAGCCCCTGTACTTCCAATCCTTTGAGACAGGTACAGTATGGAACTCATTAAGGGGCCATTGCATCCTGTCCTATTAATCAACATGGCAATTTTCCTTTCACTTGGGTTATGTTGTTAGTCTTTGGGCCTTTTTTATTATTGCTAGAGGTTCAGAGTCAATGCTCGCATATTCTGAGATTAAATACTCTTCTATCCTCTACCATCATTGTCTTTTTTTCTCTCCAAAGAATTATTGCATGGGATTTTTTTTTTTTCCTTCCTGGCTTGGATTCTTTCTGCTAAATCATTCATTCAAAAGAGAACTAGAGCTGAAAGATTAGAGGTGGGATCAAGGCAAAATGCATCTTTGATGTGTCCATATTCATTTCAGTGTCGTCATCTTCAATATCTCTTAAAGAACATCTCTTTTTTTTCTAATCTAGATATTTTAAAGCAAAGTGTTATTGAATTAACTATCTAAACTGATGTGTAATAAAATTATTCAGGTAGAGATAAATATTATACATGATATACGGAAGGTGATAAAACATCCATATTTTTATGAAGTTTACGCTTTCATGTATCCATGAACTATTTCAACCCCCGCTGAGCTGATTATGCATGGCAGGTATGAGAGCTGTATAGTCTGCCCCTGTCTTTGCATTTTATTTTCCTCACTTGGTCCTCCCTCCCTAGCAAGGCTATGTGCCCTCTAAGGGCTTTGTTCTCTACAATACAACCTTTTATTTTTTATATATAAATTTATTTTTTATTGGTGTTCAATTTGCCAACACATAGAACAACACCCAGTGCTCATCCCATCAAGTGCCCCCCTCAGTGCCCGTACATGCCTTTATTTTAATCACCTGCCTCGAGGCCGTAGTGGGTTACGTGCTGCCATCTGCTTTCCATCCCTGACGTCCAGGTTCTCCAGGACAAAAACGAGGCCTCGGTCCTAGAATGGGTGACACGGCCTGACACTGTGTGAACACTAAGCAAATCATGCATGTCCTGAGTTGTGCTGAAGACAATTTATTCTTATCTCTCAGGAAAGCTTGGTGCATAGTAGATACTCCACAAATCATTGTTTCCATCACTTTGGCTTGCTTCTTCTGAGTATATTTTCAGAGCAATACATATAGACGCTGCATTGTTTTTTTGATATTTGTTATTTAAACCTGGACATTTAAATGAACAAAATCATAGCCAAGTATTTATGAAGAGAGCTGCTAAAAACTCTTTTTTTAACATTATTGAGCAAAAAGGTCCACGTCTTCAAGAGTGCTCTAGATGGCCTAAATGGTTTTTGTGTTTAACTTTTAAATTAATTAGTTTATTTTAATAATTCCTTAGACCTTATTTTTTCAGGGTAGCTTTAGGTTTACCAAAAAATTCCACAAAATAGAGTTCTCATGTGCCCTCTTCTCTTCCCACCGCCCACACTAATCTTTTCCATTAGCGCGGTACCCTTTTATGATTGGTGACAATTGGTGACTAAATATTTATGCATTATTATCAACCAAGATGCATAGTTTATGTTGGGGTTCATTCTTTGTGTTTCAAAGTTTTGTTTTGTGCTTTGTTAAATGTGTAATATTATGTTTCTGCTATTATGGAGTATCACACAGAATAGTTTCACTGCCCTAAAAGTTTTCTGTTCTTTTGTGTTCCAACTATTCCAACTGTTCATTATTCCCTCTGACCCTCCTCCCTTGAACTCATAGCAACCACTGATGTTTACACTGGCTCTACAGTTTTGTCCTTTCCAGTATGCCATATATTTGGACATCTTAAACTTAAAGCTTTTCAAATTGGGTTCCCTCACTTAGCAATATGCATTTAAGGTTTCCCCAGTGCCTTTCTATCACTTGATATCTCATTTCTTTTTTCTCACCCATTGTATAGGTGTGCCACAGTTCCTTTAGGCACTCATCCTATTGAAGAGCATCTTGGTTGCTTCTGGTTTGGGGCAATTGTGAATAAAGCTGCTACAATCATTTGCAGGCAGGTTTTGGTGTGCACAGATATCTTCAATTCACTTAGATAACTACCTTTTTCATTTATTTTCCATTTTATTCCTGCTCCTGCTAAGTTACAGCAAGTGGTGAAAAGTTTTGTGACTTCAGATGTAATACTTGTCCACATCTGTTCAGTGTTAACAGGGAGCTTGCATACTGGGGAGGTCTATCAACTGTAGCTCCAGTTTTCAGGGGAAATATCATGCAGTAATTGTGTATGGAGGCTCAAAAAATAGGTGGACTGAGTTCAAATACTGTATTTTTCAACTTTTCACCCCATGGACCTATAAAATTGCTTAATTTTGTTTTAACTGAGTCTCATCTCAGAATGGGGATGACAGCGGTATATTACTGGGTTGTTTCAATGCTTAAATGAGATAATGTGTATGAAGTACTAAGAGCAGCACTTGATAAAAGCGAGTTGTTCTAATAGGGATTATTAGGTAGGTAGGTGTAGATCTTGGTGTATAGATCAGCTTTGCAAATGGTATAAAAGTGTAATAGTTTCAGTCTAATGAACGTCAAAACCAAATGAACAAAGCTTGTCATTTGTGCACACATTCTCAACAATTATTTACTAGGTGATGACATGAGCCAGAAATTGTACTGATATTTGAAATATGGAGAAGAAAGACCAAAACCCCTGTCCTCAAGGAGCAAACACCTCCAAAGAAGCAAGGAGGCCAAATTTCCATGTAGTGTGGACGACGTCTGGGTTTTCACAAGGGAAAGTGACATTTTCCTGACATTAGTCACATGGAAGTCCTGTTTTATACGAGGGCTACCCCCAGGAACCCTAAGCCCAGGTGGAGTCAGGGCACCAGGCCCTTCTCTACAATCACCTTGCCATGGAAATTTTGGTTATTTTCTATACTTTCCAAACCCCAATTCAGTTTACTTTAGCTATATGTTAGACCTTTAATTTTCCTTCTAAGGTAGATTAGAGGGATTAGGTGACATAATTACTGGATCACCCAGCACACAATAAGTACTTTAAAAAAAGTCAGCTGTGACACATCATGGATTTTCATCAGGTAGTTTAGATAGATTTTAAGTTGTGAGAAACAACTTACTTTTCAAGTTTCCTGTTCACAGGGATCCTAGCCTTAGAGAGATAATTACAAGTTTAGGGTATTCTGAATAACATTTGAGCTGGGGATCAACAGATCAGAAGTCTATTTTGGATTCAGTTAATTTAGTCTAACACTCAAGATTTAGCTGAATTCCTTGTTTTATTTAAAGAGACATGCTTGATGCTTCTGTAACTGTCTTGTACAGCTAAACACTGACAGAAGTGTGATGTCTAAATTAATGCCAGCCATACTAATCAAAGGTTATTTGCTTTACTGTTTAAACAGAGATTATTCATGGCATGAGCTGATGTGTTTTGATTTTTCAACATGTCAGCTATAAGATCAGAGTGGATATTTTAGCCTTGTGATAACTCCCTATAAATAGAGGCATAAATTATAAATGCTCATTGATGCAATTATAAATTGTCATTTGGGATTCTTTGATCCTGGCAAAATGTAATGACCCCGAGTTAGAACATTGCACTAGGGGTGACTTCTATCTCTAACACTCTGTAAGCCAGAAAATCTTGAGGCAAAGATCCTTTCTTTCCTCTCGTCCCAGCCCCTGCTCACCTGCATGGACTCATCCTTCTCCTAACTTTGCACCTGTCCCCGCCACATAGAACATGGTTCTGCTGATGTACCAGGAGGTACATGTTAGTAAAATACAGAGCCTAGCAATGTGGCTCAGTCTGCTAGGTTTTTATCAGACGACCCTACCTTCTAGTCCCCGGACGTCTGTATTTAGGATGTTGGCAAGGAAGTTAGAGTGATGATTATTACCAACAACTTGGGTCTAGGGTAAGATATTACTCCACTTAGATTAAAATACCATCTCAAAAAACTAAACTAAACTAAACTAAACTAAAAATAAAATAAAATAAAATAAAATAAATAAAATAAAATAAATAAAATAAAATAAAATAAAATAAAATAAAATAAAATAAAATACCATCTCTGTTGCTTATAAGGCAAACCCTTGGACAAGTAAATCAGCCCCTTAATTTCTAAATACTTAAAATAGGCTTGACAGTGACATAAAATTAAGGCTGTTTTTGAGGCATATATGAGATAATTTATACACATTCAGTACATGGGTGGTGGGACTTTTCCCCCTACGGATTCCCTTGTGAGTTCTTGATGACTAACCCACTCCCAGTATTCTAAGCAAATTGGAGTTAAGCAGACGTAGGGTGCAGCCTGGAATTGGTGATGCCCTACTCTGTTCGCAGTGGGACAGAGTGCCTTTCCTCCCTTGCCTTAAAATGTCTCTTTCACTTTACTTTCTGTGGTCGCAGTAATGTCTCCCATGCTTAATGTGCCTGCTGGGATCTTTAATTTATCTCCCCTTTCAAAAATCCTCCTATAGCTCTGAATTCTCCCCTGTATACCTTTGGCTTGCTAAATAACAAATGTCTCATTCTTTCTTCTTTTGTTCACATCTAGTAGCTAGAGCTCAAAGTGTACCTCAAGGAAAACACAAAAAACAAGAGACAACAACAAAAAAGCCTCTCCATCTCTCCTCTCTCATGCCCTACGAAATGAAAGGACAGTGCTGGAATGAATGCAAAACAAATGAAGATGTGAATAAAAACACAAAGTCAACATATTGGGCAACTCTTGGTCACCCAGGAGATGGGGAGAGGCTGAACTCTGGACTTTGCAGTACCTTGTCCTTTGAACATCTAGATAGAGTTGACCCAAAGCCAAAACTACAAAATTAGACTTGGGGATGCGGCTAAGTCTCAACCTGATTCAGGGTGCACACTAAATTTATTTGGCCAATCTGAACAATTCTCTAGGATCAACTAAAATTGCCTCCCGTCTGGCCCAATTAGCAGATTGCTATTAATATGTTAATAAAATGCAGGCTGCAGGCATTGAAACTTGGTACCTGGGTGTTCCTTGCCCAGTCTTTTACATACAAAGTGATAACTGTCTCACTCAAATGTAAAATTGCCAATAATGACATTGGGCTCCCAGTGAATTCTTTCTTCCACAACATTTGTAGCCTCTCTCGTGATTCTGAATGAGAGCTTGTGAGTTTAGGGGAAGGCCTCTTGGGAAGGGTAGCTTCAAAGTTTTCATCCCTCCAAGCACAACCTGAATGTCCAGTTTCCTGGCCCCAGTAATAGACCTTGGAGCTGGCCACATCAACCCATAAGACTTTTATAGTGTACTTACGGGTGCCGTGAGCTCAATAAAAGCAGTACAATTGAATTTGACATAATTTCTTCTTTAAAAGAGGTGTCACATTTTGAAAGGCCCCAAGGGATTACCAGTGGATCGAGAGACAAGTAGCCTTGATGATACATTTTACTCTGGGCCACCTCTTTCACCCATTTTATCAGATTGGAATGTGTCTAATTGGGAAAAGCAATCTCTCTCCTCGAATGAAGGTTAAATAAGTCAGCAACACTCAGGTAGAGGCAGATCGTTTGTAGGCGACTTCCCTCAATGCATATTTTATTATATATATAAAATCAGATCAAGGGTTGAGGAGGTTTATTAGGGGATAAAAAAAAATAGCTTTATGAGCTGCCATATTTCATCCTCGAGTCAATCATGCTGTAATGAGCACCAAGCACAGGAGGTAAAATGAGATGGAATGTTTCAGGCAAAAGGAAATCTCGGTGGAAATTAACCTAGCCTCAAAAGAGCCTTTAAAAAACAAAATGCTGCCAACAGCAAGCCAGTCCAACTGCCGACTTGAAGGTCAGCATTCAAAAGGACAACAAATGCAAATATTATACCAACCACTTATAAAGTTACTTTGGTTAAAAAAAAAAAAAAAAGAGAGAGAGAGAGAGAGAGAATGTATTTGTTCAGCTTGTACTATCACTGTTGCTGCCAGTTTAAAAAAAAAAAAAAAAGAAGAAGAAAAAAAAAAAGAAAAAAGAAAAAAATCACTAATTTGCTCCCTGATACTGTTCTCTGACACATGCAGTATCCCTTTTGATCCATACATGACCTCAGCCTTGGGAAAAATAATCACCTTCATGGAAATAAGTGACCCACGTTTGTTTCTGTATATGCAGCAATCACAACAAACTAATCCCCTATTAAAGGAGTAAATAAAGAGTTGAAAATCAAAACAAGGGGAAAACTAATGAACCCTTTAGAAAAAAAATTCTTTTTATTTTCCTTGAAGAGTCAATCAAATCAAAGGTGCTGTGGAAAGGAACACATGATTGTATCTATCCCCAGGTCACTGTTTTGTAACTCCTGCCAAGAAAGTGCCAGAGGAAAGTGACAAACATCCCAGGAAAGAAATCTAGGGAATCAAATTCTTTACCTCTTTCAATGAGTAACTCTGTCAGGAAATGGGGATATTTTATTAGGAAAGGTCATTCTTTCAAACCCAGGCCAGAAATCTCTGTCCTTTTCATATTACTAGATGATTTTATTGTAGATATAGACTAAGATTTAGACAGATATATAGATATAGGTCTCAAAATAAAGATGAGGAGAGTTGGGAGAGAGAACAAGCATGACAAAAGGCCAATTTATGTTTTTGTTTTTTTATTTCTAAAACCTCACCTTGCAGTCAGATGCAGGATCATGTGTTACAACAAGAAGTATGCAAATGACAATATCCAGGATACCTCAGATACTGCTGGGTGATCAAGCACATCATTGTAAGCTGCGCATTGAATCAAATCAGTAAGTCAGTGACACGGGTTTCTGTGACATAATAATATGGAAGAGTTTAATTAACACAACAGAACTGAAGAGTTTCTGGCATGATTAGCCCAAGGAAGCAACCTCCATTAGAGTTGTATATCCGTGGGCTTTCACAATGCAAGAACTAGCTGGTAAGCCCCATCTGGTAGAGACACTTTGCAATTATGACCGCATATTTGTTTATTGCATGGATATAATATTTTTACTTCAAAGAGACCGAAGTGTTATACTGAGACTTCAGCACATCTGATATCATAAAAAGTGAAGAAAACGAGAGGAGAGAGTAAGCATGGGCTGGGGGGCGGTAGGAACCTATAATGGAAAGGATAATAGTGGCAAATGATGGCCAAGTGGGATTTGCCTTGGAGTGAGGCCTCCCAGAGGTCCCAGTGGGGTCAGAGGGTGGCCCGTGTAATTGAACACACTCAGGCACTTACCTAGGGCTGAATTGTTGTATCCTCCCCAAGTCATGTGCAAACAAGAGGCAGCTCGGTGAGGCCCGAGGTCACGGAGGCCGAGGCAGGGGCAACGCCACCCTCTGCACCAGGTCAGCCTGGGCCCCAAGCCAGAGGGTCCCCTTCCCCTCCTCCCTGCTGCCAGCACAGCCCAGGCTCCCAAGGTGTGCTGGTGCTCAGCCTCGGGGACGAGAACACCCCAGGGACCACTTGGCTAGTCTTATTGTCACCGCCTGATGTGATTCACTCCTGTGGTTCTTCTCTTTGACAAATGTCCCCGAATCTTAATCCCTTTGACATGTGTCCCGACTCCCTCGAGTTAGATGGATAGGGTTTGAAAACACCCAAAACAGATGAAAAAAAGTGTCCTCTGTTTTAATCAGTGTTTGATTATTAATGCAGTCCCCCTTGAGATGACTTAATCCTCCCCCAGGAAAAAGAATGAATCATTCTCTTCCGTTTCCTTCTCAGGGTCAGAAGGAAGATTTTTTTCAGACAGCATCACGCAATGACAGGAAGGCCCATCCGCTGCCCACATGAACATGTGTTAGAAACCCCTGTCTGTGGAACCCCACCTCTGTCTCTGAGAATAACTTCGAGTGTAGTGCAGAAAGTGTTTATACTGAAGTATTGTTGGGCAGATGGTATAATAAATATGTTTATTTGTCTATATTATGCTGCCAATTTTTGGAAATATATCTAATTAACACACTAAATAATACACAAGGGGGATGTCGTAATAAGTACTTGATGGTTTTTAATTTTTTTTTTTTTTTGAGAACCTATTAAATTTAGGGAATTGCCACTAGTAGGTTACTTTTGCCTGGGAATTTCCAGAATTTACTAAAAGGTACCCAGTGGAAATCCAGTAGGCAATGAATCATCTAAAGAGTCATACTTTTCATAGAAAAATATAGTAGAACTGCCAGGAGTGGGTTTCTCATTTGATAAAAGCAATCTCTTGTGAAAAAGAAAGGAAAAGAAGAAAGAAAAGAAAAGGAGGAAGGGAAAAGGAAAAAGAAAAAGAAAAAAGATGAGGGAGATATCAATTGAGATGTTTTGACTCTGGAAAGATCAAAATGTAAGAGTTAAAAGAAAAGATCAAGCACAGGAAACCTACTTGTTCAAGGAGTCTGAGATACTGAATTTTAGCTGCCTCGGTAATCTTGCCAGATAATTTCCTGACAGGACAGTCAAGTGAGAACAATTTGAGTGTTGGACCCACCAGCCCTGAGTTTGAATCCTGGCTCTGCTATATGTTTGGTACATGGCCTTCCAAAACCTATTTAATCTGCCTAAATTTATCCCTTAATCTATAAAATAGGGATGATAGGGATCCCTGGGTGGCGCAGCGGTTTAGTGCCTGCCTTTGCCCCAGGGTGTGATCCTGGAGACCCGGGATCGAGTCCCACGTCGGGCTTGCGGTGCATGGAGCCTGCTTCTCCCTCTGCCTATGTCTCTGCCTCTCTCTCTCTCTCTCTCTTTCTTAAAAAAAAAAAATAAAATAAAATAAAATAAAATAGGGATGATAAAGGTGCCTACCTCATGGGACAAGATCAAATGACATAAAACAGAAAGCAACAGGTGTAATGTCTGGTGTGTGGCCCTACATTTTAGCAATGGTTACATGTAATATTTTAATAACTGAAGCTTCAATGCAGTTTTGTTTTCTACTTCCTCCCTTACCCTAATTTCGATCCTACAGTTCTCTGTCTCTATAACCATTACCTCTACATCCCCATCCCCACTACAGAGTGAAGCTATTCCTAGGAGATTCCCTTGTCAAATAACATAACTTCATTGTAAGAACCCACAGTCACTGAGAACCATTTAGCCTACACGCCATGGTAATTCGTTTGGGGGCTTTAGGAATTTGCTCTCTAAAATGATGCCGTAAGCATCAGGAGCTAATGATTTATATAATGAATGCTTTCTAATCATATATTTTTCAAGCCAGTGGAAGCTTCATCCAGGGCCCACAGGCTGAATCTCTGAGGAATTTGATCCAGTATTATGCTTGGCCAATGGTGTCATGGTAGCAGCAGCACCAAGAAGGAGCCATCGATGGCATAGAGATGGCATTGTCCACAGCAGATGAGGACAGACTCGAGTGTCCAGTCCCAGTGACAGCAGCCTACCCCCTCTGCAGCATTTACCTGGTAGGTCTAGATGATCAGTTTATGCCCCAAAGACTGAGATTCACTCAACTTTCTTTACGTGCACTTATGAAATACCTGTCATGACGTGAATTTATCTGGCCAATTTTTAAGACCAGAGAGATAATATTTATTTGAGAATTATAAGAAATGCTGAAAGCTGATAGCAGATTTCCACATGCTAAATCGCCCTGTATTTGGGTTTAATATATCGATGCATTAAATGTCACCTGGCTGTAGTTGCTCTACATCATGATTATGGAATAGAACTTACAGGCCGACCCAGTTGGCTAATTACAAATGTGTGGTTGTATTTGCCAACTCAATTATCTACCTCAAATTGGCCACATTCTTTCTTTCTATTCCCTTATTACCAAGACTTTTAAATTTACTTTTTTCATTTTAAAATCAGCTTCAACCATCCCAGCATATTACTAAGTGGTTAATGCTTTCCCCAGAAGAGACTAATTCTTGTCTCAAATCAAATTAATCCATTGATTCGGGCCTGTAGATGTTCATTCTTTTAACCATGGGATTAAATGTGTATTGTGCAATCATCTATAGCCATGAGATACTTAGACAATGCTTGAGTGGTTGTCAGGGAAACAATGTGAACATCCAATCTGCTGCAATATTGAGCTAAGTGTGTGTGTGCATGCGCACACACACACACAATAGCTGTCAATCAGTTTGTAAAATATGTGTCAGGTAGAGAGATCTTTTTTTTTCCTCTTCAAGGGCATTACTAATTATGTGTGTATGAGTGTAAGTGTGTGCATGTGTATGTGAACACAGATTTCACTTGCATTATATCTTCAGCATGCTTTCTGTTCACAGTGATAATATTTTATATCTTAATGATACTTTTCACCATAGAGCTCATGGACTCCATTAAATATTCCATGAAGTATATAGCGGACACTATTATCAAATATATTTATTCTGATGTCATCTCAGCAGAGAAACTTACAGACTAAAAGAGACAGGAAGAATGGCAAACAATTTATATGGATTATTTCAGTTAATCATCCCAACAAGCAGCAGTCCTTTGGTATAGAAACTTTTATCTTACACAAGGAAAACCGTATCTCCATATTGTAAATGAAGCAATTCATCTGTGGACACACAAATATTAGTCATATTGAAGTATTAAGAACCAAGGATACAAAAATTAACCTCTGTGTCCAGTTCTTTCTCTCACTCAAATCTTTAAACACTATGTTACACGTTTCTCCTATAAATTCTGACTTCTCAGCTTTATTTTCTCTGTATGAACCACTATATTCTTCAAATGGGTGAGAATTTCACCATGAGGTTGAAGGAGTCTCTGGAAGATTTAAAACATCAACCACCAAAAAAATTACTGCTTGATTACTGTCTAGAGTTGAATCTTCTGATTCTAGTTCTATGTAGGATGCCTGTGTCACTGTTTTTTGTTTTTTTAAACTCCTACTCTCTCTCTCTCAAGTTTTAATTGAAACATAGCCTCCTCTATGAAGCCTTTCCTGATCTCCTGAGGGAGGGAAAAAAAATCCCTAGTTCCTCTTATATGGCCCTTGTATCTTGCACATGGCTTCACTGAAACATAAAGTAATTTGCACTATTTTTTATCTTAGAGTCTGTAAATTCTGCAGAGCCTGAGAGGCCATTTAAAACTCTGCATAAAAAATAATAAAATAATAAAGTAAAAATAAAAAAAATAAAACTCTGCATAGCACAATGGTCCTCAAACTTCAGCATCCAGCAGACTCGTCTGAGCCCTGTCATCCTGGGGATTCTGATTCAATGGGTCTAGGGATGGGGCCCATGAATGTCCATTTCTAGCAAGTACACAGTTGATGGTCCTGCTGGTCTGGACCATACACAAGAACCACTCATCTATCAGTTGAAACATAAAAACATATTTAATGAACACCTTGCTTTAGGCTGCTCTTCATCCTCAGAACAGGTTGCCCATAAGTCTTTCATAAGAAGACTGATGACGTGGTAACCATCAGGTATGGAGCTGATTGCCACACAGAGAGAGTGGAGAATTAGAAGAAAATATAGAAATATATGCCAGGTTTTGTCCTCTTCTCCAACCCTTCTAACCAGTTATCTCAAACTGAGAATAGCAAGTAGAAAGGCAGCCTATTATCTTGGGGTTAGGGGGGAAGGAACTTCAGATTTCTGTTTCTTCTGCTTTGAGTTTTTAGGATACCTCAGTGTGTTTATCAAGAATACAAAACTAAATTCAATTTGCATTATTTTGGTGGGAGGTATTATCATACAATAGGAATTGGACTTGGATTTTATGGAAACCACTAGATTGAAATAGTGGTCTGAGCCTGCGTGAAATCAAATTAATTATTTGGTGTTCTTCATTAAAATAATTGCACATTTTGAATTATAACTGGATTGGCATGGATTTTTTAAGTAACCAAAATGACAGATTGGGGTATAAATTAGGCTTGGTAGGGTGTTGTGCTGTTCAGACTTTGAGTTCGGGCCTCCTACAACTCCATACCGTCTTCCGTATATTTTTGATGCTCTCTGATTCTTCATATGTTTTCATCTCCCCTCTTGTTTAAATTAGTTTTAGGGAAGGTTCTAATGTTACTATGATTTTAAGTTGCAGGCTACATTTAACATTTGTACGCCAAAAAAAACTACCTTTTAAAAGAGGCATCAATATTGATCAATGACTTTTAGAATGACCCGCCCCCCCCCCCATATAATATGCCTACAGGGCAAAAAGTCATAATTTAGTTGTTCATGGAAATGAGAATTTTTGATCAGGTACTTAAATTCTTGGTATGATAATTTCCTGTGATTACTCCTGAAGTTCATCAAGAGAAAGAAGCCTATGTACTAAATACAAAAAAAAAAAAAAAAAAATCCAAATATCATTTTGTTGTTGTTGTTGTCTTACACCAGTTCATTTTTCGGCATGTGATCTGAATTGGCTTGCTTTATAGTGGGGTGTCAAGACTTCAAGTTCGGTGCCCTACAGAATGAATCCAGAGTAGAATGCCCGAGAACCTATTAGGCTCAAATTAGCAAAAATGCCATCTATTGCTATTTACTGGGTTTATTATATGTCATGAAAACTAGACAGCTTCATCAGGTTTTCATTACTTTGCGTGATAGAAGAGTCTCTGAAGCTCAGTAGTAGTGACATTTGGTACTGGATTCCCTTTGTTTTGGGAATCTGTCCTCTGCATCGTCAAATATCTGGTGGCATCACTGGCCTCCACGTACCAGGTGCCAGTAGCACCTTTCCAGTTGTAACAACTAAAGACATTTCCAAACATGGATAACCTTACCCCGAGAAGGCCAAGTTGTCCTATCTGAGAACTATCATGTTAAAGAATGATGTGTCCTCTTATTTTTCCTCTCAAAAAGCTTCCAGATTCCTTCTGTAATTCATATATTCTTTCCCTTGGAATCTTTAGGGTGTATACATCAGAATCTCTCTCAGAAGGAAAAATAATAATAAGATGCCAGCCTTAGGCTATTTCAATGAAGAAAATGACAAAAGAGTTATACTAAATTGCCAAAATAAAACTATGAATTTGAAAATAATCAAATTTAGTATATCTCCTTATTCTTCATTCTTCCAACTGTAACAGAATTCAGCCTGATGATAGTTTATTTTTTTTAAGATTTTATTTATTTATTCATGAGAGACACACAGAGAGAGGCAGAGACACAGGCAGAGAGAGAAACAGGCTCCATGTGGGGGGGCCAACATGGGACTTGATCCTAGGACTCTAGGATCACGCCCTGGGCTGAAGGCGGTGCTAAACCGCTGAGCCACCTGGGCTGCCCTGATGACACATTTTTTTTCTTTTTTTTTTTAATTTATAAATTTATTTTTTATCAGTGTTCAATTTGCCAACATATAGTGATGATACATTTTAAAACAATGTTACTTACGTAGCCCACAGAGAAATCTATACGAATGTTGAGAAATAAATAACTCAAATGTAGATGGGAAAAATATTGTTGATGGCATAAATTAATCAGTAGTTCAGAAGGTGCCAAGAGTAGGTCTCTTCATAATGATCTGAACTCATAACCCATACCAGTGTCATTACCATTATCAAACAATGGGCTACATCTTTTTCCTATTGTATCATATAGTAACGTGGAGGGACATCATGTGAGAGTAAGGGTAAGAGCCTCTCATGGACAACCAATACGGGTCATTAGACTTTGCTAAAATTTTTCAAATCAAAGGTACGTTCCTTGCCTCAAAGGCACCATGATTTGAACAACCTCTTCTATTTCCCATCCTTGTGCCTTTCATTGACTTATAGCCTCCTTGGCTGCTCTCATCTTCAGTGTTCATGAAACATTAAACACAAGCTGAGGCTTTGTAAGTGTCATTTCAGAAATAAGATTGGTAAATGAACATAATTTGAAGGATGTCCTGTGACTACAGGGATTTTTTTTTTTTTTTAGAGAAAATAAATCATAGACAAAGCCACCTAATATAATGTCAGGAAACCTACGTGATATATGAGTTGGGAACCTTGATCTTTCTAAACCATGTGTTTATTTGGGTTCCTTAGGGAATATCCTCATCTCCTGTGCCTCCTTTAGTTACGGGTTCGTCACATTCAGCTCCCCACCCCAGATACACGCGCAGACGTGTACACATAGGCATTGAAATGCTCAGACTGTCCCTGATTTTGTCACTGCGTGCTAGGGAACGCTCACTGACTCCCCTGCTCACTTTAAAGTCCCTAACTTCATCAAGCCCGTACATGCCACACACTGAGCTACAGCTGCAAAGCTGTGTAATCTCTCTGGGAGTTTATTGGTTTAAATCCATGGCTAACAGTCATATAAAAAATATGCCAAAACCAGATGTCTTTAAACTCCTATAGTGTTTTGAAGCTGGAGTACTTTCTCCACATTCTTTTGTTTTCTTGCACTCCAAAGAAATTCAAACAAATTTCTTCTCTGTTCTGTTCTACTCCTCTTTGTATTCCCATATAAAGGCACCAGGGAATCAGATCTATAAGATATTTACTCTGTTTTTTGACCGGGAAAACTTCTAAAAAGCTACTGGACTTGAAGCTGTGGCCACGGCTCCATTTCAGCCTCAGAAGGGCTGACAAGAGGGGTTATCGCGAGTGGGTATTGTATTATTTCAGTCTTGACTTTTTTTTTTGAACCTTTTAAACCATGTGTCGACAGATAAAGCATATTTGTGAAAATGGATCTGAGAGGTAAAAATGACAAAACGCACCCTTAATTATCCTTATCACATGAGTAATAATGACTTGGTTCATATCTCCTTTTCCTGCCTAAGAGTATTAGTTGATACCAGTCCTGGTTATACTCCACAGTCTTCCATGACTGTCCTGAAAACATTAAATAAATCCAATCATTCAAGTCTAAGTGGCACTCAGATAATTACTTTTATTGTCACCATTTTAAAAGGAGCTGAAGCACCTGGAGATTAAGGGATTTGACTAATGTTCATTGTTAGGGAGTAAAGAAGGGGAATTGAAACCAGCCTTCCTGATTGTAAGATTATGCATTTAATTCCCATGCTAGTCTGCCTATCTGCTCCCAATAGTTGCTCAGGCTCTGTCTGTCTGTCTGTCTCTATGCATACATGTGTTTCTGTCTATATTTGCTGTTAGGCATGGTCAAATGAGAGATCAAAACCATTCCAGAAACTGCATATCTGTGGCATGGTCGCAGGAAAACGTTTCGTCTTCAGACATTTAAACTTCATTAGAACTGCTGGATATTGGATTTTTCAAAACTACCTGATTCTAGTTGGGTTGCGTGCCACAGAATGGCACATCTTGGCAAAAACTACTGCATTTTACAAATGTGCATGTGCTACTTCTTATAAGAAGACTAAGGGGGCACCTGGGTGGTTCAGTGGGTTAAGCGTCTGCCTTCATCTCAGGTCATGATCCTGGGGCCCTGGGATGGAGCCCCACATCAGGCTCCCTGCTCAGTGGGGAGCCTACTTCTCCCTCCCACTTGTGCTCTCTTTCATTGTCTCTCAAATAAGTAAATAAATAAATAAATAAATAAATAAATAAATAAAATATATTTTTTTAAAAGACTAAGTTATGAATCTAATACTATGTAGTGTCAGTGAGGGTCTGTTGGTTTGTACTCTGTCATTATTTTTCTCTAGCTGTTAAAGAAATAGTTCATTTTCCACCTTGATTAAACCCCAAGTACCTCAAACCCTTCCCATGGATCACCCCTGTTTTATTTATAGCATGTCCGTAGATTACTGCTGTTGCGGGAGAGATGTTGGAATTTGTTTGCCAGTGTCATTTTTCCATTTCTAAGATGATGTGTTGGTGTGATACCAGGTATGGCTACAGAGCCCCACAGTTAGTAGTCAATAACTCGATCAGTTATAGGTCATAGAAACTCATCTGCTGCCTGATGATATTACCAGAAATTTCATTTGTTTTGATTGAGATATAATTGGCACATAGCACTCTATTAGTTTCAGGTATATAACATAATGAATTTGATATCTGTATATACTGTGAAATGATTATCACAGTGAGTCTAGTCCCCAACCATCACCATACAAAATTTAAAAGAATAAAAAAATAAAAAATAAAAGTTTTTTTTTTTTTTTTTTTCTTATGATGAGAACTTTTGGGATTTACTCTCTTGGCAACTTCCAAGTAGGCACTACACTATTATTGACTCTAGTTCCCATGCTGCATGTTTTATCCCCATGACTTATTTGTTTTATAGCTGGAAGTTTGTACCTTTGACTCCATATGTTTTCCCCACATCCCAACCTATTCCCCCCCTAGAAATCACCAGTCTGTTCTTTGTATCCATGAGTTTTGTTTTGTTGGTTTATTTTGCTTTCTGTATTCCAAATATAGGTGAAATCATACAGTGTCTGTCCGACTTATTTTCACTGAGCATAATCCTCCCAGGGTCCTTTCCTATGGTCACAAACGGCAAGACGCCATTCTTCTTTAATGGCTGAATAGTATTCCATTGTAAATATATTTACCACATCTTCTTCATCCCTTCATCCAGTGATGGACATTTAGGTTGTTTCCCTAACTTGGCTATTATAAATAATGTTGAAATGAACATAGGGGTAGATTTTTTTATATATATTACTGCTTTCATTATTTTTGTGTAAATGCCTAATAGGAGAATTGCTGGACCACGCAGTAATTGTTTGACGAGATTCCATATTGGTTTCCATAGTTGCTGCACCAATTTACATTCACACCAACAGTGTATGAGGATTCCCTTTTCTCTACATCCTCACCAACATTTGCTATTTCTTGTCTTCTTGGTAATAGCTATTCCAGCAGGTATGACTTGGTATTGCCACTGCAGTTTTGATCTGGATCTCACTGATGATTAGTGATGTTGGGTATATTTTCATGTGTCTTTTGGCCATCTGTATGTCTTCTTTGGGGAAACGTCTATTCAGATCATCTGTCCACTATTTAATCAGATTTTTTTTCAGTTGAGTCATATGAGTTCTTTACATACTGTGGATATTAACCCCTTGTCAGATATACAATTAGTAAATATGTTCTCCCATTCAGTGGGTTGCCTTTTCAATTTGTTGATGATTTTATTTGTGGTGCAGATTTTTAGCTTGATCTATTTCCATTTTTTTTCCTCCTTTTCTTCCCTTTACTTTTGGAATCAGATCCAAAAGATTATTGCCAAGACCAAAGCCAAGGAACTAATTACCTATATTTTCTTCCAAGAGTTTTATGGTTTCAGGTCTTACATTCAAATCTTTACTCCATTTTGACATAGTCTGCATGTACGGTGTGACATAGTTCCATTCTGTTGCATGCAGCTGTCTGGTTTTCCTAGCATCTCATAATTGAAGAGACTGTCTTTTTTCCATTATATAGTGTAACCTTCTTTGTCATAAATTAATTGACTATATATGCATGGGGTTACTTCTGGAATTTCAGTTCTCTTTCATGGATCTATGTGTCTATTTTTATGCCAGCACAAATCTGTTTTGATTACCATAGCTTTGCAATACAGTTTCAAATCAGGAAGTATGAGGCTTCCAGTTTTATTTTCTTTCTTAAGATTGCATTTGTTGTCTGGGGTCTTTTGTGCTCCCATACAAATTTTTGGATTGTTTGTTCTGTGAAAAAAAAAATGCCACTGGAATTGTTTTTGAAGCATTTATTCTGTCTATAAGC
Source organism: Canis lupus familiaris (assembly GCF_011100685.1). Lineage (NCBI taxonomy): Eukaryota > Metazoa > Chordata > Mammalia > Carnivora > Canidae > Canis > Canis lupus. Next base: position 28,997,102 of record NC_049239.1, read on the forward strand.
ACCTGGAATTTTGAGTAGGATTGCACTGAAACTGTAGATTACTTTGGGCAATATGAACATTTTAATAATAGTCTTTCAATCCATGAGCATGGAATATCTTTCTGTTTGTGTCGTCTTGGATTTTTATCAATATCTTATAGTTTTCAGTGTGTAGGTCTTTCGATCCCTTGGTTAAATTTATTCCTGGTATTTGATTTTTTTAAAAGATTTTATTTATTTATTCATGAGAAACCCAGAGAGAGAGAGGCAGAGACACAGGCAGAGGGAGAAGCAGGCTCCATGCAGGGAGCCCAATGTGGGACTCGATCCCGGGTCTCCAGGATCACGCCCTGGGCTGAAGGCTGTGATAAACTGCTGGGCCACCCAGGCTACCCAGATTCTTTTTGATGAAATTATAAATGGGATTGTTTTCTTTATTTATCTTTCTAAAAATTAGTTGTTAGTGTATAGAAATACAATAGACTTATCTATATTAATTCTGTACTCTACAATTTTATTGAATATATTTAGTAGTTATAACAGTTGTTTTTTGTTTGTTTTGTTATTCTGCTTTGTTTGGTGAAGTCTTTAGGGCTTTCTATATATGAAATCATGTTGTTTAAATATAGTGTTTTAACTTTTTCCTTTCCAACTTGAATGCCTTTTATATTTTATATTTTTTATATTGTCTTATTCCTGATTTTAGAGGAAAAGCTTTCAACATTTCACTATTGAGAAATGTATAATATTAATTTTGGACATGGCATGTACGACCTTAATTATATTGAGGTACACTCCCTTAATACTAACTTTGTTGAGAATTTTTATCATAAATTAATGTTGAATGTTATCAAATGCCTTTTTTTTCCATCTATCATTATATGATTTTTATTCTTTATTTTGTTAATATGGTGTAACACCTTGACTGCCTTTGCAGATACTGAACCATCCTTGCATTTCTGGAATAAATCCCACTTAGTCATGTCATAGGATCATTTTAATGTGTTGTTGAATTCGGTTTGTTAATATTTTGTTGAGGATTTGATATCTTTGTTCATCAGAGATACTGGCCTATAATGTTTTTTTTCTTTTTTCTTTTTTTTTAGTATATAAGTTCAAAGATTGTATCCCTTGGTCTGTGTTCCTGAGAGCACTTGTATAGCCTTTAGATGTGTGGCAAACTGTGAGTCTACCCCTCGGGCTGAAGATCCAGGGCAAGTAAATAGGTCTTTTTCAAAGGAAGACTGTAGGTGTGTTTCTGCTTCTGTTCAAAATGGAATATACCTTAGGAATCTCAGGGTATCCATAGAGATAATTCCTACAATTTGTCAAATTAACATAAAAAGAAGATAAAGAACGTAAACTTAGCTGCTTCCCAACTGTGTGACTTTAGACCTTTTGCTCAGCCTCTTTACACCTGAGTATTTCTGATTTGTAAAATGAGGAAATTGTAGAAGTGATCTTAAAGGATTTGGGCTTCTATTTCTCTTCCATCAATAAATTCAAAGGATGTCAAAATTTATTACCGGCTGATAAATGAGGCAATTAGAGAAGTAAATATATTGCCCTAATCTGATTAATAGCACAGTAGCATTTTGTACAAGATGGGAGAATTTTGAAGAGATTTAGCAAATTTCTTCCTTTCTGATGTTCATTCTTTCTGCTATACTTGCTGGATATGAAATGGACTTCTGCTAAAAAATAATGTATGAAACTTCACACTAAAATATGATAAGCATGGAGAAAAACTTGATTATGAAATCTTAAACTTTCTCCAGAATCGTTGTTTTTGTTTTGTTTTTAATAATATACCTCCTATTTTCCTGGCACACATTAATCATTCAAGAAATTATAGATATTAAATAGTTTTATGATAGATCTTTGTACGGGAAAACATGAAGTCAAAAACAAACAAAAGATTAATTCCATTAAAGAGTAAGCAATTTGAGTACAGGCTTAAAACTATTTTTTTTATCCATGTTTATATCTGTAGAATCTAACGTGGTATCATGAATGTGTATTGAATGAATGAGTAAGATTAATCCTACCCATGAGAGTCAGGAAAGGCATAATAAAACAACCACAATAGCCACTATCATCACTACAACCACAAACATTTATTTAGTAAATGTTGTGTGTGTTAAGCACTTTTCAATCATTACCACAAGACTGTTGTATGATTCTCATTCCCACCAGCGATGAATGAGAATGATCCTTGATCCATCTTTTTGCCAACTTTTATTATTGCTAAACTTATTAGTTTTTGGTAATCTTATGAAGGCATATATCCTTTTGGTTTCATTTATATTATGTTGAGTGCTAATTATTAGAATATCTTTCATGAGTTTATTAGTTATTTGGATATTTTTCTTATGGAAATTGCTTATTGAATTCATTATCCATTCCTATTGAGTCTTTTTATCTGTTGATTTGCAAAAGATTTTATTATATCCTACATATTAATCCTTTGCTGATTATATGTGTTAAAATGTCTTCCCTCATTTCACTAGTTGATTTTCACTTTCTATGGTATATTTATATGAATAGAACTTTTTCATTTAATTATTTTTAATTATTAAATTTATCAAATTTTCCTTTATGGTTAATGCTTCTCATGAATAGTCTAATGAAATATCATTCCCTACCCCCAAGGGCATGAAACTGATTTTTCTATATTATCTTACATATGCTTTATCATCCTGCTTTTCAAATGCTAAGTCTCTATGTGAAATTGGTTCCAGTATATGATGTTAGATAGACATTAATATTTAACTTTGCACATAGGGACACCTAATTTTCTTTGAAATTTTTTGAAGAATCTGTCCTTTAACTGGAAAAGTCACACATGTAGTTTAGGAAAACTATGACACTATTACAAGACATAGCAGTCCTCCATTCACAAATAATAGTTGCCCATCTATTGTACCAGACATCATTGGCTGGGCTATTCAACCTACTATAATTAAAAACAAAATGATTCTTTGCTTAATCTCTATGGGTCAACAAGTAGTCTCTGCTAGAATTAGTCAAATGTCCCTTCTCAATCACTCAGAGGCAAGATATTTAATCCCACCATATGATCAGAAGGTCAGAAATGTTTGGCAAATAGGTAAAATGAAAAATAGTCTGCTTTGCTGATCATCATATATACATCTTACTATCTTTCCCTTGTCTCCCCAAAGGAGACAATTAAAATATCTCATCCAGGCTTATACGATCAAGCTCAAAGTCCAGGATTCCTGATGTGTTAGGCTGGATGCCTCCCCTCCCTGGACCACTCCCCTCCTTCTCACCAAATTATATCCTGGCTATCATCTCTAGAACCTGTGAACATGTTATGAAACATGTAAAAGAGATTTGCAGATGTAATTAAGCTTGTAAACCTTAAAGATACTACTACCTAAGGGGCCCAACGTAATCTCAAAGCAAAGATGTGTTTCCAACTAGAGGCAGAAGGGTGATAATCCAGGGCAGGTTTGTGGGTTTTTCTAGCTAGTGCTCATTCCCTATCAGGGATTTCTGAAATCCCATTGGACAGACACTAAGAAGGCCACTAATATCCTTTGATTAGGCCCCAGCTTTGCTGTCTGGTTGGGGTCCTTGGCTTTGCATTCCAGATAGTTCTTCCTTCGCTGATATCCTCCAGGCGCATTGAAAAATTTGACCTCCTTTAGAAAGGAGCAGTTCTTCAGACTGCTTCCTATTAGTTGGGTCTTAAAGGTAGTTTTATGTCTCAGTCACAGATATTCTGAAACTGACCTGGTTATAACAATACACCTGTCAGGCGGAAGTGTCAAGATGGCAGCATAGTGGGGGGACCCTGAGCTCACCTCGCCGCTCACCCACAGCTAGACTAGCATCAGATCATCTTGAATGACTAGGAGGTCGATGGGAGGATTAAGAAACAATCAGCAAAACTGGAGGGAGACCCATGGCAAATGGCCAGGTTTGGAGCCATGAATGGGGGAGAGAAGAGCCACAGTGCTGGGAAGAGGAAGGAGCACTTTTCACCAAGTGAAGTTAGGTAGAGAGGGAGAGAGCAAGAGAAAGCAGTGCTAGGGTTTGCCCAATAGGCCTCAGTGTGGGGATCCCTGGGCTGCAGAGGGAGAGATTTCTCTCCTTGCTGGAGTCCATCAGGAGTAGAGTGTTTTGCTTCTCCAAGGACAAAGGGCCTGCCAGGAGTGCTGAGCAACCCTTGAGGAGTGGTGGTGGTGGTGGGGGCAATGTGTGTGCAAAGGCACATAACCTGGTCTCACCTTTTCACTGTGCATCACAATAGACTCCAGCACCATGCATGTCCCATGCAAGCCCCAAGCATCTGCCTTTCTGGAAAAGAAGGGTGCTCACAGGCTGAGAGGCTCTCCTCTGGAGGCGAGTGGGTCCACACTTTGCTGGGCCCTTTAAGAGTTAGAGTTTTGAATCCCAGCTCCCTCAACCCCCCATTTCCTCCACCCCACCCCCCCATCTCCTGGCAGAGATAAAGCAGAGGAAAACTGAAGTGTCCCTGCTGCTGATGCCCCAGGCACAGACAGGCTGAGGGCACCCATCTGAAGAAAGCCTGGGACACAGGACAGGAGACTGCTCACTTTTCTCTGAGGCTTCCAGAACCATGGAGGCCATGAGTTCCCTTCTCCAGGGAGGGAGGTCAGGGTCACCCCTGTCTTCCACCTCTTTCCCCCTCCTCCACCAGCACCGCTGGACCTCAAAGAGAAACAGCACCTCCAGTGGTGGTGGGAGGTGCTTGCTTACACCAAACACCACCTCTCTGCACCTGGCGGGGGCCCCTTTGCAGAGGCAGGTGTCAAGGTGAGCCAGCCCAGGGGGCTTCTCCCTCAGGGGTGAACACAGACCCCCTCACCCACCCATGTACCAGGTCTGCTGATCATACAGGGCTCCAAATGTCAGCTTCAGTTCTGGTGGAAATAGGAGCAGGCTTTCATTTATATATTTTTCCCTTTTGTTTTTCTTTTTTCTTTGGTATCAGGCTTACAGTTTTTGTTGATTATTGTTTTTTTTGTTTGTTTGTTTCCTGTTCTCTCTCTCTCTCTCTCTCTCTCTCTCTCTCTCTTTGAATCAGGCTTCTTTCTTTCTTTTATTTTTTTTCTTTCTTATTCTTTGGAATCAGGCATATGGTTTTTTGCTTGTTTTTTGGTCCTTTTCCTTGTTTCTTGAATCAGGCTTTAAAAAAAAAAAATCAGGCTAAACTTGACAAACAAATCCAAGCACACCTAGTTAAAGATCCAAACACTCCCCATTGCAAGCAAGGAGGAATTCTGTAGTGGACTGACCTGTGAAAAGGAGCAGCCAAAGCACAACAGCAGACAGCATACACCAGAAACACTTCCTGAAATGCCAGGCCCTGGACAGTGTATGACCCCTTTTTCATATAGTAGAACTCAAAGGAGCAGGCCAGAAAAAAATGGCATAATATATTCAACTGACTAAATGGGAAAAATATATAGCCAAGAATACTCTATCCAGCAAGGCTCCATTCAGAATAGAAGGAGAGGTAAGAAGTTTCCAAGACAAGCAAAAACTAAAGGAATTCATGAATACTAAGCCAGGTCTGCAGGAAATACTAAAGGGGATCCTTTGAGTGGGAAAGAGAGTCTAAAACCAGCAAAGTGTAGAAAGGAACAGAGTCAATCTACAGGAACAGCAACTTTATAGGTAATATAATGGCACTAAATCATATCTATCAATAATTATTATGAATGTAAATGGACTAAATGCTCTAATCAAAATGCAGGGTATCAGAATGGATTAAAAAAAAAAGACAAGACCCATCAATATACTGTCTACAAAAGACTCATTTTATTTTATTTTATTTTATTTATTTATTTTTTTTTTTCAAAAGACTCATTTTAGATTCCAAAACAGTGAGGTGGAAATTATGCTAATGGAGATCAAAAGTAGCTAGAGTAAACTGAGAGCTTTTTCCCTAAGGTCAGGGTCACAACAGGGATTTCTACTCTCACCACTGCTGTTGAACATAGTACCGGAATCCTAGCCTCAGCAATCAGACAACAAAAAGAAATAAAAGGCATCCAAATCAGTAAGAAGAAGTTAAACATTTACTATTTGCAGCCATTAAGATACTCTAGGTAGAACACCTGAAAGACTCCAACAAAAACTTGCTAGAACTGATACATTAATTCAGCAAAGTTGCAGGATGTAAAATCAATGTACAGAAATCTGCTGAATTTCTATACACCAGTAATGAAGCAGCAGAAAGAGAAGTCAAGGAATCGGTCCCATTTACAATTGCACCAAAAATCAGAAGATACCTAGGAACAAACCGAACCAAAGAAGTAAAAAATCTGTATGCTGAAGGCTATAGAACACTTACGAAAGAAACTGAAAAAGACACAAAGAAATGTAAAAACATTCCATGTTCATGAATTGGAAGAACAAATATTGTTAAGATGTCTATACTACTCAATGCAGTCTACACATTCAATGCAATCCCTCTCAAAATAACCATCAGCACTTTTCATAGAACTAGAATGAACAATTCTAAAATTTGTATGGAACCAGGCAAGACCTCAAAAAGCCAAAGTAATGTTTAAAAAGAAAAGCAAAGTGGGGGGCATCACTACTCTGGACTTCAGGCTATGTTACAGAGCTGCAGTCATCAAGACAGTGTGGTCCTGGAACAAAAACAGACACATAGATCAATGGAACAGAATAGAAAACCCAGAGATAGACCCACAACTCTATATGGTCAACTAATCTTTGATAAAACAGGAAAGAACATCCAATGGAAAAAAAAAAGACAGTCTCTTCCACAAATGGTGTTGGGAAAACTGGACAGTCACTTGCAGAAAAATGAAACTGGACCACTTTCCCATATCATACATAAAAACAAATTCAATATAGATGAAAAACTGGAATGTGGGATGGGAAACCATCAAAATCCTAAAGGAGAACACAGGCATCCATCTCTTCAACCTCAGCCACAGCAACTTCTCACCAGGCCTGTCTCCAGAGGCAAGGGAAACAAAAGCAAAAAAGGAACTATTGGAGCGTCGTCAAGACCAAAAGGTTCTGCACAGCCAAGGAAATAGTCAACAAAACTAGAAGGCAGCTGACAGAAAATACTTGCAAATGACATATCAGGTAAAGAACTAATCAAACTCAGCACCCCAAAAATAAATAATCCAGTCAAGAATGGGCAGAAGACATGCATAGACACTTTTCTACTCAGAGAAGACATCCAGATGACTAACAGACATATTAAAAGATGCTCCACATCCCTCGGCATCAGGGAAATACAGATCAAAACCACAATGAGATCCCATCTCACACCTGTCAGAATGGCTAAAATTAACAATTCAGAAAACAACAGATATTAGTGAAGATGTGGATAAAAGGGAGCCCTCTTGCACTCTTGGTGGGAATGCAAACTGGTGCAGCCACTCTGGAAAACAGTATGGAAGTTCCTCAAAAAGTTAAAAATAGAGCTACCCTACAACCTAGTAATTGCACTGTTAGGTATTTGTCCAAAGGTTACAAAAATGCTGTTTCAAAGAGGCACATGTATCCCAATAATTATTGTCAACAATAGCCAAATTATAGAAAGAGCCCAGGTGTCCATCGACTGGTGTTTGTGTGTGTGTGTGTGTGTGTGTGTGTGTGTGTGTAATGGCATATTATTTTGTGATCAAAAATAATGAAATTTTCCATTTTCAACAATGTAGATGGACCTTGAGTGTTTTAAGCTAACTAAGCAAAATAAGTCAGGCAGAGAAAGACAAATATATGATTTCACTCATACGTGGAATTTAAGAAACAAAACAGATGAACATAGTGGAAGGGAAGGAAAACTAAAATATGATAAAAACAGAGAAGGAGGAAACTATAAGAGTCTTAACTATAGGAAACAAAATGAGGGTTGCTGGAGGGGGAGGTAGGTGGGGGCTGGGCTAACTGGGTGACGGCATTAAGGAGGGCAGGTGCTGGGTTGAGCATTTGGGTGCTGTAGGTGGGTGATGAATTATTGAATTCTGCTCCTGAAAACTGTGCTGCATTATATGTTAACTAACCTGAATTTAAATTTAAAAAATAATAATTTAAAAAATACACCTGTCTCAGGAACCCATTTAATCCCATGTCTATTTGATCCCATGAACCAAAGGCCACACTCATGCTTCTTTTCAGTATATGCTTTTTATGTTACTAGATATGCATCTAAGACATACTTCTGTATTTCTGTTTCTTAATCTCACACCTCTCTCTCCTCCCCTCCCCAGCCTACCTAGTTGTGAAATCTATGAGCCTGTAAGACTCAAGTGAAAAAGCAATATTTTCCTGAGCCATGTTGTCTAATTGGGAATCTCTACTTTCATTATGTCTTTGTTCTGATCCATTTGTGTTTCAATATTCTTATAATCCTCTGAATATACGCCTGTCCTAGAACTGGTTATATTTTTACATTTCTATCATACCATCAGAGCAGAGGCTTTGTCTCATTCACCTAGTGTATCCATTTTTTAGCACATGGCTTTGCAAATAGTTGTTGGCTCACTAAGCATATATGAAACTCATGATCCTGTCTGAAAGGGTTAATAGGCCCGATGCTTATTTAACTCAGAAGGGCTTCAGTTGCAAAAACAAAAGAGTCCACCATGGTCTATAATCAGTTAGTCTCTGACTAGGGATTTAGCAATTGGGAGGTTGTAGTAAGTGAATTGATCATTAAAGTAATGCATAGTTACTTGGGCCAAACACAAATTCTATACCTCTGAATCTAAAGGAAATGTTTTCCCGCCAACAGCATTGTGCTAAGTGTACAAAATGTAGCGTCTAGACCTTTCCTCTTCTCAAAGAACTATCTTCTCAACTTTGCAGAGCAGGCAAGGCCAAAGCATATATCATTCCAGCTGGACAAGCTTGAATAGAATTAAGCTGCAGTTTATAATATTGGGAAGTTGCCTGCAATTAAAAAAATTAAGGCCCAAATTGACAAGTACAGATGCAATGTCTATGGAATTTTTAAACTAGAAAGTGAGCAGTCTGAAAACTAATAATCCCATGCTTCAGTTTTTGTGGGGAAAAAAATGCCTGTAATTTATTTTCTAATTTTTTTCATTGATGTCTTTGTGATCCAGCAAGCAGCACTTCTTATGCAAAAACGAATGTCTCTATGTCTGAAGGTTGCATTTAGACAAGATTCTTCAAAAAGTCAATGTACAGTGGCAATTAAATATGACTCATTCCACGTTAAAACTTTGCAAAGATTTGCTAAAATGAGCTTACAAAAAGGACCCATTTTAAAAGGTGGACCTACAAAAAAACCTGGAATAGCAATGAATTGAAAACAAATGTTATTTTAAGGTTTTTATTTCCAGTTATTTATTGCATAATTTTATTTTAAAAACAATTTTTCATTTCTTGGAAAATAAACTCTCAATGAGCACTGTGTACTCGCTCTTGCTCCCTTTTAGACCCCACGCTAGGATGCTTTTACTAAAACATTTTACCAAAATATGTGCCAGTTTTGTTTTACTGATGCAGAGTGTGGGCTGGCAGGAACCATCGCAATATGCTACTTTGACTTTGTGTTCTTGGGTTTTCTAAAACAGCTTGATGACCCTGAGTCTTGACAGGTTTGTTTGAGACCCTTCTTTGACCTTGATTTTCTTAGTGCATTTTGTTAAGTTTGTTTATAACATATATTAAGTGGAGGCGTTGTCGTTGTCTTCTACTTTTTTCTACCCTCCCTCCTTTGCTAATCTAACTTCTGAGGATTGGTTTAACTATAAATCTTGCTCAGAAGAATACCTTCCATCATCATCAATCTTAATAGGGATGTGAAGAAGCCCCCTGTACCATCCGTAGTGGTAGTTTCAGTGACTATCTGAGGTATCACAGATAGTATTTAAGTCTCTACTGCTGGGTGTTTAGTTGGCATTTTGCATACTGTGTTTGTATGTGATTTCCCATTCCACCAACCTTAATAAACCCTACTGGCCAGCTCTCAGCTCTGTCTCTGAAGGTGCTGAATTAATGTGGGTCCCTGGAGGCCTACATTCATTGTAGCAGGCCATGAAAATTCCTGCATCCTTACTCAGATATAAGAATTCTAAAGGAAAATCACTTTAATATTTCTTCTTGTAGGTCCAAATCTTCTTGGTACCTATGAAGTACCATTTTGTTTTAAAATAATTATGTCTGCTTCTCCCTATTAAAAAAAATTTGGAAATAACCTGGAGTTATCAATATGGAGTGCCTATAAAATTTTTGGCAAGTCTGCCATTTTTTTTTTCATTTTCTGTTTGGTATGTACATCTTGCTTTATACTATAATCTTGGAAGTGATATTTAGGTAGTTGCTTCTTCTGTGTAGCCTTTCTGATAACTATTTTAAAACTACAGAATAAAATGGGATTATAAGAGGAAGGAAAATAATGGAAAAATAGAACCTGGGGTCCTTAAAGTTCATTGCTTTCTGGGAATTGGAAGAGAGGGACCAGCAATAGCAGGGGACAGAGCTGATTCCAGCTCCTATGTCCATATAATTCTCATGTGGAGTCACTGGTTTTCACCTTGATGATGGGCTTGTGTCTTGATTATGACTATGCCAGTGTACATCTAGCCACACACGTGGTATATAATAGTTATCAATAGCCTTCTGTTGAATGGATGTAGCAAATAGCAGCCCCTCTGCCTTTCTTCTTATACATTTACCGTTATCTTATTATCTCATTAACCATCTTACGAAGCTCATTTATTTGCTAAGACATTGTAGATACTTTATTTGCAGCATCTAATTAATTGTACAACATCCCTTGAGGTAGGCATTATTTATCACACTGTTCCAGATTAGGAAATTGCAACTCAGAGGGGTTTAAAGACTGGCCCAAGGTGATACAACCATTAAATGACAGAACATGGATTTGAAACTTTGTTTGCCTGTCTGTAAAGCCCACGGGGCAGTTTTACCATCCATATTAGTACTGCTAGGGGCAAACTTATTTTTTTAGAGCAAAAGAGGATAGCATAGAAAGCTCTTGTTTACACAGGATAGAAACTTAGTAGGCAAGCTCGCCAAATAAATAAATAACAGGAATTTTACTATAAGAATGCAGAATTATATCCTGAAGGCCAATGATTGCAATTATTCCTCAAGAGAGGCCTCAATCAGGAATTGGGAAACTCCAGGAACTGAGATCATTCACTTATAAGGCTTTCAGTTTAGTGGGAATACAGGTGTTAGTTGAACGATCACACAAACACATGTAAAGGTGTCCTGTGTTAAGTGCATTGAGGGAGAAATCTATGGTGCTATGAGAAAAATCTAATTCAGGCTTGCACGGAAGATTTCATGTGCCCTCATCTGCACACTGAAGAGTCATCAGCTAGGATTAAAAGAAGTAAGAACAGTGCCATTCAAAATTTTCTTACCTTTCAAGATTCCACTTCAGTATTTTCAAAAGATCTTCCTTAATCCTCCTATGGTAAATTGCATCCCACCATTATTTGCTCATAACCTGAGCTTTTACTTCATACCACATTAGTGTAGTTTACAATTATTTATGTGTGTTGATTTTTAAAATAATGATTTCTCCCACTCTACTATATAATTAATATAAGTGTCCAGGCCCCATTTGAGAATGTACCTGCCTTAAGGCCAGTAGCTGTGACCATAGTGAAAGATCATGAATAATTTTTTTTAAATTTTTTTTCAATTTATTTATTTATGATAGTCACAGAGAGAGAGAGAGAGAGAGAGAGAGAGGCAGAGACACAGGCAGAGGGAGAAGCAGGCTCCTTGCACCGGTAGCCCGATGTGGGATTCGATCCCAGGTCTCCAGGATCGCACCCTGGGCCAAAAGCAGGCGCCAAACCGCTGAGCCACCCAGGGATCCCAAAGGTCATGGATAAAATCATAGCTTCCCAGGTGATCGGATATTTGAAATTTTAAAGATTTGTCGAGATTCTACTTGGGAAAGGCATTACGCTAAAGACTTGGGATACATATGTGAACACATGGGCAAAGCTGCCCTTACAAAATTCACTGTCTAGTAGAAGAAACCAGATTATACCAAAAAACATTTGGTATGATATTTCAGAAGATAATTGCTGTGGAGGAAAGGAAATGGAGCAAAAACAAGAAGCTGCAATAATAAACAAGATTGTTAGGGAAGATCTCCTTGAAAACATGACACTTTACCAAGGAGTTCAAGGAGGTAGGGCACAGATCTGTAGATGTTTTAATCATCAGTAAAACAAGGATTCAGGACTTGGAAGATACCCACAGAGCTTTACATACACTGTTGTGGCTTCTACCTTCTTCTCGTGCTCCCCCTTCTAGCTAATGCCACCTTGCTTTCCTTCTCTTGGCTCTTATCCACATGGCCAGCATGGCTGCAATGCTTTTCAATGTAATATGACAGAAAGGATGATGACAAGTTTTTTTTAAAAAATACCAATGCAGCATCAAAGTGTTGCACATTATACAATTTAGTGGTAGACTCTTCTATTATGAGCTGAATGTAGATGAACTATTGAAACTTTCCATCAGATGAATCAGACAAGGTAGGAGGGAACATGAGTGTATGTAAATTGGTATATATATAACAGTGGAAGTAAAGAACCAATAAAACTCTAAATATGGCACTAAGTTAGTTAACTCATGTTCTTTCATAAACTTATGTGTTGGTAATTTAAGTGAGAAATTAAATTAATGTCTATAATGTACTTGGTCCTGGCTTAAACATAGGAAATACCATGGACAACAAGGCAGATAGGGTTGCCACAGAAATGGAGGTAAAAGGGCTGCCCGGGTGGTTCAGCAGTTTAGCGCCGCCTTCGGCCCAGGGCCTGATCCTGGAGAACCGGGATCGAGTCCCACATTGGGCTCCCTGCATGGAGCCTGCTTCTCCCTCTGCCTGTATCTCTGCCTCTCTCTGTGTGTCTCTCATGAATAAATAAACAAAATCTTAAAAAAAAAAAAGAAAAGAAATGGAGGTAAAATATGTCATAAGGATGCAGGTAGTAAAGAAATATTTGTATTCTCAACCTCATATCTATGCCTTGGTTCCCAAACCAGATTAGAATCTCCTTCTGGAAGGAGCTGGGTACCTCTGTATCTTAGAAACAGATATGGTGCGGTGATTTTCAATTCAAATTGTCGATATATAATGATAGAGCTAGCACTGACCTCAATGCCATTTGGTTTACTCACCCCCATCCACTGTATTCAAGAGCTAATGACACTGAGAAATGTAAAAACAGTTGGTGAGATTGGAGACCTAGTTAGTTTGTGTTTGGACTTGAAATGAGAATATCTGGGTGCTGTTTCTATCACATCATCCCATGGCACCTGTCTTCCTTCTATTTCTCCTCCTCACTAAAATATCGCAGTCAAGAAATGTGTGTGGATGGATATAAATTGCACACACACACACACACACACACACAATTTAAATAATCTTACCTACTGTAAACCTTATCTGTATGCATAATATGAGTGAATATTATTCTTTCAAAGTTTTTGTCTAAAATCTTACCATCTGGCTGAGCCACATTCTCACAATACCCTCAGCTTAATACCATCCACCCTTCAAATTCCATCCTGTATCTCAACTTCTTTCCAAAGCTGTTCCTGAAATCCTAGCTGACTATATCTCTCTCTGGAAGTTTATATATATTATAATTCAAGTAGCACCAAGCCTAGTCCCTTGCACATAACCAGCATTCAATAACTAATTCTGAGTAAAATATGTATACAGTTTATTACCCAATTAGACCGGAATTTCCTCAAGGGTAAGAAACACCTCTTATACTAATTTTCTCCACAGTTTCCAGTACAGTTGAAAGAATGTAGACACATATGAGACTCTCTAATGGGAAATTACCTTAAAAATAATAGAATTTAGCCTCTTCATTTTACAGAAAACCAAACATATTTTCAATAAAACAAGACTTTTTTTTTCTAGGTAATGGAGCTAGCTGTGTTGAGAATAAAACCCGGGTTTCATATCATTCAGATATACCATATTGAATTCCTCAACTGATATTCAATTTGTTGAACTAAACTGAACTTTGTAGTGTGTGCGTGCATGCAAATATATGTAAGGTGTATTCTTACTGAGATGAATTTAAAATATTATTGATAGTATGTGTTGGGTTGCAAAGTCAGATATAATAAGTAAAATGGAAATAGGTCTATACCTCATACAACCCACTCAGGTACTTTAAATAGAATAAATATTTGAAAAAAAAATCATGACGACAATGAAGGTAATTGTTCTCACCATGTCAAGATTGACATTTTTGTTCCACATCATGAGTATCTGACAGTCATCAGCTTGAGTCACCACCCATGACATCTGCTTCTCTTAAATACTATTGTGAAAAAAAAAAAAGTTCAGTCCTCCTTAAGTCCTCCTTATTTCTTTGATTTATAAATTAGCTTGCTCAAAAATCATCTCTCCAGCTCTCCTAGCTTGCCTTCAGTTCTTCCTTACAACTCGTGTGACAGGAGTTTGCCAAGAAGAGACATTAGGAACAATATATCATAGGGTAAAAGAACCACAGAATTTAAGAAAAGCCAATGCTTTTCCTTTACACATGAGAAAGGTTGGCACAGAATGAGAAAGCAACTTCCCTAAGGTTACGTAGTTGGAAGTAGAATTGGAAAAATAACTCATTCCTCCCTTCAAGTTTTTTTTAAATCATTTATTTATTTAATTTATTTAGAGCCCATGCACGCATGTGCAAGCAGGGGGAGGGCCAAATGGAGAGAGAGAATCTCAAGCAGACTCTGCTAAGCAGAGAGCCCAGTGTGAGCTTGATCTCACGACCCTGAGATCATGACCTGAGTGAAACCAAGAGTCGAATGCTTAACTGACTGAGCCTCCCAGGTGATCCTCCTTCAGGTTTTTGATATACATTCCCTCATGGAGATAAAATCAAGAAAAATATGGGATAATTAAATTATTGTACAGATCTTAATATATTATTATCTTATTATATCTATCTATCTATATAAAAATGGTGGGAACTTGAGCTATCTATCATCTATCTGTATCTCATAATGCTTTAAACAATGAATAAAATTTTATTTATTTTTTGTCAATTAAATTTTAAATGTTCCCACATACTTATCATGTCCTGCATGCTTCATTCCTGTGTGTAGATCCAGATTTCCACCTGTAACTATTTCCCTTCTGCTAAAGTACTTCCTTAACATTTCTGTGATGCTTGTCACATAGTGATGAAGACCCTAGGTTTTATATTTCTCAAAACGATACTGTTTTACCTTGTGGAAAGATATTTTTGCTGGATATAGGATCCTAACTTAACAAGTGGTTGGTTTTTCTGTTTTGGTTTGCTTTGGCTTTGGTCAGTACTCTACAGATGCTGCTCCATTTTATTCCATTTATAATGTTCCTATTAAAACGTGTATTTTTTTAAATATTTTTCTTTATGGGAAATTTTTTTCACTGCCTGTAAGATTTATCACTAGTCTTAAGCAAAATGATTATGTGACTTCATTGTTTTTTACATATTACTTTGAGTTTATTAGCTTCTTTAACCAGTAGGGTCATGGTTTTCATTATATTTGGAAAAAAATATTGCTATTATTTCTACAAGTTTTATTTTTGTCTGTCCATGTTTCTCAATTCTGAAACATTATTATGTAAATTTTAGGCTTATTAAGTTGCCTCCTGGCTAATGTATGCTTTGTTAGTTTTATTTTATTTTATTTTGTATTTTAAATATGGATGGCTCCATTCTGGATAGTTTCTATTTCTATGTCTTTGAATTATATTTGCATCCCAAGTGTGTAATTTGTTTTTAATCCTACCAAGTGCATTTTCCATCTGAGACAATATATTTTCCATCTCTAGATGGAAGTTCAATTTGGACCATTTTTATATCTTCTCTCTTAATATACCCATACCTTTCATTTACCTCCTTGGATATAGGAGTTTAACATCTTTGTCTATTATTTTTTTTTCATCTAAGTTGACTGTCTCTAATAACTGATATTTCTTTTCATATGGGTCATATATTCCTGCTTCCTTCCATGCCTGATAATTTCGTATTAGATGCCAGACATTGTAAACTTGGCATTAGTGGTTGCTGGATTTCTTTTCTGTTATTGTTTCTCACAATATTTGTGGTCTTTGTTTTGGTATACAGTTGAGTTACAAAGTGTTATTTGATTTATTTCGAAATTGTCTTTGACGTTTGTTTACTGGTTACAGAGCAGCCATTAGTCTCCAGCTCTTCTGGCCTCACTCCTGAGGCAATGCCTTCTGTAGTCACTGCTCAAGGGCCCACTTGTTAGGAGCTCTTTCCTTTCTGTCTGGTGGGAACATGAACTTTTCCTCTTGTGTAAGCGACAAGGATGCATCTCTCTGCTCCTCTCTGCTGATTCTTCCTCCAGACTTGGTCGCTTCCTCATGCGTGTGTCCTGACCAGCATCCATCTAATGGCTTGCATGGAAGCCTCTGCAGTTCTCTGGAGCTTTCTGTGTTACTCTGTCCTCTCTGTCTTCCGCCTCTCAAATGCTAGCCTCTTGGCCTCCCCAAACTTGAGACATTGTCTCCTTAACTCAAGTAGAACAGGAGGCTCTTGGATTCCTTGTGCCTATATGGTGGCCTGGAATCTCTCTCCACATAGTCAGTTAGGATAGTCCTAGGGAGCATTTCATTTGTTTACCTTCTTTCGGAGATCACTGCCCTTACACTGTCTGTGGTCCACACTGAAAACTAGTGCATCTTAGTTCAGGCTGCTATAAGAAACTCCCATAGACGGGATGGCTTATAAACAACAGCAACAGATTCTGCACAGTTCTGGAGGCTAAAATTCTGAGATCAGGGTGGCATCACAGTTAGATTCTGGTGAGAAACCTCTTCTGGGTTGCAGACTGTCAAATTCTTGTTATACCTCCTATAGCAGAAAGGGAGAGAGCTCTGGGCTCTTTATTCCCTTCTAAGGGCAGAGTTCATCATCGGGTCTCTATCTATGACCTCATCCAAACCTAAGTACCTCCTAAAGGCCTTGTCTCCACGTACTATCCTACTGGAGTTCAGGCCTTGACAGACTCTGGGGCAGAGGGTGGAGCACAAGCCTTCAGTACATATAGCACATGGTTTCATACATTTTATTCATTTTTTTAAATTTATTTTTTATTTGCTGAAGTTTCTTTTTTTTTTAAGATTATATTTATTCATGAGTGACACAGAGACAGAGAGAGGCAGAGACACAGGCAGAGGGAGAAGCAGGCTCCATGCAGGGAACCCGACGTGGGACTTGATCCTAGGACCCCAGGATAACACGCTGGGCTGAAGGCAGACGCTAAACCACTGAGCCACCCGGGGATCCCCAATTTGCTGAAGTTTCTTAATATTCTATGGATGCATATAATCTATAAGATTGAGCTATATTTTTAATATTTTTATTTAAATCTAGAGAGTAGCCAGCTAAATTTTCAGCAAGTGATAATTTATTTTTTTTTTAATTTTCATTCCATACACTCTCAAAAATGTGTCCTATTAGGTATGGGTGAGGTCTAAAATGTTGTTTCTTTTCTTCTTTCATCCCCCCACCCCCAACACCTAAATCCCATAGACACTATTGTATCAGATTGGGAAAGGCTTTTGGGAGGCTACTAGCTAGACATTCCTTTAATCCTGACTTTGATTTTCAACTAGACAAGTTTTAGATGGCATAAAGCACTCACGAAAATGAAGTAGAGGACATAAGGCTCATCAGGTGGACTGATGCATATTGTTTACAGTCCTTTTTGCTGTGTGAGAGAACTTGGATTATATCCGGTAGAGAGTGGGAATCCAAGAGGTTCCAAAGCAGGAGGATCTTCTCATCAAACTCATGCATAAGAGGATTAATTTGGCCACAGGATACAATGAGATGTGGTGATTGGATGCAAGGATGCTTGGAGGGTAAAACCTATTCTAGGCATGAAATAAGGACGAGAATTAGCACTGTGATGTTTTATATACAAATCCCCAATTAAATTAAGGGATGAGCTTAATTGACAAGCAGTGAAATTAACACTGAGTCCCCATTACAAATAATGGATGGCTTTGGGGAAAAAAAATGTTATCTCTACTGAGGAAGCTGAATTCATATTACTGGGAAGTTCAAAATGAAATGACAGCTTATTTCCCAAGCAACCAGGATGTGACATGTACTTCTAGCACCTGGATCTGTTCCCTAGAGCAGGGGCTTGCTGGGGGAAGATGGGATGTTTGGCTTGCACAATGCCACTTAGTGGTGCCGAGCTTTTAAGATGAGCACGCATTTCTAGACTATTTTTCGGTAATGAATTACTCCTGTATCACTTGCCAACACCTTTCCTTAAACCTACCTGGCACATCACTGGGGGGTGGGGGGAGGAACATCAGCTTTACTCCTTCTCCTAAACATTTTATCAGATTGACTTGTTTTTTGTTAAACAGAAGGAGATTAATTAAGCTGGTTCTTTAAGCTGATGAAAATCATTAGCATGAGGCAAGTAAAGTATTTATGGTTGTGTGGGAAGAAGCATGAGCAGTAGAATCCGTGGAAATTCAAACCAGCCACGAGCTCATAGTTGGGAGCTTTTGATTAAAAAAAAAAAAATGAAATTGCTTCTTTGGTGCCTTTCCAAGACCAGGTCTCAAAAGATGATCACTGTGAAAAAGAAGAGCATGGGGTATTTTCTAAAAGGTAAGGAGAAATTTCTTACGTGGAAACAGGAGGATGCCCCATGATTCTCTATAGAGAATCTCTATATTCTCACATGCATTTGGAGGGAGAATAGGATACTAGGCATACAAGGACATAGTGTGTGGGACCTCTGCGATGATCGCTAGTAAGCAGGTAGTCCAGCGCAGGAGAGAGAAGGCCATGGGAAGAGTTGGGCAAGGGCAGCTTGATTTAAGTTGCCAAATGATCATCTTCAGGAGCCAAGGCTAGTTATCTCACCCCACAAGGCTTACTTTCTTTATCTATAAAATAGGAAAACTGGACTTAATTTGAGCTAATTTGAGCTAAGTTCTCTTTTACTCTTATTTTCTCACTACTCTTTGTTTCATGCACAGGACATTATGTCCTTAATGTGTGAAAGAACATGGGGTCTTTAACTTGCTTCGTGGGCTTTGTAGGACTCAGTAGGGAGGCTTGTGTGTAGATACACTGTGAATGGGTCTCTGTGACTTTGTGCATATAAAAAAGAGAGAGAGAGGGAGAGAGAGAGAGGTGGATTTTCCATTTGGTAAGATATTTTTTTTTTTAAGAAAATCTGTTTTTTGCTGGGTAATGGAGTTTTACAGAAGGAAATAAATGATTTTTGTCTATTAAAGGAGCAAGAGCAACAACCGCACATTTTTGAGAGCCCCATTAAATGTGTTCTGTTTCTTGCACTGTCTCTGTTCATTTGGATGAGAACTGAAGTGCACAATAAAAGGCTGAATTAAGTGAAGGGCTAAATGAACCAATTAATTCTTTTTTTCTCCAATACAATGAAGGTGCAAGTGGAATATAGAGTAGCCTGAAGTTGACCCTTGCATATTTCTTAATGTGACTTTCTCTGAAAGGCACAAAATCCCTGGTCCTGTTCGCCTCCGGTCTCAGAGCTATATGCATACTCAAAATAAAGTAAAGGGGCTTTGACAATAAAATCTGGTCTTAATGAAGTAGCAGTCATGTTGAATGCATGAATTTCCTCCAGCCCCCTATCTTTGCCCAACATTGGTCTTTAACCTTCTCAACTCTTGAAAGCTTTAGCGTGAATCTAAAATTTCTCAGTGATACTCTCACTTCTAAAGTGCATCAGTGTAATCCTCAAGTTCTTGACCATTTTTCATGAGTTTAACTGACAACAGTATAGTATATGGTTTCCAGTGTTTGTAACCATAGACTTTGGAGCAAAACAGAGCTGGTGTTTAACGGAAGCTTTGTGACCTTGAGCAAATTACTTAACATCTCTGAGCTTCAGTTACCTCAGTTGCAGAATGGTACAAAATAATCCTCCTTAGACAGTTGCTGTGATTATTGTGTAAAATAATTCAGTCCAAATGATTAACAAAATGTCAACCACATGTGAACACTCAGAGAGTGGATGTTGTCATTATTTTCTGCCCCGTTCTTGGGAATGCATAGTAGAATGGCTTCTTCCTGGTATCACGTGATAAGTAATTGGCAGCCAAGGCAATAGAAAAATCCCTGGGACCAACGGGCCCTCTAAACTGATAGTGGCAGTCCCGTGTGTGTTATTTTACCAGGATTCTCTCCTGTTCTGTCACCCTGTGAGCATGCACAAACTCTTGCATGGGCACAATGGGATGTGATCCCCCAAGGACCCAGGCAAGAGGACAGTGCCACACCTCTCTCGTATGCAACAAGACCCTGAAGCCCTTCTCACCTCATTAGCCTCCTCTGAAATTGAAATAATAATATTAACACCAATCTCAGAATAACTGTGAGGAAGAGATGAACTAACAAAAGTGTAAAAAAAACAAACAAAAAATTTGCTCAGTATATGCACACTACCCCGGAACTCTTCTCAGTTCTTACGATACTAACTTTAATCAACTCAGGACAAGATGTCCCTCACAGGGGATCTCTGGGTGGCTCAGCGGTTTAGTACCTGCCTTTGGTCCAGGGTGTGATCCTGGAGACCCGGGATCGAGTCCCATGTCGGGCTCCCTGTAGGGAGCCTGCTTCTCCCTCTGCCTGTGCCTCTGCCTCTCTCTCTCTGTGTGTCTCTCATGAATAAATAAATAAATCTTAAAAAAAAAAAAAGATGCCCCTCACAAAGTTCTTGACTTCAAAGTATTCATAGATTATAAAGCCAAGCAATCATATATAGATAACTTTAATAAGTGCTGGAATAACCCAGAAAATGGGAGAAGCAATTCTTCCCTGAAGTGTTTGGTGTTATTAGAGACAAAGAAACACTGGAGTACCCAGTACAGTACTACAGGCATTCTGGTAAAAAGACTAGTTAAACCAGAGTCCAAAGAGTTAAAAGACTCATTTATTTATTAGTCCAGTTCTTGCTGAATCCATAAAATTATTCACTTTGAACTTCTGACCCCACATCTCATTTAATATTTATCTTCCAGGTTCACTTTGCCTTGTTTGAAACATTCTTTTTATTTCCAAGATATCTAGAGGTGAACACATTCAAGATCTGGTGATACTGGGTTTTTATGTATAACAAAGGCTTCAATTCCCTCCTTTTTTATTTTTTGAATTGCAAGAATAATGCACATATACATCTTCATTATTAAAATACTCAAGCATATACAACATAAAGAAAATATTAAGATCTTCCTATCATCCCCACTTACAATTTCTTTCCAAAATTCATTGTAGTTAACTTTTGATGGACATTTGTCCCGTACCATTTACACTTTAGCATGTATCTGTATTACACACTTGGGACCTACCTATACCTGTGGGTGCTTCCTTGCTCTCAATTTCTTGCATTCCTTTTACTTGACAATATTTTTTTTTCCTACAACTTGCCTTTTTTAGCCTAAAAATATATATTGTAGTATCTTTCAAAATAGCAGATGAAGGTCTATATTATAATTTTTTCAGCTGTTATTATAATCACCAACATCATCACTAGAAAAAATCATATAAACATATTAACACAAAGAGGCTAAAATTAAAAAAAAGTGAGTCTTTTTTCCACCTCTTTCCCAACCTCACGCTTTTTAAATGTAATTAAATTTCTAATTCTATACATGTATCTATATATGTACATATATGTATGTATAAAATGCTTTGCACATATGTGAAAAGCCTTAAATTGGAATATAATAAACAAATTTGTGTTTCTTGCTTAAGAAAAACTAGGAAATAGAACTTAGAGATCTTTAACTATCACTCCATATAAATAACCATATTGGTCTTCATGACTAATAGTATCCTCATCATAAAAATGCCAAGTAATTTGTCCAGACTCCTTTTGATAAATTAGGTTAACCAGATCTGGATCTTTATTGTCACAAATACTACTGCGTTATGTACCCTTCTATACACAAGGCTTCATTCTGTGTAAATTTGTCAAAGTATATATAAGACATGTTCTACTAATATGCATTCCCAACATTAATGAACCAGTTTATCTATACATTCTTTAATTCTGTACCATGTACTTATTCCTTCAATGAAAATTTTATGAACACTAGTTAAGTTTCAGACCCTATTCTCAGCATAGGATGGATAGCAAGTAAGGAAATATTACTGCTGAATTTATTTACTGAATAAATTTATTTGGCAGAAGATGGATAATAAAGAAAATAGGTACAGAAAAGGAGATATGGATTGATAGAAAGATGGACGGATGGAAGATGATAGATAGATGATAGATATATGATAGATGATAGATAGATAGATAGATAGATAGATAGATAGATAGATAGATGATAGATGTAAAAGGAGAATTTCATGGTATAATTAGCAATATGTAGTATATAGGTAGGGTAAAAAAAATAGACAACTGAGGAATGGGAGCCACTTTAAACAGCATCAGTATCTCTGAAGAGGTGCTTTTAATTGATGTTTTAATGATCACATTTAAAAGAGAATTGCCAAATTGATCAATGAAGTCAGTATTTTTTAATTATTTGCTTCTGTAAAATAGTGATGATTTTTACAAGGTTTTTAGCCATTTGTCTTCATTTTTATCTCCAAAGGTTCTTCATCTTCTTTACCTATTTTTCTATTGAATTATAGGTATTTTCCTCTCTGGTTTATGATGTCTTAGGCTTTACTTTTTTAAAATGCTTAAATTGACTTTTCAAGACTTAAATTTGCTCCAAATTTATACATTAATATGTCAGAAATAAAGCTGAAGATTGTTAATTTTGCATAGTAGTACTCTTGAATTTTTCAACCATCTGGTTTAGATACAGATAGATTTTGCTATATTTTCTTTAGAATGATTTAATTTTCTTGCTTTAAAAAAATACCAGTAATAAAGTCTTTATCAAAATCCAAAGTATAACACTGAGCTATAATTTACAAAGAAACTCTCAGTAAAAGCTCCATATTATTGTTCAAATATACAATGTCATCCCTATATTTTTCAAGCAAAAGGAACATCAATTTATATTTCTTTTTAAAATTGAACACCAACCTTGCCACTAACTCAGGCAAAGGAAAGTTGAGATATGAAAAGTGACGTGTCAGCTGTGATGACTGTCTTTGTTTCTGTCATTTGAACTCTGAAAGAAGATAAAGCAACAGAATTAATAAAAAAAATTATAAGTTTTTATAGTTTATATATTTTAAGTTAGGAAATAAATGAGAAACATCAAGCATCACTTGGTTTTAAGGTTTTTAACAGTTGAGTTTCCTTTCAACAGTCTTTGATGCTGTGACACCAGCAGACAACTTGCAAAAGAGCCACTGCAAATTCCGTGTTCTTAGTTTGTTTTGTGTGGCCTCTACCACCCAATGGAATATCCCTAACAGGAATATATGGGCTTGTGAGTTGATCCCTGCCGGTAAAACCTTCACCTTCAAATCTGCTCTCACCATAGATAAGTCACCTTATGGATTAATTTGGGGCTTTTGCAATTTAATTTTTCCCTCCCTTTGCTCTTCTGTATTTATGAAAGACAATCTCATTTGCCCTTAGTGAAGGGGATCCAGAATAAACAGACCTGGGATCATACATTGGAGATAAGTAATCAAAAGTTCCAATTCTTTCTGTATAGCCCCCATCCCAATTCATTCATCCATCCCATCCACTGCCACGCACAGTCCTTAATCACAGTGTCTTTAGAGGATAGCAATTTTCAACAAATTAGGTAGGTAAAAGTGGGTGTATAATTGCATCCTAACCTAACACCTCATTTTCCTATGTTTTCCCTGTTTCCTAGAGTAAGGGAATGCAAACAGTACTAACACTTGAACTCTCCACTGGCTTAATACTAACTCTAAACTGGCAAACAATATTAACACTTGAACTCTATACTGACCTCTATACTGGTGAACTTCTCATTTTTCTGCCCATGGAAACAAAAAAGAAATCAGAATTCCATATGCATAGTTTCTTTTACCCATTAGCCGTGTATGTTGGAAAACAGCATATTGAATAGAAATAACCATATGTCTGAGCAGGATGGGTAGGGAGATGAAGGGGAGAGTTACAGAGAAAAATTAATATATACTAGAATAATAGAGAATATAAGCAATTTTAATAAAATTGTTCCTCAAATAAAATTTCCAATTATTTATTTTATTTTTTAAAAGATTTCATGTATTTATTTATTTGAGAAACAGAGAAAGCACAAGCTGGGGGAGAAGCCAGCAGGGAGCCCGAGATGGGGCTGGATCACAGGGGTCAATCCCAGGACCTTGGGGTCATAGCCTGAACTGAAGGCAGATACTTAACTGACTGAGCCACCCAGGTGCACCCCCATCCCCAGTTATTTATTTTAAAACACTATAAGGAAGAGTGACATACATACAGGCAATCTTTCGATTTTTAATCTCTTGAAGCCACATATGCTAAATTTTCAGTAAGTGCCAGTTTCCTCTTTACTCAAAGTATTAAAGTCACCTTTTAAATTTTATAATTGTCCAAAAACATGGAGTTACCCTTCACTATTGCTCTTTACAGAAGCTCAAAAAAAAAAAAAGAAGAAATTAATTGAATTACAACCGATAAGTTCTACTTAATTGTCCAGTCACCTAAAACACTTCCGATATTAAAAGCAGTACTCTATGATAAATACAAAGTTGTTGCCAAAAACCATATGTTACTGGTGACCTTGTTTATGTTGGGATCTAGGAATTTTTTTTTTTTTAAAGAGCTTCAGTATACTTAGGATGTTCAGTCAACCAACCAGTATGTTGCTTATTTTATGCAAGTTACTGCTCTTGGTCTTCGGGGTAAGACAGAAAGCAATATGACCAAAGTACCTATCTATTAAACTTATAGTCTATAATATTACAAATTTTATAACACATCACTTCACATTAGAGCTCCATTAAGGTTTTTTTCTTTTTCCCATTTAAAAGTTGGAAAACAGCAGGTCCACATTCATTGAACTCTATTCCACTCAACAGGCGTAGAGTTGGGGTGTTTTTGATTCTAAATCCCATGCCATTCTCATTATATTGTGAAAGATAAGGCATTCTGTAGTTTGGGACAACCACTCAACTGTCCAAAGTAAATATAGCATACCTGACACAAACTTCTTTTCTGGGTACAAAGAGATTACTGATGGCAAAGTGGTGCCTATCAATCCTGAAGCAATCTAAAGAATCCAGCTCCTACAGAGTTAGATAATATGTTTCTGGGAGGACTCCAATGTGCGGAAACACTACCTGTCACATTGGGCTGTGAAGTCTGCCTTAATAAAGTGGAAGAAAAGGTGCAAAAACACCCTCCGGTCCTTTGTAACTGGTTACTCATCTTGAAACAGGAATAGGAAAAGGGTGAACACAAACATTCATCTATGGCTTTCTGGAGGCCCCTCAGTCATGGATGAATCACAGCTCTGCTCCCCTGCAAACCTGTAACATCAAGAACCTCTCTCTCTCTGTATAAACCAGTGGCCAGAAATAGTGCCACGCTTTTTCTCTATTAGACTCCCCCAAATTTTATTTTCGATGAAAGTAACACTGAATATATGAGATTCATATACATTCCATACAGACCTCTAGAGAAAGTTTAGGTAGTATTAATTATTTCCCTGGAGTCATTTTCATTTTAAAGATCATTTCTCAAATGGTTTTATCATGAGATTGTTATCAAGAGAAGTTTTCTGAGGAATGAGGTTAGTGTGGGTATACAGGCTGCACGAGTGGTAGTTCTTATATACATTTCAGTCATGATTTTGATAATACAGATTGCTGTGTTTTGATTACTTCTGATTAAAATTTGTTTAAAACTCTGCCTTCCAGAAGTCAGTAGCATGTATCCAAGCAGAATTTTAGTTCCATGAAGTGTTCTATAAAAGTAAGAAAAGGGGAAGAGAGATTTCTGTAGTCAATTAAGTTTAATAAATACTCCAACTAAGAGGTTACTTCATGGAGAGTCACGATGCATACAATCACATTAAATTCTCTGAACTTCCCTGTAAAAATGGGATCTGATTAACTTTATTTAGCTAAATGATTCCAAAACATATTTGACTATTAAATCTTTTTTTTTCCACATCAAATTCATTTACTGTTTGAGAACACGTTCTTTGCAGGCCTTGACTATTATGATAGAAAGAAGGTGAGTTAAATTTCCAAACAATCACAGGTTCATATGGAAAATTTAGTCAATGGGAAGCCTGGGTGGCTCAGTCAGTTAGGCGTCCGACTCTTGATTTCAGCTCAGGTCATGATCTCAGGGTCATGAGATCAAGCCCTATGTTGGGCTCTGAGTTTGATGAGGAGTTTGAGGAGTCTGCTTCTCCCTCTCCCTCTCCTTCTCTCCTTCACTCCCTTTCACTCTCTCCCTCTCTCCCAAATAAATAAATAAAATCTTAAAAAAAAAAGAAAAAGAAAATAGGGGCAGCCCCCGTAGCCCAGCAGTTTAGCACTGCCTTTGGCCCAGGGCATGATCCTGGAGACCCGGGATGGAGTCCCACATCGGGCTCCCTGCATGGAGCCTGCTTCTCCCTCTGCCTGTGTCTCTGCCTCTCTCTTTCTCTCTGTGTCTCTATGAATAAATAAAATAAAATAAAATAAAATAAAATAAAACAAATTAAATTAAATTAAAAAAAGAAAATATTGTCAATAGTAAGTTACATGAGCTCTGTTTAAAAAGAATGTTCAAAACTATCAAATGCAGAAATGTGAAATGGATGTGATAGGGTTTCAGGGTAGACAATATAAAACCAGATTTCCATAGTTTAATGAGTTATGCAACAGTGCGATGCCCAGCCTTAGGATACCATGACTTGTAGGACATATGTGGAGAATAATATTTCATTCTGGCTGAAGGTAAGAAAGATGGGAGCAAACTGAAGTGCTTCTCAGGAAAGAGTAACCAGGATGATCGATGATACATAAGCTTTGTGATAGATCAATGGATGAGGGATCAAAAACATTGACATGAGAAGACAAAGTGCTACCATTTTGTTGTTGAGGCTACTGTAATAGCTTCATGGCT
The DNA here is from genome assembly GCF_011100685.1 of Canis lupus familiaris. Taxonomy (NCBI): domain Eukaryota; kingdom Metazoa; phylum Chordata; class Mammalia; order Carnivora; family Canidae; genus Canis; species Canis lupus. The sequence continues at coordinate 29,024,177 of NC_049239.1, forward strand.
GACAGCTCAGCTCTCATCCTGCCCCTAACCCAGCCTCTACACAGGAGCTAGAATGATTACTTTTTAATGCAAATTACATTGTGTCATCTCCCTACTGAAAATCTTCCAGTAAAATCCAGTCTTTACCATGGTCTGTGAAATCACTACCAGCCTTTCCCCTGGTTGCCTCCAAACTCTCTTCCCACTCAACTCCATCCCAGCCTAGCTTTCTCATTAAGTCTTGAAAATTCCAAGCCTACTCCCACACCCAGGATCTTTGTTGTTGTGATTTTGTTTGCCTGGAGTGCTTATCTAATAGCGATGCATGTGTCCCTCTACCTACTTCATTCAAGTCTTGACTCAGATGCCCGCTCCTAAATGAGTACTTCCCTGGCCACTCTCCTCCACCTTCTTCACTTTTGTACCAGGCACTTAGCATTAGCTGATATAATGTTTTGCATTTATTTCCTTTTCCCTTCACACTCATGGAAGTAATGTTAAATGCTATCGGAGATAAGCCTTGTGATTCTGGCAACATAGTACAGTAGTAGACAGTTTGCCTATTTGTACAATGTCGGTGGCAGCACGAGGTGAGACTAGGGGTCTATGCTACACAGTAGAAACCAGGACTGACGCCCTTGGCCTTTTGCCTTCACGCTCATCCTGGCATATAGCCAGAAGGCAATGGAAGAGAGTAGATGGCAGGTGGGAAATATCTAGGAGCTGTACCTGCAAGTAGTACGCACACGTCCTTTCACAGTTATTTTGCTAAAACTCAGTCTTGTGCACATGCAGCCTTATAGGGGAGATTGGGATCTGTAGTTCAACTGGCAAGAAGGAAGAGGAGAGGGATCCCTGGGTGGCGCAGCGGTTTGGCGCCTGCCTTTGGCCCAGGGCGCGATCTTGGAGACCCGGGATCGAATCCCACATCGGGCTCCCGGTGCATGGAGCCTGCTTCTCCCTCTGCCTATGTCTCTGCCTCTCTCTCTGTGACTATCATAAATAAATAAAAATTAAAAATATATATATAAAAATAATAATAATAAAAAAAAGAAGGAAGAGGAGAGAGGTTTGGTGAGAGGCTACCTAGATTCCATCATAGTCACTCAAATTAGAAGGTAAATTATTTACGGCGACGATTTTGTTCTGATTCACATTATGCCCACTTGGCAAGGGCAGTGCCTAACATATGTTGAACATAGCAGATGTCAACAAAAACAAATAAATATAAAAACCCAATGCTCACATAATGCCTAATAGGTGTCAGGCGCTGTTCAGAATGTGTGGCATAGAGCACATTACAAAAGGACCTTATAGGGTCATGTGATTACTGTCACATTTTACACATACAGTTAATGAGGTGCAGAGACAATGGGGAACTTTCCTGAGGTCTTAGAGCTACTAAAAGTCACAAGAGAGATCTGAATTCAATTTGTCTAGATCCAGAACTCATGTTCTTAACTACTCCACACGGTGCCATTCTAGGTATGTATGGAATGAATAACTACATAAATAAGGAATTCCAAAAGTTTAGCAAGCTCCTTCTATTTTACACAAACACAAAAAAGTGATTTCTTTCTTGCTGGAGGTATATTATAAGAGGCAGGATAACATCAGAAAAGGAGAGAGAATAAGAGATTCCTACTGTGGGTGGACATCCGAACTAGGAACATCTAGCAATTAGTAACTACAATCCTAAGATTTCCTTCTTCCCTATCCTGGTCACCTAATATATTTTTCGTGTTATAGCAAAGCAAACACAATTGGAATTCATTCCATTTTTATTAAACCTTAATTCTTTATTTTCTGTTATTTTGGCTATTTCATTGGGAATGAGGCTTGAAAAGCCCTTTAATAAGAAAGTTCACCTGCTGTCTTACATCCCAATAACAGAGGACTTACGCGTAGGGTTTATAGACTAAAAGAGAAATGTTAAGCCTAATTTCTAATTCAGAAATCTATTTTTGTGATATGTCTTTAAATGTCATCTACAGAAACCCGCCTCCTTCTTCTCCTTCTTGATATAATATAAATACCAGTAGAGTGAACCTTCTTCTAGCACAGACACAGGTCACAACATGACTTCTGTGTTCACCGTAATGGTTTCTGCACCTAAAAGAACATAACACAAGACACAAGAACAATGATGAGACGCTGCCATGTAGGAAACTTTTCACTTTACAAAGGCTTGCACTTTTTTGTTTGGATATTTTTTGAATAGGATATAATAAAAAAAGAATAGGATATAATATTATTTATGAGTAAAAAATCTATGGTTGCCTCATTGTTCTAAAAGTTATGAATACCTAGGATTTTGTGGATCAGCTAAATACTGGTTAATTAATAATTTACAAGGACTATTAATAACTGAGCGAATGATTTCAACAATGTCCAGGGGTCAGATAACCATTATCCTATTGCTGTTTCTGCTGTTTCCGTTGCTAATTTTCTTCCCACATAATTTTGCTAGGGTTATAGAATATAGAAGAACTTTGGGGCATTGAATTATAGATATGTCACTAACATTGAACCTTTTGAAAGTTTTGAGTCTGAAAGGAATCTAATTCTTTCAAAATGGAGTAGAGAGGGAAAGTGCTTTTGCTAGTAACTCCAAAGGGTTGTCATAATTCCCATTTAGGAAAGGGGCCATAATAGTGAAGAGTGAGCCCGGAGTAAAAGTTTTAGACAATGCTTTCAGATTACATTCTCCTGAGTGATAGCTGGTGATCTGTAGCAGAGAACATATTGAAATGAAAAAAAAAAAAAAAAAGAAAGGAAAAGAAAAGGAAAGGAGGCGTAGGGGAGGAAGGAATGGGAGAAAGAGATAGGAAAAGAGAGAAAACAAAATAAAGTAAAAATCTGGAGGGCGGGGGGTGGGGGTGAATGGGTGACGGGCACTGAGGGGGCACTTGACGGGATGAGCACTGGGTGTTATTCTGTATGTTGGCAGATTGAACACCAATAAAAATAAATGTATTATTAAAAAAAAATCTGACATGGATACCCCTGATTATGTTGACACTTTATCAAAGCTCACTCTGATGACTGGCCGGGTGGCTGGCTCGCTTATTGACATTTATGTGTGTGTTTTATATAATACTTGTGGGGGTGTGTATTTTATTTGTGTGTGTGTGTGTGTGTGTGTATATATATATATATTTAGATATATAAAATATATATTTATCTTGTGACTTCAGTATTCCACTTAATGCTTTGTTCATTATTATGCACATAATTGCTGGATTCTTGCAAGTAACCACAAAACATTGGGAATTGAAACCCCAGAAGGGAAGGACATTAGAAAGAAACATCATGTACCCTAATTCACACTTAAGCATTGATGAGGAAAGATGTAAAACCTCTTATTGTGGGTTGAATTGTGTTTCCCCAAAACGTATATTGAAGTCCTAACCCCTAGTCGCTGTGCATATGACCTTATTCGGAAATAGAATTTCTGTAGATGTAATCAAATTAAGATGAAGCCATGCTGGATTAGGACGGGCCCTAAATTCAATGACTGGTGTCTTTATAAAGAGAGAGACCTTGAAAGATACAAAAAGACACATGAGAGAAGGAAGAAGGCCTGTGAAGGTGCGGGTGGATATTGCAGTTATGCCGCCGCCTGCTAAGGAACACCCTGGAATCACCAAAAGCTAGAAGAGGCTAAGAAAAATTCTCCCATAGAGCCTTAGAGAGAGCGGGCCCACCCACGTCATTTTTGTTGTTGTTGTTGTTAAAATTTGAAACTCAGACAAATAGTGCATATATCTGGGTCATACTTACCAACTATTCATTGTTGATCTGGAATTTGCTTTTAATTTTTCCAGCTTTTTCGAGATATAACTGACATATTGTGTAAGTTTCAGGTAGACAGTGTGATGCTCTGATCCCCACATCGATGGCATAATGATCGCCAGAATGAGGTTAACTAGCACCTCCATCCCCTCACATAATTATAATCTTTTTGTGTGGCGAGAACATTCAAAATGTAGTGTCTTCGCAACTTTCAAGTACATAAGACAGTCTGTTACCTACAGTTGCCATGCTGCATGTTAGGTCCTCAGAACCTACTCATCTTATAACTGGACGCTTGTGCTCTTTGACCAGCATCTCCCCATTTTCCCCACCTGGTAGCCCCTGTGAACTTCCATGCCACTCTGCTTCTACGAGTTGTGATTTTTTTTTTTATATTCCCCAAATAAATCAGATCATACGGTATCTGTCATTCTCTGCCTGACTTATTTAGCATAATGCTGTCAAGACCCATCCATGTTGTTGCAAAGGCAGTTTTTTTCTTTTTTTTTCCTTTCTCATTACTGAACACTATTCCATCGTGTGTATGTGTGTATCTCACATTTTTTTTTCTATCCAGTTCACCCATTCATGGACACCTAGTTTGTTTTAAGGTCTCGCCCATTGTAAATCGTGCCACTATATCTGTACAGAATATATAGTATGAACATGGGGATACAGACACCTTTCTGAGATCCTGATTTCATTTCCTTCATATGCCTACTCAGAAGTGTGAGTGATAAATTGTATGGTAAAGCGATCTTTATTTTTTGAGGGGACTCCACAGTTTCCCATAGTGGCTATAGCATAACCATGCATTCCTACAACAGTCCACAAGGGTTCTCTCTATCCACGTGCTTCCCAGCACTGGTTGTCTCTTGCTTTTTTAATAACCTGGCAGGTTATTAAATAATAATAATAAATAATAATAACCTGATAGGTGTGAGGTGATTCTTATCATTTTGATTTGGTTTTGATTCACATTTACCTGATGATGTTATGTATCTTTTCACGTATCTGTTGACTATTTGTATATCTTCTTTGTAGGCATGTCTATTCAGTTTTTCTTTGCCGATTTTTTAACTGGACCCTTTGTTCTTTTTCTTCTTGAGTTGTATGAGTACCTTATCTATTTTAGATGTTAACCCCTTATCTGACATGGTTTGCAAATATTCCTCTCATTCAAGAGATTGTATCTTCATCCTGTTGATTGTTTCTTTTGCTGTGCAGAAAAGTTTTAGTTTGATCAGTCCTACTTGTTTGCTTTTGTTTCCTTTGCTTTTAGTGTCATATCCAAAAAATTGTTGCCAAGACCAACATCAAGGAACTTTTTCCTTACGTGTTCTTCTGGAATTTTGTGGTTTCCGTTATTGCACTTAAATCTTTAATGCATTTCAAGTAAATTTTTGTGAGTGGGCTAAGATGGGGGTCCAATTTTACTCTTTTGCATGTGAATATCTATTTTTCCCAGCACTAGTTATTGAAATGTCTACTTTTTCCTGTTGAACCTTGATGGTTCCCTTGTCATGGAGTAGTTGACCATATATGCACAGGTTTTTTTCTGGCCTCTCTATTCTGTTTCATTGGTCTGTGTATCTGGTTTTATCCCAGTACCATCTTGTTTTAATTAGTATAGTTTTCAAGTACAGTTTAAAATTAGGAAGTGGTATATCTGCTGCTTGGTTCTTCTTTCTCAGGATTGCTTTGGATATTTGGGGTCTTTTGTAGTTCCATACTAATCTTAAGATTTTTAAAAATTTTGTTTTAAATTTAAATTTCAAACCACCTGAGTGGTTCAGTCAGGTTAAGTGTCCTACTCTTGCTCTCAGCTCAGGTCATGATATCATGGGTTGGGAGATTAAGCTCCACATTGGGCTCTGCGTTAAGCAGGGAGTCTTCTTGAAGATTCTCTCTCTCCCTCTGCCCTTCCCCATGCTTGTGCTCTCTCTCTCTCTCTCTAAAATAAATAAATAAATCTTTAAAATAAAATAAAATGTAATAAAATTTTTGTGGAAAATGCCATTAAAATTTCGATAGGGATTGCACTGAGTCTATGGATGGCTTCGCATCTAATATATGCCTCATATACAGGAATATCTAACAGAGATATTTTAACAATTTTAACAATATTAACTCCTCTGATCAACAAATATATGCCATCTTTCCATTTATTTGTGTCTTCTCCAGTTGTTTCCATCAATGTCTTATAGTTTCCAGTGGACAAATCTTTCAACTCCTTAGTTAAATTTATTCTTCAATATTTCATTATTTTTGATGCTATTGTAAATAAGATTATTTTATTTTTATTTTTTTAGATACTTCATTGTTACTTCATTGTTAGTGTGGAGATACGTTACTGATTATTGTATATTGATTCTGTATCCTGAAACTTTACTGAATTCATTTATTAATTCTAACAGTGATCCCACTGAGCTCCTTCCCAGGGAACTAAACACAGTATTCAGCATCAAGCCAGCATACATTTGAACTGTGTCTGTGAGCGTTTGTGCTTTGTCTCGAATTATTTTGTGCATCCATTAGCAAGATGTGTCCTAAGGTATCAGAAATTCCTGAGAGAGCTTATTTTTGTATGTGAAAATCCAAAAAAAAAAATCTCTATCAATTAATGGGAATCACATTTTCATTTTATGGCATTTCCATTTGCAAAAGGTTCCCTTGGAAGCTCTACTTTCAAATTGGAGGAAACCTGTACTGTATTATGGCAGTCCGAGGAAGCACATGCCCTGCTGGAGTGTACAGTATTCAATTTTGAAAGGCCACAGGTGTCAAGAAAACTTCATCAGAATACTGTTTCTCCAGCATTAATTCATATGTTATGGCACTTGGGCCAGTGCTAGAAATCTGATCTTAAACTCTATCACATAAGCAACTGCAATTCACATATATTCAAATACAACTGCCTCTTTTTCATTAAGTTAACACTAGGATGGTCTAGCTTGTTGGATTTGGAGAATAACACTATACCAAGAAGGAAACTCACTGCCAAGTGACGGTGCAGCCTCTACTTGAGTACTCAAGTGACAATAAACTCACTACCTTTAAAGGCGGCCTCTTCTACCCTTGGAGAGTTTTGTTGCTTAGACATTTTTCACGTTAAGTTGAAATGACCTTTCCGGTCACTACCACATGCAGTTCTTATTCTAGGCCTTGAGGCACACAAAACCATTATAATCACCCTTTCTGGAGCACCTGGGTGGCTCAGTGGTTGAGCATCTGCCTTTGGCTCAGGTCATGATCCTGAGGTCCTGGGATCGAATGCCACATCGGGCTCCCTGGGTGGAGCCTGCTTCTCCCTCTGCCTATGTCTCTGCCCCAGTCTGTGTCCCTCATGAATAAATCAAATAAACAAACAAACAAATAAATAAATAATCCCCATTTCCCAAAACAACCTGGCGACCCTGATTCCCTGCCAGTGTCCCCCGAGTCTGTTTGCTTTCTGCAGCCTCCACACCTCGCTGTCCCATCAGCAGGGCTCCTGCCATGTGGTTCCAGTTCACAGCATCGCCTCAGTGGCCCCCCCAACCCATTGGCACTAACCACGTGCCCTGGCGTGTCAGCTTCCACGTCGTTTTGCTGCTAGTCAGCACAGCCCTGGCCTCTGTTCTCCCTGTGACATCACTGTATGGCTAACTTGCCCAAGTAAAACAAGGTTTAATTAAATCTTAATGTTGCACCCGGCTCTTGCAGAGCCGTTGTTTTCACATCCTTGTGCCATCAGCAGAATGCATAATGAGAGCAGAGCGTATGAGTACAGCTTCAGTCCCACTTATAAAAAGTAGCATTTTGTCACTCACAACTTCCTTTCAGTGAGTTTACTTTTTTGGCTTACCACCGAGGTCTCAAGTTTTCCTCACAGACAACAGACTTATATTTAGGGCGGTGTTTGTGATTTTTGAGTTATGGAATTGGCATCAAGAAAAGCTTAAAATACATTAAGAAACCTAAATGAAAAGAAGCAGTATTTGTTTCAGAAAGTTTTGTGGGTTTCCCTGCTCTTACCCATGACAACTCTTCTGCATTCATGAATTGTCTAAGTTGAAACTACTAGTCTTTCTGAACTCTACAAACACTAAATAGCCCATACATTATTCTGTTTTTGAATAGCGATCATTCCTCTCCTGTTTTTAATTCATGACAGAAATCACCATCATGGGTTTTACTCTCTGGGAAACATAAACTAAAAAGTGATAGCACCCAGCAATCCCTGAGAGGACTAATTTTTCCAATCTGGTCATAAATCCCTAGAAAAAGTCCTGCATCTCAATTGTTAAATGCTGATCCAGTAAGAGTTATTTCAACAGTTAACTATCATTGCCTGCCCTAGAGAAGTACAGGACAGCATATGATGACATGGCTTGATATTTGCATGATACTTATCAACAACTTCAGTTGTGTCCAACAGTGAAACAACCTGTGGACTTTTGGTGCCGAATCATTGAACTGATAATGATGTGAATATATTATTTCTGGAAGTTCACCTCTTACTTTCTTAACCTTTTTGCTTCAGGTGATAGCAATGATTTGCTCTGTTTATTCTGTGATAAAAAACCAAAGAGCTTAGCAGACTTTCTGGACACCAGACCCCCTGATTCTCATGTTAAATAAGAACAGTTTAAAGCAGCTACATAGTATGGGGTCTCCTCCCCCTTCAGGTAAAAATACCATGGCACAGAAGGTTGAGAGGTCTCTTTTTACAGGAACCAGCCCATGGGAAACTAAAATATCGTGTTTGGGTGTAGATGCCCTCACTTTAGTTCCTCCTATGCAAACTAAATTCTTTTAAAATATATGTGAAAATCTTTCAATCTGAGTCATCTATGAACCTATGCGTCTATATTATGTGTCTGCTAACATGTGTAAAGATCATGATTATTTATATATAATGACTAATGCCATTCTTAAAAAAAAAAAAAAGAATATCAAGTGCCAGTTAGAAACTGGAAGTATAAAATGAAAATAAAATCTTATTTTCTAAAGGATTTAAAGTTTTCAGAGATCAAACATAAAAGCAATCAATTTTATTATGTGTGTTCCTTAATTTTTGCAATAGTCCCAGAGTCAATATAGGGTGCTGTGAAGTCGATTTTCTGAATTGAACTCGGAATACTTTTTGTGAGCATTTAGTAGACTAAATATCTAGTGGATGTACAGGCAAAAGAGGGGTTATATAATACTCATCTCTAATACCTTGCCCAGTGCATGGCTAATTTCTAGGAAATATTTATCAAGTGAATTTCTAACCAACAGATGAATTGACTGACCAAATCAATGACTATGAAAACATTCATACACTGAACTAAGAGTCAATAATTATTGGGAAGCCCCATAGCTTTTGATTAATATTATCTTCTTAATGATGGCAAAGATAGAAGCCCTCTTCTTGGTCATTCACTGTCTACAAGAAACAGCAAGATTCAATATATTTGAAATAAATCTGAAACACTGAGGCATCCCTTTTGGATCCTCCTATATATGCATGGAAAACTGGATTCATTATATCAACAAGACACCTCACATGATTCCAGAGTGCATGTAGTCCGTGCTGGAAGGTCTTCAGTGGGAATCAACAACTTTCTGCATGAATCCGTGAGGAAATCTCCAGATTTCCTCTGCCATTGTGGGAGGCACCGCTTCGCTGTAAGACTGAACCTCAGCCCTCCAACACCGACCTTCTCCAGCAGCCACATTCAGAACTGAAGATATTACAACCGTTGCCCCAAACCTAGGAGTCTTACCATGTTACATTTTTCACTTCCAGTCCAGGAGCAAATCTTAAAGGGATTTCTTCCAAAATACATCTCAAAGTCCTTCCACATTTTTCATATCCATTTCTATCCCTGGATGTGAGCCTTCATCACTCCTGCCTAGATTTATGCCATATTCTTCAACTTTTCTCCCTGCCCTCAACCCTTGCATTCCATCTTCTACACATTGGTTTATATCATCTATTAAAAATGCAAAGCAGATCAGCGGCACTATCTTCTTCTATCTTTGAGAACCCCCATTTACACTGAGAATTAAATTCAAAACTGTTACCAGGAGCAACAAGTCCCTGCATCCTTTGTTTCTTGCCTACCTCTCTGATACCGATATCTCACAGTATCTTTCTTATCACACTCAAGATGCCACAGTTTCCTGTTTGCTCCTTGGACATGGAAAGTGTTACAAATCAATCTAAGCTGAGTTGGTCCTGCTCCACACATAGGCACGAGAATTTGTGATAGATAGGCGAAGATAAGCAAAGAAGCCTGAGTTAGGTAAAGGTTAGCTATACCCTCAGTACTAGGTTATAGTAAAACAAAACCACTGATTCAATTTTGCCAAATCCACAGATATTTATTAGGCATACATGTTTGTATTAGTGGGTGAGCACAAAACAATTTTAACAATAACCTTCTAAGAGGGTAAAAAAAGTTATATATATATTTTTTTGTTCTTTCAGGTGCTCTGAATGTGATTAGCAGGGAGCATTCCAGAGGCAGGATTAGTATACATTTAAAGTAGGATCAGCCAATGAAATGTTATTCTAACTCATGCCTGGACAGGAAACCATTTATGGATCAAGCCCAGGGTATCTTCTGTAACCTAAAGATAGAAGCTTCATGCCCCACTAGATTCTTAAACTGTGCTGAAATAAGTGTGAGGAATATTTCAACAATACGTAGGTCAATTCCACATATCATAAATACCTTTAATTTTTCAAAAAGAAGCCTCATTTATATTATTCATAATGCCAAGTATCAAGATATTTATTTGCCAACTAATACCTCTTAGTAGTTTTTATATTGAATCACCTGGTGTTGATCAACAGATAGACTAAAGTCTTGGTGACTATCTCTGGAATGTGACTTTTCTTCCATAATTTTAGCAGATGACCTCTGGATTATGGGTTCTTGATTGAGACAAGTGATCCCCTCCTCCTGGAGTCAAAGCCTAAGCAGCTGGAACTTACATAATATCATTCTATCCACCCCGAAATAGTCTCAGTAAGTTGGAGAAATTTTAACGTTATTTCAGGAATTTTGCTCTTGTTGCTGACTCTATCTAGAAAATTATGTAAATACCCTTCCTAAAGCTCTTCACATGGTTAGCTTCTTCTCATTCTTTAGGCCAAAGCCCAAATTTCACCTTTTGGAAGAGGGCTTTCCCTACCAAGCTATCCAAAGAATAGTAATAGTAAACACAGAGTAATGATAGTAACTACAACTATAATAGAAGCTAATAATTTTGAGGACTCCTATGTGTCATTGTACTAGGCTACTTACTGTACATTTGTTATCTCATCTAATCCTCACAACAACCCCGTGAAGTAGAATTTTTATCCTCAATTAAACAGATGAGGAAGTTGGGACACAGGATCTTGCCACCATAACATAATGGGAAATGGCAGAGCTGAGATTCCAATCTAGTGAGTCCCTGTCCAGAGTTCACCCTCTTTACAATTCAAGCAACACTGACTAACCCCAAACCCCATGCTAATTATTGTCACAACATCCTATTTATTCCTCAATAGGTTTAACCATAATCTTTAAATATTTTTTTTATTTACTTCATTGTTCTTTCTCATCTCTCACCAAAATGTTAATTTCTTGAGGGCAGGCATCATGCTGTTTTGTTTATCACTCCACCACAGGATCTCATACTTTTCCTGTTACCTAGTTGGTGCTCAATAAGTGTATTTTTGCAAAAATGAATGAGGGTAGTAGAACACAGGTACACGATTGCTAATTATGTTTCTTTCTTTGACCCATATCACTCCACTGTCAAAAGGAAAGCCATGAGTCCTGGAATTCCTGATTCTCTGACATTCTCCACCACCTGTTTCTTGCATCTGGTATCATAAGAAGCCGTCAGAGGTTTGCCAGGGCGTACTTTAACATCTGACAACATTATGAAGAAAGAACAGCTCACATTTCATCTATTCTCTACAATGTTGCTAAAGTAATATTTCTTAAATCAGAATTCTAAATAATTCACTAAGACAAGAAAAAGAAATGAAAGCTATACTGATTGAGAAGAAATAAATAAAACTTTCTCTGCAGATGGCTTGATCATCTATTAGAAAGTCTGAAAGATTCAACCAAAAAACTCCCAGAACTAATAAATGATTATAGCAAGGTCTCAAGATAAAAGGCTAATACACAAAAGTCAATATTTTTCCCTTACACCGGCAATGAAAAAATGGAATTTGTAATTAATGACATACAACTATTTATATTACAACCACAAAAAATTAAAAACTTATGTATAAATCTAACAAAGTAGGTGTAAAATCTATATGAAGAAAACTACAAAATTCTGATGAAAGTTGTTAAAGAAGAACTGAATAAAGGGCAGATATTCCATCTTAATGAAAGGAAGACTCAATATTGTCAAGATGTCAGTTCTTCCCAACTGGATCATAGGTTCAATGCAATTCCAAGAAAACTCCCAGCCAGTTTAGATATTGACAAATGAGTCTAAAACCAGTGTGAAAAGGCCAAACAGCCAGAATATCCAACACAATATTGAAAGAGAAAAACAAAGTCAAGGAATGGACACTACGCAATTTCAAGACTTACTGTACGCTATGGTAATCAAAACTGTATCACATTACTGAAAGAATAAACAAATGGATCATTGTAACAGAATAGGGAGCTCAGATATAGACCCACATAAACATAGTCAAGTCATCTTTGACAAAGGGGGGAAAGGCAGTACAATGGGGAAAAAAATAGTCTTTTCAATAAATGGTTCTGGAACAAATGGAAATCTAGACACAGACCTCACACCCAACAAAAGCAAAAATTAGCCCCAAATGTATCATAGTCCTCAATGTAAAGTGTAAAACTATAAAACTCCCAGAAGATAGCATATGATAAATCCTCGGTGACAATGGGTATGGCAATGACTTTTTTACACAAAGCACCGGAGACCTGACCCATGAGTGAAATAATCAATAAATGAACTTCATTAAAATTAAAAAATTCAGCTCTATGAGAGACACCGTTGAGACAATGAGAGGACAGGTCACAAACTGCAAAAAATACATCTGATAATGTGCTAATATACATAATCTACGTAACACACAAAAAACTTTCAAAACTCACAGGAAGAAAACAAACAACCCCATTAAACATAAGGCAAAGATCTGCACAGACCCTCATCAAAGAAGATATACAGATGGCAAATAAACATATGAAAAAATGTTCCTCATCGTATGTCATCAGGGATATGCAAATTAAAATAACAAAGAGATACCACCACATACCCACTAGAATGGCCAAAACTGAAAACACTGTCAACACAGATGCTGGCAAGGACCAGGAGAGACCCTCCCTTATTGCCAGTAGGAATGCACAATGGTACAGCCAACTTTGGGAGACAGTTTGGTGATTTCTTACAAAACTAAACATCTTTGTATCATGTGATCCAGCAGTTGCACTAGCTGGTATATACCTAAAGGAGCTGAAAACTGAACATCCATACAGACACCTACACACACAGATGTTTGTAGCAGACTTATTCATAAGTGCCCAAACTTGAGAGCAATCATGATGTCCTTCAGTAAATGAATGGATGAACAAATTGTGATAAATCCAGACAATGAAATATTAGCACTAAAGAGAGATAAGCTGTCAAGCCATAAAAAGCTATAGAAGAGACTTAAATGCATATTTTAAGTGAAAGAAGCCAATCTAAAAACAGGTTATATACTCTATGGTTCCAATTACATAACATTTTGGAAAAGGCAAAACTATAGACACAATGAAAAGACTAGTGGTTGCCAGGGGCTGGGGGGCACGGAGGGATGAATAATGGTAGAGTGCAGAAAAATTTTAGGGCAACAGACCTACTCGGTTTGAATCTGCAACGGTAGATCTATGTCATCATACGCTTGTCAAAACTCACAGACTGTACGACACCAAGAGTGGATGCTCATGTGAGCTGTGGACCTTGGGTGATGACCATGTGTCAGCATCGCTTCCTTAATTTGAACAAATGTACCACGGTGGTGAGGGATGTCCATGGTAGGAAAGGTTTTGTTTGGTTGGGGATAGGAGGTGTCTTTCTCCTTACTTCCTGCTCAGTCCTGCTGTGGACCTGAAACTTCTATCTACGTAAGGGTTGTGAATACAGACAAAACCACATCACAACTTCTGCATCTGCATCATTTTAAGGACGGGGCCCAAATCCTTAACCTGGCATATGAGAGCTCTCTAAACTCATCCCCGCCTAATCATCTAACTATGCCTGTTAATTTGTTATATACCCACTCTCGTTTACCACCACATGTACACACACGTGCACACACACCCCTGAGGCCCCCTCTCATACCGTCTTTCAGAACTTCTTGCTTAGTTAAGCAGAGGTGTCAGTCTCCCGTATAGGCTCTCCCCTCTGAGCGGTGAGATTTCTGCTCTTCTTTGATTGACTAATGCCTACTTGCCTTTCAAGCCTCATTTCTTCAGAAGCTGTTCTTGGTTCTCCTCCAGTCTTATTAGGGTGCCTCGGACTGCACCCAAAATGTACCTTCTATCATTACAGAACGTGCGATGTGATTCTATAATCGTTTATCCGTGAGACTATCCTTCCATACATGAGGAGTTCCTTGAAATAGAATCGGTTGTTTCAGAACAGTTCTGTGTCCATAGTAGGTGTTCTAGAAATATTGGTTGGGTAAGATTAATTAAGGGAAAGGGGGCAGTAAGCTTCGATCCCAGCGCATTCCCAGGCCCGACAGTCATCTATGGCAAACTGCCCTTCAGGGAAGGTGTGTGCAGTTGCTGGAAGCATTTTACATCTTTAGTGAACAGGGCCAACTTCATTCCCTGGTGATGTCAATATGGCATCTTTCACCAGCCTGAAAATCCTCTGGCACTGAAAATACACAAAGTCTGGAAGCTGTTTATGAGACTGAGAAGGTGAGTCAATAGACCCCGTTCCAAGTTGGCAAGAAGGGACATAGTCCTAAACATCTAAAGCTCCATAATTCACATTAAGCTTCTCATTAATTTAAATGTTAATGTAAATTTAAAACATGTTGTATTGATTTGGAACTATTTTTGTACGAATATTGCATAACTGAGCTTTCGAACAGCAGAATCCAAATGGACATCCCTTCACATCAATTATGATGAAGAAAAAAAGTGAGGCTTTCTATTTTTCTCTCTCTTTTCATTGTGTAGAATCATTTGTTTTAGTTACATGTTCTAGCTATGAGAAGCTAGGAGAACCTCTGTGTTTGGGTAGAATTGATTTGGACAGTCCCAAGCAAAAAAGATCAATTCCTCAATCTCTTCTTTCACAGTATTACACATATTATTTCAAATATGTACAGAGATTGGTGTCTTTCCCATGTCACTGAGGAGAACCTGAAAGTCTCTATGACCATGCTGGTGACTACATTCTGTTTTGTTAGTTTTCAGCCAGACTCTCCTTTCATTGGGATTTATATTTCCTTACCTAAAAGTAAAACACAATTTTCAGAGAATGTCTCATTATGTTAGGCTCTCATAAAAGAGATTATGGTGATGTTGATAATAATGATGTGGATGATAACTGGAAATTTTGCACGTGCTTGCTTACTCTGAGCTGGACCTTGATGCAAAGTCTTTTATGAAAATTCCCATGTAGGGGCACCTGGATGGTTCAGTGGGTTGAGCATCTGACTCCTGGTTTGGCTCAGGTCATGATCTCAGGGTTGTGAGGTGGGACCCTGAGTCTGGCTTCCCGCTCAGTGGGATGTCTGCTTAAGTTGCTCTCTCTCTCTCTCTCTCTCTCTCTCTCCCCCTCCACTGCTTCCTCTGCTTGTGCTCGCTCTCTCTCTCTCTCTCAAATAAATAAATAAAGTCCTCATGCAATCCCCAAAGCAGCACAGAGAAGGGGGCTACTCTCATCACCCTGTTTTACAGATGAGGAAACTGTCCCATGGAAATATTAAGCCTTCCCTAAAGTTCCAGAAGCAGAAAGGGACACTGCTTGCCCTAAGACTCAAGCTGGTCTGACCCCATGGTCTTTCTCATCACCACCAAGCTCTCTAGGTCTTCAGCCACACAATGTGACTGACACAGACAAGCCTTGAACAGTGAATTTCTGTTTCTAAGAGATGCCTATAATGTACAATTGAGGATTCGATTATACTATTGAGAAGCGGGGTGGATGGGTGATCTCCAGAAATCCGCTTGCTGGTTCATGAATACCTCGTATCTTACTTCTTTTAACTAAACACTGTGAAATGTGAACTAATTGGTTAGTGAAGCCTCTTCCAGCCCCACATTCTATGAATCTGTGTCATATGACTCACGTTGTTCTAAACAACAAACCCTCTGGCCGGTTCTCCTCTTCACAGCCACCAACCACAGTGCTTTTTACACCCAATGCCTCTGCCTCTGCAGGCAGCCCCCCCCCCCCCGGCTCTGTTCTCTGTACAAACATGGGTACAAAGTAAGCATCGACACATTTCTTTGAAACATGCTAAATATGAGGCAGAAAACTCAGGCTACTAAGATGGGAAAAGCAGCATTTTGTTCCCCTGATCATAGAAATGAAATACAAAAATCATAGTCCTAGAGCCAAATCAGACAAGGCCTTCTTATATCAAAAGTATATGAACCAGTGCATTCAGAGGCTCGCATACATATGGGCCTCGGAGAACCTATTGAAACGGAATATGTACTGGCCTAGGTGTAGCCAACAAGCTTTATAGTATCAGGATATATGGGATAGTGAGAAGGAGGATTGCTCTGGGGTCACACACACCTGCTGGCTCTGCCACCTAGTGCCTCTTTCTGAGAAATTGACTCATGCCTCGGTTTCTTTACCTATAAAATAAGGGTCATAATTCAACATTTTCATAGGGTTATTAGGAGGCTTACTTTGTAAAATGATGTAGGTAGTTTATCCCAATATCAGAAGCATGATAGAGCTTTAAGTGAGTCTCCATTATTCCAACAACAACAACAAATCTCTTGTGTTAGTTTTTAAATTATCCTTGTAAGTAGTAATTTCAGCTACTACTCAATTTCCAATTTTAGGAATTGTTTTGTTTTTGCAAGACAATGACATATGGAACACCAATTAGGTATGAATGTTTCACTCAGAAACATCTTTCCCCCTTGGGAGATACCTGAAAGGGGGAGGATGGGGAGGGAGTCATGATATAATGTCAAATTCTGTAAGCTGGCTTACAGGTTGCCCACAGCTTTCTCAGTTTCTTCAAAATTACAGGTTCTTTCCCTTAACATTAGGATAGCAGAAAAATAGATAAATAGAAAGATAGAGAACTAGATAATGATGATAGATGATAGATAGATAGATAGATAGATAATAAGATGATAGATAGATAGATAGATAGATAGATAGATAGATAGATAGATAGATAACCAGACTACTGGTCATCGGATGCCAAAGTATCATGAATCCTGTGAGTTAAAAATCAGATTTTACTTAGTTCCATAAGATACACAATTGGTTTTTTTAAATCAATAGGTGATCCTGAAATTAATTGACTACAGTCACCTTACTATCATTTAATTATAAGTAACTAATTGTTCAGCAGAGATTGAAATGAGTAATTAGGTAAATATGATAAATTTATAAAAATTCAGGCTTTTTCTAAGCATGATAGGTTTGCTACTGCAAATTCTTCCTAACCATTCTACCTATATCACATCACGTCTTGAGAAGAAAAATTATCACAAAATTTGAAAGATGGAAGGGCCCCAGGAGCAACTTTGTACAAAGTCTTTAATTTTTTATATGGAGAGAATAAGACCCAGTGAGGTTTGAACACTTGCCCAAATTGCCTGGCTAATTATGGCAAGGTTATTAAGTGGATCCGTTCCGATTCTCAATACAGTGCCTGTAATGACTTATTTTCTTGTTGCTATCCCAACCTGAGAAACCTATAAATTATAGTGGCTGTTTTATAGTTTTCTATGTCTGTTTGGCTGTTAGATTTGAAACAGAGTGATAATTATCTGTATAGTTTTAAAGTCATGACAGAGGATTAGGTAAGAACAAGAAGTCCCTCAAGTGTATGTTCAAAATGATATTTATAGACAAATACCTTTTCCAGTGAAACACATATGGCACATTTCAATAATCAATGCAATGAACATTGGCAAAAGAAAGATTAGCAAATCTAGGATAGATACACTAAATATATGTATATATGCATATATGTGTGTGTTATATGTATATATGTTATATATATATACACATATATCTTATATCACATATATGTGTTATATGTGTATATATATTGTGTGTTGTGTGTAGGCAACTAAATACATATAATACATATGTGTTATAGACATATATATTACATATAGACCCACATATTCACCTAGATATATGTGTGTGATGTCTCTATCTATGTATTTTTGTTAGAAAGATGAATATTACATCAATTCATTTTATTGGATGAAGTTGGCAGGCAGGAATGTCTACCCTAAATTTGTTCTCATTCATATAATATGATCTAAAAATATGTTATTTGTGTTGTCTTACTCCAGGTGTAAAATAAACATCATCTGCTGAAATCCAGAACGCTTCGTTAAATTCTTTGGGTTTTTCTCAGGAAGATCAGGAACGGTTGGAGAAATTTTGATAAGGTAAGCTCCAAACACTATTAACCTCTTCTCCTGGAGTTTCCATTCTAGCTGCCCAAGTTCAGAACAAAGTGAGGTTTAATCAGTCTAAGGAATAGGCAAACGGCAAGGTGGATGCCACTTTAATTAATAATGCAGGTAGTATCTAAGGATGCTGTTGCAGGGTATGGCTAGAGTAGGCTTCCCACCATTAAACCCCAGACTTAGATAATCTGATTCACCCAACCAGGCCCATGGCAGGGTGCACACAGGGGACCAATACAGGGTCCCCTGACATGACAGCCTGACCATAAAATTCCAGCATGGAATAGCAGACTCAAATGCACCTGTCAGCAGCCTGCTGTAAAGTTAGGAGTGAAGGGAATGAGTTAAACTAAAACTGACAAAGTCATGCTCCTGAGTTCACGAATTAAATAAACAACTCTAATGACCAAGGAGAGGAGACAGTACATGGAGTAAAAATAGGCCAGGAGAAATACTATGGTGCAGTTTTCTTCAGATGAAAAATAATTAGAAATAGGGAATCAATATTCTCCCCTCATCCCACTGTATAGGAGTGAAATAGGAGTGACCTGCAAAAAAAAAGAAGGGCCAGTTAGGGGTTGCATCAGGATTTTCTTTACCTAGTAGCACAGTAAGATAATTTCTCCTGGGTGAGGGGGCGACCACAGCACCACAATTTATCTGGCTAACCAGAATAAAGGCAAACTGCTACCAACTGTCTATTAGGAGTCATGTCTTTCCAGAATCTCAAGGGGCATATCGTCTGTATTGTCCTAAAGCAGAAAACTCTATGGTAGACTGTTGACATTTATGGTTTTAACTACTAAAGCAAAGCCCACTAGATAATTTTTTTTTATTTTTCAGGCATACTCTTAAATTATTCTGTAAAGAAGATATGGAGGGAACAGTTTATCTAGAGAGCATGTGAGCTTAGGTAACTCCTCAGTATTCTTGCCACAGTGGGAATATGTAATTATACTTTAATAAATCATCAATGTTACTTAGAATTATGTGTTGGTAAAAATAAAGCCAAGGGAGGGGAATTCATTGAAATGACTGGAAAAGAATCATAAGCATGAATATAAGAATAAAATAATGTACCTGGTGCAGAACTATGACCAAAGCCAACCATCTATATAGACAATCTTGATAGCAAGGTCCAGTTAATATTTTCATCTGGATGATGCCTCTAGAAAGATGGAATGCTATTCTTTTATATTTATGCTTCTTTAGTTGAGGGTCTAGATCATGCAAGAAAACGTTTGCTTTAATTTTGGTCATTTCACTTGGTCCGATTTTGGTGACATCCCCTCCCCCGACATTTACTAGCTAAGGATTCGCAAAAGAAAAATATAATGGATTAGGAACAACTTTGTCTCCCAAAATGGAGGACAGTCATCTGGATTTACCCATACACCATGAATACATATCAAAGGAAAGAATGAATCATCAAAAATGAGATAAGATATCATCACGAAGAAGGAGTCTGATATTATTTGATATGTGATATTATTTGATACAAATAATATTTCATATTATTTAATACCACCTCATGACATAAGATGATATTTCACCTATTTACATGAGTAATCTCCAGAAATGTATGGACTACATTGACAATTAGAAGGTTGATTATTAATGGGGCTCCTGGGTGGCTCAGTAGGTTGGGCATCTGACTCTTGGTTTCAGGTCTGGTTGTGGCCTTGAGGTCATGGAATTGAGCCCTGAGTTGGGCTCCATGCTCAGTGGGAAGTCTGTTTGAGATTCTCTCTCTCTCTTTCTCTCCCTCTACCATCCCTGTCCCCCACCTCTCTAAAATGCATGAATAAATCATTTTTTTAAGTGATTATGAGCAAAGGTCTCTTGGATATATCCTTAAAGAATGTCGAGGGACTATTCAGTTTGACACTCAAAACTTGTGCTTCTGTAAGTTATTATGTAAGCTCAAAAGTAAGATCAAATCTATAAAGGTCCTGATCCTATCTTGTGCTCACTTTGAAAGGAAGGGACTATCTCTTGTTATGAGACCTCTGCTCCTACTGGGAATGTGGACTTCAGATATTTAAAAGAGGAGCCTGGTTTCTTAAACCCATCCCATTCAAGGGTGGAATGGGATCCCTTTTGGTTTAAAATATTCTTCTAGCTACATCTATCCAAGCAAGCAACCAAAAACAGTTTAGTGTTGTAATCTTGACAATGGGTATCTAAAACCGCGCTTGAACTAATGAAACCATACAAGAGGAATGCGAAAGAAAATTTAGTCATTGAGAAGGTGACCTCAAGAAGGGACACGTAGAACAGCCCAAAGACATTTTAGTGCCTGCTACAGATTTCAAAATCAGAAAGTACAACCACAAATGCACATATTGAGGAATTTGTTTGGCGTGTCTCTTGTTGTCAGTGAGGTATGAAATGGATAGAAATGGGGCAAGTGTGTAATCTGTTTTCAATCCTAGAATTTGGAGCCATGGCTTCTTCCTTCTGCTGTGATGCCAGTCCAGATACCTAGCTATAATTAGATCCTGGGGGGAAGTAAAGCTCATTCAGTAAAGCGACCAGTCCCCCAGAAAAACAAACAAAAATATTATGTTGAAAGAGAGAAGAGGAAAGTAAGGAAATAAAAAGACTGAGATGCCCCTAGGGGAGCCAAACCTCTAAGTCCTTCACGAAACAAAGACCTTTAAAGAGGGAAGAAAAAAAAAAAAAAGTGGTCGTAGGTCAGTAGAGTTTCCTGTTCCAGAAAGGAACAAATGCAAATATTAAAATCTTTGGGGAGATCAGAAAATAGAACTACTCCTTTGACTAATTATCACAGCTCCTTGCCTTACCATTGTGTATAAACACTGGCATATAGATTGTTGTCCCACTTGGAATTTTTATCTTACTCTGAACTGGCCCCATCAGCACTTAAGTTTATTTCTGACTTCTCCTCGTTAATAGAAGGACTGAGAATTATTGTCTTCTGTAAGGTGGTTAAATGGACAGAGCAACAGATTGTAACAAAGTTTCAAATAGCCCCATCAGGTCTGTGATTCATATACAAAGAGTTGACATCTTGTGGTTAAGTTGCAGTGACTGTTCCTTTATGATTGATATTTTTATTTAGGAACAAATGGAGTTCTGCTTATTCCTGGAAACATATCTATAAATTAGATTCCCCACAGTCTAAAATGAGATACGTAATTTCAAGTGAAACAATATCATTGCCTCAATCTTAAGAGAACTAAAAGGGTATTTGCTATTATCACATCCATGGGAATTTTCTGATGAAAAGTATATAGCTTTTTCCAGTTTGGATTGTCTCTGAAATGTGGCTGTATTGGTAGTGACTGAAATAGTTATTTGATCTGATTCATAGATTTCATGGTAATAGAAAAAAACAGGCCCGCATTCCCATGACTCTGGCCCTGGCTAACAAATCTTCACCCCATAAATCTAATGTAGCCCTACTGAGGGAGAGCTCAAGCCCTCTGAGATGCCTCCTCCTTGGCCTTTAAATTAAAAACAGAATTAAAACACCCAGGAGTGGCAAGAGTATAAAGAAAGAACATTTTTATAAAGTGCTAACGAGAGAGTAACTTGGTGTAACCCTTGCAGAGACCAATATGGCATGTTACCAAAAGCCTTTAAAAGTCAGGCTGCCTCTGACCTCACATTTCCTTTTCTACAATTTATCTTAAAGAAATCAGTGGACAAACGGATGTGTACGTGCACAATCACGGGGGCATTGCAAATATCAGGAACAACCTATATATCTGACAGTAAAGGACCTGTAATATGGCCTAATGATAAAATAAAACACCACACAGTCATTAGTGATGATACCATTGCTCTGAGGGTACAGACATGGAAATATGTTCATGATGTATTATTAATCTAAAAAACCTGATCATAGGAAATTATGTCTGGTACTGACAACTTATATATTATGCATTCATATGCACAGAAAAATATCTGAGTTATGAGATTATGGCTTATTCTCTTTATATATTCTATTTTTCTAAAGAAGAGACCAATAGGCGTGTAAAACAAGCTTAGAAAATAAAATAAATTGCAAAAGAAGGGAAAAGATTTTCAAAGAATGACACTTTGCCTCCATGAAACGTCATGTACTTGTACCTTCTTTTTATAATCCATATAGTTTTCACACCAGACGGAGGCCTGAGCAGGAAGTGGATCTGCGGGCCAACTCTGGGAATGGGGCTGAGCTATGACTCCTATTCTCCTGGTTTATAACAGTGACCATCTCTTACCTGTTGTTTTAAGGTCTACGCCCTCTAGCAATATGCTAAAAAGCAAGGGGAAGGGGCCCCAAAACTAATATAAACTAGACCAGTTGATCATTTAGAAGTAGGACTACACAAAAAGAATGTAAAATACCATTCCTAGGGCCAGGGACTAAACAGAGACTTTGAAGATGGTTGGAAGGTGAAAAGCAATTTTACGCACACAATGCACATGCTGCTCAGCAATGAAGTAAATCTTAGATTATCCCGGGGGTGCTAGGTGTTTGAGGCTCAGAGAAGGGAGTGCATGATTGGTGGAGGGACGGCAGTACCAGGCTCACAATTCTGCAACCCTGTGAAGTCCAGTAGGAAGGGTTCCGGGAGGGTGCCAAGGCGCTGCTTCAGCCTTGTAGAACCAAGGTCAAATCTCTGGAAGCAGCTAATTGCTCAAGTAAATACCCTTAAGGCTACGTCCCCTCCTGATTCATCCAGGTTGTTGACCCTGCCCCTGCCCTGGGATCCTGGAACCACCACCGCTTCATACCCTGGAGGTGAAGAGTGAGTCCTTGGCACCCGAGGCTAAAACAGGAGTAGCCCACTGGCTTCAGGTTCCCTGGAAGTTGCTTTCCTCTTAGCATTCTTGCATGGATCCTGGATGTTGATGCCATGAAAGGTTGGGAATCCCTCAAAGAGGTTTTGTTCCAGGAGAGTCTCTTTAGCCCAGGGTGCTTATGTTACCATCGTGGTAAAAATGGCAGAGAGAGTCACGGAGGGGGGATTCCTGGGTGGCCCAGCGGTTTAGCACCTGCCTTCGGCCCAGGGCTTGATCCTGGGGACCTGGGGTCGAGTCCCACATCGGGCTCCCTGCATGTAGCCTGCTTCTCCCTCTGCCTGGGTCTCTGCCTCTCATAAATAAATGAATGAAAGAAAGAAGAAAGAAAGAAAGAAAGAAAGAAAGAAAGAAAGAAAGAAAGAAAGAAAGAAAGAAAGGGAAAGTCATGGAGGAAGGGCCTCCTGTGCAGGTGGCTGGACGTAGACCTCCTTCTCCTTGTGGGAATGATCTCAGTGGACCCTCCCAGCACCCCCTCTACCTTCCTTCAGAGATAAGGAGAAGTTCAATAACCTGCCCAGGGTCACCCGGGGTCACTCGAATAGAAAGGAGAAGGGTGAGGGATTCGCATCGGGGTCATGGGCCCCAGCCGTAATCCCTGGAGCCCTTCCGAGTCCGGAGGAGGGAACACATTATGATGACCGTCGTTCAAAGGAACAGTAGCCATTGGGCTGACATCACATGTAACGGGGCAAGGGGTCCCCGAGACCCAGAAGGTTGACTTTTCTGATCTTTTCACAACAGGAGAGGGTGGTTCGGGAATTAGCAGGCCATGGCTCTCCTGTAGCGTCCTTGTCCTGCACCATCATGGTCAAGAGCAAGAGGGGGGCGGGCTCCACAGCTCGAGGAGGCAGAGAGCTCGGGACACTCTGGCGTCCTGGGGCCGTGTTGCCCCCCATGGGGGGGGGGATCACACTCTTAAGTTCTGCTCTCTCCTGTACATGGTGGCCCCCACGTGGAAAAACAGGGGTGAAATGAAAATGCCCTGCTCCGTCGCAGCCATTCCACAGCGCATTTCAGGGGAGAATGCTTAAAAATAAAATACCCGAAAAAAATAATAATAAAAATAAAATAATAAAATAAAAAAAAATAAAATACCCAAGAAGGCAGGCTATTTGCAGCTCTGTTTGTACGTGATCGGCTTTTCCCCGTGTGCGTGGAGAGAGGTGCCTTCCAGGTTGTCACTGTCATCACTGAGCGCTCCCTCCCTCATTCAGCAAATACTTACGGAGCATGCACATCACCCCAGGGAGCTGAGCCCGGGGTGGCCCGGGTGCATGACCGTGTCCTCCCTCCCGTGCAGGGGGGCGAGGATGGACCCCGGGATCTTAGTGCCCTGACGGTACCTGGTGGGGCTGAGCAGAACAGATGCACATTAACCTAAAGAGGCATAGGCCTGCCCACGTGGGCACGTGCTGGCTTGTCGCCGCAGGAGGCTGACATCAATCACACTGAAGACATCGACAGGCTGTCTGGGTGGCTTCCACCTCGGTCGCGGAAGATTTCATGGACGAGTTGAGTTTTGGAAAGTTTTTTTTGGGGGGAAAAAGAAAATGCCCGAGTAAAGGGCCGTGGCACAGGACGTGGAGACATGTTCTGTGTTGGCGCAGGTGGCTTCGCAGAGGACCTGAAGGAGTAGAGCTGGAATCAGGAGACCGTGCAGGTGAGACACCCGAGTAGGGAGCCAGTATCGGGACTGATGCATGTTTCCAAGTGGCCGAGAAGCAGAATCATCCTAGAGCCTAAACAGTGCCTGCAGGGCCTCCCTTGGGAACCTAGAGCCGCCGTGCAGGACACGACGTGGAATTATCACCCCTTCCTTCTAATGAACAAACGCAAACCCAAATCCTCTGTGGAGGCTTGGCCCCTACAGCAAACAGGGGTAAAGCCCCTGCTTTGCAAATTACTTTTCAGACTTTGCAAAAGCGACTTTGTCTTGGGAAAGGGAGGGCCCCGGCCCGGAACGCCGCACCTTGTCTGGTGCACAGGACACGTTCTGTGCACGTCACCCAGGTTTTTATCGGCAGCACCTCTTTATGGTCTCACTATGAACCTGACACGAAGATCCCGGGCCTGGGGCCTGCTGCGCTCCCGTGCACGGCTGGCTTTGCTTCCACAGTGAGTGGATGGGCCGTGGCCACCAACCGGTCGCATGGGGAGCGTGTGCTCCGGCTCCAGGTGACCAGGGTAGAGCCCCAGCTGCCAGGGCCCCGAGTGGCCTTAGCCCCCCGCCGTGTGTGCTTTCTCTCCCTGTTAATCTCCAGGCACCCGGCGATCTCCATGGAGCTACGGGTCGCCAGGCACCACCTCGGGGGCCTCTCGCACATGTAGTCTGGAAGCATTTCTTGCCCTTAAAAAAAAAAAAAAAATGTTCCAGGTAATTAAGTCTTTCT
The DNA here is from genome assembly GCF_011100685.1 of Canis lupus familiaris. Taxonomy (NCBI): domain Eukaryota; kingdom Metazoa; phylum Chordata; class Mammalia; order Carnivora; family Canidae; genus Canis; species Canis lupus. The sequence goes on from NC_049239.1 coordinate 29,049,795, forward strand.
ACCTTCATTACCGTGGGATCCTCACACGTGGTCTTCCGTAAGGCAAAGCCAGGGCTGGAGGGTGAGGGGCGGGTGACGGGAGTTTGGAGGGAACTGATGACTTAGGGATGCGCCTGAGTGGCCCCTGCCAAGGGCATTAGTGACTCCAGCTCGGTCACCTGGGTCTGGAGCGAAGGAGGCCTTGGTTTTCCCTTGGAGCTCGCGTGGGGCCAGCTCTGGGGAGCACGGGAGGCCGTGACACGCGCCCATGACCTTCCCAGCCCCTTTGTCACTGCCCTCTCCCATCTGGTCGCGTGTCTTTCCCCACCACTTCAGAGTCGCTGCCCAGCCACTAGGGTCACAGCTCTGCTCCTTTCTTCTCCGTCTTCTGCAGACAAAGCAGTCGTAATAGCCGGAGTGGCGTGTGGCGGACCCACAGGCTGGAGGGTCATTCAGTGATAGGCAGGAGTGACCCTGGTCCGTCCTGTGACATGGGCACACCTGGAAAGCACGACGCCAAGAGAGGGCAGCCAGACACCAAGGATGGGGAATGGCCACTAGTGGGGTCATGCAGGCGATGGAATGTTCTCCGCTGAGAGGTGGGGCGGTTGCCCAGGTGTGAGTAGACTGAGAACCACTGATTTGGGTGTTCCGGTGAGTGAATTGCGGGGCACGTGGGTTACATCTCAATACAACTTTTAGGCAAATCGTAATCATGGAAATAGTCAAAATTATTATAACCAGGGACACCTGGGTGGCCCAACGGATGAGCATCTGCCTTTGGCCCAGGGCATGACCCCAGGTCCCAGGATCAAGTCCCCCATCAGGGTCCCTGCATGGAGCCTGCTTCTCCCTCTGCCCGTGTCTCTGCTTCTCTGTGTCTCTCATGGATAAATAAAGATATTTTTAAAAATTATTATAACCATGTCATGTCTGCATGTGGCAAATATTTTTGCGTATGTTAATTTTGAATCTCCTCTTCCTAAAGATTTTCTTTATTCATGAGATGACTTTGCATTATCTACTGAACCCTCAAAATCACATTCTAAGGCCGCTCCCATGTTTATTCCCATTCTTTGAAACGAACAAACTCAGAGAGAAAGTGGATCTTCCAGGGCCCCACAGTTAGTACATGACAGAGTTAGGACTTGAATTTAGGACGTCTAGCTTCAGAATCCTGTCCTCTTAGTGACGTCCCCGTTCACATCCTACTGACAGCCTTCCTCTACCCTTAGATCTCTGTGATCTGGACACATGGTTGTAGAGACTGCACCCAGGTTTCTCCCTCACACGTATTTGGGTGTTTTCTTCTTTCCCTTTCATTTCTCCCCATCAGTGAGGTACGATTGGTACACAATACACAGGACTCCTTAAAGTGTACGATTTCATAAATTTTGACATCTGCAGCATCATGAAACTATCGCACAATCAAGATAATCAATATGATCTGGATAATAAACATATGCATCGTCCCCAAATGCCTCCTCATGTTCCCACATCCCCCTTACGACCTGATGCTCCTCCCTCCACTTGGTGCCAAGCCACTGCTCATCCTTTTCTGATGCTTACAGATTCGTTTTCATTTCATGGAGTTTTAGATCAAGGGAGTCAAACCATAAACAGTCTTTTTTGGTTGTTCAGATTCTTTGACCCAGCATAAGTATTCTCCTACTTCCCTGTTGTCGTGTGCCTACAAGTTTATTTGTTTTCATTGCTGTATAGTATTCCGTACATGAACATGCCACAGTTCTCTCTTATTCGGGGATTGGTGTGACATTTGGATTTTTTCCAGCTTTTAGCTGTTGCAGAAAGAAATACTACGAATACTGGTGTACAAATCTTTGTAGGGACATATCCCCCCCACTTTTTTTTGGCATAAATGCCTGGGAGTAGAATGGCTGAATCATACGGTAAGCCAAACTCTTTTTTTTTTAAACTGGCTGTGACATTTCACATTCCCACCATCACTTACCAACACTTTTTGCTCTTAGTCCTTCTAGTAGGTGTGTGGGGGTATGGTGGTTACAACGTGCCTTCTGCTAATCACTAATGGTGTTGAACATCTTTCAATGTGCTTATTTGCCATCTATATGGCTTATAATTTATTTACCATCTTTCTAGTATGGGTTGTCTGCATTCTTACTATTAGGTATTATGAGCCCTTTGTATATGCTGCTTATAAGTCTTTTATGAGATACGGGGTTTGCAAATATTTTCTTCCAGTCGGGAGCGTGTCTCTTCTTCATCTTAACAATGTCTGTCCCAGAGTTGAAGCTTTTAATTTTGATGAAGTCTAATTTATTATTTCTTTTCTTTTATGAATTATGTGTTTGGTATCATACCAGAAAGACCTTCCCCAAACCCAAGATCATAGAGCTTTCTCTCCTATGTTTTCTTCTATAAGTTTTATAATTTCACATTTTACAGTTAGGTCTATGATCCATTTGAGTTAACGTTTATATTTGACATGTGGTATGGACCAAAGTTCACAGCTTTGCATATGGACATCTAATTGTCCCAGCACTTCTTGCTGAAAAGACTATCCTTCCTTTACTGAATTATCTTTGTCAAAATTCATATATATATATACATACATATATATGTGTGCATGTAAGAATATTTATTACTTTCTCATAATCTTTGCCTATCAAAATCCCAATTTTCCTTCAAAGTCAAGTTTAGATGCCTCACACTCTAGAAAATCACCCCAAATTCTCTTACTTATGATACTTTGTATTCATGGTCAAGTAACAGGAAAAAAAAAAAAAAACACTTCTATTTTAACAATGATTATCTCCAGCTGTGGAATTTGAGATGATTTATATTTTGGCTAATATACTTTGTCAGTATTATCTGAATTGTCTACCATCAGCATTTATACTTCATAGAGAAAAAAATAATTTGATTTTATGTATTTATAGCATATACTTTGCCACACAGTTTCACATAGATTTTTTTTTTCTGTTTTGAGTAAATAAAATTGAGCTTAACTATTAGACATATAGATACACACACAGGAACACACACACACTTTATTGTCTCATATAACCACACACACACACAAAAAAAAAATCTCAGAAGAGAGTAGCCTCAGGCATGGAAAAATCTAGATGCTTAATAGCTAGTATGTGGAATCTATCACCACTAATGTCCTAGTCCTACTCTTCTCACTGCTCACTTTTTCCTCAGGCAGTCTCTCCTATGCAGAAATCTCCAAACCACTGCAGGCTTACATTACTTTGGCAATCTTGGGGGATGATGGGTGGCTCCTTCCCTACTGTCCTTGTAAAAAGGTTTGTGGCTGGCCTGCCTTGTTACGTGCTGTCTCACAACCAATTGTGCTGACTGATTGCTCAAGCCATTCCTCAATGAATAACCATATTAGATGGTCAGTCCTGAGTGTCTGAGGGTTATGTCTGGAGAAGATAAATTGAGGCACTATATGGAAGGAATAGCTAAAACATAGCAAAAAGTCTAAAGTAACCGATGTCTACTACTTTCCCATTTTTATATCATCCAAACAATCTGGTTACATAGATATCACCTAAATCTCAGGAATTTGGAATGGAGATTATTCAACTTCACTGTCATAGTTTTCTATAGCTGCTGTAACAAATTACCACAAGCTCAGTGGCTCAAAACAACACAAATATATAATCTAATGGTTCTGGAGGGGATACAAATCAAGGTGTTGGCAGAGTTGCCTTTCTTTTGGAGGCTGTGGGGGAGAGTCTGTTTCCTTGGCTTCTCCCAGTTCCAGAAACCTTGGCTTATGATCCTTTCCTCCGTCTTCACACATCTTCAGAGCCAGTGGTGTGGGATCTTCAAACTGCTCTCTCTGTAACTCGGACCCTCCTGCCTCCCTCTTCCAAGGATCCTTGCGATTATATTGAACCCACCTAGGTAATCCAGGATATTTTCCTCATCTCCAAATCCGGACTCATTCACACCCGCAAGGTCCCATATGCCACATATAGTAACAATTCCACAGGTTCTGGGGATTAGGATGTGGACATCTTCGGAGGGCCAATTGCGTTCAACACAGTCACAATGGGATTAGGTGGTAATGTTTTTTTATATTTTTATATTTTTTATTTATTTTATTTATTTTTTAAAGTTGAGTCTTTAAACCTTGTTTCCCAACTTGAAGATCAGTGTCTTTTCTCCTGTGTCACAACTGCATCATGGAACAGTGGTTGTGTATCAGCTTATCTAGATTTCACATTCTGGGAGATCAGGGAATTTCATCTCCCATAGCAAACAAATATGTGTGGGAGCGAGGGGTTGCTTTTTTTATTAAGACACAAGGTGGGGAAAAGTCGAATTTTACTTGTAACTTACATCATTCCACACTGGCAGTTGCCTCCTTGCCCCTCCCTCCTGATTAATAAAGCAATAGCGTAGATTTGTTTGCACCTCCTTTATTTGATAAATTCTGTTTCTAGCAGAAGAATAGAATTCCATCAGTAGGCAAATCACTTAATAGTTTTCAAATGACAACTATAATTCTTTCTCAGCTGTTCCTACATGTGCAAAGAGAAGCAGAGAACTAAGGCAGTTGTATGAATTATTTAAACAGTAAACCTCCATTGGCTCAATTACCTGATTATTTCAACAAGGATCTGGATTCGTTGTTAATTTTTTATTCTCGAAACTGTTCTAGTCTACTTTCATTGCCTTTATATAAGTCACTTATTTCTTCTATGTCTTAAATTCAACTTAATAAACATCACTTAACGAGTGACCACTATATGCCCAAAACTGTGCTCACATCTACGGTGGCTCAAAAAGACAGAAAACAAAGAATCTCATTCTCTGGGAGTTTTCGGCCCCCACAGGAGGGGTGATACGATTACACCAATAACTATACAGTCTGGCAGCAGGTAAAGGTCATGATTGGGATGCCAAAATGATGATAAAAGTATCTAGAGGGAGAGAGATCATTCGGTTGAGAAGAATCAGGGGAAACTCTGATAACAGAAGCATCCTGGAGAGTAGGGAAGAATTTGCAAGGCAGTGGTAGGGTAGGAGAATGTTGCTGTAGAGAGACATGCAAAGCAAGGAAACCTAGGACTAATCTCCAGAGCCATAAATTCTCTGATGATACCGGGGAATGAGAAGGTATAAGAAGGTCCCCAAAACTAAGAGACTGAAAGGAACAGTTTATGTCCAGCATCTAAAGGTGTCTAGTTTATTCATCCCAACTATCCTAGTAGTTTTCAACATGTTTGTTGTGAGGGGATGATGATTAGACAATGTCTGCAGATATTTTCATCTAAATGGGGGTGGGAGGCAAATGGGGGAGGGAGAGGGGAAGGTGATACTGCCATCTAGTGGGTAGAGGCCAGGGATGCTGCTAAATATCCTACAATGCACAGACCATGCCCCAAAACAAAAGACTTATATGACCCAAAATGCCAACTGGGCCACCGATAAGAAACTCTGCGATAACCTCACGAAGTTGTAGTATTATTTTTCTCATGTTACCAGATGAGGAAATTGAATGGGTTTTTTTGTTTGTTTTGTTTTGTTTTGTTTTGTTTTAGAACACAAATCTTGTCTGAGATCATTAAATGGTAAATGGCCTAACAAGAATAGGGCCACATTATAGGGCATGAGGAATGTGAATATATTTAAGTAACTCATGAGATGCTCTAGAATATGGGCAGGACAATCATGGGCACGACAGTTAAATGACAATGCAGGTGATGTACTAAAGCACAGCGCCTGGCACATAGTAAGTGCTCAATAAATGTTCCTTGCTGCTTTGAATGACAGCTTGTGCTTTCAGCGACAAGTGTGAGCGCCCCGTGAGCGGGGTAGGAGGGGCCCAGGGCTCTAGGTTGGCCTGGGACTAGGGCAGGTGTTCAGAGTCTGAATTGGAGAGAAAGCATGTGGCTGTAGAGGAAGGAATGCATGCAGAAATAAATGTTCCCCACAGAGAACCAGAGAGCCTGATGAGCCAATGAACGTGTTGGTACGTGCTGGGGGCGGGGGGGTTGTAAAGGTGACTCCGGTTTTGAGCATAATGAACTAATTTTCACCTCACTACCATGAAGTGGGCAGCTGCCACGTTAGGAGTTACTCTTCTCTCTTGAAACAGACAAACTGAGATGCGGAAAGGTAAAGCAATTAGTGCAAGGTCACACCACATTTTACGATTTCTTTAAACTTACAGAGAAGGAAAATGTGACCTTTTGGAGGATACAATGACTAAATCTTTATAGGGAAGATAAGGACAAAACGACATTTTTCTTTAATGATGCTTCCAAAATCAGCTTTAACAGTTATTTTGCTATGTATCTGTGTAGGTGAAAGTTACTTTAACCTCTCCCCAGGCATCCTGGCTGAAGGAGGTATGTGGAGGTATCACGGAAGAGTTTGCCCAACAGCATGGAGTGAGATTCTAGTCTCTTTGTGACACTGGCTGCTTTATTAAGAGATAGCCAGGTAACAGCGCATGGAAGAGAAGAGAACCAGTGGTCCCTGAAGGCTTGGGGTATTTACAAATGGTGGGATGCGCCCCCAGTTTGGAATGAGTACCCGATAGATGCCAGCAACTGGGCTAACGACTCACGTACATTATTTTGATTTAATCTTCCTAACTGTGTAGAGTACATATGACCACTGGTAGATGAGGTCTTTGAGGCTTGGGGAGGCCTAATGATTTACCCAAGGTCATACCCCGAGGAAGTAGCCGACCCAATACTCAAACCCCAAGCGTTGAACTCAAGTGCCCAAGCTTTTACCCATATTATAGATGTATGGCTAGAAATTAGAAACAGAAATTCTTCCTCTTTTTTTTTTTTTTTTTTTTTGTTTTTTTTGTTTGTTTGTTTGGTTGGTTGGTTGGCTTTGACAAATTTAAAGAAGACTGCACATGTGTGGTCATTCAGTTAAGCCCCACCTAAGGGTGAGGACAGAATGGCTGCTAAAGGAACAGCCTGCGTCCTTCTCAAATCCCCACCTTTACGCCTTATCAATGCTGTACAGTGGCTTCCAGGTCTCACTCTTACCGCATTAGCACTTCTGTCAAAAATTTGAATTCAGCATCTTCACTGTGCATTCTGAGTAGTTAAGATAACAGTGGACAAGAGAGGTGTCCCAGGAACAACACATTCCAGCTTAGGTAAACGACTCCACAGGTTTGTTGTTGTTGTTGTTGTTGTTGAAAAAAAAAAAAAAAAAAGACGATCAGATAAGCATTCTACTCAGAATTAAAATATGGCAATGTGATAGGTAGACATTGGGTGGATACTTCACCGGCTTGGGAGACATGGCCCGTCTTGAGTCCAGATCAAGGTCAGCGCCAGCAAAGAATGGAAAGGAAGCGTTCTAGGCCCAGGGAACAGCCAGGACCAAGATGCTACTGTTAGCACAGAAAGGAGGCCCCGTGAAGCTGGAGAAGCAGAGAAGCTAAGAGGGGGAGCTGATGATGTAAGATAGAGTTGAAGAAAGGCTATAAAAGGATGTGGATGCCAGGAATGACGTGGATCTCACCAATCAGTAGAAGGAATCTGAGTTTTCTCCCCAGTACAAGGAGATACCCTCAAGAGGATCTTGTGCTCTTCCACTCGGGGGACTAATGTTGGAAAGGTTATGGGATAGGGAGGATTGTAAAGATACCAAGAAAAACGGATTCTACTTTGAGTTTATCTGTTAATATTTCATACGAGTAAGAGAGAAAGTGAGAGAACCCCCAAACCCTTTCAGTAGCTTCATTTATATCTGAAAGGCCCATTTTTGACACTTCAATCAATCAGTGGGCACCATTAATCTGCATATTGTGTTACAAGAAGCTGCCTTTCTTCTCAATTTTCCTTTTCTTTTTGTTCTTCTCAGGAAATTAATTCATGTCATTTCCATTTGAAATCCCGTGGCATTTGACTGCACAGGCACTTAGAGGCACCCTTCTATGACTTGAAGCGCAGTGTAATGGCATCGCTTGTCAGCAGCGCTGCTTTCCATCTTAAGGAAAAAGAGTCTGGCCCCTAAAGATACATATAGAAAATGGCTTGATACATGACTGTAGGTGTGGGGGGAGGGGGGCGGGGGGGGGGCTTCAAAAGAGTTGTCTTTGGTGACTGATGGCTGGCAATTTGGTTCTTAACATTTTCCCAGTGTTGGGTTTTGCTGTGAATGGAACATTTGAACAAGTGTTTATAAGATGTCATCGATTTCACTTTAGAAATTTTGCTTTCTAAAAAGGCTCTACTTGGAAACTTTGGGAGCATTCTCTGCAGTTTAATAGTCTGACACGCTGATTTGTTTTAGGAAAGGTTGAATAATGTCAATCACACTGTTCTGTTGATCTGCGCGGAAACACTTCTCAAGGCAGACATATTCCGATAAAAGCATAAAATTTAAGAGTCCTGAGGGCACCTGAAAGGCCATCAGTGGAGGCCACAGACTTCAACACCTTTCATCTCATTAACATGAATAAATATACGGTGGCCTGACACAGTGTTCCCGAGTATTTATTTTACCAGATATTTACCGTTCAAACATCACCAAATAAAAATTAGGAAAAAGGAAATTATAGTTGTAAAAATATAGGAAAGAATCACAACTTGAAGATATTTGCTTTCAATTCAACTAATTAATAGGACAAACCTACTACATTGCCCTCACTTGCCTCATTTTGCCATAGTGGGCCGGTGGACCCTTAATCAAGGGCAATGTTTGCAATTGCCTTGTCCAAACTAAGCCTGCCTTAGAGACCCACCCACAACCACAGGCTGTGCTTGAGCAGCTCCAGTGACAGTTTTACCTGGCAGCCCGTTCCCTGTTCAGAGAGCTTTATTTTTAGGAAGTGCTTCATTATACTGCAGGAAGTTATGTATAGTCTCCATCTAGAACATCACACATTTCCATACACATACACAAATGAGCAAACAACAAGCATGCCCATTAATGAAATTTTGTAGATTCTAACACTTGGCATGTTTTATACCGATCTCCTCCTCTCTAATTCCAAAGCTGTTGCCTTTGTTTGCATCCTCACAAGCTCCCATAGTTTCCAAATTGCTCTCCTAGGTCTGCTTGTTCTCCAATTCATCTGCGTAATGCCCCTTGAAATGTCTTTTGAAAATCCCAAACTTACCACGTTACTCCTTAACTTAATGTCTTTCGATGATACCCCTTTGTTTTTTGGATGAACTCCTTCCAACACACACACACACACACACACACACACAATCCTTGATCTGGCCGCTGTAGGATCTTGACATTTCGTGGCATTTCAGCTCTTTCCCTGCCATACATTCTCCTTAAGCTTCGGCCCTAACATATTTTCGGTTCACCTAACATACAGACAATGAATGTTTGTCACGTTCTAACTGAGGTCTTCACGATTCCAACCTTGCTGCTCTTGGCCCTACTGCATGGTCTGGGATCAAGCATATCCTCTTTCAGAGTATACGCTTACCCTTTCTAAAAATGTAAGCACCTCTGAGGAATAATGAAAAGTTGTTAATACTTTGCCCAGTGGTAGCCTACAGAACCCACTGAAATCGGTACTCGGTGAAAATTTTGTTAAATAAGTGAATGAATTGGTTTAGATTGAATTAAATTGTTAATTAGCACCTATTTGCAAATGTGTTTATTTTGTGTGTGTGTGTGTGTGTGTGTGTGTGTGTGTGTGTGTTTTCCTGGAGAAGGGAAATACCTATGATTGAGGCCTTAGGCTTATATAAGGATGAATAAAAAAGGAAAAGACACCCAAAGGGGGAGGGGGGTAGTTCTCTTCAAAGATAAAAGCTTTGTTCCAACATCATAATTTGGCCACCTTCTAACTCTTGAGATTAAAAAACAAACAAACAAACAAAAAAAAAAAGAATTGAGAATAGAAAAGGTGGGAAAATTCAGTGGACTTTTTAATGCAGCCACTAAAATAAGAATAACAACAAAATATTTGGTTTTGAGTAATTGTTATTAAAAGGTAAAATAGGAAAACACATTTCCATGCAGCATCATTTGTTTTCTGTATCTTTGATGTTCTCCCCACCTTTTTGGGATATAATTGACCGATAACATTGTGTGACTTTAGGATGGACAGTGTTATGATTTGACACATTGTGAAAGGACTATCACGGTAAGGTAATACCTCCATCACTCGCCTCAGAATTACCTTTGTTGAGGAGGAGGGTGAGGACTTTAAGACCTACTTTTTCAGCAGCTTCCAGGTCGTTAACCACAGTCACCATTTGATTGATCCCTGAAACTTCTTCATCTTATAACCAGATGTTTGTGCCCTTTGAGGAAGTTTGTACCCTAATTCCCCCAGCCCCGAGCCCCTGGCAACCACCACATTATTCTCCTTTTCTAGGAGTTCAGCTTTTACAGGATCTCTTTCTCTAACTTACTTCACTTAGCATAAGGTAAAATAATTAGCATAATCAGATGGACTTCAAGATCCAACTGTGTTGTCAAAAATCTCCTTCCTTTTCTTTTTTTTTTTTTAAGATTTATTTATTTATTCGGAGAGAGCGAGAGAGAGGCAGATACACAGGCAGAGGGAGAAGCAGGCTCCATGCAGGAAGCCTGACGTGGGACTCGATCCCGGGACTCCAGGATCACACCCCGGGATTCAGGCGGCGCTAAACCGCTGCGCCACTGGGGCTGCCCAATGTCCTTCCTTTTCATGGCTGAATAATATTCATCTCTATCTTCTGTAGTGGCTGCACTGATTGATAGTCTCACCAACAGTGTACAAGAGTTCCCTTTTCTCCAAACTCTGGACAACACTTGTTACCACTTGCCTTTTTTTTTTTTTTTAAGGGATTGAATCTAATTGAGTTTAAATTGCTTTTTGGTTTGTTTTTTTGTTGTTGTTTTGTTTGGTTTGGTTGGTTGGTTTTTTTTTTGTTTGTTTGTTTTGGTTTGGTTTGGTTTGGTTTGGTTTGGTTTTTTTTGGAAAGACGGATGGGGAGAGGGGCAAAGGGAGAGGCAGAGAGAGAATCGCAAACAGGCTCCATGCCCACCGCACACAGCCAGTTATGGAGCTCAATCTCACGACCCTGAGATCATGACCTGAGCCAAAATCAAGAGTTGGCCGCTTAACCAACTAAACCACCCAGACACCCTTATCTCCTGTCTTTTTGAGAATAGCCACTCTAACAGGTGTGAGACAGTATCTCACCTTGGTTTTCATTCACATTTCCCTATTGATTAGTGATTTAAGCATCTTTGCATGCACCTGTTGGCGATCTGCTGTCTTCTTTGGAAAACATCTATTTAGGTCCTCTGCAATGTGGCATAGTTGTTATTTTAGGGGAAATATGAATTACCACAAGACTTTTTTAAACTTTTACTAAAAATCCTTTTCAGGAAGATTGTCAGCTGAAAGTTGTAGTAAAATGTCAAAGCCTCAATCACTTTACCAGTTACCCAGTGTTCAATCCATTCAATAAGACCACAGTTCCATGACGTGTCTTACAATCATCATCTGCCACAGGGGTACTTATTTTACATCCCATTTCCCCTATAAAACTCATACAGTTGTGGATGGCTTAAAAAAAAATCTGTGTAGTGAATCAAAGGATTCTCAACTCCCTCCCATTTTGAAAGTTGAGTCTGAGTACCATTTCTATATATATGCTTATTTTTGGTGGTTAGGGAATTCTTTCGTTCAAATGATAAAGGTGTTTGAATTTTCCTTGTAAATTCAACAGATTATTATTTTTTTTCAAATCTGCAGCTTCTCCCAGTCATTCACTTTCCTCAAAAATGCTGTGTATGTTAGAAACCTGGACATTTAAAAATGCAGATTGTTTCACATTATTTGAATCACGTGCCGCTAAATCAGCTGGAGGCCTAGAATCACAGATGTGCTAATGCATCTTCAATGTGAAGAGAACTGACTTTTGAAATCTATGCACTTCATTTCCTGAAAACACAATAGTAATATGGTGGGGGAAACAAGGCTATCATTTCTCGAATCTGCACTGCATGGCTAATGCTGAAATAAAGTGACATTCTTTAGGAGTTGTTTAGTCTCGAGTGCTGATTTAGCTAGATAAAATGCAGCTGTCTTCTCAAATTACACAACTGGATTCACACCATCTACTAATTCCTGGTGGAGTTTTAAAGATACCTTTATGGCCAATTTTCTTCTCGGTGCTAGGAATCCTAATTTAGACAGTACAAAAATACCACCATGTAGTTTCTATGCACAAATCCCATCTCCCTTAGAAACATTTGATAAAGGAGACTGTGTTTTACAAGTGCTTGGGTCACCATTTAAAAAAGGATTTCTGAAATGTAATTGGGTCTAAATTGATTTAGAATTGGTTGCCAAATTGTCATACAATTGTCTCTGTCGGTTTTCTTATTACCTTAAGTCACGCCTACAACTTGTCATGTTGCCTAGACAGTCTGAGAAAGGAAGGGTCCTCCCTAAGATGCTCCCTTTCACTAGTGCTCTTCCTTCCCAGATATCATTTGCTCCTGATATTCTCGAAGAAGGAACCTTTTAAGATTTCTTCCAAAATCTGAACTCTCTTGATCTCTATATGGCATCTAATATTCTGATCATCTCTTCCATGGCTGAGTACTTAATTTAGCTCATCTTTAATCCTGCTAATCATTGAACCACAATTTTTTTTTTTTTTGGTAGAATGCACCCTATCCCTTGTTCTCTAGCTGCAAAATGGCAAACCCACATCCATCAACTGTGTGCTAACATTCATGAAGCTCTTCACCCACTTAGATTTCCTATTTGTAAAGTCCTCTGGGATTGCCAACAGTCCTCACGAATTGCATCCTCTGCTCCCCCCAGCTCTTTACACTTAGTGCTGGTAAAATTCTGTCCATATTATGTCATCGTTGCTCATAATTGGCATGCCTACTATTTACCCACTTTCCTCACCCAAGTAGACAGCTCACTCACTCATCCATCAGTCAAAATGTTGTAAGAGGCTAAAGGGCAAGGCACTTTGCTAAGTAACATGGATACCATTAAGTGTTAAAATAACCAGTTCTACAAATTGACTGATACTGTATTTTTCCCCACTCACCTGTACAGTTATTTTTGTTTTCCTTATTTATTTCTAATAGTTATTTCTAAGAAATAGTTACATATTTAAAATAGGAATCCTTTCTCCTATGCATTGTGGAGAGTTTCCCCACTGTGGTTTTCTGTTGTCCATGCGGAACATATTTTCCACCTTATTGTTTCTTTTTCAGAAGCTTCCTGGCACTAGAGATAGGGTGGCCCAGGTAAGAAGAAAGGGCAGTGGCAAAGGGTCCGCAGAGGAACCTGAGAGAGGTCTCCTAACGTAATATAGTAAAAAAAGAGAATCGGGCAGACGTTGAGCCATTTTTGATTAGCACCAACAGACGTGATCAGGGCAGTGGGGGCAGTTAGTGGCGACTTTCATAATGTATGACACATGTTAATGCCCATCTGTTAAATAACTGACTAATTGAAGGATCCCTTATGCAGAGAATTTTCTGTCCTATAAATCCCAGTCATTGTTCAGGAAATTTGTTATTTGTAAGGGATAGAAATTGGGGTTCATTGCAGTGACCACCCTGATTCTTCGCTCTCTTTTGTCATGTAACCTTACCGTGGCCCCCCATTAGGGGAGGATGACCTGTCCCATTCCTTGACAATGGGCTCAACTAAGTGATTTGCTGTAGCCAACAGAAAGTCAGCAAATTTGATTCATACAGAAGGATGAAAACGTACCCGTGCCTTTCTGCTTCCTCTCTTGGACTTCTGTTGCCAAGAAATTCGCTTAGGCCAAGCCGATGAAGGGAGAGAGACATCGGGCGTGGAGCTGAGTTGCCCCAGCGACCCCAGCCGAGCCCATTTTAGATCAGCTAACAGTGAACCCAGCCAAGATCAGGAGAGCCGCTCAACCAATCTCTGACTGACCTAGAAAGACTCATGAGAAATAATAAATGATTGCTGATTTCAGCTACCAGGTTTGGGGATGGCTAATTATGCAGCAACAGCTAGCCGATACAGAAGTTAGAATTCTCTGATTAAATTATTGTATTAGTTTTCGGTTAGTAATTGCAGTAAGCACCTCGTCTTTCTAACGTTTTGTGTGCCGTAGTGAAAAGAACATCCGGCAAGAGCCAAAAGACATGCATGCTTCCATTGCCTAATGTCACAGTCTTAGATATTTATTCATTCAACTCTGCACACAATATTAGAGATAACAACAACAACAACAACAAACCCTCTCGTTAAATCAATCATGCTTTAGGGGGAGAATACAGACATGAGCAAATCATTTCCACCCGGTGCTATAGGTAATAATAGGAAGTATCTGTTATAACCATGATCTCTGAGGTGAAATAACCTGAGTTAAAAATACCGCCTCCATCACCACCTGGTTGCTCCTATTTAACCTCAACTCTACTTTCATTATCTGTAAGATGGGATGGGGGAAAGAATTATACCTACTTCACAAAGTTGTTGAGAGGATTGCATGAGTTGATATCTGTAACATACTTAGAACATACTTTGAACTTGGCACTCATAAACTATCATTAAATGCCAGTTATTGCTAAAAAAAAAAAAAAAAAAAAGTATGAAAGCACTAAAAAGGGATGCCTGAGTGGCTCAGTGGTTGAGCGTCTGCCTTCGGCTCAGGGCGTGACCCCGGGGTCCTGGTACCGAGTCCCACATCAGGCTCCCTGCATGGAGCCTGTTTCTCCTTCCCCCTATATGTCTGCCTCTCTCTGTGTCTCTCAGGAATAAATAAATAAAATCTTAAAAAAAAAAAGAAAGAAAAGAAAAGAAAAGAAAAGAAAGAAAGCACTGAAAAGTAAGACTCCATGGGGTGGGAGCTGGGTGGAGCTGGAGCCACTGTAGAAACAGAAACCTACAAATGTGCTTGGACTTGAGTATCTGTATTTCAAGGAGCAAAGAATGGATGACTACTAGGATGTCTTGTAGCTCTGAAATACAACATTCTTGTCTAGCATAACATTTTGGCCAGTATGACACATGCAAGAAGTTCCCACTAAATACCACATTTTATCATGGAAGTAGTTCTCAAAAGAAGCTGGTCCAAAGAGGTTAATTCACATGTCATCACGTGTGACTATCGAGGCAAGTTTGGTGTGATTATCACAGGACGGTCTGGGCCTTTCCCATCGACTCGGAGGTGAAAAGGGACGACGTGTTCCCAGAATTTATAACGTAAAGACCCAAATCATAAGTATGTATCGTGCTTGAATAGAGCAGCTTGAAGCCTGTTAAATCAAGTTAATAAACACCGCAGGCAACATCTGTATTTTCTCAATGTTGAAGCAGAGTGACTGAATTCCTTCTATTTGCTATTTTGTATTTCTGGTTACAAGATGCTGTCCTCTGCTGTCTGCTGAAGATTACACCAGGTAGAGTCACCAGCACACAGTGAAATAACACGATGGTTTTGTTTCACCGACCATACAGCCTACAAATCAGGGCTGGAAAACAAATAGAGAATTCTGTACATCCTTCGATACACCTGCCCTGTCAGCGCCACGTTCCTCTTCTCCAGGGTCCTCTCGTTTTAATGGCACTTGTCCTGTCCAAGTGTTTGGTAACCCCGACGTGCTCCCTGGAACTGTGACCGCGTTACCGACCCCATTGCCCATCGGGCGATCACTGCCTCTGAACGAGCTCTGATCGGGAACTTCACTTGCACATATACCCCATCACCGTCCACAGCACCTGGTAACTTCCACTGAATAAGTCTCTACATTCATGTCACGTCCAGTAACAGTTTAGTCTGCGTGTGTATGTGTGGCAGCTTGTTTGCTACTTATTTCAATTCTCTTTGAGCAAGATCACTGGGTGACAAATGTGGCAACTGCATTTCCCCACAGGGTTCCACATTCACCTGTGGGGCTCCGAGCTGAACACCAGGGCCTGCACGCCTGTGGCTGCTTACACGTATCCCCCATACCGTCCAGCAGCAGCAGCCAAGCCGGGAGAATTGGCAGCGAGTAGATCTGGGTTCAGGACCTGCCTGTGCCATTTACGGAGTGTGTGGCTTTAGCGTCACTTGCCCCAGCTTTCAAATCTCCCAAGGGGTTGTTTGGAGTTTTCAATCAGCTGATGTGTGCGGGACGTCAGCAAAAGCCCATGCCCTGAGGATGCCGGGTAATCCCTGGATCAAAAAATTGAAAACCACGTGACTGATGCAAGCTCCTAGGGTGTGACATGGAAAAAGAAATTGTAGCTGCCGAATGGGAAGCTACATAGGAATGGGAAGGCTTTCCTTTCTCCTTTTGGCTAAACAGCACTGATCCTTCCCTGCTGCTTTGTTTGATAGATTAATTCATTGTGAAAGCCTTTAAAGACGTCTGGTAGGTAGCTAATAATCAGCTTTGAACAACAAATCATTGGCCTTTCCCTTGCTGTCAAAGTCTCTAAAAAAGAAAATTTGCATTTCAAATGGCTTCTGGTTTCCTTCAGAACCAGAGGGTAGACTCCTTTGAAGCCATCTAGAGCAACTAGTAAGTGTGCTTTTTAATGGTTTATTAGTTGATAAACTGTAATTGACATATAAGGGCAAGAGCTTCAAAAGACAAAGTTCTAGCCAACTGCTCACTAATGTCTTAAGTCGATCAATACAGCAATTCGTTTAAAAAGAGAGGCAATGCCATCACGCCTCAACAAGTTCACCTGTTGATGAATTTATAACTCCACCAAAGCTCTCCCAAAAGATGGGGAAGTTATAATAAATCACAATCCGTGGGTAAAGAAAGGCCTTTCCCCTTGCACATGCTGACATTTAAGACACATATTGGGGCATGTGCTTAGTACCCAAATAAATGCATAGATGTAGCTCTATTCTAAGTGTCCCAATGCTAGTTGAGAAAATATCCATGTACTATAAAGGGAACGGGGGGAAAAAAGAACATTTGGTGTGAACTTGGATATGCCTCTGATGTTCCCTTAGCAAAAAAAAAAAAAAAAAAAAAAAAAGGCCTAATGGCATCTCTCCTTATGATTAACTCACTTGGTTTAAAAGTGTCTTTCGGCCAAGTACATATTCTGATCTCTCAAAAAGGGAGAAAACCAGCACAAAGATGATGGGCGGGGGAGCCTGGAGCAGGTGCATGTTTGCCCATCTCGTCCTCCCCGTACACTTCTTTACTGGAGAACGAGTAGCTGGCGGAGAAAGAAAGCAACAGGAATACAGGGCTGGTGTTCTGCGGGCCCCTCGGGCTTCCTGAGATGGCCCCGTGAAGGGGAAGTGTGCCCCTTCGCCCCCCCCACCCCACCTGACCCCTTCCCAGGACCTGATGGAAAAGCCCACAGCTGGGAGCAAGGCTGCCAGGATTGAGCTGTCCAGGGAAGGCCCCTGTGCTGACACGGCCTCCTGCCCCAGAGCCCCCTCCTGGCGCCTTCCCGGCCCCTCCTGGTCCCCTCCTGGTTCCTTCCTGGTTCCCTCCTGGGTTCCCGGGATGAGTGCATCCTGGGCAGCACGCCCGTGGGCCCTCACCTGCTAGCAGCCCGCCTGCCAGGGGTGAGGGGGGTGGGGTGGAGTGGGGTGTGTGTGGGGGTGTGTGTCTCCTGCCCCCCACTCGAGGCAGGGACCCTTGAGTGTGTGCTGACCCTGAGATCCTAGTGGGGACCTGGTTTCTGCGCCTTCTCCGTCCATCTGGGTCCCCTTCCTGGTTCCCGGGATGAGCGCGTCCTGGGCAGCAGGTGCGGTGGGCCCTCACCTGCGAGCAGCCCACCTGGTGGGGTGTCTCCTGACCCCCCCCACCACCACCGAGGGCAGGGGCCCTGTGTGTGCGCCGACCCTGAGATCCTAGCGGGGACCTGGTTCCCTCCTGGTTCCTGGGATGAGCACATCCTGGGCAGCAGGTGCCGCGGGCCCTCACCTGCTAGCAGCCCACCTGGGGGGTGTCTCCTGCCCCCACCCCGAGGCAGGGGCTCTGAGTGTGCGCTGACCTGAGATCCTAGTGGGGACCTGGTTCCCTCCTGGTTCCCTCCTGGTCCCCTCCTGGTTCCCGGGATGAGCGCATCCTGGGCAGCAGGCGCACGGGCCCTCACCTGCGAGCAGCCCACCTGGGGGTGTCTCCTGCCCCCGCCCCGTCCCCCCCGAGGCAGGGGCCCTGGGAGTGCGCCGACCCTGAGATCCTCGCGGGGACCCGGTTTTTGGAACAGACGAGAGCCCCGCGCCCCCGCCCCCGCGGCTCCGCGCCCCGCCGTTCCCGCTGCGCCCTGCAGGTGGCAGCGCCGCCCCACGCTCGGGCCCCGCGCGCCCGCGGCCTCGGGGTTCCCGCGCGCGGCCAATCAGCGCCGGGATGACGGGAGGTAATGGGGTGACTGTGTCCCGCTGGGCGGCAGCCGGGGCCGGGGACCGGGAGGACAGGGCCGAGGCGGGAGCCGGGGCGGGGAGCCGGGGGCGAGGCGGGACCGGGGGGGGCGCAGGGCCGGGGGAGGGGGGGCGCGGAGCCCTCGGGGCGCGGGGGGCGCG
This sequence comes from Canis lupus familiaris, assembly GCF_011100685.1. Lineage (NCBI taxonomy): Eukaryota > Metazoa > Chordata > Mammalia > Carnivora > Canidae > Canis > Canis lupus. The sequence goes on from NC_049239.1 coordinate 29,068,211, forward strand.
GAGGGGGCGCGGAGGGGGCGCCCCGGGCACGCGTGTCCCCGCCGGGCCCCGCCGACACCCGCCAACTTGTGGCTCCGGGAGGCGCGCGGCGCAGCGGGGAGCGAGCGCGGACCTGCGGGCGCCTCCGCCGGGGATGCCGCGAGCCAGCGACCGCTTAGGGACCCTCTTCTCTTTCATTCCTCCTTTCTTTTTTCCCCCCCTTTTTTTTTTTTACCATCCCTATTTGTTTTTGCATTTTTAATTCCACATTTTTAATGTTAATGTCACATTTTTTATTTTAATATCCTTCATTCCTTTTTTCCCCTATTCCCTCCTTTTTTTTTCCTTCCTCCCCCCCCCCCACCGCGCACCCTGTCGCTCTCTCTTTCCTTATTATGATGATTTTGTGAATTTGCCTCCCTCCTCCCTCCTCCTTCCTCCTCCTCCCTCCTCCCCCTTCCCCTCCCTCCCTCTCCCTCTCTCCCTCCCTCGGCCTTCCCCGTGGGAAATCAAAGCCCCCTTGGAACTCCCCCCGCCCCCCGCACCCCGGATGCGCTGCCCGCCGGCGGAGGAGGAGGCGGGGGCCCCCCGCGACCGCGCGCCCCCGTGAGCCCGGCCGCCCACGTGTGCAGGTGCACCTGCCACCTGCAGGACCCGCGCCCGCGCCGGGGTCACGGGGGGGCGCGGCCCGAGCGCAGCGCTGCGCCCCGGGCCTGGAGAAACCCAAGAAGAAGAAAGGAAGGGGGGAAAAAAGTAGCTGCCGGGAGGGGAGGGGAGGGAGGGGAGGGGGCGGCGCGGGGCGGGAGGGGAGGGGAGGGATGCTCGCTTCTTGACAGCTGACGGAGCCTGGAGCTGCTCCGCCGCCACCTCGGCCCCCGCCCCCGCCCCCGCCCCCCGTTTAACGTGAGATTATGAAATTGCAGAGGCGGCGGAGGGAAGGAGACGGGCTCTAGCCGGGACCCGGGCGGCGGAGAGGGAAGGACGCTGGCTGGCCCGGGGGCTGGCACCGAGAACCCAATTGCGCACTGGGTTGTGATGAGAAACCTAATCAGATCTTTGGAGAGGGGCCCGGCCTGGAGGCTGGCGACCGGGGGGAGCTGATCCCCAGGTTCTTCGGAGGGGGAGCTGGGAAGAGCAATCCACCATGTAACCGGAGACTTTTTAAAAAAAATATATTTTTTATTTATTTTTTTTTAATTTTTATTATTATTATTATTTTTTTAACCCCCCTTTTGGTGGCGGTGGCGCTTGGGTGCCTTGCAAACATGAAGGATGCGGGACGCAGCTCTCTGTTGGACCCGAACGCAGTGGATGGACTGATTGTGCAAGAGAAGCGGAAGAAGGGAGCTTTTCCTTGCAAGACCTGGATCCTAACACAAACGTGTGTGTGCGCGCACAGGGAGCCTCGGGGAATGCAATAAGCCAGTGTCAGACCCACGGGGCTTGGTGTGCTCTGACATACATAAATCATAATAAAACAGCCGTGCCTCCCCCACCCTCCCCCTTTTCCCCAAAAGGATGATTGGAAATGGAGAACGGAGGATCCACAAAGGAAAAAGTATGTTCGCTGTTCTCTATCAAGGAGAAAGTAAGCCAAGGAGATTATTTTCGGAATTCAAAGTTTGGGGCTTTTTTCTTTCTTTTCTTTTTTTTTTTTTTTTTTTTTTTTTTTTTTTTAGGAAAGTGAAGACCTGCTATGGTGGCGGTGTTTTCTTTCCTTTTTTGAATTTCCCACAAGAGGAGAGGGGATTAATAATACATCTGCAAAGAAATCTCGGAGAAGAAAAGTTGACCGCGGCAGAATGAGGCATTGATTGGGGGGGGTGGGGGGGAGAGAACCCAGCAGAGAGCACAGTTGGATTTGTGCCTGTGTTGACTAAAATTGATGGATAATTGCAGTTGGATTTTTCTTCATCAACCTCCCCCCCACCTTTTTTTTTTTTTTTTTTTTTTCTTTTTGGTGTCAAGATCATGCGTTTTCGCTTGTTCTTAACCACCTGGATTTCCATCTGGATGTTGCTGTGATCTGTCTGAAATACAGTGAGTGATCCTTATTTTCTTATTTTATTGATGAAGAAAATGCCCATTCGTTTAGCGTTCCCGGTTCCTTTATCCCCTCACCCCCTTTAGTGTGATTTTTAAAGACCTGACTTGAAGGGGTTGGGGTGGGGGGGATGGGAGGGGAGAGGGTGGCCCAGGCGTTTGTTCCATCAGGTTGTGCTCACCAGTGAGCCGGTTTGCTATAATGATGCAGGTTGTCTGCATCCTGGGCAAACGCCTTTGCAATCGTTCATCAGAAAAAAAAAAATCTCCCCAAGAAAGCCGCTGCAGTGTGGGGTGCCTGTGCTGAGTGATTGACACTCTAGAATGCGTTTAAGTTGCATGGCAGCCCTGGAGTTGGAGGCACAAATGTTTAGCCATTGGAAATCGAAGGGACCCAATTTAAATTTCATTATCCAACCTGACATTGCAGATCAACCGAATGTATTAACACAAAAATATGATAATAAACCAGGCTGGGGAAGGCTGGCTTCTGGCGGGTGGGTGGATGGAGGGAGGGAGAGTGGGCAGGGGGGAGGAAATGGTGGAGAGAGGTGGCTGCACTTTCCTCTCTCTCCCTCCCTCTCTCTCTCCCTCTCTCTCTTTCTCTCTCTGTCTCTCTCGTGCATACAGATGCTCAAATGTGGTCTTCGGATGACCTAGGTTCCCACCAGTGCTAAGAACGGGCGGGAGGACCCACTTCTTTTCAACCCCACCTCCCTTCAAACCAACCACTTCTTTGGAAGCAGAAAGGCTGCACAGAGATGGAAGGTGGCTTGGGCAGTTGGCTTGGGTTTTGCCAGAAACCTCCCCAACATCCCCAAGACAGGGCTCTGGAGGAAAGGCAGACATGTAGTGTCCTGTGGTAACTTAGACAAGCGGCTGAAGGAAAGGTCCGTATGTCGGTGCTTCTCATGTGCCAGCTTTGTCTTGGAGGAGAGAGAGAGAGAGAGAGAGAGAGAGAGAGAGAGAGGCCGATAAAGAAAAATAAGAGAAGGCTGAAAAGGCTTAGAGAGCCCAGGGGCCTGGAGGGGCCTGGAGCATCACCCCTCTTTCCGTCTTCTTCCTTCCCCATGGCTTCCAGGGTCAGGGAGCTGGCTGGCTGGCTGGCTGGCTTCCTTTTCCTAACAGAACTCCTCCTCTTCATCCTTCTCTATTCCTCTCTGGGGCCTTCTGTCAGAGTCGTGGACTCACATAACTTTAGAGCCAGAGGACTCCTTGGAGACCTCACACCCATAAAACCAGGAAACTGAGGCCTAGAGATGCCATAATTCTGACCTGCAGCCCAACCTTGGGAGACAGGTAACTCACGGGATCCTTAACCAGCAGACGAAAGTCAGTCTGGGATCCAAGCTGGACAAGAATCAACCATACACAGCCTGGCTCCTTCTGTCCCCACCGCTGCCATTTTTATCCAGAAGGGTCAAGGAAGGGGCCTGTCCTGAGAGCTTGAAATAAACTCTGAGCGCTCGCTCTGGACCTCAAGAGCAGCCCATCTCCAATATCCGTATGCTTTGACTTGTTTTAAGCAGCAGAGCTCAGATGTTTTAAGTAGCAGAGCTCAGATAACCCTAGTTTTAACACTAAAAAAAAAAAAAGAAAAAAAGAAAAAAAAAAAAAAGCCCCAACTCGGGCATATCCCAAAGGAGATAAGAGGCAGACACCTCCTGGGTCCCTCCACGGTGTTGGGCACATTTAATCTGGTGAGTGGTGGTCCCTGGAGAGCCATTAAGCACCTCGGAGTTAGATTTATATTAGAGAAGTGATAATAGAAACCAGAAACACCCTGCTAAAAGCCTCTGAGTCTGTCCTCACACTCACATCATCTATTCTTATCCTTTTCATTACTCCTTAACCAGCCTACAGCTGAGCACTTCTTTAATTTATTTTTCTGGGCACATGTTTCCTGTTGGGACACAGATGGGGCAACACATTTATCAACCTATGAACATAATCGCGCAGGATTATTTTTATTTTTTTCCGCTCCCCCGAGCTCCTTGCAGGCTATCGCCGACCTTAGGATCCCTTGCAGGTTTGTGTGTGTTTGTTTGCTTTTTTTGTGGTTCGTTCTGGTTTTTACGTGGCCACGGGGAGGTCTCTGCTCGCGATCACAGATTGACTCAAGTTCTCTCAAGTTGCTGTTAAGTTGCAACGTAGCACAGCTGACAAACGGAGAAAGAAAACAGTGCTCTGATGTTTTTTTTTTTTTTTTTACTGCTCAGCTCTGGACTTCACGTGGGAAACCCACGCAGTCTTGCAGTCAGCCTGGCGTCTGCCAATCAGTGGAGGTCTGTCTTTCTTTTCCTTCCTTCCTTCTTGCCTTCCTTCCAGCCACCCTTCCTTCCTTTTTTGAATTCAGATGTCTTCACCGCTACTCCAGTTAGACCTCCCAGTATGTTCCTCTGCTAAACGTTGTCAGCTCCCCTCAGCCCCCCGCCTCCCCCTAACACCAGTGGGACACGTGCAAACGTCTCCGGGAAGGAGAGGGAAGGAGGGAAGGGCTGGTGGGCGTGGGGGATGGAGAGAGGAGAGAGAGAGGGGGTACAGGTATGTTTAAGGTTGTGGGCTGAAATGTGTCCTCCCACCCACTGCCACCTAACATGTTCTGTGGGGCTAGAAGCTGATGGAGCATCTAGGGTGGCATCATGCTTTGTGCACCTGGTTAGCGACCCATTGCCCAGCTGGGGGGCGGGGGGGGGGGGTGGCTAGCTCCTTTCCTTTGATGTGCAGAGTTGGCCCAGCGTGTTAGGCAACTTGCTGGAGGACTGAAGGAAGAGTTTGGAGCAGGCCAGACCAGTAAAGTTACCCCATGGCAGCTCATTCCAGGGCCAAGCCCGGTGCCCGACGAGCGGCCTTTATGAATAGGGTGGTGGGTCGTATACTTGGATTCTGCGGAGGCCGTAGGCCCGGAAAGCTGCTCAATTTTGCAAGTTTTGAAGTTACTTTTTCAAATGCCCCCCCCCCCCAACTCTGCTTTCATCGCTGCACGCCCTCGGGGCAACAGCAACTTGAATTGCTCCCGACACTCAGTTTTCTCATCTCTCTAATGGGAACGATAATGTCAACAAATTAGAAATTGTTTTGTGAATTAAGAGCAACGTTACGCAAAGCCCCGAGTGTCATAGGCCCTCTAAGGAGGGCTGTTGGTTCTGGTTGGTCTCGGATCCGTTTGGCTTAACTTCCTGGGAACTAGTACAGACTGGCTGAGCCCTTTACCAGTCCTAGTGGTTACACTTGAGCCCCAGGGAATGTGCCACGGACCTTACAGGAGTGGCCACATTCCTCTTTTGATGTCTTATCAGGACAGATTGGCTGCAATATTATCGTTTTAGATATGAAATGCTGCTTCAGGCCAGTAGCTGAAAAATCAGGATTTTTCTCCTTAATGAAGCCTGAATCTCAGCAAAAGTAATACTGGAGGGAGATTTTAGGGGAAAATAATGCTGTTGTGTATACTTTTGGTCTAAAAGTTGCGTATGATGGCTCCTATATATTAAATGTATAATTTTAGCTATCTGTTACATCGCCTGCCTCCGGAATGCTCCAAATACAGGCAGATTTCTCGGCGATTGTATAAAGTAGGCAGTGCAACACTCCGTCGCTAATAGGAAGGCCCCCAAGTCCACAACTTGGATGCACAGTCCCCCGGATAGAAGGAACCCCGATGTCAGTTAATCACCCGTCGTGGTGGGATGAAGGCAGGACGGAGTGCATGAAATCCAGATTTCCTGTAGACACACTTGTCTTTGTCGTTCGCACGCGCTGATGCTCCAGCACCAGCCTGCCGGTGGCTTCCCAAGGCAGCCAGTCGCGGTCATTGCTCATAATTTCATTGTCCACGACGGCAGCCCATGTGCTGTCCGTTTCCTCAAGATGTTTCCGGAGACCTGTTCTCTCTTGGAGGGGAAAAGCGTCCCACTGCCTCAATTATTGTCATCCTAGACAGCCTACCTGCAGAGGGTCACAGGACAGCCAGGCTCAGCAATTGCCCACCGGAGGTTTATACGGTTTCTGTCCAGTTAGGAAAACAATTTAAAATCTGTTAATTTTTTTTTTGGGGGGGGGAAGCAGGCTGAAGCTCATCATTTTCCCTAAGGAGAGATGGAAATCATCGATGAAAGTCCTTCCCATTTCATAACATCTTACTTCTTTGGCGTGTTTCGTAAAAGCGACTAAGAAATTAGGCGAACTTGGGCGCTGGTGTCCTCCGTGGACTCAAATATTCGGCTCTGCCCTGGCTCGCGTGTGTTACATGCACCGCGTGACCTCCCTGAGGGGTCTGTGTGCTCATCTGTAAGGCAGAGGTAATAACCCCCACGTAGAACTGACGGCCACGGGGATGACTGCATGTGTCATGCACACTAGGCATTCAATGAATGCACATTTAAACTGAGCATCTATGATTTTACTTTAAGTGGAAAAAAAACCCATAAAAACTGGTATGGTCTTGTTTAGGGAAGCCGTTCCTCTGAATTCATGTTGGTAAAGATTTTTAAAAGGTGGACTACATTAAGGAGGCGGGAGTAACACAAATAGGTACAATCATTTTTGGTAAGAGCCTCTACTTCTTAAGTCTTTATTTTAATCACCAGGTGCTCATCGTGGCACGTGCCCTCCTCAATCCCCATCACCTGTTCCCCACCCACCTCCTCACCCCCCTCTGGTCCCATCAGGCTGCTCTCTATAGTTAAAAATCTGTTTCTCGGTTTCTCTCTCTCTCTCCCCTTGCCCATTTGTCGTGTTTCGCGAAGTTCCTACACTTTTAAAACCTACCTGGATGTGCTTCAGTGAATGGCATTCCCTCAGGAAAGACCGAAACATGCGTAGCATATCATGGAATGTAGACTCCATGTCCCCGTAAACTTTCCTTAGATCACCGAGTGCTTTGTGACACAAATATGAAAAATCATATAAATTTATGATTTATAAATTGTGTCTTGGAAGACTCTCCAAGGGAAGCAAGAGCCTCTTGCATCTTACTCTCCTTCAAAATGATTTCTCTGGAGAAATATAAATTGGACGGTTGAAATCGTGGTGCGGCTGAGACAGTGCGCTTGTCCCGCTCCTTGGCGGCAAGGATTGCATTTGTCTGCTGGCGTGTTCCCGGCACCTCAGGAAACTGAAATAGTGTGCAAGTGTGCAAATAGTCTTCGAATGACGAACTGGGTCTAGTTTGAGACATCCCCTCCAAAAAACCCAAATGCCTGTGTGTCTGTGTGTTTGCACCTGCAAGCGGGAGCACGCATACCTGCAAGGCTGCCGGCTCTCGGGAATCTGAGAAATACCAACGGGTGTGCTGACTGTGCACATAGTCACGTCCGTACACACGCGCACAGATATTAAGCAGCTACCGAGGGGCTTCCTGAAGTCGCACAAGCGGAGGCCTGAAAGGTGATGCAGTGTGTTTTCCCTACCTTTGGTGTGGCCAGTAATGGGCTGCAACAATTCCTCTAAGTCACTTTGCCTCTCTTAGGTCAGCCTTATAGTCTCCTCTACAAATAAAGGTACAAACTAAGATTCCTTCAAGCTACGATTTTCGGCTTCTGCATTCCTAGTTGACTACCTAGGGACTCAGGATTCCTAGCAGCATCCTATCCATAGTATCCTATCCATACCTAGCGGTATCCTATACCATTCCTGGCAGTCTCCTATCCATACCAGGATACTAGTTGTTGCAATGTGTTGCTCTGTTGCAACAGAGCCACTGTTACCATGCTCGATATGGAGCATAAAATGCTTTTATTTTTATAAAAATAAAATAAATAAATATTTTTTTTAAAAAGTGAAGGAACTCTCTAGAGCATTTGTAGGGGAACCATAAAGCGATTTGAAATAGGCAAGTGTTGCGTCCCAACTTTGTTTCCCACCTGTTAGCAGGTAGATCCTGAGGAGCAATTCACCTAGCAAGGTCTCGGTTTCCTCGACGATCAAAATGGAAATAATGTTTTATGCCGTTGTTTTGGGAGCTCTGAGATGTCTACGTGTTTGGCCCTTGGTCGGTGTGTACTAAATGCTACCCCTCTTCTTTTTGTTGAGATCCTTGGTTATTTTTCACAGAAATGGGAACATTGACCTGAAAGTCTTGTATGTTGCTTTATATTTTATACTGACGATGTAGGAGGTTTTTTGTTTTTGTTTTTTTGTTTTGTTTTGTTTTTGTTTTGTTTTTTTCTGACTTTGCTATCAAAGTCGGTAATATTATCTTTGATGATCTTTTCCAGTGTCACTCATATGTATGATGAAGTCTACGATGATGAAACACTTGTGTAAGGTTGATAGACTTATTTTCAGCTTCAGCATAAGCTGAGGTCAGGTTTCTATGCTTATGTCATGGGAGTTTTGAACAGTTCTGGAGGTGATGAGTATGATTTCTCGGTTGTCGTAGTGACTACCATTGATCTACTGAGCATTCGCTATGCACTGGGCACTACGTCGAAATTAGGTATTTTTCTGCTCGCTTCTTGCCTGGGGAACTGAAACACAGAGAGGCTAAGTCATTTGTCCAAGGTCATATAGCAACTAGTCCGTGGAGCTGCAAGTAGAAGCTACATTTCTTGTGACTTTAGGTCCCAGGATAAGAATCAGTAAATCCAAACCTGTTGACTTGGGAACACACACACCAGCGCACCGCTGTGCGGCCTCATGTCAGTCTGGACATTCTCATTGAGACCTAGATGGCTGCAGGCCCCCTCGCCCTGCTTCCTTTTAGCACAAAGGTCACGGCGAGATGCTGAGGGCACGTGGACGTCGCACATTTTTGTCAGTCTTCGGTTGCAGCCAAATGTGCGTCTAAGTGAGAAAGGGACCACTCAGAAACCCTTGCGAGCAACTGCCCCAAGTCGCTCACCGTCTGAGCAGAAGGGCTGTGCAAAGGGCCGGGAGACCATCGGGGACCCCACGGCTGTGTGAGACATCAGATCATGGCTGATGTTAAGTTCAGTGCTTAGTTAGGATCGTGCATGAACGGGGGGTGCCCCGACCGGCGGACACCCGGGCTCTCAGCAGGGTTAGTGCATCTGCTGCCCCTGCCACCAGGGCCCCCTGTGGCCTCCTGAGACCCACCACAGGGCTAAGGTGCTGCTCACCCTCCCCGCCTTTACTAGGCTCAGCCCTCCTCCCCCCCCTTTAATGTTGAGGCCGCCCCCTTGGGGATTTGTCCCACTCTCCATCTCTCTGCGCCCCCAACAGATGTGGGCTGGGCTGATGGTGAGAGAGGAGCTGGGCACCCAGGCCCCGCAGGCTCTGGCCCCCTGCAGCCCTGCTCACGCTGCCCTCGAGGCTTGGGCACTTCTAGTTTCAGGCACCACCAGCACCTCGTCCACGTCCCTTGCACCCAGTGACTCCTCCAGTCACTCGCCAACCTTCTCTCCGTCTCAAACCCAGCTCCCTAGTCCCTTGGTGGTTCGGAGTCGGCTCCTTCTCTGCTGGATGTCTGCTGGTGATGCCAACTTTCTCCCGCGCGGCCCGTTCATTCTTTCTCTGAAAACACGAGCCCCTGAAACAGGGCGGGACGTCCTCTTCTCTAGACTCTAGAAATCCATTTACAGATGGAGCTCGGACTCCTCTTCTTGCTGGAAGGGGCTGGTCCACCTCACCTGCCTCTCCGCCCGCCCGCATCCCCTGCAGCTGCACAGGCTGTAAGCGGCTCAGGCTTCTCGAGGCCTGAGCTGTGCTTTTGGCAGATGCTCAGATGTCCAACCTCAGGCCAAGTCCCCTCCTCTGGGAAAACCTTCTGCAGCTTTCCTAGAACCCCCCAGGTGCCCTGTCCTCTACGTCAGCCTTTTTTTTTTTTTTTTTTTACATCAGCCTTTTGTTCGTAGCTCTGCTATAGCTCTTGTCATTCTTGTAACATCTATTGACTTGGCTAAAACCCACTAGATGGTGACATTTTTTAGGATATGGACCTCATCTGCTTTTTTTTTTTTTTTTTAAGATTTTATTTGTATATTTGAGAGCAAGAGACAATGAGAGAGAGAGCACACAAGTGGGGCGAGGGGCAGAGGGAGAAGCGGACTCCATGCTGAGCAGAGAGCCCTGCGTGGGGCTCCATCCCATCCCAGAACTCCGGGTCCTGACCTGAGCTGAAGGCAGACACTCAACCCACTGAGCCACCCCAGCGCCTCTGGACCCCCCCTTCCCCTGTCATCTCCCGCATGGAACTAACGTAGCGCACAGGAGCTCCATCAGTCTGCTAGTGCCAATAAGTGAGCAGACTGGCCCAACACTTCTTTGGGGTGAAGAGTTTCCTTCAGTTTGGCTTATGGTGTAGGTAGGCCATTATTCTGGCATTTGCACCATTGGGATGACTTTTTATTATTTGTTTTTATTATTTGCTTCCTTTGCAGGGACCCAATGTTTCAGAACTACTCTGATCCATAAATGCATTGCAGTTTTTTTTTTCCCTCCGTTTCTCCCCAGTTGAAACAAATACATGCCAATCACCACTCTCGAAATAGCCCAGGTAAACATCGCCGCCACGGCTTGATGTAAACTGAGCCAAAAGAGAGGGAGTTTTAACTGCCGTATGCCATTGTCCGAGTACGTGCGTGATTTTGAATCCGCTTTTAGAAATATTGGTAATAGCTGCTGCCTTTGAGGATCCCAGTTTTGAAAATAGTTCTATAAATAGATCGAGCATGAATTCTTCTGCTCTCATTTATAGCTGCTAATAGGCTCGCGGCAGGCGTTGCGATGCAGACTCCTTGATGGTTCTGTTCACAAAGGATATTGTTTACAGAGACCAAGGTGCTCCTTGGAATCGCAAACCACACAGGCTGCACGGTTACGTGAAGTGGGCCTTTGTCCTCTTGAGTGACTAGTGGAAAGGGACTTTGTCTTTTAATTTTGACTGTTGCCCAAGTATGGACTCATGCAGTGGGAAAATAAAAAAAAAAAAAAAAAAAAAAAAAAAAAAAGGAAAGATGGTCACTTTAGTAAAAATGCCTGGATTGGGATCCCTGGGTGGCTCAGTGGTTTAGCGCCTGCCTTTGGCCCAGGGCGTGATCCTGGAGTCCTGGGATCGAGTCCCGCGTCAGGCTCCCTGCATGGAGCCTGCTTCTTCCTCCTCCTGTGTCTCTGCCTCTCTCTCTCTCTCTCTCTCTCTCTCATGGATAAATAAATAAATAAATCTTTAAAAAAAAATACCTGGATTGAACAATTTGGTGAGCTGTAGTCACTTTTTTCCACACATGAACAGCTGATCTCAGGGAGCCTGGTATGTCTCAGGAGATGCTCTGGCTTCAGGCTTCAGAAGCCCCGCCCCCCCCCCCCCCCACTCCTTTCTCTCATAAGAAACAGCAGAGACTAAGGTGCTGTTGTTAAAATAAATAAAGACCCTGGATTCGATTTTTTTTAAGTGTTAAATATTAAAGACTACTATGGTTTTATTTTTCAATCTTTGAATACAAATAAATATCTTGATTATGTTGAATTAGAGCATTTCGTCTTAGCTTTTGTCTTTTTTTACAGTTCTTCTAGTTTTAGGTGTTTTTTTTTCCCCCTCCAGTTTAGAGATTACTATTGTTGATCTCTAATAAGAGTAAATAAAAGAACATTAATGTAGTGCTTCATGGTGCTTTTTAAATCCAGCTCTCCTGGGACACCCAAGTGGCGCAATCAGTTAAGCGCCTCTTGGTTTGGGCTCAGGTGGTGATCTCAGGTCCTGGGATGGGGCCCCGCCCCCACGATGGGGACCGCCTTCAGCTTGGAGTCTGCTTGAGATCCTCTCTCTCTCTCTCTCAAATAAATAAATCTTAGGGAAAAAAAATCCTTTTGAATCCTCTCTACATTTTGGTCCCAGATTTCCAAAGCAATCATTCTCTATTAACTACATCCTTTGTGATAAAGCATCAGGATCTGGTGTGTGCGAGGGGGGAGGAGGGGGGTCGTGCAAGGAAAGGTTTCTTTAGAAGACTAGGCGCTATATTTGGTCTCTGGTTCTTGCCAAATTATAAACTATGGAGACAGCGGTTTTCTTGGAGGGGCCCATTTGTTTGATCCAATCAATTTTGGGAGAATTTAGCCATTCAATTCTATTTCCTGAGGTCTTGCTAAGGTAGATATCTGGCATGGGGACGGGATAACCCATGAAAAAAACAGTAAGGTCTTTTTCTTATGACTAGTACTGTCCCCTAATGATTAAGATCATCTGTAATTGTGATGTGGCCCTGCCTTAGAACAAGTTTTTGGTTGATTTGTGACGCCTCGATACATATCCTGTTGTTGGTACAGCCGGTCATTTAATAGGGTTCTTGGAGCCTAAGAAACGCAGTACTATTCTCAGGACGATAGACCAATTTTCTTGAACCAAGCACTTGATGGTGAGAACTTCAGGAACCAAGTAGGGGCGCCGGGGGATGTGGCTAGACAAGGTGCTCGGCATCTGCAAATGCAGACAGGAATGGTTTTGGGGGAAATGCTGTACAGTTGTGGGGTTTGCAGCTGAATCTCAGGCAGGTCTCAGGTGAGAGTGAGGTGGGGAGGAGGCAAGGGAGAGGGGAGGGAGGGAGAGCCGGGGAGGCGGACTGAGGTCCCCCCCCTCCGCCCCACGTGCTGTGACCTGAGCAGAGGGAGTGAGGATGCTTTAGTCAGGTGATCCCTAAAGGGACTCACCTGCGGGGACCCGAGCAGGTGTGTGTGTGTGTGGGGGGGTGCCCGCCGGGGCCTCTGCTTGCTTCCAACAGGAGAAAGTGGGAAAACACCCCAAAGAGTTAACATCTACCCAGTGGTGTTCGGGACTGTGAAGGCTTTCTCTGTATGTTTGAACGTTGCCATGGCAATAGTTTCCAGCCAACTTCCCTGGTTTTCAGTGCCCCCCCCCCAGCCGCACACAGCCTTGCCTTCCTTCCCTCGCTCCCTATCTCCTGGCCAGGTCTCTACCCCCCCACCCCACTCCCTCCTCCCGCCCTCCTTGCTTTGGTTCTCATTTTCTCAACTGTTCGTCGCCCCAGCAAACCTATACCAACCCCGCACGGTCACTCCCAGGCCCAGAGTGACCAGACCCACGGCCTGCACCCCGGGTTTGGGTCGGGTCGCCCCTGGGCCTTGCCCTTGGGGGGTCCCTGCCCCCCGCCCCCCCCCAGCAGGTGCAGAGCCCCGGGCTCTGACAATTAGAGGGAACAATGGCTTGACTATGAGCAGCCTGCGCTCCTAGCCTGGGAGGATTAGCATGCCGGGCAGGTCTCTGGAAGGTTCCTGCAGCCCCCCCCCCCCCCCAGGAGAGCTCTGCAGTTGGAGCTGCCTCCTGGCTCCTTAAAGCTCGGCTGCTGCTCCTCGTGCAGCCCTGCTGGCTGACACCCCACAACAAATGAGGGGGGCGGTGGGGGGGGCGACCTGGGGCAGGAGGAGCCCACTGGGGGCAGTGGAGGGGGGCAATCTGGGGCAGGAGCAGCCTGCAGGGGACTGTGATGTGACCTGGGGCAGGAGGAGCCCCCTAGGGGCGGTGGGGGGGCTTCACCTGGGGCAGAAGCAGCCCGCTGGGGGCAGTGGGAGGGGCAACCTGGGGCAGGAGCAGCCTGCTGGGGGCAGTGGAGGGGTGGAGACCTGGGGCAGGAGGAGCCCGCTGGGGGCGGTGGAGTAGGGACACTGGACAGCCCGGGGGGCTCAGTGGTTTAGTGCCACCTTCGGTCCAGGCCTGGTCCTGGAGACCTGGGATTGAGTCCCACGTCGAGCTCCCTGCATGGAGCCTGCTTCTCCCTCTGCCTGTGTCTCTGCCTCTCTCTCTCTCTGTGTGTGTGTGTGTCTCTCATGAATAAATAAATAAAATCTTAAAAAAAAAAAAAGAAAGAAGAAGAAATAATGCTAGCTAAATTAAGGCAGGGGGTATTTATTGGCCCTTACAGTTGAAGAGTCCTGCAGTACACAGAGTTCAGGTATGGTTTGATCTAGGTGCTAACGAGGTCGTAGGGACTCCTGCTCTGTTTTCTCTCTAATTCTCGTAGCTCAGCCTTCTTTCAGGGGCCACTTTCACCCCCAGACTATTGTTTCCCTCACTCACCCGCCAAAGAAAGATCCCCACTCTAGTCCCACCATTTGCAGGAGACGTCCTGGGACCTGAGCTGACTGCACTAGCTTAGGTTCTGTGCCCCCTCGTTGACCCAGCACTGGCTTCAGGGCAATGGAGCTGACAGTCCAATCCTTTTACCCAAATGAAACTCAGAAGCTAAGAAACAAGAGGAATTAAGTGCTGGGGAGATGACCACAGGGAAATACCACCGGTCGGACGGGGGGCGGTGGAGGGAGGATGGGGTTTTCTACTCCCCGGGGTAACTTGATACAAGCGTTGATTTTGTTCACACCTCCCTGAAACGCTACATTTAATGACCACCTAGAGGGGTTCCTCCTTCCTGCAAATCATCTGGCTGGAGCTACCAGTTTTTCAGAGGAACCCGCTCACCTGCCTTCATTGCTATTTTTGCATCCCTCCTTTCATCTCCTAGGAGCTGGCTCTTGTTCCTGAAGGGGAGTTTAGGAGCTTTTCTCAAAGTGTGGAAACAAGAGCAAAAACAAAAGCATCCTCGGGGGCTCAGTGGGTGAGCATCTGCTTTCAGCCAGGGGCCTGCTTCTCCCTCTGCCCATGTCTCTGCCTCTCTCTGTGTCTCTCTCCTGAGTAAATAAAATCTTAAAAAAAAAAAAAAGAAAAAGCCTTGTCTTCAGGCAGCGGCAGTTCATTGGTCAGGGTTGTCTACACGGCCCCCCACGGACACATTCCCGGCCACCTGCACCAGCCACGGCTGCGCCTTGGTCCAGCTTTGATTTCCTCTCCCCCTCATGGTGGGGATCTTAGCAGGGAGGCATCCCTGAGAGGTGCACCTGCTTGCCCTCCGCAACACAGAGGTCCCGGGAGTGCGGCCCCGGGCCCTCGGCTCCTCAGGGGGGAGAAATGACTCCCTGGGCTTTGGGTCCCAATGTTTGGATGCCTGTTCAAAGCCCAGGATGAGTGGCCCAGGCCCTGGGACTGCAAGCGCTCCCCTCTGTGGTCCTCGCGCCACGTGGGCCGCACCGTGGATGCTGATTCCTGGCCACCTGGGCGCTTCTCTGAGCCAAGAGCCCGGGCAGGTCCAGAGGTTTCCAAGAAGGGCTGTGGGAGCGCGAGCTGCTGGTAGAGTAGACCGCGCCTAGGAACGGACACCAGGTCACTGACCTCCTTTTTAGGGTGGAAGTTGTAGTGGGTTATTTTTTCATCTGATCTCCTTGGACCCTCACAAAAGCCACAATAATAATAATGATGATAAAAAAAACAATGCAAAAAAAAATGCCAATAATAGTTGACATTGACCGATTGCGTAGACACTCTTCCAAGAACTTTACCTTTGTGATGACGTGGAATCCATCAGCAAGTAAGCTTTTTTTTCCATTTTTTATTTTTATTTTTATTTTTATTTTTATTTTTATTTTTATTTTTATTATTTTTTAAAGACACGAGGAAAGAGAAGTTTAGATAGGCTCGGTTGACATACATACCCATGTCCCAGAGCTACCAAATGACACAGCCCTGCTTGGAAATTCTGGTCAGCAGTGTGGTTGGTCTGTTTTGCGAGGCTGCCTTTCAGGAGAGACGACTTCATTTAAACAACGGCAGCAAAACGCCACGAAAACTTGGTTTCTTTTTTATTGTTGTTTTTCTTTCTTTCTTTCTTTCTTTCTTTTTTTTTTTTTTTTTTTTTGTAAACTTGGTTTCTTGAAGCTGAAAGCAGTCAGAAAACCAAAGACCCGCAACTCTCTCCTTTAACCTCACTTGCTCCTTGACCCCCCCATCCCTGCACCCCGACCCGCGTGTTCTGGGCCTTGCCGATCAATGTGTTGTCGTGTTTTGCAGCCTCGGGTTTGGTGGCGGGCAGCTGCCAAGCCGCAGGGATATCTGAAAGCAAAAGTTTTTCCTGGGCCCTTTCTTGCCAATATATCAGCCATGTGAGGTCACCTCAAGTCAGGCCCATGGGTGCTCTGGGAAGCCTTGGTGTTTGCGGGACATGGGCTGAGTGAGGACCCACTTCCTGCCACCGTCGTGGCCCTGCTACCCCCATCCGTCTTGTTCGTAGTCATAGGAAGACCCGTCTGTCCTCCACGCATAGGAAGGGGCGCTCTGGCCACCGTCCCTGAGACTCTCCTGTCCCCGACGGGCATGGTTGTGGGACAGGCTGGAAGGGAGGGACTCTGGGCCACCACTTTGGGGCCGTTCCCAAGCAGCCACGCAGTGACGTCGCTGACCCCAGGCGCTGGGCCAGGCAGCAGGTAATCCCACGCTGGTCCCCTTACTACCCTGGGGCCGTACCCCACTGTGTTTTGCTCACAAGATCACACCGGAGGGCCCAGGCAGTGGGCACGCCCAGCGCTGCTGCAGGATTGTGGACACCGACACTTGCACACTTTGCACCTACACCCGCACCTGCACTTGCACCGTCCCACCACGGATGCCCGTGTTAGGAATTCCCGCCGGCTCCTGGTGGGCCTCCTGGAACCACGAGCCGTTGGGCTGTGTGTGTGACCCAATGTCTTCTGTTTAAAGGACACAAAGTGCCTTTAACATCGGTCGTGGCTCCTCATCCCCAAATCTAATGCTTTAGGCAAACACTCGTCAGAGGCCCTGATGGCTTGTCGCGATGTTACGATACCTGGACAACCGCGTCCCGTCCCGCGGGGCTGGCAAGACGGAGCGGCGCTTCCGCATGTCCCTGCAGATGACGCCCCTTTGCAGCCATCACCCAGGCTTTTGGCACCGCCAGGCCCGGGTCGCTGCAATGGTGTCCTGCTTTGCCCTTCTCCTCCCCGTCCACCTTCACCCCCAGCAGACCTCACCTGGAGCACAAGTGCCCTGGAGCCCGGCCCTGCTCCAGGTGGCCCTGCTCTGGGTGGCCCTGCTCTGGGTGCCCCTGCTCTCGGCCCTGCTCCGGGTGACCCTGCTCTGGGTGCCCCTGCTCCCGGCCCTGCCCTGGGCTGCAGGAGTGCTCCCTAGCTCCACTGCCTGGTCTCCGCCTCCTGCTTGCTGCTGTGCAGGGCCGAGCGTCCTTTGCGCCCCATCCTGGCCTCCGCAGCCGGAGCGAAGGCTCCCCAGGTCAGCCCCTCGGCTCCTCGGGCTGCGTCTTCGCCCCCGGGCCTCACCCAGGAGGAGGCACGGCCTCCAAATTAACAACAGGACAAGTTTGCCCCATAAACTTCCAACTGCTGATCTTGACAAAAAAAGAAAAAACAAAACAAAACAAAAAGCAAGCCTGGCTTTGTCTTCCAGGAGTTTGTCATTAGTTGCCCTGATAGACGGGCTCCTAGGCTCCACGTGGAGTTAGGCGACCCCGCCGACCAGGGCCCCCACTGGCAGCGTGTCATGCTGGTGGCGTGGAGCAGCGGTCTGGCTGTGGGATCCCCTGGGAGGGCCGCCCCCCGCAGGGCCCTGAAGCTGAGCCTGGGCTCCCGGCGGCCACTGCTCAGTGGGCCGGGCCCGCAGCTCCCGGTCACCGGTCACCGTGACGGTCCGGGCGCAGGGCCGCTTGCTCCTTCAGACGCCACCTGCTTGGCTCTGTCGGGGCGCAGGGCGGCCCAGGTGGGCTCCGTGGGGCTCGCTCACACGCAGGACGCTTCTTTCCCCAGCTCCCGGTCGGGCGACAGCGGGGAGCACGCCATGAAGCTGCAGCTCCTGAGGCTTTAGGTCCCCTGCCTGTGTCTGTGCAGCGCCGGGACCTGCGGCCTCGGGGCCTGAGGGTGCGTGGGGAAGCCTCGGGGTCAGGGTGCGTGGGGAAGCCTCGGGATCAGGGTGCGTGGGGAAGCCTCGGGGTCAGGGTGCGTGGGGAAGCCTCGGGATCAGGGTGCGTGGGGAAGCCTCGGGATCAGGGTGCGTGGGGAAGCCTCGGGGTCAGGGTGCGTGGGGAAGCCTCGGGGTCAGGGTGCGTGGGGAAGCCTCGGGGTCAGGGTGCGTGGGGAAGCCTCGGGATCAGGGTGCGTGGGGAAGCCTCGGGGTCAGGGTGCGTGGGGAAGCCTCGGGATCAGGGTGCGTGGGGAAGCCTCGGGGTCAGGGTGCGTGGGGAAGCCTCGGGGTCAGGGTGCGTGGGGAAGCCTCGGGGTCAGGGTGCGTGGGGAAGCCTCGGGATCAGGGTGTGTGGGGAAGCCTCGGGGTCAGGGTGCGTGGGGAAGCCTCGGGGCCTCGGGGTCGTGGGGAAGCCTCGGGGTCAGGGTGCGTGGGGAAGCCTCGGGGTCAGGGTGCGTGGGGAAGCCTCGGGATCAGGGTGCGTGGGGAAGCCTCGGGGTCAGGGTGCGTGGGGAAGCCTCGGGGCCTTGGAGTCGTGGGGAAGCCTCGGGGTCAGGGTGCGTGGGGAAGCCTCGGGGTCAGGGTGCGTGGGGAAGCCTCGGGGCCTCGGGGTCGTGGGGAAGCCTCGGGGTCAGGGTGCGTGGGGAAGCCTCGAGGTCAGGGTGCGTGGGGAAGCCTCGGGGCCTCGGGGTCGTGGGGAAGCCTCGGGGTCAGGGTGCGTGGGGAAACCTCGGGGTCAGGGTGCGTGGGGAAGCCTCGGGGCCTCGGGGTCGTGGGGAAGCCTCGGGGTCAGGGTGCATGGGGAAGCCTCGGGGTCAGTTTGCGTGGGGAAGCCTCGGGATCAGGGTGCGTGGGGAAGCCTCGGGATCAGGGTGCGTGGGGAAGCCTCGGGGTCAGGGTGCGTGGGGAAGCCTCGGGATCAGGGTGCGTGGGGAAGCCTCGGGGTCAGGGTGCGTGGGGAAGCCTCGGGATCAGGGTGTGTGGGGAAGCCTCGGGGTCAGGGTGCGTGGGGAAGCCTCGGGGCCTCGGGGTCGTGGGGAAGCCTCGGGGTCAGGGTGCGTGGGGAAGCCTCGGGGCCTCGGGGTCGTGGGGAAGCCTCGGGGTCAGGGTGCGTGGGGAAGCCTCGGGGTCAGGGTGCATGGGGAAGCCTCGGGATCAGGGTGCGTGGGGAAGCCTCGGGGTCAGGGTGCGTGGGGAAGCCTCGGGGCCTTGGAGTCGTGGGGAAGCCTCGGGGTCAGGGTGCGTGGGGAAGCCTCGGGGTCAGGGTGCGTGGGGAAGCCTAGGGGCCTCGGGGTCGTGGGGAAGCCTCGGGGTCAGGGTGCGTGGGGAAGCCTCGAGGTCAGGGTGCGTGGGGAAGCCTCGGGGCCTCGGGGTCGTGGGGAAGCCTCGGGGTCAGGGTGCGTGGGGAAACCTCGGGGTCAGGGTGCGTGGGGAAGCCTCGGGGCTTCGGGGTCGTGGGGAAGCCTCGGGGTCAGGGTGCATGGGGAAGCCTCGGGGTCAGTTTGCGTGGGGAAGCCTCGGGATCAGGGTGCGTGGGGAAGCCTCGGGGCCTCGGGGTCGTGGGGAAGCCTCGGGGTCAGGGTGCATGGGGAAGCCTCGGGGTCAGTTTGCGTGGGGAAGCCTCAGGGTCAGGGTGCGTGGGGAAGCCTCGGGGCCTTGGGGTCGTGGGGAAGCCTCGGGGTCAGGGTGCGTGGGGAAGCCTCGGGGCCTCGGGGTCGTGGGGAAGCCTCGGGGTCAGGGTGCATGGGGAAGCCTCCGGGTCAGTTTGCGTGGGAAAGCCTGCACCAGGAACCAGACAGTGGCCACGAAGCAAAACGTACTGAGGGTCTCCCAAAAGTAAATTCACACGATTTCAAAAGCTAGCCTCTCTAGTTTTCCTTCTTTGTCATTTCGTTAGGGTCAAATGTCCTTTTTTATTTATTTATTTATTTATTTATTTATTTATTTATTTATTTTAAAGTTGACCGGCTATGATATATACGCTGTTTAAAAATGTTTTCTCCTAATGTCATTGTTGGGCAGGAGGATACGAGTTTTATGCATTCTCATGTGTTTAGGACACGTGGCCTCCGTGTCTGTCATTAACTTCAGTGGCTCCGCTGAGGCTGGGACCGTGCGACGACGTACAGACACTAGAGTCCTGGGAAGAGCCTAACACGTGTTTGTGGGTAAAATAGAGAATGTGAGCCCATGGCAGCAGAGCATTTTTTTTTTTTTTTAAGATTTTATTTATTTATTCATGAGAGACACAGAGAGAGAGGCAGAGACACGGGCAGAGGGAGAAGCAGGCTCCATGCAGGGAGCCGGAGGCAGGACTTGATCCCAGGACCCTGGGGTCACACCCTGGGCCCAAGGCAGCTGCTCCTGGGCTGAGCTGCGAGGCGCCCCAACACCACAGCGCTCTGGCAGTGGCCCTTCCCCCGCTGCCCGCCAGCGCCCAGTGCCCAGTGCACCCACCCCTGGCCTGGGTGCTCTCAGGGTGTCCCCCCTCTCAGCCGCCGTCTCTAAAGCGATGGGTTTCCGTGGAGAGGCCTCGCTGCCCTGCCCTCCCTGAACTCGCAGAGGCTCCCAGAGCTATTTGCTGGGAACAGGGCGCGGGCCAGGGAGGGTGGAAATGCATCTCCCTGTTCCCCTCCCCAGGGATCCCCGATGGCGCATTTCCTCCTGCACATCTCGCCCTCCTCTGGCCCCCCCGGCCCCCCACTTCTTGCTTGTCGAATGCCCGGCCTAGTCCTCCACGGGGAGAGTTGCCTTTTGGGGTATGTGTGTGTGTGTGTGTGTGTGTGTGTGTGTTTGGCTATTCCGCAGGGTCAGCACTTCATTTCAGGCTTGCTTCCACTAATTAACTACAAAATTAAGTAGGTGAATTCATTGATTCAGCACCGGGGTTGATGTTTATATTAACTCATTAAAAGGGAAGCCCTGGATGTGGCCAGAGGCTTGACGGGAATCGTGCCCCCCCCCCGCCCCCCGCGATCTCCCCTGACTTCCCACACTCCAGAGCTCTCCGGCTGTTTCTCAGAAGCATTCATGCATCTGGGGCGCAGCCAAATGATCAAAACCGGGATGGGCAGGAGTTCCATTCCCGGTGTAGACGGAACGCGGTGCTTCCTGGTCCTGCTCCGGTGCTGCCTCCCACGGGCCTGGTGATTCCCTTGGGGTGCCCAAGGGGATCCCGGTGGGCTCTGCTGCCGGCCCATGGCCCAAGGGCCACTGCGCACCTGGCCCCCCGGAGGAGAGCAGACCTCCTCAGGGGTCGCCATCCTCACCTCTCCTCCATCAGAAAGAGCTCACATCCCAAGCTTTATTTTTTTTTTTAAAGATTTTATTTATTTATTCATGAGAGACTCAGAGAGAGAGAGAGAGGCAGAGACAGGCAGAGGGAGAAGCAGGCTCCATGCTGGGAGCCTGATGCAGGACTCGATCCCAGGTCTCCAGGATTGCACCCTGGGCCAAAGGCAGATGCCAAACCGCTGAGCCACCCAGGCATCCCCGACGTGCCAAGCTTTAACAGGGGTCCACACCCTGCAGCCGAGCCCTCAACCGGTTTTCCAGAAAAGCATTGACTTAAAATCTATCTTCGTTTTTGTTTGCAGCAATCACATCCTGTTTCGTTCTTCTTCGCCTTGCACTTAATAAGCGCGAGCGAATGACAGGAATGGTGGCCATTTGTCACAGACTCGTGCTTACCTTTTTTTTTTGGACATCTTTTCCATTTATAGGGGGCTTTGTGCCTTTTTTTTCCAAATCTCTATAAATAGGATCTAGCTGATAAACGTGCTTTGTGATAAACTAGAGTGGAGTGTGGTCTGTAATGGAGCAGCGTCCGTCGTAAAAGAGGCCTTCCTTGGAGCCCATCCAAGCAGTTCAGTTACTTGTCTAAAGTAATTGGGTTAAAAGAAACACATACTAAATATATGTTGTCTGACTTTCTCTCCCTTCTATACCTTCCGCCCTTGTTAGAAATCCCGAACTAAGTGCCGTTGCCTTCAGACAGGTCATTTTATTTGTTCCGTTGATTAAATTGTGCGTGCTGATTGGTAGCATACATTGGCCTTCTCTCCCATCGCGGCCGTGGCCGTGACCTCTGCCCGTCTCGCCCAGCCCTTCAGAAGCACCTCCGCTGTGGCACTTAGCACGTCATTTGGTAATTGCATCTTTATTAATATTTTCTCCACAGCAACCTGAGCTTTTCTCTGCATAGGGAGCCTGTCTTATTCTTCGTGGAGCTCTTTGACACATAGTAGGTACTCGATCAGTGCTGGAAGAAAATAAATGAAGTAGTGAACACCACAAACTTGGAATTCGTTTAAAGTGAGATGCAGTATAATGCAGTTTGAATTTGAGTAAACTTTTTTTTTCCCCTGCAAATGTCAGTTTCATAATATTATGAATCACGGTGTCAATTAGGACTATTAGGGTATTAAGATGCTACTTTGAGTTTTAAGATATTCACACTTTTTTTCTTACATACTGTTTTTTTTTTTTTTTAAAGACTTTATTTATTTATGATAGACAGAGAGAGAGAGAGAGAGAGAAAGGCAGAGACACAGGAAGAAGGAGAAGCAGGCTCCATGCAGGGAGCCCGACGCGGGACTCGATCCCGGGTCTCCAGGGTCACGCTCTGAGCCGAAGGCGGCGCCAAACCGCTGCGCCACCCAGGGACCCCCTCTTACATATTGTTTTAATGTGAATGAATGTAATTCAAGAAATTAGCATTAATCAATCCGTTGTTGACCTTTGGTGACTTAAGAGATCTTTTTCAAAATAGTTAGCTCTTCATTTTCTAGTGTAATCATTTTATATTTGCAAATTTATTCTGAAAGAAATAGACAAAGAGAAGAAGCCTCAGGTCGTATTGGCTTGTCTTATATGGACCAAATTGAATTGATGATTGTCAAGTCCTTTTTAACTTCCCATAGAATAAACATAAACACGAAAGCTTTTCCTAATACTTTGGATTTAGATTTTAAAATTTTCCATTTTAATATTTGAAAATTTTATATGTACGTGTGCATATGCATATAAACATGTTCACATGTAAAAATATATACATGTATCCACACACACAAACAGATACACACACGTATTTCTTGTTACATCGTCATTTTGAAGTCTAAATTCTACTTGTGGTGTTTTCCTGTATAAGACATTGCAACAAAACAGCATTACACTATTGTCAAGATAACCAATTGAATGTGGGAGATAATAGCATAATGAAGGGTTATTTTATGTTTTTACAAGAATGACATATTTTTCATTAGAAAGGGGATCTACTTACGGTTAGAATTAAGTGTAATGGAATCATTCAATGATTCGTACAACGAATATTATTTCAAAATAACGTTCCTTCAAAATGCAGATACTATTGGTTTAGCTGTTTCTAGCAAAGATCACAACCCAACTAGAAAGTTAAAAGTAAAGAATCTAAAAAAAAAAAAAATGCATTAAAGAAATGTTCGCATTGCTTTCCATTTGAGAACTTATTTGCTGCTAAATACCAGCTTCTAACAGATATTTCTGCAATTGGCTAGGTTAATTGATTAAAGTAAAATGAAGTCTCACAAAGTAATATTGGGATTTGGACAGTTTGGATACAATTTTTATGTGTGGACTCAGAGAAATGTGTGCATTCCACAATATAAGGTCTGTGGGAAGAGTAGGAAGGCTAGTATATACAGGTTATCAACCTTTAGTCAAGGACCTTGAATTTTCACATACACCGCTCCATTTAAAGGATGAATTATCATCCAGAAATCCCTCCCTTTGAGGGGGGAATGCATTGGGTATCTTTGCAGTGACAGAAAAAAAAAAAAATGAATCCTAGGTTTACACTCTATGCATGAGTCTGGATAATTTAATTAATGCTTTTATAATAAGACTTGCTTTCCTCCAAGATGATTTTTATTTGAGACTTTGAAGCAAATGAAGATGTTTCATTCAAATTGTGGTTTCCACTAACAACAGTTTTCTTTTCTTTCTTTCTCCTCCCTCCCTTCCTTCCTTCCTTCCTTCCTTCCTTCCTTCCTTGCTTCCTTTTTTTTTTTTTTTAAAGAGTTAACTGGCCCAGGAGCCAGTTGTCTTTTCTCTTTGGATCTCATGCATCTTAGAAATGTAATTAAAGCTGAGGGATTTTCCCCTCTTCCTTCCATGGACATGACTTTTCAGCTATTTCAGGGATAACCCCCTCTAGGGGTCTTTGCTAACCAAAGGTTGTTCCTTGAAATGGTCTTATGTGCATCATCTACAAGGCTGGAACCCATGGCTATCCTTATATATCTTTTACAGGCTTTAGCTTTTGAATCAGACATGGGAGGATGTATCAAGGAAGGTCTGGGTCCACTATGTTCCTGGATGTTTGTCTTCTCTTGTTTCATGAAGTATTCAGGATTGGAGTCATAGTGGTCTACACTTTGTAGACAAATTTTGTCGTCAATATTTGCTTGCTTTTTTTTTTTTTTTTTTTTTTTTGAGTTCATGAGAAAAAAGGCAAACTACAAAATAGCTCTTATGGAGATGTCAAGTTTTTGTTTTGTTTTGTAAAATTAAAATTTTCCTTCTTTTCATGTAACTTCTACTTAAAGCCTTCAGCTTTCTGGAACTCCTAAGTATGTCTGTGTTTAGTTCAGGTTCAGGTTGGAGGATGCCCATTCTAATGTGCAGGAACGGATTGGCTCATCATACTAAGGTTTTCAATGACATTTTTATGACACTGAACTTCAGATAGAACCTTTAAGAATAGGACTCAATGCTAGACTGCCGGGAATTATATTAATAAGTGAATGAATTGGGAAATGCAACACGTGGCCTGCATACCACAGTTCCTTCCTAGTTCATCACATCATAAGATGCAATGGAAGAAAATGCGATCATGTGATTTCTTGAGTCCATGATGCAGTTCTGGGTGAAGCCACTGACCTCTGCTGTGATGTTGTCCATGCGTGTCAGCCGGGAAAGAGCTCTTCCCCATGAGAGCTTCATGTGCCCTTGCCTAGATTGGCAGGTGGGGGTCTATACTTGGGGTTGATGGAAGTGGAGGATGATGAATACCCCAGTAAGAGGCATAGGGTTGAGCAGAAATACTGTTTTAGTAGCTGGAGGTGGCAGGGCAGTCCAAGCTCAATTCACTGAGGCAGTGAGCCTCCTGGAGCCAGGAGGTCAGCACATTGGATTTAGCTCAGCTCAGAACAAGTCATTAAATGCCCATTACAGAGTCTGCTAGTCACCACCACCATGTGCCACTCCTGAAATCCTCTCTATTACAGGGAATTCTGAAGCTAGGAAGGGAAGAAATTCGACTCTCATTCTCCACCTTTGTGTTCTCTAATTTAGGAAAAGTCATTTAATCCTTCAGGAGCTCTCCGCCTTCATCTGTTCAATGTGGCTGCTGTGCTGTGTCTCTCACGTTCAGTGTTGTTGAAAGGAGGGAAGCAGTTGGTAAAGCTACATAATTTTTATATAAGAGAGGCTTCGGGTTTGCAGTCTGCTGGAAAGGAAGGGGTCCCTTGGAGACTGGTTTTGGAATAGCAAGCTAGTTGCTTTCCCTCCGGGAGCATAATATATCTGGGTCGAGTTGGGAGTTGGAGGGTTGATAAAAAAAAAAAAAATGTTTTGAGACCTGAAGTGCATCCGACTCTGTAGGGTATGAAAGTCTCTATAGGTCTTTAAAAGGACACTCTGGGGCACTCGGAGGGCTCAGCAGCTGAACATCTGCCTTTGGCTCAAGTTGTGACCCTGGGGTCACGGGATCGAGTCCCACCTCAGGCTCCCTGCATGGAGCCTGCTTCTCCCTCTGCCTGTGTCTCTACTTCTCTGTCTGTGTCTCTCATGAATAAATAAAATCTCTAAAAAATACTAATAAATAAAAATAAAAGGATACTCAAATAGAGAGTTCAAAACTCTGTAGCGACACCTGGCTTACTGGCGTGCACCGGTGTCATTCTGCTCAGCTTTTTACCCCGGTAACCAACTTATTGAAGAAGGAAAAATAGGGAAAAGTATTAGAGCCGGCTCACCCAGGCTGTTTGTATACACTACGTGATCAAGATCCCCGGACACGCATGGTGACTCTCAACTTCGTTCTGCCTATAAACAGTCAATGATCTTATTAGTTGTAGCAGGAGCCCCGGTGGCAGTGGAAATCTTTGTTTATTGAATTTCCAGCTTCCAATCAACTGTGCAAAGAGCAGCTGTGCAAAAGTAAAAGTCACTAGTCACCCTCTTCTCTCCTCCCCTCTGCCTCCTTGTAAGAAGGATCCGAGTTCTTGGATTGGTTGCAAGAGTAGACATCCTAGAAATACAGCAGAAGAGAATCTTTCTCTATTTTTTTTTTTTTTAATGGTCATGGGCTGAACGGTGTCCTCCAAAGTTCACAGCTGGAGGTGGTCCTGACCCCCAGGGCCTCAGATTGTGACTGAGTTTGGAGACAACTACCTCTAAAGAGGCAATGGAGGGAGATTGAAGTCTTTGTGCTGGGCCCTCATGCAAAACAACCAATGATGACCTTAGAAAGAGGGGACGTTTGGACACAGGCCTGCCTGCACACCCAGGGAAGAAAGAGAAAGGACAGCAAGGAGGTGGTCATCCTCCAGGTCGGGAGAGAGGCCCTGATGAAGCCAGACTTGTAGCCACCTTGATTTTGGACCCCCCGGTCTCCAGGACCGCGAGGAGATGCATGTCTGCGGTTGAAGCCGCCCCATCTGGGCTGTCCTGTTACGGCAGTCCCAGCGAAGTGAGACAGTGCCTGCGCACCATGTCCTTACCTGGACGGTAGGGCCACGATGCCACAACAGGCAACAGGCAAAAAACATGCACGTACCCACGCAGAGGAGAACGTTGTGTCGATGTCACCTCCAGGTGATAGGGCCCGTAAGCCTGGTCGTCCTCCCGAATGGCAGGCGAAGGGCGCCACTGTGGCTCTTCCAGGAGAGTCGTTGGGTTGGCCTGAGAGGCCCCCCTCGTGGGCTAGTTTCATGCGACTTGGATCACATCACCTCCTTCCGTTCTGCACTTCTTTAAGGAGACGTAAATTCCGGGAAAGGGTCCTGAGCTCTAAGAGGGAACTTCCCAGCCGGACATTTCAGGATCTGCCTCAACTAGGAGGACGCCCTTAGGCACCCCCGTGTGAGTTCCTAAAACTGGCCATGCAAGGATCCTTTACCCCTGGAGAAGGGTAGATCAAGACATGGCCTTGCCCTGGAGACACAACCCAAGGCCACTTGGCAGTAGCCTACCCAGGATAAGCACGACTGTGCTGCCCACAGGGCCACCTCGTGGCACGCCATCTACTGTCCTTTACTGAGAGTGAGGACTTTTGTTTTCTTTCTTTCTTTCTTTCTTTCTTTCTTTCTTTCTTTCTTTCTTTCTTTCTTTCTTCTTTCTTTCTTTCTTTCTTTCTTTCTTTCTTTCTTCTTTCTTCTTTCTTTCTTTCTCTTTCTTCTTTCTTTCTTCTTCTTTATTTTTTTTTTGGACAAATTGGAGTGTCAAGACTTGAGTGCAGGAAGCAGTGACTCCAGACATGGTGGAAATAGCCAAAGAAGGAGAATTCGGAAGCATAGCCCAAAGATGTGACGGGATTGTGGCAACGTCATGGTAAAACTTGAATGGGTGGGGAGCTGCTTCTCACGAGCGAGCAGAGAAGGTGGTTCCTTGAGATGGAACCTGCTCCTGGTAAAGATGCTGGGGAGATGCGTGGAATGACAGCAGCGGACTTCTGGTGTCCTCGAAACTCAGGGGATGAGGCAGGGCCAGGGTTTGGGAGGATGAGCTCCAACCCTGGAAAGGTTCTCCTGCGGGGAATCGGGCAGGACCACGTGGCATGGGGAGCACACGCGTGGAAGGAAGAGCCCGTCGATGCAGCCGACTTCACTGTCATGTTACTTCCAGAGATCACCCCAGCCGTCAGCACCCACCCCCTGGCCTGTCCGCGGCCAACACCACGAGACAACACCCTCCACCAGCAGAAAGATCACGACTCCTGGAGCTCAGATGACAGTTAGCAATTTTAGTGACAAAGTATTTTTATTTATTTTTATTTTTCTTCAAGATTTATTTATTTACTTATGATAGAGAGAGAGAAAGGCAGAGGCACAGGCAGAGGGAGAAGCAGGCTCCATGCAGGGAGCCCGACTCAGGATTTGATCCCAGGACACCAGAATCACGCCCTGGGCCAAAGGCAGGCACCAAACCGCTGAGCCACCCAGGGATCCCCCCGAACAAAGTATTTTTAAATCAAGGTACGTGCATTACTTTTTAGATATGACGCGATTGCACGCTACAGTGTGCCTACTTCTATTTAAGCAGAATTTTTATTCGTACTTGGAAACCGAAAAACTCACCTGCGTCGCCTTATTGCGATACGCGCTTTGCTGCCACGGCCTTGAGCTCCCAGTGCGT
The DNA here is from genome assembly GCF_011100685.1 of Canis lupus familiaris. NCBI lineage: Eukaryota > Metazoa > Chordata > Mammalia > Carnivora > Canidae > Canis > Canis lupus. The sequence continues at coordinate 29,096,358 of NC_049239.1, forward strand.
GACGTGTAGCATCTAGTGCCGCAGATCTCGGATGAAATAAAGGAGGGAGACTTGGTGGGACTCCGTTTGATTTCGGCCTTGTTGTAGGGCAGGGGTGGTGATCCGTTGGGCACGTGTCTAAAGCAAGATAGACCTCAGACGTGGTCATCACTGCGTGTTATCGCCTCGGGCTCCTTTGGAACCGTGTTTCCTACGTGTTTCCTTTCCTCACCATCAACACAGCTAATAGGGGCGTGATACAGTCACTGCAAATGGGGACGCGATTAATACCCACTTCGTTCTGTTATCGTCGAACGAAAAAGAGCCAACACCGAGCCGACCGCTTGGCACCTACCAAGGATTCAATAAAGCCTGACTGGTAGGAATTAGCCCGTAAGGCCTTCATTTTCAACACATTCTTTTTTAGTGGAAGACCTTTAAGGCTAAACGGTTATGTTGTGCCGACCCGACTGCTGGGCATCGCGGCTCTTCCCTCTCGTTGCAAGACGTAGCATGTTTCTAGCATGAGGGCTGCAGCTGGGAGGAGACTCCGGAAATGCTCCAAGACAGCAGTGTCAGCTGTAGATTTTAAATAAATTCCCAGTGATCCTATGTGAGGCCTGGAGGCCAGGGTTCTATCTGAAACACAGAGCCTGGGTGCCTCGTTAGTGCCGTAGGCAGCATGTCAGTCTCATAAAACTAAGACCCTTGGGATGCCCGGGTAGCCCAGTGGTGGAGCATCTGCCTTCGGTCCAGGGCGTGACCCTGGAGACCCGGGATCAAGTCCTGCATCAGGCTCCCTGCATGGAGCCTGCTTCTCCCTCTGCCTGGGTCTCTGCTTCTCTTCTCTCTCTCTCTCTCTCTCTCTCATGAATAAATAAATAAAATCTAAAAAAAAATAAAACACAGAGCCCTTCAGTGGCAATATTAGCTTCATCCTTCGGAAGGTGAAAGCTGACAATATAGAATCGCCAAGAGCTGTGGAAAGGGTGGACAGCCACAGGTAAAGGAAGATCCGTAAGTGCTTCCCCCAGCGTGTCCGGGCCTGTGGCCCCCGGCCGCTGCTGTGCACCCGGGCCCCCCGGAAGCATCCGGTGGTCCCGACCCGAGCACAGCCTCACCTGCTGACTCAGACTCTCCAGGGACGGGTCCTGTGTATGAGCGCGTTTCCTTTTGGATCGCTCCATGCGTGATCCTGAGGCACATATAGCCGGTGTGGATGATCATGGTTCTAAATAGATTCTCCATATGGGCCCCAAAATGTCATGTGTTAAACGCCGTATTTTTAAACCCATCTTATTTTCTTACCCGTCTCCTTGCCAATGCCACAGTTTGATGTTATATAAATACTAATCCAGTCTCTGCAAATGATGGGGTTTTCCTAAAGAATGCTTATTTATGTTTTCAATAGTTCCCCATCCTCTCTTCTTTTAAATATATGATGCCGTTCAGAGGGATACGATTTCAGGCTGCGTTTTAGAGCTCCGTGTAAAATGATTAAAAAAAAAACAAAAAACAGTAAGCCGTATGCGGCGTTTCCCTAATATAATCTCAGAATCACAAAGCAGTTTGTTTTGTGCGCCATTGAGGAAGCATCACGGTTTCTCCCAAGTTTTCTCGAAGAGACGGTCTGTGATGCAGCGGGAGCTATGACCCTCCTGCGTTTCACTTTGAGGTGTCGTTGGCTGTTTAATAGGTAACGGTATCCGTTTCTCCTTATGGAAAGGGGGGTACTGGGTGATTTGCTAAGTCACCAAGCGAGTAGAGAGCCCTGTTTGTGTCTAAAGGACCTCAGCACCTAGCAGGATGCAGGTTAGGATGCGATATTGCCTTGTCTCCCACGAAAGCATCCTTGCTCTTTCCTATGCTGCACGGAAATTGGGTGACACGATGGTGCACGATCCTTCGCTTGGTAGGAAGCTCCATGCCATTCTCTTAAAAGACCGGATTTCCCTTCCTTTTATTGGCTTGCTGTCCCTACACAGTTTCATCTCCAGATGGAACAGGAGCAGGGGAAGCGATGAAGGTCTGAAGCAGGGGGTTTGCGAAACAGAAAGCCGATGATTATAGAAAGTTAAATATGTTCCTGGAGAAGGCAGGGAGTCTATCACACTTTCCGGGATTCAAACCTAACATTAGTTTCATTGAAGTGCATTTTGTATTTCCCTGCGTTATGGGACAGCGCTCCTCCCATTTAAATGAAACAGACTTAATACTTGAACGTATTTACACCTTAAGGTACGATGATTAGTTCCACACAAAGGGACCCCCGCAAGGTCCAGTTAAGCACCTCATTTAAACACAATAACTTCATAAAAAAAAAAAAAAACATTTTTGTACTCAACTACACAGAAAGCCCTACTGTGTGGATTAAAGTACCTCTCATTAATATCATCTAATTCAGTTATAATGACTCAGTAAATCACTAAGTTTTAGTTAAACATTGATTAGGAGCCAAGATTATTATTATTTTTTAATTTAATTTAATTTAATTTAATTTAATTTAATTTTATTTATTTATTTATTTATTTATTTATTTTTATTATCATTTATTTTTTAAAGATTTTATGTATGTATTCTTGAGAGACACACACACACACACACACACACACAGAGATGCAGAGGGAGAAGCAGGCTCCCTGCGGGGAGCCCGATGTGGGACTTGATCCCAGGTCATGCCCTGGGCCGAAGGGAAACACTCAACCGCTGAGCACCCCCGCCCCCCGTCCCCCAGAGCCCCAGGAAGCAAAACTGACATATTTCTTAGGTGGAGAATTATTAGATCCTATCTAAGGACACAAAACTAGTTCTAAGAACTAGTTCCCTCACCCCTCAGCGCTGGTAGGTTCTCAACAACAGAATTGTGTAGCAAAACAGTACATGCCAGTGACCGTCAGAAAGGGAAGGTTTTAGGATGAAAGTAAACTGAATCTGTCCATCGACAGGGAGGAAAATAAGAGCGACGTGTGTGTGTGTGTGTGTGTGTGTGTGTGTGTGTGTGTGTCTGGGACAGAAAGGAAGCGCTCTATGCTCTGGAAGACAAGTTCTGAAATGAATTTTGTGTCAACCGGTCTGGGACAATGGCAAGAACATGGATATTGGAGCCAAAGCAATCTTGGGCTAAGGCCTGCTTCTTTTTTATTGACCAACTATATTCTGTGGGGAAAGCTAGGAATCCTTCCTTAGTTTTTTCCCATCTTTAAATGGGGTTCATAGAGAGTCCTTGTAAAGATTCCATATGCTACCTATGCCTGGGATGTCAAGGGTGTGCGCTCCTTCCTTCCCCATTCACAGTACCTTCGGCAGCGCTGTGTTCACTATGATACATGAGAGACTTGCCAAAGAATCAAAGAATTTAGATGGTGCCATGGACTAGGACCTGACTGGAGCAGTTTATGTATGTATGTATGTATGTATTTATTTATTTATTTATTTTTATTTATTTACTTTTTTTTTTTTTACTGGAGCATTTAAAAATTTTTTTTTAATACAAAGTTGGAAGATACGCTCCCCCATTTTACTGAAATATCAACCATACCCAAAAATGTTCACTATGATACATGAGAGACTTGTCAAAGAATTTAGATGGTACCAAGGACTAGGACCTGACTGGAGCAGTTTATTTATTTTTATTTTTATTTATTTACTTTTTTTTTTTTTACTGGAGCATTTAAAAAATATATATATTTTTTTACACAGAGTTGGAAGATACGCTCCCCCGTTTTACTGAAATATCAACCATCCCCAAAAATGTAGAGATGAACTATCCTTATATATTTAAAATCTGTCAAATGCTTCCTTCTGAGCCTGCAAACAAACACCTTACGTGTAGATTTGCCATCGTCCCCGCGGCAGCTCAGATCACCGTGAGCCACGCAGACTCCTGGCAGGAGGATTTTAATGGTTTATTTATGTATGCATATAATCCCACCATCGAATGCCGACCACATACTTGTCTGCTTGAACTGAATTTTATTGATATTTTTTCCCCCTTGCTCCTAACTCTACTGTTCACATTTTAATTCCTGACAACGCATTAATGCCAAATGGCACCATTAGTGCTGTTAGGAGTTGGGTTTGGCTGAAATATTTGAGGCCTGCTGTGTCTGTCCTCCAGAAAAGAGAACAGTTTAATCTTCTTCATTGGTTGTGACTCTCGTTGAAGTGTGGTTTTTAATTTGAGACACTTGGGGGTTGCAGAAGGAGATCACGGAAAACGTAGACCAGGGAGGATTGAGGAAGCGGGGCACAGATCGAAGCCCCCTTTTAAGTGTCTAAATCGGCGCCGTTCACTTCGAAAAATAAGTTTCCCGGCATTATGTATATTTTCAAAGCGCATTTCAATTCCTTCAACAGCTGCAGTAATAAAATGACACTGGAAAGCATGAACAGGAAATGCATGAGGCAAAGTAAAAGGGCAAAGTAATGAGATCAATCATGCCAAGAGGATAATGAAAGACAGACCTACAACAGGGCTTTCTCGGGGAAGGAAAAAAAAAAAGGCATGGGAGCAGATATTTAGGGCACAATGGAAGAAATGTCGATGGAGTGTTGCACAGAGTGCTTTGGGGAATGGGAGAAGGAAGCAGTGATTGTGCTGGAGACGGAGGAAGAGGGAGCAGAAGGGAAGGCTTTCTTTTAAATCTATGTCGCCTTTGCAACAACTGACCTCCCAGTGGGTCCCCGAACATGGGTCCCCGAACAACACCGCCTGGACTGCCCTTTACACGTGCAGCCTGAGCCCCTGACCTTGAGCTGTTGGACTGGGTGTTGCAATGCAGGCCCGGACAGGGTGTTCCTGGTCCCCCCAAGGAGCCCAGGGCCGTGCATGGAGGCAGAGATGCATGGTGTGTGTGGCCTTGCAGGCTGTGCATTTGCAGAGGGGGGCGGATGGGCCCGGGGCCCTGGAGGCCGGGGTGGGGAGCTCCCTCCTCTCCCCCTGGACAGGGGGGGAGATGAACACGGGCTCCAGCCAGGCAGCCGGGACGGAGTCCTGAGGGCCACGTGCCTCCCCTGGGCCCTTCTGCCCCAGGTCAGCGCCGAGAGGAGTGGAGGCCGGGGAGGCCCGGGGAGGCCCGAGCACCCGCCGCGCCCAGCAGCACGGACACCACCAGCCCAAGCCCGACGGCAGCAAAGCACCTGTTCTGCGCCGAGGATGCGTCCTCTGCACTCAACAGTCGGAGACTCCAGTGCGCGTGGTAGGCGCGAGGCTCCTTGGCCTCCCTGCTTCTCCCTGCTGGAGTTGATGGGGTGCCCGTGGCCCAGAAGGACAGGCGGCGACTAGTGCAGAGCTGGTTGCCAGGTCAAATTCTGTACCATTGGTTTTTTACAATTTTTTTTTTAGAATCATGAATTGAGAATAGCATTAAGAATTGGGGAAGGTGGGGGGAAGAGGAAAACAAAAACCCCAAAAAGCAATAACTTCAGCTTATAGGGGATTTTAAGGTGTTGGCAACTGACGTGCTCAGACCAGTACCCTTGGCTTTTTGACCCCGGCGCTGGAGGCAGCGACCGTCTCCCCGATGGGAGGGGACCTGGGCTTCGGGGTGCATGGCGCTATTTTCAGATCCTGGTGAGGTCGGGAGGACGGAGGGGACACGTGGGTGTGGACAGAGTGAGAGGCCCTGTTATGATGCCCCAGAGGTGGTGACCTGCCTGGTGACCCGCCAGGTGACCTGCCAGGTGGCCTGCCAGGTGGCCCACCAGGTGACCCGTGGTGACCCTCCAGGTCACCCCCCAGGTGACCCGCTCTCGTCTTCATCTCTATAGGCAGCTGGCCCAGGCTATGTTTGAACTCACGGCTGTGGAATCCGGATAGGCCGGCCAGGCGGGTGGGCCGCCCCCACTACTGTATTTCCCTCCTGCCTCAGAAGCCAGTATGGTCCTGACTGGTAGCTAGGGGCCGCCAATACAGCGATTTGATTACGATTCCGCTGTATTCAGGGAACTAGGGAGTATTGGGGGTTTGCTTGGTTGCTTATTTGCAGTTTCAGTTTTAGTATTTTGCTTTGTTTTTCCAGCAGTGGGGAGAATTGAGTGGCTGGATTCATTGAGCATGTGGTGGAGATTTTAACCCATGACCACCACCACCCCCCCCAAAAAAAGCCCTTTTCTTTAGCTGCATTGCTGCACAGAGCGTTTGTTTCTGGTACGATGTGGTCATGGTCTCTGTTCAGGATATGTTTCCCATAATTGAACCTATGAGTATCAGGCCCTTTCTCTAGATCAAAACTTTTGAGACTTTATTTTTTTAAGATTTTATTTATTTATTCATGAGAGACACAGAGAGGGAGGCAGAGACACAGGCAGAGGGAGAAGCAGGCTCCGTGCAGAGAGCCCGACGTGAGACTCGATCCCAGGACCCCGGGGTCACGCCCTGGGCCACAGGCAGACGCTCCACCACTGAGCCTCCCAGGCATCCCTGAAACTTTTTTTTTTATCTTCCAGATGGATAATCTAGTTAAGTGTTGGCTTCGCAAGGTGGAAGTGCTCTATGGTCATCCAATAAGGACACACATATTTGCTACCCACTGAAGAATGCCTTCTGCTGCCTTTTCCCGAACCCTGGAAAACATTTCAACCCCAACAAATGGTCTTTTCTTCTAATAAAACTTAACCCCAACCTACCCTATTTTGGAGGCACTATATTACGAGAGACAAATTCTAGTGAACGTTAATTTGTTCTTCTCTTTTACAAAACATTCGGTGCCTCTCTTTTTTCTTTTTAAATTTACCATATATTGTTTTTTTGTTTTGTTTTGTTTTTTTTGTTTCTGTAGTTTGTTTTTTGTTTGTTTTTGTTTTGTTTTGTTTTGTTTTGTTTTGTTTTGTTTTTTAAGAATTGTTTTCTCAGGACACCTGGGTGGCTCAGCAGTTGAGCGTCTGCCTTCAGCTCAGGGCGTGATCCCAGAATCTGGGATCGAGTCCCACGTCGGCCTCCCTGCATGGAGCCTGCTTCTCTCTCTGCCTGTGTCTCTGACTCTTTCTCTCTCTCTCTCTCTCTGTGTCTCTCATGAATAAATAAAATCTTAAAAAAAATAAAGAATTGCTTTCTCAATATTTTTTGTTAGTCATTTTGTATATGCATGCATCTTGCATTTTTTTCTGGATATCTTCTAGAAAGATACTCCCAGCTGTGGGTGAAGCAAGTTCATATGAGTATCTGAGCGTTTAGTTTGGGTCCAGATCCAAACCGGAGGACCAAACATTCGGATGCATCCTTACAAACGAACCCCCCCTCACTATAATTGCAGGTAGAGATGAAAGATTCATGTAGGAATCGTGAATAATGAGATAAATGAATCACAGTGCTCAATTTTGCTATTTTTAGGAGACAGGCCCGTGACTGTAACTTTTAACCATATGCAGAGCAACTCACTTGGTAATTCCTGAGTCCCTAAGAGGTGTGACAGGGTTCCTGTGCCCTATTGGTGCTTTACCACGACCTGCTATAGGCTTTACAAACCGTTGTCCCGACTGGCTTTTCAAAGGTAAAGGCCTTCCTTTTCATGTAGCGCAGGATGTACGGAGGACGAGTGCTTCTGGGTCATCTCCGTGGCTCAACGGCAGCATCCAGGGTACACATCATCGTCTGCCTGCCGCCTGGGTCCCGCCCCCCCCCCCCCCCCCAGTGGTCACGAGAGATCGACATCGGTCATGGGCGTCACATCTACTGAAGAGTGAGCCCAAGACCGAAGAAGAGTTCCTGTCTTCCTGGAGTCTTCTTAAGGAAAACTGTCCCCAGAATCTCCCCTGAACCCCCTTTCTTGATCGTCTGCCCCAAGCAGGGCCCACAGAGGAATTGGAACGACCCTGGTTGTCTAGCCGAGCCCCCTCTTGGAGGGAGCCTTGAGGGCTTCAGGGAGGGGGTCCACCGAGGACACTAGGCGGGCCGGGCCACGGCTACGCGGGGTTGGGCGTCGTCTGTATCTATTCCACTTGACACCCGGCACAGTACCCTTACTTTCTTATTTTTCTGAAAGACATAAAGGAGGCAAGGAAGGGAGGAAGAGGAAGGATGGAAGAAAGGCCAGGAGGAGCACAGCGAGACACACAGGGCTTAGGCTCTGTTGCGCAGCCGGTAGTGTTCTGATCTGTTTGTCGGTTCCGGGTGAAGCCAGTAAACACCTCCCGGAGCCGCACCTTAGGAGCCTCTTGGCAGACGCTGACTAGACGTGGGTGGCCACGGCTCCTTCCTTGGCAAGGGGGCGATCCGTTGCAGTAATGCATTAAATAGTCCTGCAAAAAAAAAAAAAAAAGAGGAGCCAAAAAACCAACATCCTTTGGAATGAGTGCCCTTAAGCAGTATCCAAATTAATGGCAAGTGTCCGCACTAATGAACTAAAACATCAGGGTTTTGGCAGGAGGTGGTTGGCAGAAACACCCGGTGGCTTGGTGCATCCATCTCCTGAAGACATCAGCGAAGCCCTCCTGGTAAGGGGAACGGATCCTTGTGGCCAGGCCTGGAGCACTGGTCTAAGGGGGGGGACCCCCTGCCTCTGCCCCAGCACCTGGTTGCTCAGCTCTCAGCCCGAGCGCCCTGCACCTGCTAAGTCAGCATCCTGGCTCTAGAGACAAGAGCCTCCATCGGCTGTCGTGACCACTACATCATTTGGCATCTTAGCAAGAGAAGACACCACAACGGAATGTCGTACCTGGGGTCGTGTAGTTGGCGGGTCGACGTACGAGTGTCCTCATTTTGCTTATTCATTCAGTGACCCATCCACGCATACCTTCAGGTAACTGCTGGAGCGTCTGCTCTTTCCCAGGCCTCGCCTCGTGCCGAGCACCTCGAGGCCGCCCAGGACCGGTACTGCATGTGGACCACGTGCAGGCAGTGAAGGAAGGCCAGGGAATGACGCCGGGCTCGCCTCCACGATGCTCTCCACGTGGATGCCCGCCTAACGCTCCGCACAACCCTGTGGGGCTTCCATCATTCCCTCCGGTTCCAGGAAAAGGAAATGGAGGCTGAGACATTCAGTGGTTTGTTCAGTGTGACCGTCCTTACTGGTGGTGACCTTAGCGTTGAACTCATAATTGTGTTATTCGACAGCTGGGGGTCATCCGGCCTCACCCACTGCCATGAGGCAGATTGTTTTCTCCCCAAATGACCCATGTACCCTGATCTCTAGATGCCCAGATAGCTTTGCTAACAAGTCCCGCGTGTTAGTTCTCAGGTTTGATTCTCCGGGGTGCGCGAGCGGATCCAAGCCAACCCAACGTGACTAAAACGATGGTGCGTCTCAGAGCTGAAGTCAGCCAGGGGTAGTACTAGAAACTTATGGACTCAAGAATATTAGAACTCTGCCTACGGAATGGATGGATGAGGCAGAGTGAGAGCTTTCGAGCTTCTCTAGAAATAAAACTTATGAGAGTCTGCTTGAGATTCCCTGATTCTCCCCCCTCTGCATACACACTCTCTCTCTCAAATAAATAATCTTAAAAAAAAAAAAAAATTGAGCGGCACATTGCTTACACCGTCCTGTCCAGCCTTTCCATCCCACTTACTCCCAATTCATGGCATCACTCTGCTCCATTCAGCCTTTCGGTGCCTTTGTGGTCTTCTCTAACATCCATCAAAGTCAACTTTCTAATCCTCATTTTACACTAAAGTGTGAACAACTAACATCCTTGGACTGGTCTGATAGGACTGGGCCTATCATGCTTTCTGTAGGAGTTAGGATGACTTTTTGTCTCTTTGAAGACTTGTTCTTGGCAATTTGGGGCTTGGTTCTGGGGCTTTATTTGGCAGTGTGGAGCCTTGCCACTTTTGGGCCAGGCAGCATTGACACTCATGACACAACCATGACCCAACTGTCGCCAGGAAAGGAACAGGGAAGATCAGAAAAGATTGGCCCTTGGCATTAAGCGTGCTCACCAGATAGCCACCTTCTTCTCTAGGCACCTTAGAGATTAGATAAAGAGAGATTGAATTCATCTCACCATGTGATCTTCTGTTTGGAAGATTAACACAGGGCAAGGGCATGATTTATTACTATCATGGATTACATAGTGGGGATGACATGATTATAATGGGTAGGGTACCTCAAAGTGATATTAAATAGTATTACTAAATACTAAATTCTAAAAAAATATTTAATTAATATTTAATTCTAAAAAGTAATTTAATTTAATTCTAAAAAATATGTGTAGTTAAATATCTCAATGTTTTCCCATTTTAAAGTTGAGAAATCTGAGACTGGGAACGGTTAGATGACTCATACAAGGTTCCTCAGCTGAGTTTGAACCCAAGGCAATGGGTAATTACTGGACTCTGCTGCCTCTTCAGGGGTAGGTTTTGATAATCCATACATGAGCTTATTTTCATCAAGTCCCTTACCAAGAACCAACAATACTTTGAAAAGAGGTAGGAACAGGACAACAGAGGACGTCACTTACTTTGCTCATCTGACTCGATCGTCCTGAGTATTTCGGGGATAGTTACTGTTATTCTCATTTTTATAGACAAGATAACTGAGACTTACAGAGATTGAGTAGCAAGTCTTAGGCCCCTCAGCTAGAAGTACCCAGGAAGCAACACGAGGTTTACCCGATTCTACACCAACTCTGGCTCCTAGGTTGAGTTTTGGTCAAAAACACCAAGTACACAGGCAAAATGAATAACAAGAGACTGTTTTGGGTGGTTTTCTGGAATACCTCTGGTTTCCAATAACACTGTTATAAAGTCAAACATATGCCAGACAGTAAAATCTTGGACAACTCCCCTTGAATTCCATAGTCCAGAAGTAGCCTTGGGGATTTGGGCATAAAAGTATAGATTGAGAATGTGGGTGAATGATAACTCTGGGATTAAGTACAAATAGTTTTGTAACCCCAATAAAAAAAGATTAGGAATCACTACCCTCTGCATAAACACCACACGACGTTTTATACATCCGTTGGGGATTAGGTGACATTTCTCCTGATACAAAGATATTTCCTCTCCGGTCACAGACATCCCTAAAATTTCACCCAGACACCATGAAAGTGTTTGCACAAACACTTCATTTAGTAGCAAAGAGGCAGTTTTAAAGTCTGGGAAGATGTCTACAGTCTTAAATTTGTCAAAAAGCCAATATTGATGTTTTTTGCAGCGATATGTCTATATGAAAGTGCTTTGACATTATTTATGAGGAAACATCAAACATGCCAGATATTTTAATATAGGAATTACATAAAGCTTTTGATTGCCTTGCTTTCATTTCTCCTGTGTTCTCTCCTGCAACAATATAGGAGTTTTCCATTTTGTGTATTAAAGGTCATAGGGACAAATAAAATTGATCTCAAGCCCACATTTATTAGCTGGGCCATTTTATCTTTGCCATCCTGTGGGTTCCAAACCTTCTCTGCTCTGCACAGAAGCCCTGAATGAAAGCAAAATGTAGTAAATATTTTCAGAAAGAGCTTTTTATTTATTTATTTATTTATTTATTTATTTATTTATTTATTTTTTGGTCTCCTCTTGGAAAGCTAAATCGATACTTGACCTTTTCACACCCCTATCAGAATAAAATGGACTCTTTCTGTACTGGCTTGGAATTCTAAAGTGTGTGGTAAGATCCATTTGTCTTGAAAGCCCTCCGTTCTTTGAGGCACTCCATGAGAGCACACACGAGTGTGTGTGCGTGTGTGTGTGTTGTACAGAATTGCCTGGTCTCTAGATGTGAATAATATTTTGTGGGTTACTCAATGCTTTCACCTGTAACATTTCATTTGACTCTTTGGATTCTGTGTATTACATTGGATGGATGGATGGATGGATGGATGGATGGATGGATCAATAAATGATAGATACATGACAGATAGAGAAGATAGTAGATTGACTATCAATGATTCACTAAAGCTCAGTGAAGCCATGTTCATGTTTAGTTAAAAGATGGGACCCCATGAAACAAACCTTCTAACACTACGCTTGAAAGGGGGCCTCCCAAGATGTACCCACAAAATATAGGGGCCCTAGATGAGTGTGTGACCTCTATTGTATCACTGCACAAAATGCTGCAGCAAGAGTAGCAGAAAATGACATTTATCAAAGCGTTCTAAGGAGCAAAATCTGTGTAAGGCATGATGTAAGCTCTTTTAAATTAAAGTCACTTATTGGCTCCCAGGTTCTTTATGCTGAAACCAGAGAAAAGGGGACCCATTGGTATAAAACCAGGAGGTGGAAGTGCTTGCTGTTTCTTGGTCTCTTGCCTCAGGTGTCCAAGCCCCCCAACCTCAGCATCACACTCTTCTACAAATGCCAAATTCTTTTGCATTTCAGTGGCTTATACTGTCCTTCCTGGTGGCCTCTGGGGCTTGGGGCTGAGGGCAGCCCAGGGGGTGAGGAAGTGAGGATTTGGGAAGTAGCTCAGGCTGCAAGTTTGAATTTGAATGTGGCTGCTCTTTGGAGGAGGACTAGGGGGTGTGCCAAAGGACCTGCTGGGTGCTCCAGGTGCTTGCTGTGTGTACCTGAGAAGAATCCAGGGGTGAATCAGTAAGTGGAACAAAACTCTACTGACTGAGTAGTTAAATGACATCACACAAATTTTTAATTGCCTTGGTATCGAGTCACTTCCTCTTTGTAGGAGCAAGAATCATCACTATCTCATAGTATTGTAACAAAAAGTGGAATCAAGGTATCCACAACCAAAAAGAGGCAACCAATGAGACGCTGGCTCCTGAAATTACAGCCTCATACGATTCCTAGGAGATCACGCGGAGTAGTGCCGGGTGACCTCCTTTCTGACTGCTCCCGAGGGGCTGGTCTGCTTTTTGCAGTTGTTTCTTGCAAAAATCACCAACTTGCCAGATGCACCGCTGCTGCTGACAGTAGTGTAGCAGTGGGGGTAAGGGGCCCATAGATCTGCGACCATGAGGAGAGACCAATCTGTCTCAGGTTTGGAACTTTAATTAAAGACTCAGCTCGGGAGACAAAGGAAGCTAGGCGGGGCCAGTGAGAAAAAGCCTTTCAGCACAAACTGCTCTGAAGACCAGAAGCAGGTTCTGCTTTTCAGTCCAAATAAATGGTTAACTAACTAGTCGACAGAAATAAGCAAAGTCGGATGACTTTAAATTGTTCTGCACTAAATTGGGAAGAGATGACTATCGTATCAGGAAGAAAGGCGATGTCACACTGTCTGTGCTGCTTTATTGAATCAAGTCCCTCCAATTTTGAAATTTCAAAATAAGCATCACATTTTTCATGAATGGATCTGGGGGGGGGGCATGCGGGGAGCCCTAGCAATTCACTGCATATTTAAGCGAACAGAGCATGTTAGGTATGTGTTTAGACACGTCAGATTACTTCTCTGTGGTTTTCCAGGAAAGGCGATCGTGTTTATGGGTGCATACACGCATATGAACAATGTATTTCATGTATAAAAATACAGGTAATAATGCATACTTTTTTTTTTAATTTCTTACATATAGCCAGAAAAGTATTTTTGGTCTATCTATCCTGACGTCCAGTGGCTTTTGATCTCACTTTCCTTGAATCCAGAGTTTAATTTAGCAGTCATGTTTGTTTCACTTTTGAACAAAGTGTGAATTTAGTGCACTTGGTAAGTCAGGATGTAGGTATTGGGAAATAGTAATTTAATTCCGCCAACAGATTTTAATTAACCGTTTGCTGTGGGCCTGATACTCCCTAGTGTACTGGATGGAAAACAGTACAGTGGCTGCTCCTGCGGTCCCCATGATCTAAAGTGGGGGTGTTCATGGGAGGCGATCCCACCCTCCCTTCAGAGGAGACTTGACGATCTCTACAGATGTATTTGGTTGTCACAATGGAAGGAGAGATGCTGCTGGCTTCCAGTGGGTAGAGACCTGGAATGCCGCTAAACCGCCTGCGATGCGCGGGGCGACACCATTGCAAAATAATTACACAGCCGCCCCCCCAAAGCCAGCAGTGCTGAGGTTGGAAAAAACACCTGTTCTGTGGAGTGAGAAATATGTAATGCACCGTGATAAGCGCTATGTTAAGGACTTGATAAAGTGGGGGAAAACTCAAAAGAAAGAGAACGAGGGGTGGGGAGATGCTAAAAAAAAAAGCTTTGTGGAGGAGGTGACATAGGAAGAATGGTTTGTTTCACTAGGGAAGGTGGAAAAACAGAGAGCATTCTGGGTAAGGGTGCAAAGAGGAGCAAAGCCCAGGAAACTGGGGCTTTCCACAAAGTCTTCACGGTACACAGTTGCCACTGAGGCCGACCTCGATTCTTGCTTGTTCAGACACGTCAGGTGACTGACCGAACTCTGAGTGAGAGGGTATTTGTTGTTGTTGCTTTGTCGTGTGTGTGTGTGTGTGTGTGTGTGTGTGTGTGAATTTAAGCTGCATGTAAAACTTCCTGAGACAAGAGACCTAAAATCATTTTCCACTAGTGGGAGGAAGCTTTCCCCCCTGGCTTCAGCTTTTACAGGGCCTGGTCACTATGTCTACAGGTTGACTAAGCTAATTCTTGCTGTCTTCCAAACCTTTCTAGAACCAGAGCTCAGGGAAAGAGCTTTACACAGCTTAGAACCATTTTGGATTTAACATGGTCCCCATGTCTGGACAACCCAGGATAGTAAGGCCTTCAAAGAGCTCTCTGATAGGTGGAAAAAAGGACCAGGATGTAGTTCAGCATTTCCTTAGTAGCAGTGGTGACTGGGTGCAGTGACCGAGGGTGACATCTGGAGTCCCACCTCAAGAACTTACCCAGCATGTGACTTTTGATAAGTGGTAAATTTGTTTTTTGTTGTTCCCATCATCTTTTTTTTTTTTTTTAAGTGAGCATAATGTTTTCTATATCATAGGACTGTTTTGAAGACTAAGTATCGTGCATTTATGGACCGATATGCAGTAGGCACTCAAGAGTAGGTCTTTTCACTTCGCCCATTGTGGTCGGACAACATGGGGATTTGGTGTAAAGACCAGTCCTGTGTTTTGGGAAATACTACAAGCAAGATTCTCACCCTTCTGGTTGGTAGAGAAGACATTGCAAAGACAGCTTTGTAATAGGAAAATGCTAAGTGCTGTGGGCAGATAATGAGGTTGTTTGAGATTCATTCAATTAACAAAATGAAACAAGTGTGGTGCACTCAGTGGGTGCGCTGAAGATATCTTCTGAAATGTTGATGCCGAGGGCACACATGGTGATTAAAAAAGGGTCCATATTTAAATTGGTAAAAAAAAAGAGAGAGAGAGAGAAGAGGAAAGAGTTATAGGATCAGTGGAGTAAGGTTGAAAGCAAGCAAGATTAGTTTAAATAAAAAAAAAAAATCAGTCTCTTGAATGATTAAAAGACAACCATAAACTCCACCTGGGGAAATCATGCCACTTCATCTCCTGATGAGAAGTTGGTATTATTCTTTGCTTTTGTGTGTGAACATGCTCAATTTCCTATTAAGTCATGGCGGGAATAGTAAACAAATTATTTTTTGCTTTCTATGAGTATTAATACTAGAAGAAATGCTATATCACGTATACACTTGTTATTTCTGATGTTTATATTTCCGTTTGAAATCTCATTGAATCATGAATTTTATCATTAAATAATGATCTCTTTCAATAATCTAAAAAAGATGGAAATATAAATATGAGACTTCTACTTAAAGCCTCCTAGGTAAACAGTGATTTGATGTTCAAACTAGAATTGTTAAAAAAAAGTCAGAAGGCATGTTTGTTTCTTTTAGTTAATATCATTCCTCTGGTGCAAATATTAGGGGTGAGGAAAACCACATGCTTCTGTTCATATTTCTTCCATGAATAGAAGATGAGCTGACTTTCATCACAATTAAGTTAGAAGAATGAATCTGTCGTATATGTCACCTCATAGAAACATCTAAATGAAATGCCAGTATTATTATTTTCCACATCCCTTAATCACTATGGAGGTTAAGTACATACTAAATCATAAGTCCCCAGAGTTAACCACAACCAAAGTGATATTGAGTATTCAGTGTCTGGAAATGTATGGGCCAATTCTATTCTTTTCTTTTTCCTTTCCCCTAGTAACTGATTAAAAAGTGAAGAATTTCCTGATTTAACAATCCATATCATGTGTATGAGAATCTAACTTAAGACTCCAAATACCTTTAAGTAGAATTAATGATAAGACTATAAATCAAAATAGGTAAAATAATAACATCTATAAAAATAATTAATGTGTCTAAACCCCAAGCACAGTGCTAGCAGTAATATTTTGTTTAATACCAAAATCAACCCTCTAAAGATATAGCATTATTATCCATATTCTACAAATGATTAGAATAAATGAACAAGGTGGCTGAACTCATGCAGCCAGACAAGGTGTCAAGACAAAGTCGGTCTGATCGTTCAAAATTCTGCAATTTTATTTAATGAAATAGATTGAAATCAGATGGGATGGAAGAAAGTAGGATAGAATGGGATGGGATGGGATGGGATAGCATAGAACAAAAAAGCTAGAGTGTACCACATGTTGCAAGCTTTGATCGATGGAACTTTGTTTTCAGTTTTGACAGTAGGGGAAAAAAGAGAGAGGGAGAGAGAGAAGGAGAGAGAGAGATGTTGCACCGTACAGTGGATTTCTTACCGGGAGCTACAATACCCAAACTAAACATTTGGAAGCAGCTACGCTAAAGAATGCTTGGCCCCCCTCCAGCCCCTATGTTGCCATTAAACGATCCAAACAAAATAAGTTTCTTATTCTGTTCCTGGTTGACTCTTGTAGTATTTAAAGACCTGAAAGAATGCATCTCTTGCAGCATTTCAGCCAGTTCTATTGGGTTATGGAGACATAGACTCAACAATGGATTGACCCCCTAATCCAAGATGGCACAGCTAATTGGTGGCATATTTGGAAGTGGACTATGGATATTGTACTACTGTGAGATGTTGTGCTTTGCATTGCTTTCTTTCTAAATTTCTTTCTTTCTTTTTTTTCTCCTGGGAGCCGAGGATTAAATTAATAAAGCATCAGAAATAACAAGTTGTAGGCTGTCAACTCCTACTCATGGACTAGTATATCTGTAACACATGGGAGCCTCTCTTTTGCAATGAAATTACAACAGTGACTATTTGTTAAGTGCCTCTTTAGCAGAACATTGTATTTAGCTAAAGCTATGCTTCGTATTGTCTCCAGCTTCTAGTATAGATGAGAAGAAAAAAGGTATTCATTTATAAATAATGTAGTGACATATGTAAATACTAGGTTAAAAAAATATTTTCCAAGTGAAACATACAGACCATTGCATTGTTCAGAGGAGGGAGAGGACATTTTGACTTATGTGAGAATTGTCAGGGAATTGGGGAAAAAGCAGACATGACTCTTCTTAGAAACAGGTGGTGTCTGGATATGCCACAATTGATGAAGATCTGGTCAATTCCTAAATGCTTCCTGAGTTAATAGGTGAAAAATCAGGATTGTCACAAACAAAGCCATTGAAGAATGAACTGCTCAGTTGCTGACTGCCTCTTTAGGAGCCTATTGATATTATAATGTAATTTTGTGCTGGTTGTTCATGAGCTATTAATTGGGGAAAAAAAAAAAAAAAAAACATCTATTTAGGTAGTTCTCCCAGTGAGCATGTGTCAAGAAATCCAGGTGCAATGGACTATGCCAGTGTTTCTGGTACAATATACATAGGAATAAATGCTTCAGGGTCACATTCTACTTCTTTGAAACCCATTCGGATTCTTTTTTTTTTTAATTTTTTTTTAAGATTTTATTTTTATTTATTCATGAGAGACACGGGGTTGGGGGGGAGAGAGAGAGAGAGAGAGAGAGAGAGAGGAAGAGAGGCAGAGACCCAGGCAGAGGGAGAAGTAGGCTCCATGCAGGGAGCCTGACGTGGGACTCGATCCTGGGTCTCCAGGGTCAGGCCCTGGGCCGAAGGCAGTGCTAAACCGCTGAGCCACCTGGGCTGCCCCACTCAGATTCTTTTTTTTTTTTTTTTTTTTTTCCCCACTCAGATCCTTAAAGTCAGTCCATACTGAGCTTTTTCTCTCTCACATATAAATTGCTACCCAGCATGTAAATATTGTCCTGATGCTGTAAAACAAATGCTTTGTTTGTGCATCTCAGATTCTTAGATTATAAACTTTTAGCTGATCTCAAATTTTTCTAATCACATTCTTAGTTCTTTGTACATGCTATGTGATGAAAACAGATTTGACGATTGGTTAATAGAGATAGGATGTCTCTTTATATATATAGCTTAGGAAATTAGAAAATTAACTTCTCAAATTCTCTTGCTTTCCTATGGTGTTAATTACATGCTGCCAAATGGTGTAACTCTATACTCGGTACATCCTCGACTGTCTTTTAAATGCTTGTGACAGGTAACAACTCTTACACTCACCTTAGCAAACTATACCATATGTAGTGCCTGCGACTAGTAGATATTAAGTGAATAATTGCCAAATGGAGATTGAATGAATTTTAAAAATAATAAGCGTAATAAATATTGGAAGTCTACCTACAGAATGGGCACAAGGAAAGCTCTCAATAAACATAAATGAATGAATGAGTCATGGATTCTAAGTTTTGCCACTAGCTACTTGTGAAACTTGATCAAATCAGTTTCCCTTTTGGGGGACACAGTTTTTTTCATCAAGAATATAAGGCATTTGGAGATGAGGCTGGTTTTCTAACTACTTTTCAGACTCTAGGAAGGTACTTCAGGACTTCCATGAAAAATGAAGTGTTTTCTTAGCCAATGATATTCATTTAAAGGGTCTTAGTTTATGGTGGGCCTCGGATACTCTTTAAAAGGAAGAGTCCAACTGCTAAAATTACTAGAACACTGTTGGTGTAAATTACAGCATGGAAATTTTTCTTTTTCAAACCAATTTAAACACATGCAATTTATTTATTCTTATTTTTTAAAGATTTTATTTATTTATTCATGAGAGACCCACAGAGAGAGAGAGAGAGAGAGAGAGAGAGAGGGAGAGGGAGAGGGGCAGAGACACAGGCAGAGGGAGAAGCAGGCTCCATGCAGGGAGACCGATGTGGAACTCGACCCAGGTCTCCAGGATCACACCTGGGCTGCAGGCGGCGCTAAACCACTGAGCCACCCAGGGATCCTGAACATATGCAATTTAAAAGTCCACCTGCTGTCTGCTATTCCAGATTCAGACAAATTTGACATTAACTTCATAGGAACATTGGAGACAACGTTAATATATTTCAAAGGCACATAGCAGCTCTTGCACTATGCGAAGAGAGAAATATATGTTCATTTGTAATTCATACAACAAGCATCAAATAAGAGTAATTTTTAAATAAGATATTTCATTTTTTGGTCTTTTCCTCACCCCATATTCTCTTTTTTTATTGAAGAGAGAAGTGTGTTGAAAATACTTTATTGAGTTGCCTGTTTGATGAACTCTTGGGTGGTTTGGATTTGTTTCCTTCTACCCAGACAGTTTAGATTGGCAGATTGACAGGTAAAATCTTGTTGCTTTATTTTTTATTTTTTAAGATTTTATTTTATTTATTCATGAGAGCCACAGAGAAAGAGAGAGAGAGGCAGAGACACAGGCAGAGGGAGAAGCAGGCTCCATGCAGGGAGCCTGATGTGGGACTCGATCCCGGGTCTCCAGGATCATGTCCTGGGCTGAAGGCAGCGCTAAACCTCTGGGCCATCAGGGCTGCCCCTCTTGTTGCTTTAATTGACCTACTGGAATGTAAAAATGACTATTGATTGGTACTTTTGGGACTGTAAAACCAAGATCCTGGGACACCTGGGTCTCTCATGAATACATAAATAAACATCTTAAAAAAATAAAATAAAACCAAGATCCTGAGCCTGACATATTATGTGACTTAGTAACAATCACAATAATAATGGTAGTAAATATAGTAGCAACAATAACTAAGAGCTCTATTTAATTGTATTTGTTGCTTACTAGGGACTAGGATAAATCCTTTACATACGCAATCTTGTGTTCTTCGTGGCAGTCCTGTGTGGTAGGTTCCATTATTACAGGAGAGAAAGTCGAGCACTTTCCCGAAGTTAATACTGGGCGTGCGGTAAGTCATGATTCAGTCAACTTGCAGTCCGCTAGGAATGAGAACAAAAGGACACACTTAGATTTCACATGAGATAGAACATAGTAAGTACTATGGGAGAGACAAATCAAAGTCATCATCCTCTAAGATTGTTCATCGATGTTCGGATTCATTTGTTTGTGCAGCCATACTCTTGGTGTTCACATACGCTGAGCGTACTTGTATCCAGAATTCTAGGGTTGGTGGGTCCTTACCCCAGTTCTTCTGTCCATGGCCTGAATCCCTCTCTAGAGAGCCGGTCCCAGAACCCTGTTCCTGAACACTCCCTATGGGCAAGTGTATGTTCTGCTCAGCTAGCAGGTTGGTACTTTCCCTGTACCTTCCAATGGTTTCGCCCAGTAGAGCCAATTCATAGTTTATGATCATTGTTTTTCAACAAGCTAATTGTTGTTGAAAGCCAGTGTTCGGCTCCCTTCCATCTCCACGTGTCTTTTTTCAGGGTTGGCACTGTAGTGTTTCTGTAAGGTTAGAATTTGTAATCATGGAGTGTATTTGAGGAGAGTGCACGACACATAATATGCGATATATAAATAATAGATGATAATAATGATACTAATAATAGCATGATTATTATTTATTGGATAAGACATAGTTTATGGGTTAGAACTTCGTAATCATGCAATGTGTTTGGGGAGAGTGCATGACACATAATAAGTGATATATATGAATAATGGATGATAAAAATGATACTAACAATAACGTAATTGTTATTTATTGAATAAGACATAGTTTATGGAATTCTTATTCTCCTGGTTGAGATTGTATAGAATGATTTAGATATAGATTCCAGCTTTCCTTAAATATGCTACTGCTAATAGGACACAGTGCTTTAGGTCCACGTGTATATGTCATTAAAATGAGGCCAATAAATTAAACTTAGTTTAATGATTGACTTAATCGGTAGGGATATTGGTGGTGCCCATTTTTGCATATATAATATCTGAGTTCCGCCTCATGGAGTCCTTATATTTAAATACACTTTTAAAAACCTAAACCATTGCCTGACTTTGTGATTGCTCATTAGAAGATAGTAATAATGGGGGATCCCTGGTGGCTCAGCAGTTTAGCACCTGCCTTCGGCCCAGGGCATGATCCTGGAGACCCAGGATCGAGTCCCGCGTCGGGCTCCCTGCATGGATCCTGCTTCTCCCTCTGCCTGTGTCTCTGCCTCTCTCTCTCTGTGTGTCTCTCATGAATAAATAAATAAAATCTTAAAAAAAATAGTAATAATGAAAAGGAAAGAAAAAGGGAAAGATGGAAACTCACCTAAAAAAAAGAATAGATAGAAGCTATTTCAAAGATATAACCCTATCTAAGAATGATGGCAGGAAGATAAATACATGTACTTGAAGCATTATCAGGGCAGCCCTGATCATTAGATTTTCATTAGAAAATAGTAATAATGGGAGATCCCTGGGTGGCTTAGCGGTTTAGCGCCACCTTCGGCCCCGGGCATGATCCTGGGGACCCGGGATCGAGTCCTCCCTCTGCCTGTGTCTCTGCCTCTCTCTCTCTCCCTCTCTCTCTCTCTCTCTCTCTATATATATATATATATATATAAAATTATATATATAATGAATGAGTTACATATATAATGAGTTATATATAAAATTCTATATATAGAATTATATATATAATGGATGAGTTATGTATATAATGAATATGTATAATGAATTATATATATATATAATTAATAAATAAATAAACTCAAAAAAATAGATAAAGCATGATCAATGATAATGGAGATCCTCTGTTCAAAGGCTGAATTCACTTTTTTTTTTTTTTTTTACTAAGCAAACAATTCTTTATTAACAGAATGACATTGCAATAAAATGTGGGGACCTGGCTGGCTCAGTCAGTGCAGCACAGGACTCTTGAACTCGAGGTTGTGAGTTCGAGCCCCATGTTGGGTATGGAGATTATCTCAAAATAAAATCTTCAAAAAAAAAATTCCAATAAGATGACAAGGTTTCACTACAGATCAAAGCCAGACCGCTGATTAAAAGATGCCAAAATGTTCAGCTCCCTGGAGCCTTGAGTCCCTTTTAAGATTGATTTTGAATGACTTGTCCAAGCAGGGAGTCTTTCAGGAGGAAATGCATCTTTGTCTAGGGTTAGGTCAAGGGCTGGATGCCCACGGCTCCCGTGAACCTGGAGGAGAAATCTCTGAGGCAGAGCTCAGACAGAGGAAGTCACTAGATCCTCGAAAGGAGAGGAACAGATCTGGACTGATTTTCAGTTGTAGCACTTCTCGGGTAAAGGATATGCCTGAAGCTGTTCTGTCCTGGTTTTCCCATTGGTGGTAGGTACCAGCAACCCATGTGGCTCTGAAGTCTCAAGTTGAGGTTCCACATCAATAAACTGGAACACTTACATATCCTTGAGGATTCATATATCAAGGGAATACCATACAACTTGGTTAGTGTCCCTCCTCCTTGCCATTTACATTATCTTTTCATCTTCTTGTATGTTGCTTTTGGAGGGGGGGAGCTCTTCGAGGATGTGGCTCTTAGTCTTGTAGAATAATGACATTTTCAGGCTCTCTGGAATCTTCCATCATCTAGTCCAATCACCTCATTCTGCAGATCAGGAAACTGAAACCCAGAGAGAGCGGAGTTGCCCAGAGTTACTCTAGCTAGTCAGTGGCAGACAGCAGTGGAACTTGTGCTAAGTTGTATGGCCTCTTTGGGCTTCTCCTTGTGAATCTATAGATTGGAAATGAATGGTAGGCCTACATGATCTCTCTAAAATTCCTTCTTACGCTAACATTCTACTTGTGTGATGTTTAATTTTAGACCTCTGACTTCCAGTGTGATTTCCATTTTGTAATAATAAGAAGCTTTTACAAAAAGGATGATAAGTATATGCCTAAATGACAGTGTTCAAGCATTCCGATGAAGGCTAACATCTAGTTAATAATTTTGCATTATGTACAGATATGTACCTCTGTATATGGCATAGATTTGGATTAAAGATTTTGAAAATGCACCTGGTTTTGAATGTGGTTGATGATTTGTTGTATTTGATCCCAAGGCTACAAACCACTTCTTTTTTTTTTTAATTTTTTATTTATTTATGATAGTCACAGAGAGAGAGAGAGAGAGAGAGTGAGAGAGAGAGAGGCAGAGACATAGGCAGAGAGAGAGGCAGGCTCCATGCACCGGGAGCCCGATGTGGGATTCAATCCCGGGTCTCCAGGATCGCGCCCTGGCCAAAGGCAGGCGCCAAACCGCTGCGCCACACAGGGATCCCTACAAACCACTTCTTAATGGACCTACAGTAGTAAATGTTTCCTTATGGCTATTGCCTCATATTGTTTTATTCATTCCTGGAAAGTTCAGGTCACATGAATGAGTAAGGTTGCTCAGGAAGTCCTGCCATATAGAATAGAAATGCCCAAGTTGGTTTGTGCTTATTGAAAACTCCATTGCTTGTAAGCAAGGATTGGCCTTTTTTTCCCCCTCTCATTTCTTTAGCAGGTGTAGTCTCAATCAACTGACAGCAAATCCATTACATAATGGCAGCTATAAGAGCTTCATCAAGAGTGTGCATGTTTAGTATCTCTGTATAGGATAAATTGGGGTATGGCAGTGGCGAAGGCAAAAGACTTGAGAGTAAGATCCACCTGGGGTTTCAAGTCCTTGGCTCCATGGACTTTGGCGGGAGGTTGTGGGGATAATAGGAGGAGCAAGGAACTTAATATCCTCTCTTTTGTCTGTTTCCCCTAAGCTCATCAGATACAAGTTTTTCCAAACTCTGTGAGATACTTTAAATATCCATTTACCCTTCTTAAATATGTGGATTCAATTCTTTTTTTTAAAGTATAGTTCGTAACATAGAGAATTCTGAAGGTAGAGAATTCATCGGTTACAGGGAAAGCATCTTTATGCCAGTTCTCAGACACGTATTACCTAGATGACATTTGACAAGTCATGCATAATAGTGTTTACAGAGATATCCGAGGGATGAAATGGAATGATGTACATGAAAGAAATGTGCACAATCGAAAGCATGAACAATCCTTGTGGGGTTTTTTTTATACCACATTTTGAAGGAAACAGACAGGTGTATAGAAAAGAGTGAAGGGTAGAGAAGGAGAGGCTGTAAGAAGCAAATATTTTACTTTCACAATGAAATCATGGCTTAGAGCAAAGAGACTACTAGGATGCAAGTGAAATGTTGCTGCTAGAATATCAGATGTCCATGCTTCTTAAAATATTATGTACAGTTGAAACACTTGGGGATATGTTAAAACACAAATTCTGGTTCTTTAGATCTGAGGTGAGGTCTGAGAGTCCGCATTTCTAAAAAAGCTTCCAGGTGACGCGGAGGCTGCTGGTCTCCAGCACCCTGAGTAGCACAGTCCTATTCCATCAGATTCGCAGGGATAGCTAAAAGTCAACTAAGTATTTTACTAGGAAAGGAATCATATTGTTTACATATCCTTGAGGATTCATATATCAAGGGAATACCATCCAACCTAGTTAGTGTCCCTCCTCCTTGCCACCGATAAAAGAGCTTTCTGCACTCTCTGGTTTAATTATTAAGTGTTGAGAAAGCACTCTGCGACTACTGGTTAGGGTTTCTGGCTAAAGGGTAGTAGCAAGATAGGGGTTTATATATGGAATAATTAGGAATGAGTAAGATCTAGAGAATCAATGCATTGTGAAGGCAGTTGAGTTGCTTCTTGTTCCTTTACCAGGTCTTACCTATAGAGGTCATTGAATTGTGCCATAAGAATTTTGCATATGTGATTGGTTGTCTTAAATCTCTTTTATTGCCTAGTCGCATTGCATATTTACGTTGTCTTATATCACTCATTTCCCCAAAAAAGTATGAACAGGGAGAAAATATGATATAGTTCCCTTTTTAATATTTTAAATTCAATTCAACACACATTTACAGAGTACTGGGTTACACAGTGGTGGACTAGGTAGGCACTGGGAAGAGCATAAGGATCCGGAAAGTAGTCCCAGGGATTCTCTGTTTGCGTTTTGAGGATACAGGTAAAATAAATAACCAAATACAAGGCAGTTTGAATTTTAAAAAAATGCTAGATCTGAAAAGAAGATAATGAAATCTGAAAGAAATAGTAGACAACAGTTCTGCTGGGAAGGGACATAGGAAGACATTATAAAGGAAGAAGAATTTGGAACATGGTCATTTGCACAGAGAAGCCAGAAATCAGCTTGAGGCAAAATCTTTGTCATAATGTAGACATATAAATGGAGAGCAAAAGCAGAGACGTAGGTCAGTGTAATTCAACTAACACAGTGCTGAAATTAAAATATCCTTCTTTGGAATTCAGGCTAAAGCCTAAAGCTTGTGTGGGATCGCTGGAGGTAAGGAAGGCCAGACTCGGTAGTGTTTTAGCTGCTACGTCTCTCGAACTCTATTTATTTATTTATTTATTTATTTATTTATTTATTTATTTATTTATTTATTTTCCTGTTGGGCCTAATTCCCTAGAATCTGCAGGAGAAAAAAATCACCTTTTCTAGAAACGTGTCTCCTGGGCATTTGGAACACAGCATGTTAGAAGACACATGAATCAGGAATGGGAAAGAGAGAAATGATTCCAAATTGCCTTAAACGTATACTTCCAGAACTCATTGACTCTTTAGGTGCTTGGGCTCTTTTCACCTCTGACACTCAGATGTGATAATGTTGCTCATTTCTTTAATTTATGTGAAGTTAAATTTCTTTCCAAATAAATTTTTGCCCTGAGAGTTACTTGGGAGTTTTAGGGGGAGGCTTTCATAGCTCTTTCCTTGACACGCCCCTGGTACTTAGCCATTAAAAAAAAGTGGGGGAGGGGGGCTCTGAAACCCTTTTCTGAATCCTAATTGCCCTGGCTGCTGCCACTGCCTGTGTAGAATGGGGCGAGAATGTTACCTGGGGTCACTGTAGTCAATCCCGTCTGAGAATCCAGTGCAGATAAAGGGAGAATAAACAAAGAACATTAACGGTTATCAAATCTGAGGGCAAGTTTGGGGCTGTAGTCAGGAGGTGAAATAGGTGAAATAAGTTCATAACTCAGAGGAACATATCAGGAACCAAAGTGGACCAGTGCCCACTTGAGGAATTACAGTCGTGGTGTTTGTTCTCACTGGATTTGACTTGTTGCCTGAGACTGGCTTACAGGCACAAGAAAGTATCCGAAAATGCCATTCCATCTTCTTTATTACCCACTCTTGGAAGATATTTTCTTAGGAGCATAGAAGAACATGAAGCTTCCGTTACTATCTAAACTTCAGAATCTTTTGCATCCCAGTGAGCAAAGTGGTATACCCCCTGTGTTGGATTTGCTTTAAATTTATCTGAATTAATTAAAATCCAGGAAGCTATAGGCAACAGTGACTCCATGAGACTCTATTTCCTTTTTTTTTTTTCCTTTTTTTTCTTTTTCTTTTTTTTTTTTTTTTTTTGGTAAGACTCCATTTAGCTGTGGCTGCTCACAGGTCACTGCACCCTTTGTCATTCCTTCTGTCATTGCTTATTCATCTTTAATGCCCATACTCTCCTGCTCAGGCTCCAATGATGGTCGTATGGGATAGCATTTTTCTGTTCTTGCAGCATGCTGTCAATTCCAAATTCCCAGTAATAAGCAAACTTCAAGGGCATGTATATTTCATACTGAGAGGTATTTTGAGAATCATCTAGCATTCATCCGCTTTGCCTTTCAGTCGAAACAAAGAAACCAGACATTGAAAGAATATATGGGGGAAGGCTAAGGAGAAGGAGGTGAGATCAAGAGAAAGAAAATGAAGAAATGAAACCAGTGTTATATTATGTGCTAAAATATAACAAACTCTGTTAGGTTCTTTGTATACATTGGGCTACTTAGGTGTTGCCATGACCTTGGGTTTGGATCATCGTTGGGCCCACTTTATCAAAGGGCAAACAGAGAGTAAAAGAAATTCTAATTAGAGGTCACAATCATGCGGAGCAGAGGTGAGAACCTGGATCTCTCAGGCTTTCTAGAACCAAGCTGAAACGGCAGATGGTGGAGGCTACAGTGAAAGCTCTATCCTTTCCTTGTCCCAGAGTAGCTTGAACTACAACACGATATGCCATTTAGATAAAAGGCAGAAATGGGAGGAGGAAAAGTCACAGATCCAATCCCTTCCAACCAAATTACTCTCTTCATTCATTTTGAACCTAACATATATGGGCTGCTTTATGGAGGTAATCGTCTTTTTGCATGAGCATGACCTGTCTGTTCCTTAGTCAGCCACATGCACTCACGCCAGCTAGCCCCTGAGCTGTGTAGTGGCTGATAAATAGTCTGTACGTGCTTAATATGCAGAAATTGATTTTTCTAAAATAAATCAAGATGACTTTTCTCTTCCCTTATAAGCCACATCTAGAGTTAGGTGTTTCTACTAAATGGTGATCTCAGCCCTGCCCATTCATTCCTTAAGGAGCTCCAAAATAAGCCCGTACTATACACTAGAAACCGTGTTAGGAGCTCTAATAGTCAGAATTGCCTAGACTCTGCCATGATAACACAACAACCCTGAACTCTCAGTGGATTCGCACAAGCCAAGTTTTTGTCTGTGCATGCTAAGTCTACTGGGGGCCTCATTCCTGAGGGCAGCTCCCTCGAGGGATGTGTGACGGGGCCAAGCTGCCTCCATCCTAGGGCTTTGCCTTCTGACGCAAGGCTTTGAGCTCACTATCCCAGGGAGGAGAGAGCTGGAGATACATCAGGGCTCTCCTCTGCCTTCCCCAGAAGTGACACACTTCTATTCTATTTTTAATCCATTTGTCAGAAGTCACCTGGCCCCACCTAACTAGGAGGGTGAGAAAGCTGGGAAGTGGAATCTTCTCTCAGCCTATGAAAGAAAGAATTAACAGGTCCTTGTAAGTACTGTCGATGTATCACAAGTTCTAGGAGAACAAAGAACGTTTTTTGAAAAGGTGTTTCAAGATTTACTTATTTATTTTAGGAAGAGCATGTGAGGGCAGGGGGAAGGGGCAGAGGGAGAGAGGGAATCTCAAGCCAATTCCTCACTGAGCACAGAGCCTGTTGGCTGGGGCTGGATCTGAGGACCCGGAGATCATGACCTGAGCTGAAACCAAGAGTCAGTCACTTAACTGACTGAGCCACCCAGGCTTCCCACAAAGAACATTTTTAAAGTCATCACCTTCTATGAAAGCTACGCAGACATATGAGGAAAGTGGAATTCCAGGGGAGTACTGAGGGCTGTATTACAATTTGGCAGGACCTACAGCTCCTTAAGCCGGCAGCTGCTGTTGTCTTCAGAGCATTCCTTTTTTATCCATCTGAAATAATTGAGTTAAGACTTAAAAATTCCTTGCGGTTTTGTGTGTATATGCGCCTGTGTGTTCATGCTGTCTGCTTTGATTTCTTAAATAGAGGTCAAAATGTGTTTGGCAAGTAAGCCTGGGTCTTAGAACTTCTTTTCTTGAACCCATAGCCTAGTGACAGCCGTCGTGCCATAGAGTGAAGGGGATTTTCGCTGCTCACTGTGAGTCATGAAGGCTGCAAGGAAGCTGTGCACCCTCGTAGCTCTTTCTTTGTTGGGCTCTTGCTCTTTATAGATGTCCCGGCATGTGTGACTGGCATGGTTAAATATTGAGATAGTTTTCTGGCATTAACCATTCAAATAGCAAAGCATATGAAGCTGGAAAGATCTATACTTGAAGGAAAGAAAAAAGTGGTAAAAAAAATAAAAAATAAAAAATAAAAAGAACATGCAAGTAAGTTTAGGCTTGAGAGCATGAACGTAGAGCTGGGTCAAAGATGATAGTCTGCTAGAGAGTTTAGATATTGTCTTTTCATGTTTTGTACATAGGTTTCTGTTAAAGCTCTTTTCTTTAAAAACAACCAGTGAAGGACTGGAAAATTCATGTCATGTTGATTTGTAAGGAATGGAAAAACAAAAACCTGTACCATTTTTTTGAAAGTTCTTACAGTGAAAACAATTTTCACTCGTTGTGACTTATTTGTAACTGTAAAAGCACCTTATCCATTGACTTAAGAATCTGAGCTTTCACTGTCAAATACTTCTCTCAATTCTCTCTGTACCTTGATTTTCAACATCTCTTGACTTCATGTTATATCCGTATAATGGATTTGCTTTGGCATATAGATGTGTGATAGCCTCCAAGTAAATATTTTCAATGACATTGGAGAGGAAGTATGATGGTCCCTGAGCTTTTGAAGACAAACCAGAAAGGCAAACTATGAAAATTATACACATAATAGTAATGATAATAATAATAAAATGATGAACATTAATTGGGCATTCATTATGATCCAAGTACTGACTAAATGTTTTTTAAAAGGTGTGTTCATTTAACCTACATATTGATAAGGGACTATTATCAACTTCATTTTAACAAGGGGTTTAAAGAGATGTTGAATAAATTGCCCAATGTCACATGACCAGAAATCACCTGTTTGACCTACTTAAAATTAGCCAAGGTTTGTCCCACTACACAGTATTTCAGTGGTTTCTAAATGTGTAGATAATCGATGACACTGAAATATGAACAAAGGAAATTTCAACCTAAACTGTGTATTTTAGGGACACCTGGGTGGCTCAGCGGTTGAGCGTCTGCCTTCAGCTCAGGTGATGATCCTGGGGTCCTGGGATCGAGTCCCATGTCGGGTTCCCTGCAGGGAGCCTGCTTCTCTCTCTAGCTGTGTCTCTGCCTCTCTCTGTGTGTCTCTCATGAATAAATAGAATCAATCAATCAATCAATCAATCAATAACCAAACTGCGTATTTTAGCTTGCATAAAGAAGCTATGGTTTTAACAAAAGTACTGTAGTGAGAATAAAGCTTGGAAAGAGAAGTGAAGCAGGAGGAGTGTGTTCAGTTTTCATCCAGAAGTATCCCAAAGAAAAGTCGACTGTCTAGTGCAATGGCTCTCAATCAGGAGCAATTTTGCCTCCCCTCCCAGGGAGCATTTGGCAAAGCCTAGAGACATTTTTCTCCTCGTGACTGGGAGGAAGGGTGCTCCTAGCACCTTGCGGGTAGAGGCTAGAGCTGTGCTAAACATCCTCCAGTGTGTAGGGCGGCCCCATGTACATCCACACGGAAATGTCATTAGTGCCAAGGTTGATCTTGTGTCAGAGTCTTGTCTTATTATACAGGGAAACGAGTGTAATTAAGGGCTCAATCTTTGGAGTCAGGGTACTTGGAGTTCAGTTCTGGCTCTATTGCTTGACTTAGGGAGCTCAAGCTCTCCAAGTCTTCATTTAGTTGCAAACACACTGGAAATAACCATACTTACCCCACATGATTGTTCTGAAGATTAAATGAGAGAACGTATACAAAGTGAGTAGCATGGTCCCTGGCTTTCATAGATGATCAATAACTTTAGGTGAGAAAATTATAAACTTTGGTTAAACTGTTGTCGTATTGGTGTTCGAGACACTCAAGGAATGCTGTTGAACAGGTGTTAAAAGAGAATTGTCTCCAGATCGGACAGCTTTGTTTTAAATCTTGTTTCCTTTTCTTATTAACAGTATGACCTGACTGAGTGCCTTAGACCTCTGTGCCTTGGTTCCCTTATCTGTAAGATGGGGGTAGTAAGAAGTATTATCTATCTTTTAGAGTTTCTGTGAGACTTAAATTAGAATATGAGTGTGAAGTGCAGAGAACAGTGTCTACCACTTAGAAGCAGACAGTTGTTAGCTCTTATTATTAATTTACTTAATATTGTTAGGTAAGACATAGCATATAAATTAATTTTCTAAGTAACTGAACCTTGAAATACCAGGTTCTCAAATACTTGAAATAGCTCTGGAAATACCAACCCTTTGTTTTATTTTAGCAATTAGAATAATGGAAATAGCTCTAAAATTATATCTTAAAACTATTTGCTTATTTAAAAATACATACTGAGGACTTTTTCATGTTTTGTGGTTAACTCAAGGTCTCTATCCTTGTGCTATCATTTCTTGTATAGGATTATGATACATGGATTTTTTAAAACTATTGAAATATGAGGATTTTCCTTACCCTAGGCTGCTGGACTGTTGGATTCTTTGATCTGCTTTTTAAAAAAATACTGTTTTTGCTTCCTTACTATCAACAATCAGCTGTCTTACTCTCATAGTCTCTACTTGCCCTTTCCAAATTTCTGCATCTTGATCAGTTGAACAGTATTTATTGAATGTATTATATGCTGTGCTCTCTGAGGTATGTTAGTGACCAGAACAAATTACTTCTTACATGGAGCTTACTCTTTATCAGAAATAAACATGGAAGACGTAACCAGTTAAACAGTCATTTGGTTCCAATGGGACCTATGCAATGAATGAGAAGTATCAATCGCTATGCTTAGAAGCAAAGCCCTCTAGTGTGGGCTGTAAGACAGGCCTTCCTGTAGAATGATCATGAAGTATCAGTCTGAAAAGTGAGCGTCTCTGGCATTAGCAAGGCAAAGACAACAAGCATTACACGTAGATGCAATTGCAAAAGTAAAGTTCCTGATTTTGGACAAGGCACAGCCATTAAATAAAGGAATTTTTAAAATCTCAGTATGACTAAGAGACCAGAAACAAACAAACAAAATCCAGGTTTATGGTAGCATCGATGAGGCTGAGAAAGATAACCAGGGTCTCAATCATCCAGTCTTCTAAAGCACGTGCAAGTTGGCTTTCTGCAGTAGACAAAGGCCATTGGAAAGTTGAAGTGTATTGTTGACCTGGTAGATTTTTATGCAAAGAAGGGCTTAGAAACAGGAACAAATGTAGGAAAGGTAGAGACACCGAGTTGAAAACTATTACAGTAGGTCCAAGTAGGGTGTGATGAAAGCAGTCTAGATTGTGTCCATATTAGAAGTGGTCTCTGATGACGAAGACCTGAAAACTCTCCTGAGGGAGGAGGGCTGATATTTAGTTTGTGGTCTTGGAAAGATTTATTTGGCTTTTTTGGCTATTTACCTTCTACCTTGTTCTTGGCTACATTCCAGAGGATTGTAGTTGGTGAATAATCAGTTTCCGAAAGAGTGAAAATACAAAGCAATGACAAAAATGAAATTCTATTTGTGTAATAGTTGAAAACTCTTTATTTTTATTGCATTGAATCAGCAGCTTTTCCGAACAAGTGATTTTCACCCACCCTGTCCCGAGAAGACTGCGTTCTCAGTTGACATACCTTAATTTATGGGCAGTAGGAAATTTCTCCCTCATAAGAGGAAATTCCATTTGTCCTGTCTCACGGAGAAAGTTAAAATTGAGCAGAAGTGGTCTTCCATATTGTTCTTTGCCCCGTAGGAGAGATATAAAAATGTTGATTTACCAGATCCTGTTTGAAACCACTAGTGCCAAAAAAAAAAAAAAAAAAGAAAGAAAGAACCACTAGTGCCTTGATACAAAATAGAAGACTTTAGATACTTAAAAAAGATGTTTACCGACATCTATACATGCAAAATATATGCTGTGTGAAATATGAATTGTGTGGATATTAAATACATACACATACACAGCTGTATTGTGTAGGGCCTTAATGCCATTTTTTTTTAAATCAAATATCCCTACTTTGAACATCTAGAAAAACTGTACAAAGGTCAATAAATGTCTGTTTCTAAAATATGTGTCTAAAATAGATACAATAAAAATATATAAAAATAAATAAATAAAAATAAAATAGATATAATAATTGCTTTCTCTTAGGTTGATTGTGAGAATTAAATGTGCCTCATTTAGCACCTTGCATCTAATACATATTTAACACATTTAAATATTCATTCATACTTTAAATATAATTTTATCATCACACATTGGCTATATGGTTTTTTATAAATTCATATATATTGGTAATCTGATATAAAATTACATCACAGAGATCAATATACACACATGCACATAGATGCACTATATCCGCTATTTATTATTACAACAAAAATGGTTGAGCCATGATATTCAACATGACATATAGTCTTGACAGCTGTCATTGATAAATTGAGTCTTGTTTTGTTCTGATTTGTTTTCTGATTATTTTCTGTCCTGGGAGGTTACCATGAATCAGAAATCGAATGTTAGCCCTAAAGATACGGCTTCACAGGAGTTGAGATTTTGACCCAGTTTCTGCATCCTGCTTTCTCTCATTTACTCATTCATTCCTTTATTCATTATTTAAACAAATATTTACTGGATCTCTACTCTGTGCCAGCCACCATACCCTGTCTTACAGTCTGGCAGGGGAACAAACATGCAAGCAAATTACTGCAATAAAATGGTGTGAACATCCTGCATACGTCCTTTTAAAGTGAAGAGGCATTCTGCTCTCCTGCATGACATGTGGTTAATTATTATGTACATATTCGTCTATCATTAAACTAAATAGAGAAGAATAGAAATGAAATAGAGGAAACTTAAAAGAGCATTTCTTTCTAAGTACCTGTTTTTTATTCATTCTCTTGTCTTCATCTACCACCCACCAGCTGAAGACATCCAGTGATTATCAGTAATTGCGATCACTTTCCCTTACCCCAGAATCCTATTTCCATCTGACTTTTGGCAATCTGTAGGTAGATGTTCCATAGATATCTCGAATTCATTCTGCTTAAGGCAAATTCATGATGTTCCTTCCGCTCACAAAAATTAGTTTCCCCTCCCTATACATCTAACCCTTGTTAAAGGTTTTATCTACGAAGACACCCCAACCGAGGTTTCGGGGCTCCCCCGCCCGTCAGTGTTCAGCGCCTACCTGTAGCCCCCAGCCACCGGTCGTGAGATGCTCCTCATCCTGCCAGTCTCCTTCCTCCCCCTTCTAGGTAAACACATGCACACATACCTCATGCCCCAAATTAGTAGGATAAGAAAGCAATTTTCAAGTTGCTAGGCAGCAACAGTTGAAGAGAGAAATTAAGTTGGTGACTCGGTTATTAAGTGTTATCACTATGTGGTCTCTTTTTCTGTGACTAGAGAATGTTTCTCTTTAACATGGAATAATAACATTCAATTCTGTTGATCTACGAACTTCAAAAAACATCATCGTACACATCTCCACATCAATACACTTGCTGAATTTCTCTTTCGCTCCCATCGCTGATATGTTACGCTTCCAAGGGCAGTTCCAGCTGTGAATCTCAGAGTCCTTTTCCGATGCCCAACTACTCAGGATCTGAATGGGAGATTCCTACTGCAGTTCATGTTTCTGGAGGAGTATGTTAGCTGCTGATATTCATCACTGAAAAGAAATGATTGACATCACAGTATGAAAGATTTCATCAGTTGGCCCTGATCATATTCTGAGTGGTCCTGAAATTCCCTTCTGGTTCCTACTTTTAAAGGGTGACTTGTAAATTCATAAGTGTAAGTGTAAAACTACTTGGAACATGTTAGGTCCAAAGTAAGTGGTGCACCCTATTCTCTCTTGTAGAACATCTTTTAAAAAATTAGTAAGTGTTGAGTTCTCTAAACCACCCTAACCCTAGGAAAATGTGAAGTTCCTAAGAAAATTACATTGGAAGAAGAAATATAAGTTTTCTTTTTCCTTCTTTCATTTTTCTATGATTATTTATTTATTTATTTATTTATTTATTGAGAAGGAGAGAGAAAGGTGTGGGGAAAGGAGAGGGAGAGAGAGGATCCCAAGCAGACTCCATACTCAGCACGGAGGAGATGCAGGGCTTGAGCTCACAGCCCTGAGGTCACAGCCTGAGCTGAAGTTAAGAGTTGCATGCTTCCCCGACTGAGCCACCCAGGCACCCTTCAAGATGTTATTTTTCAGTAATCTCTACACCCCACATGGGGCTCGAACTCGCAACCCCAAGACCAGGATTTGCATACTGTACTGACTGAGCCAGCCAGGCACCCCCTCTGCTTTCTTCTTTTTCCTTCTCTTTCCTTTTCTTTTCTTTTCTTTTCTTTTCTTTTCTTTTCTTTTCTTTTCTTTTCTTCTTTCTTTTTTTCTCTTTTCTTTTCTTTTCTTTTCTTTTCTTTTCTTTTCTTTTTTCTTTCTTTTATTTTTAAGTGCTCCTAAATAGTTTTATATCCTGGCAAACATGTGGGGTTGGGGTTAACATTAACTATAGGTTAAAATGAAAAATTTAAATATCTTTAAAATGTGGGGTTTTAAATGGGATAGTGCAACAGATAGAAGGAAGAGGCTGCTTGGGGAGGAGGAACAGATAAAGGAGACAATTATTCCTGGAAGAGGTAGACGAAGAGAAGATTAAAATTGGCTTTGAAAAATAAATAAATAAATAAATAAATAAATAAATAAATAAATAAATAAATAAATAAATTGGCTTTGAATAGTTCCTAAGGAAATGGATCATTACTTTCTGAGCTCCCAAGGGACGATTTTCCTTCCTTTTATGAAGAATTGAAACTTCTGATGTGTCTTAACATTTCACACCTTTTTTGGCCTGTGCATCCTCGTCTGACCTGAGTGTAGCATCGCTAGCACACAGCAGTGTTGCTGATACACGCGGATTTAGTGGGCCTCTGCTAAAATGAGTTTTGCTGAGCAAATAGATTTTGTGCATCCCCCCCCCCAAACAGATCATTTCCCAGGATGCCCAGGGAGACACTAA
Source organism: Canis lupus familiaris (assembly GCF_011100685.1). Lineage (NCBI taxonomy): Eukaryota > Metazoa > Chordata > Mammalia > Carnivora > Canidae > Canis > Canis lupus. The sequence goes on from NC_049239.1 coordinate 29,131,879, forward strand.
CAACGGGTCTTACTTTGTCCTTCATCAATATGTTATCATATTTACCAAACGGGGTAAGAGAAAACTGGACCAAGGGGGGAAACCTCGCGATTCGCTAACATAAACCTCTCAGGTGAAGACAAGAGCCATACATTTGAAAGGATGATTTGTGAGCATCATCACACAAGCAAAGGATCGTTGTTAGCAGCTGCTTATAATGCATGGTGGGTGCTTCAGGATGATGTTGCCGCTAGTCATTGTGTTGCAGTTATTCTGCTTTCTGTGACCCAGATGAATGTAGGATTATGTGCATAGGCCCAGCTTTCAGCACGGATGTAGGGGGAAAGTTTATTACCTGTTCTCTGCCCTCCCCTGGGAGGGATTTGTTTCATTTTGAAAGAAGATTCTCATAAAAAGGCTGCAAGTCATAATGCATGTTGTAATGGCCTTGGAATGAAGTCCAGACTATAGTCCCTTCTGCTTTGCAAATAGGTCCAGAAACCACACAAACATGAGCGAATCTGGGGATCAGAATTCAGCTCGATTTTTGCCCCACTGGAAGTCCACACTTGAGGTTGCCCCACGAATATCCAGCCTTTCTGACATTGTTTAGTTGAGCTGGGCTAACGGGACCTTGTTAGGAGATGAACAAAGGGACAAGCTCTGAGAACCATGTGAGTTAAGGAAAGAACTAGCTCTTGGCTGGGGACTCCAGGTGAGAGAGACCTAGGTTTCATGGGTTTTTTTTTGTTTTTTTTTTTTTAAGATTGATTGACTGATTGATTGAGAGAGAGAAGGAGCATGCAGGAGAGGGGCAGAGGGAAATAATTTCCAGCAGACTCCCTTCTGAGTGGGATCCTGGTGCGGGGCTCCATCTCAGGACCCCGAGATCATGACCTGAGCCCAAATTTGGACGCTTGACTGACTGGCTCCAAGGCACCCACTGGACTTGGATTTTTATTCTCTCTCCTCTTGTACCAGCGCCTTCTTTCAGCCTCACTCCCGTCTTTTGCAAAACACATTTGTCCACCTGTCACGCACCTGCTAACCAGATGATACGGGGAGCATGCGACTCACCATGCCCTTTACCTTGTGGGCTGCAAGTCTACCCTGAGCGGGGGCTCTTTGTAGCTTACCTCAAAGTTTTTAATTGAAACTCATGTTCTTTGTCAGGTTTCTTATTTTTCAAATAACCACGCTTAGGCATGTATAATATTTTGTGGTGCTTTTGTTTTTCTTGTCCTAGTATTCTTATACTCTGTTCTTTTTTGTTTTGTTTTTTGTTTTGTTTTTTTTTTGTTTTGTTTTGTTTTGTTTTTTGTAGAACCCATTGTTTCAATAGATTATAACCCTCTGCTCCCAACCAGAAATCACTTTTGTAGAACCCATTGTTTCAATAGATTGTAACCCTCTGCTCCCAACCAGAAATCACTGACTCAGAGTGCAGGGGAATGATCCTGCATTCAAATGAGAAATGGCCAACCCTCTATCAACCTGTGACTTTATACCTCCCACCTCCCTCCTCTCTTTCCAGAAAACAAACAAACCTGTCCTTCAGCCTTATGACCTTTTGCACCAGATGCATACATAAATATTTGGGCAGGGGTGGGGGATGAAGGATGGTGTCACCAGGAAACTCAATGACTTAATTCTAACTCTGAAGAGAAGCTGTGTTTGGGAGGAAGATAGAATAGAGAAGGAGGCAGACTCAAAACTGTCATCAATATAATCATCTTCAAAGGAGCATCACCTGCTTTCATAGATTGAGAAAGAGAAATATAGGGTCACTTTTATAAGGTCTGATAAGCCGTTGGAAGGAGGGAGAGGGGGAGATCATTGATTTAACACTGAAATTATTGTCATTTTTTAAAAAGATTTATTTATTTATTTGAGAAGGAGAGAGCATGAGGGAAGGGAGAGGGACAAGCCGACTCCACACTGAGCATCGGACCCTGAGATGAAGACCTGGGCCGAAATCGAGTCGGTCGTTTAATCGACTGAGCTACCCAGGCTCCCCTAAATTATTGTCAATTTCAAAAAACAACTTCATCTGCCAGAGGTTCCCACCATAAAGACGCTGTACCCCCCCCCCCATGCCAGCTTCCCCATTCAGCTCATTTGCACCCTGTGTCCTCCACCCAGCTTCTTTTTCAGACAAGACCCTCTGTGTGGGTTGCTAGGTCCTCAGTCCACTTGTTTCAAAGTTAATATCATGTTGCTGGCACCATATGGGCGATGGCAGAGAATATCAGCCTTTGAGGTCTCACCTTTCAGGATAGGGGCGGGGGTGTGAGACTTAATTAATGAATGATGTAAGATCCTCTAGAATCCCGAGATAAAAGATGGTTTGCAGAATCAGAGACCTGCTATTTCTTTAGTTCTAAATCAATCCCTGCTGAGCTAACAGGTATTTAAAGAACTAGATGCAAAATGTGTAGCGTGGTGTGTGTGCGTGTGTGTGCAATAAACTACATAGTTATCCTGGAAGGGAACTTAGGCTATCCCTCTTATATTAGATCTTTAAAAACTGAAGCTCAGAAATGATGTACTTATTAGGGCCAGATACCAAACTAGAAACCAGATTCCTTAGACACATTGTTTCGTGCACCCTACAAGTCTGCCTCCTTGCAGATACTCTGTACAGAATCTATGGAACCTGACCAAAAACAAAGGAAAGATTCTTTGTGACTGGTCTTAAACCATTTTTAAGCATAAGCAGGATTATTACTGTTACAAGAAAGATTGTAAATGACTTTTCATCCCATTGGGTGTAGGAGAAGATATAGGCTGAGAGCCAGCTCCATGCTAGGGAAGTATTACTGGCAACATTCCATGTCATTTGCCAAGGCAACAACCACCTTCCATGTCAAGTGGGGTTTAATGTATCATTGTGGTGGAGTGAAGCCATTGTTGAAAATTCCTTATAGGAAGTACATAGAACCTTTTTTTTTTTTTTTTTTTTTTTTTTTTTTTTTTTTTTTTTTAGATAGCTGGCCAAAAGAAAGACTCAGGAGTGAATTTATTGACCCAATATTGATCTAGCTTAAATTGTTGTCGATAGGGTAGGAGGAGTCTGTCAAAATGGAATAAGCTCTGGATTTGAGATTAATTACCCAGACCAACATTCCTGTAACTCACTGTGTGATTTCTGACAAGTCCCTGAACCTCTCTGAATCGCAAGGTACTCTTTGGAAAAAATCAAACTAATAATTTCTAGTTTATGTAGTTTTGGGAGGATTACTTAATATAATTAGGGTAAAGTTGCACTGCCTAGTGCTTATAACGGACTTTGAATCTAAATCTAGAGAAACATGTCCAGAGGCATTAGGAAGCATGGTTAGGGTTTGTTGTGTAGAAGGCAGCCCTCCAAAGACCAGCAGTGGAGGAGGACGTGTTTATATAACCAATTAGGGCATCTATATCCTCCACTAGTTATGTAGCTCCCTGAGAGACCGCATTTTGAGATGTTACCTCCCGTTGCCTTACATATGGGTGGATAGCAGCTCTTGAAAAGGGTGAAACAAACAGACAAACAATAAAATAGAAACTGTTGGGTTGGAAGCTTCATTTTTATAGGAAATTTCCACCTACCTTGTAGCTTTACCTTGTGACATGTTGTGTGTGTGCGTGTGTGTATTTGTATTTATTTCACGTTGGCACCAGAGTCAGCTTAATCACTGAATCCTAGGGGCTCCTGGTTGGCTCAGTCAGTTAAGCATCTGCCTTTGACTCAGGTCCCAAGGTCCTGGGATGGAGCCCCACACCAGGCTCTCTGCTCAGCTGGGATCTGCTTCTCCCTCTCCCTCTGCCTACTGCTCCGCCTATTTATGCTCTCTCTCTCTCTCTCTTTCTGTCAAATACATAAATTAAGTCTTAAACAAAAATCACTTAATCCTAAGGTTTCAAGGAAGCCATACTTATCTCTATCTTTTAGTGTTTGGTCCAGTGGTGTTCAAGCTAGTTCCATGCCAAAGGTTTTGGAACTTCAAGTAACGATGTTTTGTTTTTTGTTTTATTTTTTCTCTAAGAATAATGGAATTTGGCCATTCTTTCAAGTAGCTTCAAGTGGGTAATTAATGTTTTTATAGAGGCAGCTTATGGGGATTCATTACCACAGTGTCTTTTATTGTTCTCATCATATTTTACAATTACTTTAACTCTTAGTCAATAATAGTGGCCTATACAACAGATTCTTATGAGTTATTGTGGCAAATCCATTTTATCTTAAGAGAATGGGGTCGACCTCGTCTATCTGACATTGTTTGGGTGGGTTTCTGCCTGAGGGAAGGTGATAGAAGGCAAACAAAACAACCTTCAGGAATAATCCAACTTTCCAAAGCTTTGGAAGCAAAATCAGTAAAATTAAAGGAATGGATGTCATGAGTCTTACTGTGTAATTGATGACTTCAATTCAGAATGGCTTATTAATTAATTCATTTAGTGCCTCTTTTGTGTTATGTTGTTAGATGATGGAGAGACACAATGAGTTAAAAAATATGTTCTATAGGAAGTAGCTCCAGCTCTTTTGGGGCACAGGACCTGAAGAGGTAATAGTGTTATAGTGTGGTAGATACAGTGCAAATATGACAAAAACTAAGTGTTCTGTTAAGTTCTCCTAACTGAATTTGGGGTGGAGTAGTTTTTGGAAATATTTGCTGAAGAGCTAATGCTTGAGCTACGGGTTAAAGGGGGTAGAAATTAGCCTAGAGAGGAAGATTGAAGGAAGAGTTTAAGTTCTTAGCTTCTGTCCCATACCTTTTTTGCTATTACTCCAGTACTGTCAGATGACAAAACATGATACCTTCAGGTGGCCCTTTACGTAACAACTGAGGGAACATAATGAAAAACAAATAGACCATGTTTTGTTAGAAGTACAAGAAATGGTAGCAAAAGAAGGACTGTTTGCCAGTGGGGGATGAGGAAGGTGTCTTGGGATCAAAATGCTTTAACATACTTTGTAATAAACATGTGTAATCCCAACAACAAATCAGTAGGTCTAACTTTTTATTATTTGGAGTTTATTAATGAATCAATTAATAAAGACTTATAGGAAACATAGGTTGTTTTCTCACATACATACAGATAGTGCAAGAGTTGAACTAAGAATCCGGTCGGTTTACTTGAGTCTAAAGATTATGATCTTTGGGCTATGTTGCCTTGTCTTTAAAAATTGTGTTTGTTTTATTGCATTTATTTGGGGCACCACAAGTCTTGAAAAGTGTAAATTGGAGAAAGCTGAGAACCAGGCAAATAGTGAAAGAATTGGATGTAGAGGCATATAAAATAGATTAAAGGTTATTCGATAAAGCCCACATTATGGGGAGAGGATTTATACATACGTGTTGAAAGATGCTAAATGGAATTGGAATTATATATAACCCAGATCAACATTATATAATAAGAATTTTAATGAATGTGAAGGCTATTGAGTATTTGACAGCCTCTATAGAATAAAAAGCTATTGGATTTTGAAAGTCATCTCATGGGAAATATTGGAAGCTGAATCACTTGAGGAATGTAAAGCTAAATTGGATGAAACATATCTCCAATCTCCAAAATGATCTCTCTGTGTAAAATGCACGCACAAACACACATACATTCAAACTTTTAATTTTTACAAACTGCATGTCTCTGTGTATTTAAATAAAGGTTTTAATCTAAGTAAGTACAACAGTTAGAAAACCTTTTTAAAAATCAATTTGTAAGCAAAAACTAAAGCATTATGGGATAAGTTTTAAAAACTGAAGACTCCTTATAGTTGGACAGAAAACATGCAGTCATTTAAAAATAATTAGTTTTGCAAAGGGATACATGAATGGAAGGTCTTGGAAAGGAGGCAAAGAATTAATTTCCCAAAAGGCTCTGCAGATAAAATTGTGGTTGGCACATTTCATTCTGCAGATACACCTCTTACTGGTATCTTGTCTGTTCTCTTGGGTGACATTTTGGAATAGTGCATGCTCAAAGGATTGTCCAAGAATGCAAATGAGAAAGGCACCTTTCAGACATTGCATTCTGGACAGACACTCTGGTCAGTTCCTTCTTAAAGAGGTCTAGAAAGAAATAGAATTAGTTGCCCAGACCTCTATTAAGCGGGAGGTCTTATATCTATTTCCCCCCGATTCTCCTTATTTAGCAATGGGACAGAAGATCATGATACTGAAACGAGCCATCCAACTGGCCTGACATTTTCTGTTTGTTTGCCCTGAATCCTGGGATCACACTAGCACTCATGTTCTCTCTATGCTTTCTTAAATGCTGGTGCCCTTTCTCCTGGTTTCTAAGAAAAGATTTTTCTATGTATTTCATTTCTTGCACCCTAAATCAGCCTAGGCCTCAACTGCTTCCCTAATGACGTGAAGAGATATGATGCTGGTTTTCTCATTTTTACTGGTACCAAGTGGACTCAATGAAATCTGCCATGATATCCCTATCGCAAACATAATTAGGATAGACTCATTATCCTGTGCTCAAAGTATTTTATAATATGAAAATAGTCTATGTTTCGAACCTTTTCTTATATTTTCTTTTCTATACTTCTTAACCTTTTCCAACATAAGCTTTTGCTCCAGACTAGTGTCTAACTCACTATTCCTGAACCTTGGCTCATGGTTGGCCACTTTCCAGCATTTGCTCAAAGTATTCCCTCTGCCTTGGCACCATCTCCCTTACTCCTTGTGCTCTCTCTGTTCTATATACATTATCTACCTGTTGAGACTGTACTATCAAATTCTAAAAAAAAAAAAAAAAAAAAAAAAAGGCAGACCTTGATCTTCCCTGCTAATGAAGTCCATCCTTCCACTGAGCCTTCATAGCACTTGCCTGGCATCTCCCTCGTGTATTCATCCTAATCCACTATGGGCACTCATTGTGTTATCTGAGGTTTTTGTCACAGGGATTTTAACATGGAAGGTAACAGATAAATATTTATTGAGTGTATAGGAATTATTTTTTTTATTGAAATTCATTGCTTTATTCAAGTGAAAACTGAAATCAGAAGCATTTCAATGCCCAGAGGTAGGAGAGATGAATAAATGTGTTATAATACATCCATATATAGATTATGCTGCAGTCATCAAAATCAGGTTTTCTAGGAAGTTTCTTATGTTTTTTTTTCATTTGTTTTTTCTTTTTTTTTAATTCCAATATAGTTAACATGCAGTGTTACATTAGTTTCAGGTGTACAATATAGTGATTCAGCAATTCTATATATTACTCAGTGCTCATCATAAGTGTACTTGATCCCCATCATCTATTTCCCCCATTCTGCCACCCACCTTCCCTCTGGTGACCATCAGTTTGCTCTCTATAATGAAGACTCTGTTGTTTCATTTGTCTGTTTCTTTGTTCATTTGTTTTGTTTCTCAAATTCCACGTATGAGGGATCCTTGGGTGGCGCAGCGGTTTGGCGCCTGCCTTTGGCCCAGGGCGCGATCCTGGAGACCCGGAATCGAATCCCACATCGGGCTTCCGGTGCATGGAGCCTGCTTCTCCCTCTGCCTGTGTCTCTGCCTCTCTCTCTCTCTGTGTGACTATCATAAAATAAAAATAAAAATAAATTAAAAAAAAATTCCACGTATGAGTGAAATCGTATGGTATTTGTCTTTCTCTAACTTATTTCACTTAGCAAATACTCTCTAGATCCATATATGTTGTTGCAAATAAGATCTCATTCTTTTTTATGGCTGAATAATGTTCTGTTAGGTTTACAATGAAGTTTTAATGCCAGGGAAAATGATTCTAATATGCAGTAAATATTTTATATCCACAAGGAATTCTTCTTGCTCTCTTTAGAAGAGCCTCAATTTTTAATAATAGCATAATAATAGTAGCTAACCCTTACTGCTTCTTCACAACATGCTAGGTCATCTTGAATTGTCCTCTGTTCATATTTGATCCATCACTTGTATATTACTTGGATTTCTGTTTGTTTCATTAACTATATAACAGACAAAAACAGTTATGAGTATCAAAAAAGACACCTAAATACAGTACTTACTTAGCACTGCACCAAAAACAGAAAGTGCTCCTCCAAAGTACCTATTTGTATTTTCAGAGTCTAGGATGGTACCTTGCTAAATGAGTATCTGCAGAGTGAGTGAAGAAATGTGAGCAATGTCTGAACTCAAGTCTTATTGGAAGTCTTCAATGTGTTTTCCTACCTCTGAGTGACATCTTTGCATTAGGGCAAGTTACTACATACACAGCAATGAGTATAGAGCAAAAGAGCCACATTGAGGTCCAAATTATGGACGTTTTAATAGACTCATTCATCAACTTAAATCATTCATATTCCCTCATGAGTCAAATTTGTATCTTGGAAAAATACAAATGATAACAGGTCAGGGGCATTTGAAATAAACAGTTGAACATATGAATGCGCAAGGATCGTTGTACTGTTAAGAAAGGAAAGCTGGAGGGGGGGCACCTGGGTGGTTCAGTGGTTGAGCATCTGCCTTTGGCTCCGGTCGTGATCCTGTGATTGAGTTCCACATCAGGCTGCTTCTCCTTCTGTGTCTCTGCCTCTGTCACTGTGTCTCTCATGAATAAATAAATAAAATCTTAAAAAAAAAAAAAGGAAAGCTGGAAGTAAAGTAAAGATACATAACATTGTAAATACTTATTTTAAAAATAGGGGTGGAAATAGACTCAAAAGAACTATGCCAAATATTAAGAGGGATTGCATTTGTAATATAAGGTTATGCATGATTTCCCTTTTAAATATTTTTATTTAAATATTCTGTATACTTTTTAATATTCCATTAAGTTCAATTCTGTTTATTATAAGAAAATATATGATAAAAATAAACTCAGTTCTATAAAAGTTAAAAATATTAAATTTTATAGCTACAGATCTAGAATTTTCTGAGTTTAGATTCCATTTGAAAGCTGTTGCTTTGGCCAGTAATATGGATTTTTAATGCATATCAAATGATTCCGTACAGTATTGACAATGATGAATTAAAATTTCTGGAGTACTTTGTGTTCTTTGCAAGGTCACCCAGGGAAGGTAGTGATCACTCACATTTAGGCCTTCATTCTAATGAGTATAATTAGGAATAAGAAATGATTTTTACAAGGCAAATGCATATCTAAGCCATAAAATCAAATAGATTGACTGATGGCCTCCATCCACCAGCCATCTATATGTATCCACCATGATGTGGGTATGAAAAGCCCCCTGAAATGAAAAACTCAACTCCTGAAACTTTTATGATGGTTGACAATTTTTGGCAGGCTTAGGAGTTGACAGACTTTTATGCCATATATCTTGACACATTTCAATGATTTTCACTCCAGCACAGACAAGTGATTACAAAAAAACCCATAGTCTTAAAAGATTTACCGTTTAGAGATATTTGGACAATTATAAGCAACATATAAAGTAGCTCTGGTGAAATGCAGCTGAGGGTGATTTGCCATGTTGAAATAACCTTGGAAGAGGAGTGATGCAACTGTTCTCTTATTTCTGACGTTTTTAAGGGGAAAAATGAATGGTTCTGTCTAAATCCATTTATTTATTTATTCAGCAGATATTTATTTAATATCTGCAGCGGACGATGGACTATACTAGATACTGGCAATCAATGAGTGAGGAAAAAAAAAAAAAAAACAGACAAAACTCCTGGCCTTTTGTAACTTACAATTTAGGGTGTGCATAGGTGAGTTGGTAGGGGGGAGGATGACAATAAACAAATATATAAAGTGTACACATGCCTGAAAACAGCACTGTCCCACAGACATTTCTTCAATGACAGTAATACTCAGTAGGTGTGCTTCCCAATATGGTAGCCATTGACCACATGTGGCTACTGAATACTTGAAATAAGCCTAGTATGACCGAGGGGCTGGAATTTAAATTTTAACTCATTGTGACTAATTTAAATCTATATTTTATTTTAAATTTATGTATTTATGTATTTATGTATTTATGTATTTATTTATTTATTTAATAAATTTAAATTTATTTATTTTATTTAAATTTAAATTAGTCACATGAGGATAGTGGCTACCATATTTGAGAGCAAAGGCCCAGACAGGTAAGAATTCAGAGCACATATGGGAAGGTAGGCAGAGTGTAGAGAAGTGGCTGCAATTATAAATAGAGTGGTCAGAAAAGGCATCTTGAGGAAATGTGGGTGAATATCAACAGAAGTGAAAACGTAAAACCTGAAGATATGTAGAGGAAAATTATTCCAGGCACAGGGATTGGAAAGTACAGAGGGTTTGAGGTGGGTGCCACCTGACTTAGAAGAGGAATGGCGCAAAGGCCAATGTACATGCAAGAGTAAGCATGTGAACAAAAGGTAGATGAGCAGACCCAAAAGGCTATGGTCATGGTGAGGAATCAGGAACTCCACCTTAGGTTCAGTTAATTCATATATACACACATATGTACAAATATATATGAAAAGTAATTCACGTATATGTATACACATGAATTAACATATATTAATATATATTAATATTAAGAATATATATAAAAACTCAGTCTCTAGGTTTAAGAATCAAAACCATAAGAACTCTTTATGTCTATAAAACTACTTGTTGTTCTTATCAGTCTGCATTTTTACTTTGTAAGAGATTCCGGAATTTTAGATGTTCTGTGATTCTCCAAGTCGCTCCCGGACTTGCATTTCCCCGACCCAGCTGAGTAGCATTTGTGACCATGACTGTCTTGAGGCTTCTCCTTGCCCCAGCAAATTTGTTATTTTCTTGGGATTTAATTTATCTCTTTAAAATTCAAATGTAGTGGGTACATGTTACAGAAGAAAATATGCCAATTTTTATAAGCAGGCAATTCTGTAAAATTAATGAGAATCATAGGTCATGGTGCAGAAGGAGATCTGAATGCAAAACGTTTTTAGAACAAAGAGCATTAGTCACGTAAAACTGTACAGGGTGTTCAGGAAATTGCAGGTATTCGGATTTATCTTGAATTTTATCTCACTGAAATATACCTGTCACATCTTAAAACTTCTCGACACGTATTGACACTTAGCCGCCGCATGATAGACTTTTATCTTGGATTTTGGATTTACCTATGACTTCATTTTTAAAAGGGGGCTGACTTCTTTGTTAAGGGTAGTTTTAATACCCTCTTTCCAAAGTGGACTTTTAATCAAGCAGATGTATACACAGGGCCATATTTTTCTTCAATTATTGGAATTGCTATTTCTTCATTTACTTTCTAATTTATTTAGTTAGCTACTTATATAGTTAGTGAGTAGTCCTTATGTAAAGAGAGATGGGAAAGGATGAGAAAAGACAATTATTTGAGTGTCCACTGTGTACAGGGTCTGTAAAAGAATGATAATAATAATAATAATAATGCTGTTATTTTTTAATGCCACAATAAATTTAAGTGGACAAAACAATGAAAAATGGCTTTTATTATTACTGCCTTATACCGATATACTATGCACTATACATGCATTATCTCATTTAATCTGTATACCAGACTTGCAAGGTAGCTAGGGATGCTTTTGTTTAAAGACCAGAGATAGAGGGATCCCTGGGTAGCTCTGCGGTTTGGCGCCTGCCTTCAGCCCAGGGCGTGGTCCTGGGGTCCTGGGTTTGAGTCCCACATCGGGCTCCCCGTGTGGAGCCTGCCTCTCCCTCTGCCTGTGTCTCTGCCTCTCTCTCTCTGTCTCTCATAAATAAGATCTTTAAAAAAAAAAAAAAAAAAGACCAGAGATAGAGGAGATACACAAATCTGCTTAAACACAGGCACTCCTAGTACGTGAGAAAACTAGGACTCAACCCAGAGCCCTTTTGACTATAAAGCCTCTGTTCCTTCCATCACCTTTTCTCTCTCTCAACTTATATTTTAATAGTATCTGAATTATGATATTGTGGCCTCCTGGCTTTGCTGTTTACTAGCTGCATTTACTCTTTCTTATTAAAGTTACTCACTCTTGCTAGGCTTTCATTTCCTTATCTATAAAATGGGATCCTAACATTAAATATATTGTAAAGCCACCGTGTTACATGGGATGATCCATGCAAACACACAAAAAAGTGCCTAGGACAGAGTAAGCACTCAATAAATGTTAGCTATTATTGATTACTTTATCCAAGTTTCTGTGTAAGTTACTAAGAAATGGAAGAAATTATTTCCCATGTTAATTCCGCGTGGTGTAATAAAATAGATTTTGTGAATCTTGTACTCCTTCAGTCTTCCCAACCACACAGCTCTTATATTTGGATCTCCCATAATTTACAGACTATGGGCAGCCAGATACGGTTATTAATGAGCCTAAAGGAAAATTGATTAACCACCTAATGACTTCCTTCCTCAGAACTGAAAATGATCCTGGATTTCCCCAGATGCTCTGGAATCGCAGCTGTCTGCCTGCAGTCAGTGTTGTCAGAAGAATTGACTCTGGCATCTTGTTTGTCCCTTACTTTCTACCTCTTTTTAAAAAGTTGAGGTCTTCTCATTACTTGGTAACAAGCTAACAACTTATTACCAACCCTGTTCCTTTGTGGTGCAGAACCTTGACCCACATGCTGTTGAGGTGACACCTTGGTTTTCATTCTCACTTTTTCCTAACTGGAGAAATTCACAGAAAGACACTATGTCGTTCTGCTAGTTTCTGGGAAGCACCTGGCTCTTTCTTTTGCAGTTCTGGGTTCCTTCTGGGCGTCCTAACTCCCTTGTTTCCCATCTTCTAGTTTATCATCTGGTATCATAGTTTACCTGTTCTAATCCAAGGATCCATTTGGCATCATGTCTTTCTACTGAAACAAGCCAAACTTCCCTAGTCAGACAAAAGGAAAAATGTTAGGTGGCACCACCTTCGATCTTGTAGGCCACACTTGGATCCATAGAACGTAGGGATGATCAGTGAGAGGATACGGGAAATCTGTGTTTTGTTGGCATCTGAATCTTTTTGGCTGGCTAATTTTGGGAAACAATCATGTGGACATCTCAGCTCTGAGGACCAGGGGGCTTACAGTGGCTATAAGAATAACCAGATTCTATCATCCATCCTCCACCACAAATGAAAGTGTCAGGTTTGTCTTCATTGTGCAAGTATTAGCAGAATATATGAAAGCCACCATACAGCTGGGGTTCTACTAATAGTAGAAATCTATAGCTTTGCCAGTTTATAACTAAGTAGAAAAAATGAAAAAAAGAAAAAAACACAAGAGGGAAAGGAACGGGATGAGGTCTCTGTTCTTACATATAAATAAGTAAAAACTTTCCCCAAAGTGGTGGATGCTGAGAGTAGCACCCCAAAATAATACATTCCAAAAGATCAATGTTTGAATAGTAACCTATTAACAAGAGGAGTTTTGCCTTCTTTTTAGTTGCTCCATGTGTTCACAAAGAGATTAATCTCATTACCAGCTTTGAACAAAGAAGGCCATGTTTCTAGACTCTCAGACCTTTTCTCTCTGTTTTCTTGAACACTCCACAAATTTCTCTCAGTTCTCTGGCCTTCAGGCTTGCCAGAGAGTACTTATTTTTTGAACCCTCTCCTTAGAGGGTTCCTTTTTGCCTTCCTAGAAGATCTTAATTCTTTTCTTTGTTTCTATCTTGAGCCAGTCCTGAGCTTGGTCCTGTCCCAGACCGAGTGTTTTCTCTCCATGGAGAAATTTCCATGGGTCCCCTCACATTTACGCAGTCAATGCCAGGGTTATGTCTTTTATTTATTTCTTGGCCCCAGCAGGAGTTTCCTGCCTGTTTTTGTATGTCCGTTTCTGAGTTAATTGGACTAATCAATCTAATGAATTTTCCCGAAGTTGTTCAACAACCATTGTAGCTCCAAGAGCTCTCCGGACAACAGTTAGTGCAGCTAATCGGTGGCCCCCCAAGGCCTGAATTTAGTTTTGCTGGACATCTTTTGAGAGTCTAGTGCACCAACTGGAAATAATTCCTGCCATCCTGAAATGTATTAGGCTTCTGGGAAACATATTTAAAACATGATAAAATAGTGGATGTGAGTGTGCTTGGTAAGAAAGATGGACATGCAGGCAAGTTTAGAGGGAACAGGGTGGGGAGCCCTGGATGGTGATGAGGGACCTGGATTTGTGCTTTGACTGCCCTGACTAGCGAGTCTGGTCGGTCTCAGCAGCTCTCCCAGTGCCACTTACCTCATCTGCAGGGTGAGGAAAATGCTTTGTGGTGGGAGAGGGTGAAGACTTGTCATTAGAGACGAATCGCTAAACTGTTTTTAAGAACTGTCCTCGACTTTGAGATGCTGGTAGTGAACACAGAATAGAAGCAGGATAGTGGAAGGAATATTAATAGCATAAACTGTGGGGGTCCTGGGGGCTGACAGGGTAAGCATTTGGCACCCAGGGGCATATTTACTTTATTAGTTAATGTGGATTTTGCAGATGGCAGCAGGGACCACCAGGTAAAGACATGCAAACTGTGCACTGCACAACCCCAGGGAGCACAGATAACAGAGTCGAATATAAAATGAGGGCTCACCAACTCTGTAACTATTTTTCCTTTCATTCCTCAGATGTTTTCGAGCACACTGACTAGGCGTGGCTTAGCAAAAAGAGCAAAGAAAAATCTGTGGAGTATATTAGTCTTCTAAGCTGCCCTAACCAAACACCAGAGGCTGGAGGGCTTAAACAACAGAAATTTATTTTCATACGATAGTGGAGGCTGGATTTCTGAGATCGAAGATCAGGGTGCCAACATCTCGGGCTCTGAGAAGATCTCCCTTCCTGGCCTGCGGGTGGCCCTCCTGTCGTGTGTGTGTGTGTGTGTGTGTGTGTGTGTGTGTGTTCACACAATGAGGGGAAAGAGAGCTTTCTGCTGTCTCCTCTTATCAGGACACTATTTCAGTGGGATCAGTGCCCGACCCCCATGGCTTCATTTGACCTTAATAACATCCACAAGATCCTATATCCAAACAGTCACATTGGAGGTTCGGGCTTGGATATATGACTCTGGGGGAGGGGGTATGCACAGTGTAGTCCACAGCATGGAGTGAGACAGGTCTGAAGTTAAATCCCTTTTCTTATAAGCAGCGAACTGTGTGGGCTCAAATTTCTCTCTCTGCCATTTTGTGGGTGTGTCAACTTGCGCTAGTACTTAAATTCTCTCTGAGCATCCTTTTCTGTTTGGGATTATATTGGAGATTGTGTTACCCACCATGTAGGCTGTAATAAGGATTACTAGGTATGTAAAACATATTACCAAAGACTTGGCGCACGTTAGATGCTCAATCAATGTAGCAATCAGGAGGGAAGGAAGATGAAACTCAGGGTAGTTAATGCACCAACCTTTTTCTGTCGCCGGAGAGGCCATCTGCCTATGCTCATAGCTCTCTGAGTAGGGGAAATCACATACCAGAGCATCATGATTTTGTGAGAGGAAGCTCTTGGGGATCGGGGTGTTCCATCGACTGCCCTTCTGGGCTGCCCTCCTGGGAAAGACAACTCACCATAATTTAAGGGAATCTACTTAGTATCGTTCAGCTACTAAATAGCCAAGCCAGGATTCCTGGCCTCTTGACTCCAGGCTAGTGTCCTTTCCACAACACCTGCTCTTCCTTTTGGTCTGCAGGTGTTGACTGTGTGACAGATCCCCAGGGATGCTGGCAACCACTAGTTTCGTTACATTAGCCAAACACCATTGCTTTTGCTCTTACTCAAAGAAAAAGATGAAAATGCAAGCACGTGGGAAAGCCTCTCTCTGGGAAAATGTTGAATATCTTCTAATTGTAAGGCTGAAGGCATCATTTTCAAAGTTTACTACTCCACACTTACAGCAAATCACTTGGGCCATACCTCAAAATATTGGCCCTCTTGTATTTCATCAAAGAGGTTGAGAATCAGGGGCACCTGGGTGGCTCAGTCGGTTAAGCACCTGCCTTTGGCTCAGGTCATGATCCTGGGGATCTGGGAATCGAGCCAGCACTGGACTCCCTGCTCAGTGGGGAACCTGCTTCTTCTTCTTCCCCCACTCCCCCTGCTTGTGTTCTCTCTCTCTCTTTGTCTAATAAATAAATAAAATCTTTTTTAAAAAGAGGTGGAGAATCAATGCTCTGAGATGAATTCAGCCTTTTTTTTTTTTTTTTTTAGAGAGAAAGCCAGAGAGAGTTCAAGTGGGGGTGAGTGAGGAGGGACAGAGAGGGGAGAGAGAGAATCTCAGTCCTACATGGATCCTGACATGGGGCTCGATCTCAAGATCCTCAGATCAAGAGTCGGACACGTAACCAGCCGAGCCACCCAGGGTGCCCCTGAGTTCAGCTCAGCTTTAACCAAGAGGGGACCACAGAACAGCACTTACAGGTGCTGCTGGCATCCTGGTCCCGAGATGTGTGGCCTCTACCTCTACATTTCAACCCCAGCCCCTGTGGCCTGGGCATCATTTCCTTAATTTTCTCTGGTTGGCAGCATTTCCCACGCGGCCACGTCACTAGAATTTCTCAGGATGAGCCCCACGTCATAGTTGCTTCACAGCCGTCTTGGGGCCGTGACGGTCTGATGGCTGAGCACGTGCAGTCGGAAGCTCCCCTGCTTAGATTCCAGTCTGGGGTCCAGTGGTGACCCGACGTGGGACCTGAGAAGGTTATGTAACATTTTCTCATCTGAAACACGAGGAAAACGGTAGTATCTATCTCAGGATGCTGCTGTGATGCTCATATCATTCATTACGTGTAATTTATATTAGTGAATGTGGGGGTCTGAAGGGAATGCCATGCATAGTAAATACTCTTACAAGTGTGGGCTAGTATTTGTCCCCTGGGAACAAAGTCTCGATCTAACCCCTTTGTACAAACTAGAAGAGACATAACAATTCATTTGTTAATTCCCAGGCATTTAGCTTCCTAGTAGCTCCAGAGAGTCTTAAAATACAATCCCTTTATTTTTCCTTATGTTTGTCTTGCTTAGGCCCTGTAAAAGTTGTGTGTTTTTGCAAACTACTAGAAGTTTCCAATCTGAGCATGTAATTACCCTGAGTGCTTGGCTCCTAAATCCACAATAACAAGCTTTTAGTTTGTTTTTCGGAGCTATTGTGCATAATTAATATTTATGCAGGACTTAGTGAAATCATGAAAATTAACAGATGTCTTTATCCAAACAGGTGGTGAATGTATCAACAATTGTAATAAGAACAGTGATGGTACAACCGTTCTTCTTTAGATCACTCAGACTCACTACCAGACTCAGAGTCTGGTAAGCGTGGTTTCCACATTTACTACCAATCTGGTAAGCACGTTGTCAGGCGAGTAAACAGGGCTCAAAATATTTTAAGATATTCACATGAAATATGAACTCTACTTCGTGCATAAAAACAAAACGAAAAATAACACGGGCATCAGCTCCCAAGGGTTATTCTGTTCCACGGAAAAGTCTAGGAACAGTGCAGAGTGGGTATGATGGCCCTAGAGAATCACACGGGACCGGGCTTCGTCTCTGTCTCTGCTCCATCATTTCTAACACGAGGCTTCAGCCTCAAGGTTAAAACATGACCCACAGTGGCTGCTAAAGCTCCAGCCATTATGTCCGTATTCCAGGAGGTAGAAAGGAAAAATAGAAAAAGGACGTTTTAAGGTCATCTCTAATCTGAATTTACTCCTTGAAAGCATTATTCGTGAAGGTGTTGTTATTCCCATGGGTCACTTTGATGTATCTCCCATCTGGCCGGAACTTCGTCTTGTAACTGCATTGAGGTACAGAAGATTCTGGAAAATTCACTCTTGTGTTTGGGGCTCAGTGTAGGACCCAGAGTGGGATTTTAAGGAGAAAAGGTTAAAAAAAGCCTTTGGATGGGAAACTAGCACACTTAAAATTGACCTTTTATTTTGTCTCTTGGCATATTATTGATTTTCCTCAGAACTTAAATTTTTAAGATATATTTACTTCCTGTGAAGCATTTTTCTAAACGCTTTGAAGTCAGTTCCTAATTAGTCATTTTTTCCTGTTTTTTTTTTAATTTTCTTCAAATATATTAATATATAGCACTTGCTTTCAAAAAACTCTGAGAAACTTTTTGTACAAGAAGGAGGGTCATTTGTTTTCTCATTCATCTTATTTAACACAAATGTGCTATGTGCCCTCTATGTCCCAAGCCCTGATTAGGTGCTAGGAACAAAAGAGTGAGTGACACAAGGTATCAAGCCAGTATGGGGCTGACATATGGAAGGGGCAAGTTAAAGAATAAAAAGATCTGTAATGTAAGGTCACGTTGTGGTAAGTAAAGCCAGGTGAGGGACTAGACCATGCTAGATGACGAAGAGTGCTATTTGGGGCTGGGTGACCAGGGTCCGCGTTCTGGCAAAGAGAGCAGCAAGACAAATGTCCTCGGGGGAAGGTTCTAGAAGGGGCCCATCCCCGCTGTGCTCAGGAGCAGCGAGCAGGGCAAGGCGCCTGGACATCAAGGAAGGAAAAAGAGATTTGTAGGAGATGAATTGCACAGGGAGCGAGATCAGAGCCAAGTAGATCAAGAGGAGGGCTAGCTCCAGCCCTTTGAAGAATACAGCCAGCACCCTACGGCTGCCAAAGAGAAATCGGCAAGGAAATGCCCAATTCTGTATTCAGGACTGATTCTTCTCGACTTCTGTTTACCAGCTATTTAACGTGTGAGACTCTGAGACTCTTCACTTAGGTCCAGAAGAAGAAGCATGAATCTCAAACATTCCCTGTCCTCCAGGCTCTTACTCTCTAGAGACTTCAGATGAGCTCAGAAAGCTTCTAAGCGCTGACCTTTGCACCTGTAGGCCCTGGAAATTTCATTTTTTCATATTCTCTTCTGCTTAGTGGAACCATGAAGGACAAAATGAGCCTTAAACACTAGAGCTTGAAAAAAAAAAAAAAAAAAAAAACACTAGAGCTTGACTCTAAGTTTGTTTGTCTTCAGTCTTGAAGAGGGGCAGAAAGCTCACGGCCCCATCCCATCAGGGCACCTGCCTGACCTCTTTTCCTGAAGGATCCTGTATTGTGTACGTGTGTCGAACTGTGTGTGCGCGGCTTCCTCTGCTCCCTCCCTTCTTGGACAAAGTCTTACTCTTCCTTCACAGAATCTCCTTTAAAAGGATTTTGTCCAGCTCTCTCTCACAGAGTTAACTGCTTCTATCTCTATCCGGTCCCATACTTATCGGAGGCATCATAGTCTATTGGGATTATCTGCGTATATTATCCTTTACGTTCCTTAGGAATAGACTGTAATCCTTATTTATTGTTAAACCTCTGACACCCAGCAAAGTGCCCGGCATATAGTCACTGTTGGAGAACATGTTTTGTTATGTGAAAAAAATGCCCCATTCAAGACAAATGTTTATGTTCACCACGCAGAGTAGATAGAAAATTCACAAATTCTGTGTTGCTTATGCAATCTTTTCTCTCCGCAAAATCATTATTTGAGGGGAAGCTTTTAGCCTTTATCACAAGTTATTACTAAGTAAGATGTGTGTTTTTACATTCCAATGGAATCCTCTACATAATCTACTATTTATATCCTTTGAAACATCTAGCGGCTTCACACTCCTGCATATTTCTTGAATTGCATTGGCTTAGATTTAATCTATTTTATAATAGACAGTAGGCACAAGTCTGTTGTGAAACCAGCCACCTAGGGGGAAGCATAAACCCAAGAACAACCCCACATTGATAAATACGTAAGTTTATTTACTAGACCGAAAGCTCTTCACTAGACTGTGAACTCCTGAAGGACAGGGAGCCTAGCTTATTTCCTCTCACGTAGCCTGAGCAGAAAACACATGCACACACGCACATGCACACACCCTGACTTGCAGCATTTGCCTATTTTCTTCTGTAAATATTCTCACCTTGGCTATTTCCAAGCCACCACGTTAAAGTCCCTGAATGCGAAGTTGAGAAGAACGCACACGGTGAGTAAGGCGTAAGCGGATTCCCACACCCTGACACACCATCACTAAAGTTCCAAAAGGGTTTGAGAATTCAGAAAATCACTGATTTTATGGAGCTAATATGTCAATAGGCTGTATGTTACATAACACCTCCAGACCCATCTTGGGCATCACTTGCAATAAAATATGTTAATATTTCTACACCAAAATAAACAGACATCACACTAGGACACATATAAATACCAAATGTATAAAAAAAAAGTAGCTCAGCTTTCAGGATTTTTTTTTTTTTGTAATTTAGAATTACATAAAAAAATATTGAGACTCTCTATCCACATTTTTTAAAAAAATACAGTACTTGAGTGGAAAACCATTCATATCTATTATGTTCCCAGCCAGGTCGTTTGAATCTGCTCCCATTCATTGTCTTTGCACTATTTTACACTTCTTTAAGAACATTGCAAGCAGCTGATGGATATGCAGCTTCTCTGTGGTCCAGAGTATTTCAATGGACTTCCCTCATCCCCAGTAAGAACATCCGTTTGCCTTCACTTGCATTTTAGCTCGACATTCCTTTATCCCACGTAATTGTGTAGTATTTTGACTTTGACTTTTTTTTTTTTTTTACTTTGACTTTAAACTGGTGTAACCCCTTCTTAGTTCATTCATGTCGTATGAACAAAATCAATTTGTGATCATGTATGCATCTTTATATGTCCATGAGAGCCATGATTTTCTTTTTTTTCTGAAAATTTCTTTTAAGGCAATATAGGGAAGAGATTAGGCATTTTTGAAGATGTTTCTCTGGGCCAATCGTGGATTGATGTAGGACCATAGGAGAGGTTTCCCCAGTGTCAGACACGCGGAGCCAGGTAACAGTGGCCTGGGCTTCCCTGGAGGATGGATTCTTTTCACTGAGAGTACTCCAAAGGGGCTTCGTGCCTCTGACTGTTATATGTAAGGTGGTGCCATAGGACTGGATGAAATGCTATCTTTCAACTTTAATTGAAGTCTAAATCTAATTATTTTTTAATGGTTCTAGCTCCTCATTTGAGTGTGAATCAAGTGACATAAAAGACTCAATGAATCATTAATTACCTAAGATGAGCAGGAGCTTAGATGAACCCATGACTATATACAGATAAAGCTGATAAAGGCAGGCCTTATTGGTATCTGGTATGACTAATGGATTCATTCAAGTTCTTTCTTAGGAGATCAAAGATGTTTTAATTATCAGAAAAGTAGCTTTCACAAATCTCTTGACTTTCTTATCCTGTAAAGCGATGGTGTCTGGCTTTATGCATGACTGTGCCAGATTCATAATTTCCCACAGCCTAGAAAGCTGCTCTGTGTTTATGTTCTCTCATTCAGAGTTCTCACTTCTACTTCCAAATGAATCCGTTTGGAGGAACATTAAAGGGAGGAGAAGGATCCATTTCAGCTCCACCAACAATTCTGTACGATATATTAAGATTGACCAGGGCTTGGGTAATGAATTCATGAATAGTGGCTATCTTCTGGAACTAAAAATGTCAGAGGCTTGATAGGTTGAGTTGTGGACAGAAAAGACTGCCACGACTCTTCTAAAATTAGGATCTAAGATTTCATTTGTTGGTGAGTGGGGACAGCATCCCTCTTTCCCCCAAATTTATACCTCTGCTTGCTTTTATAATAGAGAAGTCATTCCTTTTAGAGCCAAGTTGAATGAATATAGGGGTGTTATCTGTTCAGAATAGAATGAAAGCTGGCAAAATGCAAGTTTCGTCCTCCCCACCTGCACATTAACATACATGTGCACGCACATACTGAAACTGAGGAGTTGGGCTTCTAGTGTGTCCCTCTAAATAGCGAGAAACGACACACATCTCCAGCAGACATGGATCCCGGTACTCTAGGTGTAATTGTTCACCCCAAGTCATTATCATCAGATGTCCAGTCACTATTAGGAGGCATCGTCTCCCACACTGAGCATTAGAGAATGACTTAACCTCTCTGAAAAGTGGTAATAAATAATAATTTCTCTATCTTACAGGACTGTTGGGATGATTTACTTAACTAATTTTCTCAATTTTTATAGCTTTGAATATATTTATTGAGATATACTATGTGGCGGCACTAGGCTGGTTATTATGGGCCGTATGGTTATTATGAGCTATTTATATAAAGATAAATAGCTTTGCCCTTGAGAAACTCTCAGCCCAGAAGAGAAGATACCATCCATACTTAGTACGATAAAGTTGATTTGAAAGATAATCCATAAAAAGCATACCAGTAAAATACTATTCAGGTTGTAGAAATAAAAAAGATGACTTTTGAACCAAAGGGGTCATAGGAGGGAGTGGCAGAGATGGTGGATATAAATTTCTTCTAAAAGGAAAAGTCATATGATATTCCTGTGGTTTCCATCGAGCACCAAGTGTGCCCCTCGGGGTCAACTATTAACATACTTGTAGCTTATGGTATTTTCTTGGATGGAAAACCTACTTAATCAAATAATAAAAACTGATCGATTACTTGTTTGAATGGTTGTCCCTTTATTTTAAACCAGGTCTGATAGAAGGGGACATTAGAAAAGTACATTTTGATAGAGGTGAGAATATAGGAAAACATCCAGAACAGGCCAATGCCTGGACCTTAAAGTGGGGAAACTTCATGTAATTACGGAGGGAGAGTAAATACAGGAGTGCGAATCACAAAGTCTGCAAGGGAGACGTAGAATAAAACAACAACTAATTTTATGAATCTTACAGGTTTTTCAAGGTTTGGACTGTAGTCACGATCAGAATTGCCCCCTCTTATCCTTCTCACCCTCAAAATTGGATGTGCAGTGTATATTCTCGGTGGCTTTAGGAGACAAGCACCAAGGAGTATTGGTGTCCTTACCCTGGGCCACGCAAACCTCAACCAGATTGCTTTTATCTATAGGGTTAAGAAAGCATTACTGAAAACGGAATTAATTTGTAATTCATCCCGGTGACTCCTGTTTTGTGAGTCATACATCCATTATCGCACCATAACTTTATATCTTCCTGAGGTAAAACAAAACCCCTTCAGTTGCTTTTTCTGGACCAGTAGGCACTGTATCCTCAGGTATTATCTTAGGGAGGTCTTTGGACAAAGCTAAGTTCAAGCCCTAAGGCTCAGAGCCCTCTGTAAAGGCCGGGGAAGGCTGAACATGCAGGACAGACGTTTTCTTTAGTAATTTAAAGGGTGCACAAAATATTAGGCTTATTCCATTTCAACCCCAAAGGCAGAACCGGAGTTGATGAGTAGAGTTCATAATGATCATGATTGAGGTTCCTTATAAGGGAGAATTACCTAAGGTCAGGGAGGATCAAGGGGTCCATGGCTGCCCACGGAGGTGTTTGGGACCCTTGCTCATCATTAAATAGTTTTAAGCAGGAACAGGATTAACACGTAAAAGCAAAAAATTGTACCGGCCAAAGTTAATCAGACAAGGAAGACTACTTGAGGCAATAGGTGTAAGGACCAGAGGCCACAACTATGTCAAAACTCATCTCCACAGAAGAAGAGGTAGGGTTTTCTTTTCTTTTTTTTCTTTTCTTTTCTTTTCTTTCTTTTCTTTTTTCTTTTCTTTTTCTTTTCTTTTCTTTCTTTTCTTTTCTTTTTTTCTTTTGTTTTTGTTTTTGTTTTTGTTTTTGTTTTTTTTAAGGGCTCATGTGAGCTAATGCAAAGGTCCTGGAGGGTTTTAGGAGAGAGTCATAGACCTGGGCTTGCTAATTGCCTTTACCCAAAGGAAAAAACAAAATAACTTCTCACATCTTTATGACAGGAGATTGTTTTGCAACTTGGAGCAAGGCACTCACCAAAGTTAGGTTTCTACCTTCCTGTTGAAACTGGGAGGGAGATTGGGATACTCCCTCGTTGCTGGTTCCATTTCAAGGAGATGGTTCCCAGATCCTCAAGAAAGACATCCCTGTGTTGTGGGGTTGTGAAACTGGAAAAAAGCTTTTGAAAAAAAAAAAAAAAAAGATTTGCATGTCAAAGGGGGCAGAGAAGAGATTTGTTTATTACAAATTACAAGTTTGTTTTTTGTTTTCAGTCTGAAAGATTTATTTTGGAAAAATTCTTTTTTTTTTAATGCTAAATTTATTTTTTACTGGTGTTCAATTTGCCAACATACAGAATAACACCCAGTACTCATCCCGTCAAGTGCCCCCCTCAGAATTACAAGTTTTCTTAAGTAAATGCTGTAAGAAAAGGGCGTGAGGGAGTCGGGAAGAAGCCTGTCTGAAGTTGAGTCAGGCTGTGGGAAATGCTAAGGCCACCTTGGTCAGACAGGTAGTAGGGATGTTATAACTGGAAGTCAAGAATAGAATGTGTGGTTAGAAAGATGATTATTCAAATATCTGACAAAAAAATAAAAAATATCTGGCAAGTCTGAAGTTTCCTGTGCCCTTGATTTAGCTAGAAAGATCAGGAGTGGGGCGGGGGGGGGGGTCATCAAGGAATTCCATGCTTTTGGATAAAGGGCATCCAGTCAGCACCTCCTTCGAGGCTTCCTTGAACTGCCTACACTTTGAATGGAACCTTGATCTAAAATCCAGCATCCGAATCCAGCACCCAAAGCCCCATTCCCCCACTGTGGCTTCTCTGGGGCTTTTCTCCAGGAGCCCCACTGATGTCTTGCCTGTTTGCAGAAGCCAGAGATTTCAGACTTCACCCCTGTGCACCTGTCTTCAGCAGCGTCAGGTGGAAACGTTTGGTGGTGCCTCCCATAAAGCTTTGCTAACTCCTACTTCCAGTGACAAACTCACTCATTTTGTTAGGGGAAACCCAGGAACTATGGAGCTAATGAAATCCAGCAATCCCTCGTCCCCTTTATGGCACCTGGATGGAAGGAGGGCTTACAAATACCAACAAAACCCGTACACTGTTGTTTAAGAGCTGCGACGAGAAGAGGAGAGAAAAGTGTCACTAGAGCCTTTATTCTGCTCTTAGTAAGGGGCCTTGTTATTGGTTGGAGTTCTTGTTTCTATTGTCTCGTGTGCTTTGTTGTTCATTGAGATTCATGGTGTTGCATGACTCACAACACGCTCGGATCATCGCAGACTGACTGGGATCCCAGGCGGGCCCGGGCGTCTTTCGGGGGGTCACAAGCAGTACTACCCAGTGGCAGAGGGGTGATGGGCCTTGCCAGGAGGGCCCATGTGAGGCTTGCTACTGGGGGGTTGGGGGGCATTTTCAAACGTTACAGCAGCTAGGATTCCCCTGGAGAGGTCACTTGGGCTTAGCTCGCCAACCAGCGTTTAAATGATATCATTCTCAGAATCATGTGCAAAGAGGGATGAAAAAGTAAATAAGTGATCTCAGGATTAATACTGTAAGTGTGAATCATTCAAGACCCATTTGTCTTTGTGGGAGAAGCAGCTGGGCCCTCGCTGGTGTCCTGCTGCAGGCTGCGAGGCCCCGGGAAATGATCCCAGAGAAAAAGCAGTGAATTTGCCTAACAGCCGCCCCATTAAATGGTCAGGCTTTGATCATTACCCTTAATAGCATTGCCCCCTCCCTGCGGCCGCTGAGCCCTGTGGGCAGGTTTCCTATCGCTTCCCTTCTGATCCCCTAATTGGAATTGATAACTGACCATCATGCAGGAGCCCGAGACAGAAACAGCCCCTCCTCTGTGGGGGAAATTAAGCAGAATTTTAGAATTTGGAGCCTCTGAGCTTGGTCTAGCCCAACTCATTCATTTTACACAAAGGGAAATGAGGTCCAGGAAGGTTCTGTGACCTGCCTGTGGTAGTATAATTTGTTGGGCACAGAGGGAGAATTATAACTCAGATGTTCTCTCTCTGCCTGGCTTTGCCTCCAACTGACACCATTTCTTCCTGATTGAGTAATTTCCTCAAGGTTAGGGGAGAGGTTGGGGCTGATTTGTGAATGGAAACACAGTTGTTAATCAGTTATTCTCTCCAAAACACCGCCTTCTTTTGGACAGCCTCCCCGTGGCCACTCTACTGGGGAGTCCCCTCTTTGCAGTCATCAGCCAGAAGCCCGCAGAGGAAGGCTGTTTAGGTTCGGAGTTGAATACGCATTTCCCACACTTTGTTTTCCTCAATGAACCAACCACTTCGCCCTACTGTACCCCAGAGCTGATGAGAGCCAGAGGCAATCCGTGCTGGCCCATACCTCGGCTCTGAGGACATGGCATTTGAGCAAGGGCCTCGAGGAGTCTTACACCTGGGTCCTTAGCCAACCTGCAGCACTAGTTGGGCTGCACGACCAACCTCGTGGGAACAGCCTACAGAACTAAGTGCAAAGGGGGTAGGGGGGCCAGAGCGTTCGCAGTGAGGACCCTGTGAGGTGACATTTGCTGCCTGGGACTCCTTCCTCTCTTTCTACCCCTCCCACCCCCTCTAGCATTCCAGCCTAGGTTAGATCCCCACCCGCCTTGGTCACTATGGAGACAAACAGCTGTCCTACAACCCTGGCTCCCTTCAGGAACTGATTTGCCTCCAAGGTATGCAGCCTGGAAACAGCTCCAGTTCAGGATGGACCCATGAGCCTTGGTGGGGGTTCTCTGGGTCAGACTCACGTGCTTCTGTGGGCCCTGGGGACCTCCCCAGCCCTCGGAGAAGGAAGCCACCAGGACATGCGCAGAGCTGCTAAGTGAAGGTGTCCACTACCACCCCTGAGGGAGGAAAAAAGAACGCCTCTCCATTGCAGTCTGCTTGGGAAGATAAGAGAGCAAGTCTTCTTTTCTTTGAAGTTGGAGGAAAGATTTGTTGACTTGTGTTGCCGTATCTAGTAAGACTAATGCGTTTCCTTGGGTTGGGGTTGGGGATACTGGTTTAAAAAAATAGTGAAAAAAAATAAAAATAAAAAGTGAGCGAGTGAAAGAATGACAGATGACTAGGAGAGAAGCAAGATCTGCATAGATGGATCAAATATTTCATTTGCAAATTGAACTCTAAAGGAAACAAGGTTGGTTGTAGTAAGCAACTGCCACTGCCAAGTATAAGGTCCAGGGCTCAGGCTGGCAAGTTGGGGCCGTCCGGTGTGTGCTTTCTCCCTCATGTGCCCTGGGATGGGACCCAGGGGCATGGGGGTGGCTGTACGGTCGCATGGCTGGAATCCAGACCTGCCTCTCTCATCCTCTCCCCTTGCCCCGCATTCTTGCGCACACGCCACGTGATGCACCCCCTACCCTCCCATGCAGCTCACCTCTGGAAGCTTGCTTTCACAGACAGCACACATTTTCAGGATGGCTATAGTTTGCTGGAAGAGCCAACAGAGCAGTATGACCCTCAAGAGCACAGGGTTAGCGGTGGAACTTCACCTGGCCAATCAGGGCTCCCGTGGTGACTGTCTGTGCTTATTGAAATGGTGGAAGGCAGTTTGCAAAGCTCAGATTTTTATTTTTAAAAGTTATCTTAGAAATTTTAACTGTCAAGCAGGGAACATTTGGTCAGCAGGGGAAGATCCAAGTCCCCAAAGGCAGTGGGTCCTGAGATCTAATTTTGTCATCTCTAGCCCATGTGGTCTCGGGCCAATTGCTTTCTCTCAAAGTGTGTCTTCCATGATTTCCAGGAAAATCATGCCTACTTCTTAAAGGTTCCAGTGCAGGTTAACTGGAACATTTCTGTGGTCATTTTAGCTGGACGGCAGAGGCTGATTTTCATATTCTATCACTCTTCTACTTTCTGCAAGAAAATTTCCCATAAGAGAAAAAAACAAACAAACCAAAAAAAAAAAAAAAATTTCCCATAAAGGAAACTAGTTGAGCAGCAAATATGTTAATAGATTAAAAAAAAAAAACAAAACAGAATCAGATAAATTTTGGCAATCTTAAAGGGATTCTATGATTAAGCTCTAAAAAACTTAATTTCCCTGTAACAGGACCAGTCGTTTCGGTCCCACTAGGTAAGGTATCCTCTTGCATAATTACTCAAGCTCAGTTAAGGAAGAGAGAGCGAATCCTTTAAACATAAGTCCTTTGAATCAGTCTGTAGCTCAAAGCCCAATAGTCCATTTCAATGTGGGTAAAAGCCTTATTTTGAATGATGTCCCACAAGGCCCTATGCGGTTGGCCGCCATTTCTTCATCAGCCTGGAACAAAAGTAACACCTCGCCCTCAACTTTCAACTCCCTGGACACATTTCTATTCTTTCAACACGTCGGGCAGGCTGCTGCCTTCGAACCTTCCTACTTGTCTCTCCACTGCCTGAGTCATTACCTCCCATATACGCACACCGTGTACTCTGCTGCCTTCTGGGGAGACGTGGAGAAGGTAATCCCACCCACACGTTATATTTCGGTGATTCATCTGTTACGAGAGGGTCAATTTCTGACCTTGTGCCCCAATTCCAAAGTCCCCTGGAGCTCTGTTTATTCCCCGGGCCCATGACAGCATCTATTTTGAAAGCTTGCTGAATAAGCAGATGGAGAGAATGTAAATACATGTAGAATTATTCCATATTTCAGAACCAGAAAGGCCTGTGGACACGGATGGGTGCGTGTGCTAAATCAGGGCTGGCGTAAATCTTCACCGAGAATTGGAATTTTAAACTGAACTTTATTTGAGCTTTCAAATGGACTTTAACTCCCTCCAAGGAATAAATAAATAAATATAAAAATTGATTACATGCTATGGTGCATCTTGACATGTAGATTGGGGAAATTTGCATTGAGATTATAAGAAAGAGTATTTGTGGAGGAACTGTCTATCTCATAACAATTGTTAATCGAGTAAGGAAGGTAATTGAATCGTTGAGCTTAGGTTTCCACTAATTCAAGTGTGTAATGGAATTGTGGCGGTGGATCTCTGCTGAAAATAGATGGCTGTAGATTTATGAGTTAGAGTCAGAGCTTACGCTTCTCACAGTAAGTATGTAGATAGGTGGTCTGTGGGATGTACGAGTCTATCTCTAAATTCATTTCTCTATCTATTGACACGTAACCAAAGCACAGGAACATGTAATTATACATTTTTTTTCTTTTTCTTTTTTTAAGAAGGAAAGAGGGAGTGGGAGAGAGAGGGAATTTTAAGCAGGCTCCATACCCATCACGGAGAGCTCAATCTCCTGACCCTGAGATTATGACCTGTGCCAAAATCAAGAGTTGAATGCTTACCTGACTGAGCCACCCAGGGACCCCTGTAATTAGAAGTCTTTAACACCTGCTCTTCCTCTCATCTTTCTTCCTTCTCTCCTTGAATCAGTTATCCATTCAATGGGGAGATGGTACCTGCTATGGAAAGCCGTCTGGATCCTCACCTTGTAGCCACTATTGCCACTTCCTCCTCCAGAGCATGAATTTGTTTTCCATTCCCCACTTATCGTAATTCATTGAAAGTGCTGAGAAAGTAATTGCCTCATTCTTATTAAGTATAAGGATTTTACTGTTACATACGAACAGTAAACATGAAGCACCTGGGTGGCTCAGCCAGGTAAGCATCCAACTCTTGATTTCAGCTCAGGTCATGATCTTAGGGTCCTGATATCAGCCCCAGATTGGGCTCTGTGCTTAGCAGGGCATCTGCTTCAGGATTCTTTCTCTCCCTTTGTCCTTCCTCCCAGTCTCTCTCTCTCTCTCTCTCTCTCTAAAATAAATTAATTAATCTTAAAAAAAATAGAACGGTAAACAAGTCTACCTTTTTCACTGTTGTATTTTGAAGTAATTAATATTTGGTATATCATGGGTACTTAATAATATTTGTTTGATGAATGGATGAACTGACCCGTTGTTGACCAGTTATGAAGCACGGTATAGGGCTCTAAAAACATTTAATATCAGAAATAGTTTTAGTCTTCCAGGAGCTTGCAGTTTTGTTGTGGAGATAAAACCCATTTTCCCACCCTGGTCAAATACAGTAGATTATGAGGAACACAATGATTGCTAAGATCAGTATTGTTGGAATTCAAAGATGAGCCAAGGCCTGTGGGCTGTTCCATGGGGGACGATACAGTAGAATTTGGATGAAAAAAAAATGGGAAATGTGGTGGAATCGCAAGACTTACATGCAGGTCAGACCTATTGGACAGTGGCTTGATGCAAAAAAATGTTGGTGCACAAATTTGGATTAGAGGGTGGGTCCATTCTGTGGAAAGCCGTGAAAGGGAGGTGAGCTGTGGAAGCCTCGGTCATTTCTGAGCAAGAAAGGGATATGATGGAATCACGCTTTCGATAAGATTAATATCTGGCCACATAGTGCAGCATGGATTATCTATTGCCAAAAAAAGTCCATTTTTGTGTGAGCCTGTGAAGTGATACGATAGGTGAGTGCTAGTCTGACTAATTACAACTCCCCCGGGTCAGATAAGCAGGTAAATGGAGGGGGCTAATCTTGAGGTTAGCACAATTTATGAAGTGTTGCACTTGAGAGAATTATTAGTGCAGGAAGCTTCAGTGTACACAACATTAATTTTTCAAGCAGAAACAAACTTCTCCATCAATCCCATAGTTTGTGTCTCTGAGTGAGGCTAATAGACTATAAAACGTCGTCTGGCTCTGGATTAGGTTAGTCGTTTTGCCATTGTTTATTATTTCGTTTGACTTTTTGGGTGTGGGTGGGGGTAGGACATGTTTTTAATCCCTTCAGGATTCAGTATCCAGTCTGGATACCCCTGTTGGAATGCGGTTTGGCACAAGAGAAAAAAAGCATAGGCTCCAAGGCCAGTTACCCCAGGATTTTAATGATAATATTTCTCCTCACTGGTAGCCTTGGCTAAATCGCAACGTTGGCTGATTGTGCCACACTGAATACCCTCATAGGACCGTTATAAGGATTTGTAATCAGATTGGCACATCCAGACTCATCAGCCTCTTTGACAATCTTTCCAGCTTTACTGAGATATTATTGACTTAGAACACATAAGTTTAAGGTGTATAATGCGACGATTTAGATACACGTACGTATCGTATCATAAAGTGATTACCAGAATAAGGGCAGTTAACATCTCCACCTCTCTACATAATTTCAGTTGTGTGTGCGTGTGTGACGGTAACATTTAAGATCTACTCTCTTAGAAACGTTCTAGTACATAACACAGTGATGCCAATTAAGGCCACCATGCGATGCAGAACAATGGCGTATTTAAGGTAACACACATGCCCCTCGACTTATCGGTCAAATTAGAGGGTTTCTGTCCTATGAAATGTTATTCATGGGTTTAGGAAATTAAAGTGGATCGATTATCAGAAAGATGTCCAAGCCCATTTAACGTGATCATTTTAATGACGGTTAATATTCACCTGTTACATTTTGCTGCCATGTGTCAGCCGCTGTGCTCAGAGCCCAAATCGAGGATCTCATTTAATTGACGGATACTTAAAAAAAAAAAAAAAATTAACAGGGCTGCCTGGGTGGCCCAGCGGTTTAAGCGCCTGCCTTCGGCCCAGAGTGTGATCCTGGGGTCCCAGGATCGAGTCCCATGTCAGGCTCCCTGCATGGAGCCTGCTTCTCCAGGCTGTGTCTCTGTGTCTTTGCCTCTCTCTCTCTCTCTCTATTATGAATAAATAAATAAATTTTTTAAAAAAAATTAAACAAAAAAGGTCTTAGATCTACTCCAACCCACCGCAGGAGAAGTACGCCCCCTAACGCGCGTTGTTATGTCTTGTTTCCACCTTATTGTGCATATCTGTGCCTGTGTGAATATGGGTGCGTGTGAGCGCGTGTGTGTGTTGTACAAGAGAGAGAAATGCAAGGTGGGTAAAAGCTGGCAGGTAGGTTACAAGTTAGTCTGATCACCAAGAGGCTTATCCCCAGAGATCAACACGTGGGCAGACCTGTGCGGCACAGTTGGTTTTGCTTTGGCTTTTCCCCTTTATTCCTTTGCGTGGCCCAGGATGGTCCTGGCTGGTTTTCCATCACCGTCCGGCTGGCTGGAGACTGGCTTCTCTAATTGGATCACAAATTCCATAGAATTAGTGTATCTGTTCCCTGAGGGTTTTATTTCTTTATGTCCCAGGTTTTCATTTTGTTTGGATCATCCTTTATTTCCACCCTCCCCCCCCCCCCCGCACCTCACCCCACCCCATCGTGTCTGGGCTAAATCTTTACTAAGCTTTCCTTGTCAAAGCCTTTGTTCACTCGCTCAATTCTTATCCACAACCAAGTTAAAAGCTCCTGCTAGATGCAGTTTAGTCTGCAATGCATTCCAAAATTCTGGGTTAGAAAGAAAAGGAAAGAAAGAAAGAAAGAAAGAAAGAAAGAAAGAAAGAAAGAAAGAAAGAAAGAAAGAAAGAAAGAAAGAAAGAAAGAAAGAAAGAAAAGGAAGAGAGGGAGGGAGGGAAACTGCTTTCTGAGAAACTGAGATTCTCTAAGCTTTATGATGCCCATGGTTCAAGTAAACTGTCTTTAGCCAAAATATAAATTCACTTTTATGTAGGACACTATATAGATTTTTACTAAAGTGTATCGGGAATTCCATTTGCGGTGATTTTTGACAAATTGCCCAGCATTGTAAATGCTCCATGTCTCCACATTGTGGCCTTGTTCTCTATCTTTTAGAGAAGTTCTAAGAAATTCTATGCATATATTTGGACTTTCTAATCAAGCCATGCTTCATCCTCTGGAACTTAAGGGAATCTCAGGACTCGTTATTATTCTTAGAATAGTCCACATACCGATGTGGTCAACGTCTTCCAGATTCATCATTGTGTCCATGTAGTGTTCGCATAGACCCATATTTAAATACGAAATGATTCATGGATTTATGTAACGCTTATGGAATTTTAGACTTAAAAATCAAGAATAACTTTAGGGAATATATAAAGTCTGAATAGCAAGTAGGTCTCACCCTGAACGCCAACTCTGATTGATCAGATGTGATTACCTAAGTTGCTTCGAGGTGGGGGACCCTTGACTGCATCCAGCTCCCACCATCACTCCATGATGTGGTGATGTGACGGGAGTGAGGACGGACCTCGGCAGGTGTGCCAAATATTTGATAGCTGTCCCCTTTTTAAAATTAAGGAAAAAAACCAACTGAGGTGCAAGAGTATGTCTGTGACTTGCAAGTTTGGGATGTGGTGTAAATGTGTGTTTCGAGTGTGGATGTGAGAAGATGAAACATCTATTTTGGAAGTAGAACTCAGTTGGGGAAGGTGAAGGAGGGAAGCAGGGAAGCGGGTCCCTGGTAAAATCATTGAAGTTTGGGTCTCTTAGGCTCAATTTGGTATGTGAGGCTGTTTATGGGAGGCGGTCAAGCAGCCTTGGCGTCGGGTTACCCTGCGTTCGAATTCTGGTTCCCACCTCTCTGAGCCCTTTGCCCCCCACTCTTAAGATTAAACACTGGATCGACTGATGTGCCCCTGTGTTGACTGACGTGCTCAGCTGCTCGACGTAGAGCTACATCTGTGAGTAATCGTTCAGGAGTGGTAGCGGCGGTGGCTGTTGTGTTTTCTCTGGCTGGATCAGGGGACTAAATGAACTAATTTTGACCGAATGAAAGACTTCATGAACCTGCAAACACCACAAGCTCCCTTTGATGTAGCTCTTCCCTTCAGAGAATTGGGGCAGTGGTGGCTTTCAAAAATGCTTGGAAATGCAGTTTTCAGCAGGCTACCAAAAAAAAAAAAAAAAAAAAAAACATAAAAATGAAGTGTAGCTTTCCTATTCTTATCATCATGGGGTTTCTTCTTTGTCGTCTACTGTACCTTGGTTCTCGAAGGCTCCGTGTTTGTGACTATTATTTAAGGAATTCTTACTTTCTAGATTACATCCCCAGGTGAGGTCTTTTCATGTTTTAATGACTTCATTAGACTCTCTCCCCCTTTTTCTTTAGGAATCATCACTTATATATATAAAAAAAACCTCTGTGTTCAAAGCATATCTAAGCAAGAAGGTGACTTTTCGGGTTCATGTTCTAATTGATGATGCAAACTGCTAATTAAATGCATCTGTGTCTAATCAAAACATATCTAGAATTAAGCTGTTGCAGCTGTGCGCCAGGGGAGCCACATGATAGAGCTGATTGGTGATGGCATAAGGACATAATTTGTCCTTCGTCCAGTGGTCCCCAAATCCAGTAGAACCTCAGAATCAGCCAGAGGAGCTTTTAAAAATCATCCCAACACTCTCTCTGCCCGGCCTCCAAAACTAGTGTCCTCCACAAAATTGGATGAATTTTTTTGACCTCCTAAACCAAAGGCTGATGACCAGGTAGGATCAGAAGCCATAAGGTCTAGATGTGAAGTATAGTTTGATGAAGTTGGAAGCAAGGCCTGGCTTGGTCCCAGAGCTCTTGATTTGCCTCTAAATTCTCTCCTTGTCTTCAAAATCCCCTTTCAGTCTTGCTTGTTACATCGCTCCTGTCATCCCCGTGGGGTTTTGCGGCCATGGAAAACTGCAGCTGTTTTTATTTAAATGGAAAAGGCAGGTGAGTCTTGGGCTTTGTTTCAGGGCTCCGTGACTGTGGAGGTTTCATTTAAAATACTCCGCTTTTTGCAAGTGTCACTTACGGTCATTCTTTGCATGACCATGAAGATTTGGTCCGAGGTGACTATACGTAGGTCCCACGTGAAACAATGACGGGTTCTTGTCAATGACAGGAAGAGTGACAACATGGTGCATTTTGAATAGCGTCTATATTTAAAAAGTTAACCGATTATTGCATAATTTTAGCCTCATGGATTGTATTTTTTTTGTAAAAGATGTTTCCATAGTGTTCATCATACTCAGGGTCCTTTCTACCCCTAACGGCAATCCTGCTCTCAAGTGGGCACAGGGAGTCAAATGATCACTAGGGGCCTCCTATAAGCCAAACAAAATTTAAACCTGCATTTGTCATCTCTTGTTTCTCTCTCTCTGCTTTTTTTAAGTTACAGTTTGATCTTTTAGACAATTTCCCTTCTGGATATTATGTAAACCTGTGTCCCACCAAGGAGCTACCATGGGATGGGCCAGGTCTCCTACTGAGTATGTCCCTCCATGATCTCAGCTCTCTTCATAGTGGACTATTAGGAAGGTACTATGGTTCGTCTTTTCCACAGTTTAGGAAACTGAGGCCCACTAAGATAAGCAGTTTGTCAAACTGAGCAGCAGTGTGAGCCCAAGTCTCCCTGACCATAAAACCCATGCAGAGCTATGAGATATATATATATATACATATATAAATATATTTTTATATTTTTTATTATTTATATTTATATTGATTTAATATTTATTTTATATTAAAAAATAAATATATACCATTTTAGCTATGATATATATGTTATATATAAATATATGTATTTTATATTTATTTTTATTATATTTCTATTAAATTAATATTTATTTTGTATTTAAAAATAAGTATATATCATTTGAGCTATGACATATATGTTATATATAAATATGTATATTTTATATTTATTTTTATTATTTATATTTATATTAAATTAACATTTATTTTATATTTAAAAATAAAAATATATGCCATTTGAGCTATGATAAATATATGTTACATATAAATATATGTATTTTTATATTTTTATTATATTTATATTAAATTAATATTTATTTTGTATTTAAAAAATATATATCATCTGAGCTATGATATATATTTGTTATATAAAAATATATATTTCCATTTATATTTATGTTAAATTAATATTTATTTTATATTTGAAAATAAATACATATATTTGTTTTGGTCTCAGGGTATTTGCCTGAGGCAAAATCATTGGTTTACCCTAGTAGGTAAAGAACTAGAATTTTAAAAACCATTTGGCTATAATTTAAAACAAATAATAATTAGGAAACAGTTTTTTTTTTTTCAAGTCCTTACCAGACACTACTAAAATGCAAAATGAAAGAGGAACAAAGAAATTGCCTCTTTTCATCCTTACTAGATTGCACCAGAAATGGAAGGAAGCGAGTCACAGGTGGGTGACCTAAATCCGAGGCCCCAAGCACATTAATGTAGACCTGGCCTAGATCCAGGAGGGGAGCAGCAGACGTGCTGGTTTTGTGGACACACAGTGATATTTTCCTGTTACATAATAAATTCTCCCCGATGCAAGCACACTGAAGGGACTGAAAGAAAGCCTTCATGACTGTTTGGGGCAATTTAATGCCAAAATTTATTCCTTGGAGAAGTTATGCATCAGTAGGATATCAAAGACTCATGCAGGTGTGCACAAAGGAAGCTTTCATTGTCAACTCTTTTTTGCATCCTTTTCATTTCATATCATCAAGGTCCACTTGGAAGCTTCTTTCCAGGAATCAGGACCACAGTTTGGTATTTACAATTGGATGTAGACGTGTTTCTTTTCCTCCTATTTGGGGTTAGTAGCTCCCTGCTTTGTAGAGCGCCAGGAGGAA
The DNA here is from genome assembly GCF_011100685.1 of Canis lupus familiaris. Lineage (NCBI taxonomy): Eukaryota > Metazoa > Chordata > Mammalia > Carnivora > Canidae > Canis > Canis lupus. The sequence goes on from NC_049239.1 coordinate 29,167,930, forward strand.
ACCTTGCTGCCTCCTGAATCAGCTTTGAACTGATGAGCAAATGCTGCTGTGATCCAAAGCTTCGTGTCCCAGTCTTTTGAGACCATCAGAAGGATGGCGCTGAACGTGTCCCCGGAGAGACCTGCACAACGGGGAGGAGTGACGCAGTTACGCAGTAAAATGTCTTTACATGCTAAGGGGTAGTTTGCATTTCTCTTTATGTTTTTGGTAATAGAACCTCCGCAGACATGCGTCCTGATTTTTACTAAAAATGCTATTACTTGGTGCCTGATGTATTATGTTCACGTGGCGTCCTCGGGCCTTCCTGCCACCCCAGGCTGACCCGCTTTCCTTTCTCTCTCTCTTTCTCTCTGTCTCTATCTCCCTCTTTCTCTCTCGGTCTCTTTGTCTCTGTTTCTGCCTCTCTGCCTCTCTCTTTTTCTCACTGTCTCTGTCTCTGTCTCCCCCTCCCCCCTCCCCTTCTTCCCCCTCTACCCCCCTTTCTCTCCCCCTCTCCCTCTCTGTCTCCACCCATCCTCCCTCTCCCCTCTCCCCCCTCCCCCTCTCTCTGTCCCCCTCCCCCTCCCCTCCCTCTCCCCCCTCCCCTATCCTCTCCCTCTTTCCCCCTCCCCCTTTCCCCCTCCCCGTCTGTCTTCCCCCTCCCCCTCCTTCCCACTCTCCCTCCCTCCTCCCTCCCCATCTGTCTTCCCCCTCCCCCTCTCCCTCCTTCCCTCTCTCCTCCCCCTCCCCCACTCTCCCTCCCTCCTCCCTCCCCTTCTCTCTTCCCCCTCCCCCCTCACTCCTCTTTCCTCCCCCTCCCCCCTCCCTCCTTCCCCCTCCCCCTCTCCCTCCTTCCCTCTCTCCTCCCCCTCCCCCACTCTCCCTCCCTCCTCCCTCCCCTTCTCTCTTCCCCCTCCCCCCTCACTCCTCTTTCCTCCCCCTCCCCCCCTCCCTCCTTCCCCCTCCCCCTCTCACCCCCCTCCCCCTCCTCCCTCCCCCTCTCCCTGTCTCCTCCCCCCTCCCCCCTCTCTCCCTCCCTCCTCCCCTTCTCTCTTCCCCCCTCCCTCCTTCCCTCTTTCCTCCCCCCTCTCCCCTTCCCTCTTTCCTCCCCCTTCCCCCTCTCTCCCTCCCCCTCTCTCTTCCCCCCCTCTACACCTCCCCCCTCTCCCTCCCCCTTTCCCTCCCCCCTCTCCCTTTCTCTCCCCCTCTCCCTTTCTCTCTTATCCCTCCCCCCCCCCCTCCTTCCCTCTTTCCTCCCCCATCCCCCTCTCTCCGCCCCTCCCCCCTCTCTTCCCCCTCCCCCCTCCCTTCCCCCCTCTCACCCCCTCCCCTCCCCCTCTCACCCCCTCCCCTCCCCCCTCTCCCTCCCCCTCTCTCCTCTCCTCCCCCTCTCTCCTCCCCCTCTCCTCTCTCCCCCCTCCCCCTCCCCCTCCCCCTTTCCCTCTACCTCAGGCTGAGACTGGCCCTGGGGCTGGAGCCCGGGGCGGGCATCCCTTCCGCTGCTCCCCTCGGCGGGCCCCGGGCGGGAGGAGACACCTGGGGAGGGTCTGGTTGTGTCCTGGGCTCCCGCGTGTGGAGCCCGCGGTCGGGTCGTTGTCCCGGGGGGTTGCCCGGGGGGGCTTCCGGCGGCCCCAGGTCGTCCACTGCGGTCCCTGCCCTCGGGAGGCGGAGGCAGCAGGGCCCTGCCTGGAGCAGGACACGTGGGGGACCTGGGTTGCGGGGGACACCTGGCTCACCGGGTCACCGGGCCACCTGCCGGCCGGGCCTGGGTGTCATCAGGGCTGGGGCCGGGCTGCCCATGCGCTGCTCCCCCATCCCTGCACGGGCCCCAGGGGCCACGGGACTCGATCCCGGGTCTCCAGGATCAGCCCTAGGTCGAAGGCAGGTGCAAAACCACTGAGCCCCCCAAGGATACCTTTTTTTTTTTTTTTTTTTTAGAGACTTTTTTTTTAATGCAACTCTTCTAGAGATGCTCCCCTTCTAGGCTGGTTGAGATGGGGCAGCGCTGGTCCTCGTCTGGAGAAGGTTGAGGTGGGGGTTGGGGGGTGACCCAGAAGCCTTTCTTGAGCTCTTGAGATGGAACTTTGTTCACACTTGCCTATAATTCACGTGAAGCCCTGAAGGCTGGAAATCTTGGTTTTCGGTCCCATCATCCTTTGTCTTTGAGTAATTAAGGGTGAGGTAGCTCATTCTTGCTTGGGGAAAACGGCAACATTGCAGGCCTTTCCTTTTAATGGCTTCCCAGACTCCTCGTTGGGTCCCTTTCTCCATCTCCGCAGTCACCCTGCCCCTCCTGAAGGTGCCCCCATTGTGCCCCATTGCCGTCCCCAGCGGGCTGTCTACCAAGGTGTTAGCCGGTAACAGATTCTCACTGACAGATTCCCCAGTGAGGTTTTACACCTGTCCTGGAACCCGTTTAAGACTCACTTTGCACACTTTATTTAAATTTTATTGTGTGAAAGAGTCTGTCCGGGGATGAACCGGGGTTGGCCAAAGCAAGCACTGTCAAAGGAAGGCAACCTGTGAGCACAAGGTGTCCCAACAGGAGGACGATGGGCATGACTCACACTTTCATGAAAGAAGAGTGGAAGATCCCTCTATGCGGATTGAAGACTCTTGGCCAGGAGATGACCTGTCCTGCCTCCAGCGGTGTAATTTTCCAGCCATCCTCGCCCCCTCTGTTCTAAGAAAGAAATGGATGTGAGCGAGACGTGCGTTTTGTTTGTTTAATGAAACTCTGATTTTCGCTGAGATCAAGCTCTTTCTTAAAATCTAGAGATTTCACTCCCCTCCATGCAGTAGCATGTCTTGTCCGACATCCTTGCTAAGGCGACTACAGATTCCTATGGAGCTGGCATTGCTACAGTCTTCTGGCTTCCTGTTTCTGCCTTTCGTGGCATTTTCTTATTCTTCACTCATTTTTTTTTTTCTATGATCATTTCTTTGTTTCCTTCTGGTAGCAACCCAGATACTGACCACAAATCCGTTTCCCTCCCTCTGCTCGCACTCGGATGAGATGGTGTGGCCAGAAGAGTTTATTGGCCAATGAGGAGTCCCAGTGAGGAGACAGACTTGAAATCTCCATACTGAACATTATTCTTCCTCAAGGGCACCTCCGTCATTTCCACCTGCAGGGACTTCTGCTTCCTTTTTGATCTTATGAACCAGTTTAACTTCACTACACGCACATCAGCAATTCTTACTGTGCCGTGTAGTTTCCTTCCAAATTAGGACACTTGAGTGGACAACAGGCATAAACCAGGATTCTCCAGGGCGACCGGGATATCCTGTCACCCAAACAGCACAGACAAAGCTAAACACCCAGCTTGGCACCTGATTTTTGCCTCTGACTCTCCTTAATTTTTGTTGGTCTGCCCCGGCTGTGATTCAGTTCTTATTCTTAACTCTAAGCTCAGTCTTCTGTTTTTGATTTAATATTCTTGCCTTTTTTTCTTTTTTTTCCTTTTTTTTTTTTTTTTTTTTTTTTTTTTATGAAATCTCCAGGGGATCCCTGGGTGGCACAGCAGTTTGGCGCCTGCCTTTGGCCCAGGGCGTGATCCTGGAGACCCGGGATCAAATCCCACATCGGGCTCCCGGTGCATGGAGCCTGCTTCTCCCTCTGCCTGTGTCTCTGCCTCTCTCTCTCTCTCTCTCTCTCTCTCTGTGACTATCATAAATAAATAAATAGATAGATAGATAGATAGATAGATAGATAAATAAATAAATAAATAAATAAATAAATAAATAAATAAATAAGAAATCTCCAGCATTCATCTCTTGACTCCTCTCAAGGACTTTGGCTTATTCTACTGATATCCCAAATTCCATCTGCATTTAGAGGGATGTGCAACAGGCACGTCCACAAGGTTTAACGTTCAGCCCCAGACTAGGGGTTGGAGGGCAGAGAGTGAGGATGCGGAAAGGATACAGAGTCCAGTTGGCCTTTTCTGAAATTCCCACTTCCAAAATGCAAATATTCTGAACAGCAGGTTTCTTTTTTCTCTTGTTATCTCCCAACCTTTCAATGAATAATAATAATCATCATTTTTTAAAAAAAGCTGCACAGAGTTTCCAATTGGTTTTATAATGAGATCATTATCCTAGCTTCATCACGTTGTGGAAGCCACTTTCCAGACCATAAACTGCGATGTAGAACTGAAGGTCTTGAAAGAACACACCTGAACAGTGGTGGGCCTCTCAATAATCAACTCCACTCTCCTACCCCCTTGGTGGCAGGTGGTGTGACATGACTGATTATTACAGGAAGAGTATTCCAACCCAAAAGCTTAGCTGTTTGGTACATTTTGGGAAATGTGAGTAAAGGAAAAAACCCACAAACATTCGGATGTCTCTTTTCTCCCCCATCCCAAACAGGGACTCCATGGTAATTTCATCATTGATAATTACAAGGGAAAAAGCACTCACATGCAAAAATTAATGTCCAATTTGCCTTTTAATGGCCCGAAGCAAATCTGATGGCTATTGCAATCTGATGAAATGACAATTGTGAAAGGGGGGGAGCCTTGATTAAACTCCTTCTGCACTTGCCCCAGCATGTACATCTTTCCTTTTCCCTGATTATTACCATATTTGCAGAGTTCATTTACAAAGTAAGATAATGTGAAAGGTGTTCCTTCTAATTATAAAGCTAGTGTTCTTTTCTTTACATTTATTTATTATTTGAAAGAAAGAGCAGATGCTGGGTGTGTGAGCAGAGGGAGAGAGAAATTCAAGCAGGCACTGCCCTGGGTAGGGAGCCTGAGGCAGGGCTCGATCCCCCTACCCTAAGGTCACAACCTGAGCTGGACCAATGGCTGTGCAGCCTACGACCGACCGTCATAAGCTTCCTACCCTCTCTCTTCCTCAGTTTGCTCATCTATAAAATGGGACCGATAATAGTACTCACCTGCTAACATCGTTGTGCAAATTAAATTAGTTAATACACGTAAAGTTCTTGAAATAGAGCATGGTGAGCGTTCAGTAAATGTTTGCTATGGAGGAAACCACAGAAAACGATGGAAATACCAAGTGGGTAACAGTCAGCTATCCACCCAGAGCCGAGCACACCTAACATTTGGCGTGTGGTCATTTCGCCTTCTGGGTATTTGTGTGTACGTGTGTCTGTATCATGCTGCAAACATGGCTGTGTATCTTTTTTCTTTTTCCACTAGGCATCGCCATTGAATGTTTTATAGGTAGTTAGAATTGTTTTCATCCATTTTGGGCTGCGTAAAGTCCTAAAATAAGAGCTAAAAAAAAAATCATGTATTCTGTAGCATTTAGTTTGTGTGATTATCTTAAGTAGTAAGCCTGAAGTTGAGAGAGTAAAAAGAGAAAGAAATTCAATTGAGTTGTTCTTTTTTTTTTTTTTTTTGACTTATATGGACTCCGAACAACCCAGAGGTGATTGCTTTTCCTTCTCCCTTTTGATCATTTGTATCCTGTGGTGCTGAGGGCAGGGTGGTATACGTGAGCTTTGCATCTGGGCGTTGAGGCCAGGATGGCTGGGATGGTGGGGAGAAGGGAGGGACATTGTTTGGGAAGAAAGAGGTAATAATGTCTCTCTTTTAATAGTGTGATGAGGATAAATAAGACTGGCACGGAATGTGCTCAGCATAGCCAGTATGTAATACATTGTAATTAGTATTATTAATAATTTTCACTTATTCCTTTAGAGAGTATACTTTAAGCACTTTCAAATTAATAGGGAGAAATAGATTTAAACATTTGGGTTTGCTTCATCCTGACTCAGTTAACCCCTCTAATAAGAGCCGGAGGGCATCGAGGAATGGAATTTCCTGATGACTACATTTCCTCACACTGATGAATATTTCATTCCCTCTTATTCCTCATCTACCACTTAGAGATATGAGAGGAAGGAATTGGCCCCGGGAGGCCCTGCAAAGTGGCAGGTGGAATCTGAGTCCGGGGCTGGGCTTGGGTGCGGCTCTGAGATCCCTCTACCCAATGTGGCAAAAGTCCATTCCCTTCTTCCTCTTTTGGTTTGCTCATTTACGCGCCTCCGTGGCTTTCTCATCTTGCTCCCTATTAAACTCTTTCCTCGTGGTTGGCTAAGAATGAACCAGAAGTGGATCTACTGGCCTTTCAGTTACCCACATTATCTTGCTGTGTTGCCATCAAGTGAAGCTGAAGTAGTCTGGCTCTCAGACAGCCTGTAGCAAGGTAACGGAGCCCAAAGTGGTGCCCACGATGGTCATCTGCATGAGAAGTCCACCACCAAGCCCATTGCCCACATTGAACATGAACCCTGTGCTGGCCTAAGTTTCCCATGTTTGTAGCTGGTCCTATAAACCAGAAGAATGGAGGTGACCCTGGAAAAGCTGAATCAGAAACTTGTTTGCTCTATGCTTTATCTTCCAGTGGAGTGTAGGCATAGTGTAGACATTTAGCTTCCAACTCACTGGAGGGAGGGGAGGGAGAATCGAATGACTTATTTTTTCTTTCCTTTTCTTCCTTCCCCCACCTCCTCTTTCTCTCTCTCTCAAAAAATTATATATATATATATATGTATATATATATATATTTTTTTTTTTTGTAGTGTCCTCTATGGTCCTCTCAGATAAGGGAAGGGTAGGAGGGAGGAAGGGCCTAGAGCATCCTGGAGAGAAAGGATGGTAGTGGGATTATAAGGAACCATCTCAGGTTGAGGCACAGAGAATATATTTTTCAGGCTAATGATTACTACAGAAAATCATTAAAAAATTCTCAAAAGATGTTACTTTTGATTGTCCTCCTGTTTCAGGATAGGTAGACATAAAACTGCCTGGTCAGATGTGTTCGGTACGTGTGAGACGCCATATAGCCCCTTGTGGGAATTTCAGTTCCAGCACGCTAAGGGCCTCGGAGAGGAGATCCTACAGCAAAGAAACAGGCTCAACTTTCTGGACCTGTATAGGCAAAGCTTAACACACATTGGACTCTCCCCTCCCTGCCCTTCCTTCTGCTTCCTCACCTTCCCATCTCCCTCTTTCCTTCCTTCCTTCCTTCCTTCCTTCCTTCCTTCCTTCCTTCCTTCCCTTCCCTTCCCTTCCTTCTTTCTTTCCCTTCCTTCCTTCTTCCCTTCCATTCCTTCCTCTCCTTCCTTCTTGCCTTCCCTTTTCCTTCCTTCCTCCCTCTCCTTCCTTCTTCCTTTCCTTTCCTTTTCTTTCCTTTCCTTTCCTTTCCTTTCCTTTCCTTTCCTTTCCTTTCCTTTCCTTTCCTTTCCTTTCCTTTCCTTTCCTTTCCTTTCCTTTCCTTTCCTTTCCTCTTTCCTTCCCTTCCTTCCCTTCCCTTCCCTTCCCTTCCCTTCCCTTCCCTTCCCTTCCCTTTCCTTTTCCTTTCCTTCCCTCCTTCTCTCCCTCCCTCCCTCCTTTCTTTCCTTCTCCCCTCACTCCCTTCGCTCCTTCCCTCCCTCTCTCTCTCTCCTTCCCTCCCTCCCACTCCACTTCCCCCTCTTTTCTTTCCTTCTCTCTCTCTCAGCCAACTTATTTCTCAGTTGTACGAACCAGCACATTAGGGACCCTTCCTTCGGGCCTCCCTGTCGTTTCCCATTATCTATCATTCCTGGCTCTGGCAGCCTCTGGCTTGGCTCTTCAGCTTCTGTTTGCTCACTTCCATATGCATCACCTTCCTGAAGAGCCCCCGTCAGATGTCCTGTGGAAGACGGAGATGTGAGTCAGACATGGACATGCCTTTGAGGAGCATATAGTCTAAGGAGACGAGATAAGACATGTACACAGTTCTGAAAGATTCAAGGTAGAAAAGGACAATCTCATTTGGGAGTTGGAGATAAAGTGCTCTGGGAATTCAAAAAAGGGAGATGGATCCCTCTTGTCTTTTCTCCCTCAGTGACTACCAGAAATTACTGAGGGAAATGGAATAATTATACTTTCCAGGTATGGACCAGGCTGGGAGGATTAAAGGCCTCCTCGTGTTATTTGTTCAGAATAAATGTTGTGCAAAGTAACCACCAGGCCAGGAGTAAGTTCCCTTTGATGAGGTTTCTATCGAATACCAGGACAGCTCTGTCCTTTCCCTCCTCTGTCGTCTTTTTCCCTCCATCCATTCTTCTGACTCTGCCCAGTTTTTGGCTATTTTGATAATTTATTGCTTTTTTCTACCTCCTTCCTTTTCGGTCTTCTTTTAAACCCTCCTCTTTCATACTTACTATGTGTGAAATATATCATCTTACTATGATAAATATATTACTGATCTCTCAAAACAATACCATGAGGTATATTACATACATCTAATGATATATGTAATCAATTATAGAAAAATGTATACCTTTATATAAATTATAATAAATTATATAAAATGATACATTTGTGTAAATTATAAGTATATATCTATAAATATGTTATACTTTATTAATTTTCATTCATTTATTATTATTTTTTTTAAATGGAGAGAACTTGGCAGGAGGTCCAGTGACTTGCCCAAAGCTACACAAGGGAGTAGGAGACAAACAGGTCTCTAACCTAAGTGCATCTGCCTTAAGCGTGTGCTTAGACATGGAACTCTAAGCAGGTGGCATGCCACCACTAGCAGGTGGCATCGTTGAACTTTTGCACCACTGGTGTTCACAGTCAGGGCCATAGTGCTGCCCATTTCTGACCTAACTCAACTCTTCAGCTGCTGCTGCCATAACTTAAAACTGTGGCATCCTTATGAAAAATGCAAAGCAAAAAAGACAGGATGGCATTTCCACTGAAAGGTATGCACGAGTGTGTATTTACATGCTGATGCGCACACACATACATACATACACATGCACTGTTCTCTACAATAAGGAAATTCAACAAAAGAAACTGCCACTTGTGGGTTAGCAGAGTCCCAGTGACAAAAACAAAATGAAGAAGAGTTGCTGTAAAGGTCCAGGAAAGAAGTGGGAATCAGACTGGGAGTCAGAGACTCCCGACATTATCACCAGCTAGGTGGGGCTATACAGATGACAGTTGTCTTCCCCATTCTGCCCCTTTATCTAATTATAACATCTTAAACTTTCAATTTCTGAGGGTTTATGTTCTACTTTCCACCTGGCGATGCCTTGGATTTCTGTCTTCCTTCTGCTGCCGATGTCCCGTATTCACTCACTGATCATTTAACTGACATTTTTAGGACACCTGCTGGATGCACAGTTCAGATCTTTGTGCCTGTGGCCCTGCCCCTGAGGAATGCTAAATCTCCAGGGAGAGGCAGACAAAATAAGCAAATGCTTATAGTACAACGTGATAAGTTACAGCAAGGCAGGCCAAGAAACTCATATTGTTTGGGTACTTCCTTCCAGGTCAGTTACTTGGCTATTTTACAAGGGTTGTTTGATTAAATCATCACTTTAGCCCTAAGTATATTATTTTTGCTTTACTGATGTGAAAACTAAGCTTCTGAGAATTCATGTGTATTATTGAGGCCTCAACAGGAAACTCAACAGCTGGTATATTCAAATTAGAATAATTCAAATGAGGTTTAAGGAAGGGATGGCTTTTCCAAGGTGTGAGTGCTTTGATGAGTCCCAAAGGTTGGTGCAGTAAGTAACGTGTTGCTACTAAGAGAAGAGCTGTCACGAGTCGTAGGCCTGGAGAGACAGCAGGAGGGAGAACGTTACTAACACCCAGAAGGAAAGAGTCATACAGAGAAGGTCCCCAAGGGCAACAGCATTTGCTTAAAGGTTACGGGGAACCCAGCTGATCCCACAGGGAAGGAACTAGGGGAATAGATGGCCTGCCTACACACTTCCACTCTAATCTCCTGCTGGTATCCCCCATCGGCTGAAGCCCACCCATAGTTAGAGGTCCAAGGAACCCAGTGAAGCTATGTCCTACCAGGCAGAGATGCATGAAGAGTGGATCTAGAGGGGCAAACATGAAACACACGGGGCACTTTGATGTCTGTGGAAGGCCACAGAGTAGTCTGAGAATGGAACATTTAATTGGTCGTTATCAGATCTGTTCTGTAACTTTCTGGGTTACCTTTCCCTTAAGCAGCAAATGGAAATGTCCAGTCTCGTTGATTTCCAGCCACTGCAGCTTTGCCACATTGACTGGCTTTCTAGTCTCTCCTTTGAGTGACCCACGTTGTATTCTCTCTTCTGCTCATCATTTCACAACTGCTCATTCATCTACCTTTTAAAAATATCCAGCTTAGATGGACAGATTTGGCAAAACCTATCCTCTGTCCCCTCATGTTTATCAAGGGGATGAATTTACATTTCTGTATTCTTTGGGAACTCTCTTTCTTTCTTTCTGTTCTTTTCCTGCCATTGGGGAGCCCAGCTTCCAGATGTCCATAAGATGACTTGCTGGTCTGGTCTGTTTTGGCTCATGCTGTTTGTGATGCTAGTGATAAAATACTGACTTATAAGCATATGGGACCTCATACTCTCATCAAGATTTTAACATTTATTATAGCATTCATTTTTAATAACCACCTTGCAGGCTTGGCAAGCCATACACACCTCCTACTGCTTTATGTTTACCAAAACCAAAATCCTTACTCAAATATCTAAACATTCAATGCAATTCAGAACCATCTCTGAAGTACTTTACTATATGCCAAGCTCAATACTAGGTCTAAACGCTTAGGATATGTCAGTGGGGGAAAAATATAGACAAAGATCTCTGTTCTTGTCAAGTGTGAGAATATAGAAAACAAGGAAAGGTAAGTAAATTATTATAGAGTAATGGCTGAGTGAGATATATGCTATATATAAAGAAAAAGGAAAGCTGGGTAAGGGGCAAGAGTGGTGGGAAAAGTGGAGAATGAAATTGTGAACTGATTGCTTAAGGGAGACTTTATGAGAAAGTGACATTTAAGGAAAGACCAAATAAAGGTGAAGGAGTGAACTTCATGGCTGTGGGAGAGGACAGTTCTAGGCGAATATCTAGAGACATTCTAGATGTCTAGAGAATGGACGGAAGCATGCCTGGTTTATCCAGGGGGCACCAAGAAGTCCACGGTGATTGAAGGGGAAATAGTCAAGGGAAAAGAGAGTTAAAGATAAGGAAAGTAAGTCATAGTGACGGTGTACAGCCTTTCAGCCATTGGAAGGATGATGGTTTTTACCCTAAGTGAGATGAGTAGCCAATAATGGATTTTGGTCAGAGAGGGTCCTGATTTGATTTACGTTTTAAGTGAGTGCTATCATTGTTTTGTTGTGAACAGATTATAGGAGGACAAAGGTCAAAACCGGGAGACATATTAAATGACAAAGTATGTGCTATTAAAAAACCAAATGTAAAAGTAGAAAGAAAATCAGTGTAGGTTCTAAAGTTGTGTCTTAAGATTCAATCCCAGGGCCTCCCAGGAGGCTCAGTTGGTTTAGCTTCTGACTCTTGATGTTGGCCCAGGCTGTGATCTCAGGGTCCTGAAATCCAGCCCGACGTCGGGGCTCCAGGCTCAGCATGGAGTCTGCTTGTCCCTCTCCCTCTGCTCCTTCCTCCCTCCTCTCTCTCTCTCTCAACTAACTAAATAAGTAAAATCTTAAAAAAAAAAAAAAAAAAAAGACCCAGTCGCATTATGTTATTCCCTTGCTAGAATATCACGCTCAGCTCTCTTTATCCCCCGGTCGTTGATTCATTCATTTGTCTCCTAGTCATTGATTCATTCATTCATCAACCTTTGAACAACAGGTTCCTCAATAGCTACCATATGCCAGACACTGCTGCCTGCTGGTGATGAAGCAGCGAAGGAAACACATTGTCCCAGTGCTCAGTGAGTTTATGTTATGGCAGGGAAAACCTTCTAGAAGTGTTCAGTTTTCTTTACTATGGAATACCACTTGGGATCCCTGGGTGGCTCGGCGGTTTGGCGCCTGCCTTTGGCCCAGGGCACGATTCTGGAGTCCGGGGATCAAGTCCCATGCCTGGCTTCTGGCATGGAGCCTGCTTCTCCCTCTGCCTGTGTCTCTGACTCTCTCTCTCTCTCTCTATGTGTATCTTGAATGAATAAATAAAATCTTTAAAAAAAAAGTAAAAAAATAAAAATAAAAAGGAATACCACTCAGTTTAATTCCTTCATTCTTTGGTGCAATCTCACCACACACACCATTTGACATTGTTAAAACATGCCAGACCAACTCTTTAAAACTCGGTGAATTTTGGTCATATTCTAACTACCTGAAATACCCTTGCCTCAGCCCATCCTCCTTTTCTACCAGGGAATGTCATATTGATTATTACGTCATCTCATTCCCCCTTAAACCCTCCGAACGATGTATTTATCCTGTCAGCATAGGTCTTGTTGTCGTATCAAGGTAAGCTGTGAGTGGGAGGGTCTCTCCATTAGTAGGGTCACTGGGAGCTGCTGCAGCCCAAGGCTTCTATCACCTTTGTCACCCCCAGGATCTCGCTCAGGGCATGGCTTGGAGTGCATGGATCCGTGTGTGTAATAGTGACACGATGAGGTGCTTTGGGAGTTAAACGCGAATTAAATGACTAAGGAGTGTGTTGGAGAAACAAGAAGGGAATACATGAAACAATTAGAGAGCAGAAGACAGTATGTAATCAAGTACTGAGATGCCGCAAACAGAATCTATAGGGAGGAGACCTTGTGTTCTGGAAGCTTTAAGTGAGGCTGTGGTGCTTGGGGACTGATGAGGTTTCCAGAGTTTACCGAGGATAAGTGTTTGCCTTTCATACGTCTGTAGTGGTACCAAAGGGTCGGGGGCGGCTCATCCAGATGGTGAGAAATTGCTGTCACTCTGCAGAAGAGGCTGGTCTGAGGCTGCTGCGATGACAGTCTCCAGCATCCCCTGAAAGACGAGGCTCTGGCTTGAATCGTTTCCCAGTGTGGCCTGTCAGCCTGGGTTTGGACACTGTTTAGTCTGGGTGGAAGAACTGAGCTGTGACTTTGACTAAGTGGAGCATTTCCCGGAGAGAAGCAGGACACGATCCCTGGTTTTCCTTCTTCCCCGGGAAGCCTGGATGTTGCGCAAAGACGGCAAAACAGCCCTTGTGCCCATTGTGCTACGAATTTTGAGGTCATTTAGAATAATGTCTAGACAACTTTCTGAATTTTCAATGGCACGTTGAGCCAGTGACAGTGAGTCTCGTTGTGGGTAAGCAGCATCAAGTCAGTTTAACACAATCAAATCTCTTAGGCAACCACGGCTCTGCGGTGTTAGTACTCACGGTGGGCAAGATTGAGAGTTTTCAAAGCTGGTCACCTCAACGGATCTTACCTGGAAATGGTAGAGACAAGCTGTGTTCATGCACTCTCTCTCCAGATCATCCATCTGTGCATCTCACTTATTACATCATTGCTGCAGCAAGTTGTAGTGGGAGGAAAGGCGATTTGAGGTTGAAAATTGTTGATGTAGTACCATCTGTATCACGAAGTGGCTCCGCGACTGCAATCAAAGCATTTGACCTCGGTTCCCTCTACTTTGAAATGGAAATATTACCTACAATTATTTGACCTGTCTTCTGGGAGGATCAAGTAAGCTAATGAGTAGAAAAATACTTTATCAACTATAATGCAGCAAAAAAAAAAAAAATCCATTGGTTATTTTTTTAAAGATTTTATTTGTTTATTCCTGAGAGACACAGAGAGAGTCAGAGACACAGGCGGAGGGAGAAGCAGGCTCCATGAAGGGAGCCTGACGGGGGACTCGATCACAGGACCCTGGGGTCACACCTTGAGCCGAAGGCAGATGCTCCACTGCTGAGCCCCCCAGGCGTCCCAGATCCCTTGGTTATTTTTATGATGCTTGCACTTTTTTCCTTTGTCTCTCTGATTAGTATTGTCATATGGTCATACACCAGACTGCTGTTATGACTATAGCATAGGAAGAAAATTTAAATTTGAAAGTCTCACACGTGAGACTCTTCCTGTGTCTGCTTCATAAATACAGCTTCATGCAGAAAAAGAAAATTAAAAATGTCACACACACACACACACACACACGCACAACTGAATCCCTCTTTAGATTCATCATGAAGCGTAGACTCTTTAGCCATCTAACAGGCTCAGATGACAGTTTTGAGAAGGCTTATTTCATGTTTCTTTAGCATTTTTAGATACATCAATTATTTGGAGATTATAAAACAACCCTGGGCCTACGACTTCTACACATTAACGTGACTCCTGGTCTTCAATTTCATTTAAATCAGTCAACCCTCAGTTAGCGGTCACGGCCAACAGAAGGAAAAATAGGATCCCATTGTGCACCTACAATATTTCATTCATTGAGTGAGTTAATGGGTTTTTAAGTTTGTATTTATTAGTGGATTCTGTGACCAGAGGACTCGTATGATAACATTTACTGCGTTTGCACTATGTGCCACGTGGTGTGCTGATGCCTTGCAAACATCATCATTTTCCCATCAATATTTTAGGGTAGGTACTATTGTTTCTTGCTTTTTTTCCCCTCCAAAAGGTAAGGGGGGGCTGGGAACTGAGGCCTCAAAGAGAACACAATGTGTACGAGGTCAAGAGAGGGAGAGGTAACGAATTTTGCCACTGTATTTAGTAAGTGCCTCGGTTTAAAAATACGTGCGATTGGGGCGCCGGGGGGCTCAGTGGTTGAGTGTCTGCCTTCAGCTCAGGGCATGATCCTGGGGTCCTGGGATCGAGTCTCACATGAGCTCCCTGCACGGAGCCTGCTTCTCCCTCTGCCTGTCTTTGCCTCATCTGTGTGTCTCATGAATAAATAACATCTTAAAAAAAATAGAATTAAAACTACCTGAGACCAAGTTTCCTATCAACAGTGGACCCAAACCATGACATGTGTATGGGATGGGTGGAGAGAATATTTTCTATTTGTACTCTGCTTTTCCTTCTAAGGATTCTTTGCTTTTTCCTCTTCCTACGAAAACATCGCTTATGTTCCCTAAGTATCATCACCTGAGCACTAAGTAAGACCCACTGGGGTTTTAGTTCCATAACAATCTATAGACCTTTGTAGACAGAGGCACACACTGAATCTTATTCTTGGGAAGGCTCAGGCTTGGAAGATCCTTAGGGGAGAAAAAACAAACAAGCAAATACAGCAACTAGCAATGAATGGCTGGTTCCAGGTGTTCTTGGTGATCGTCCTCAAGGCTTGGCCCGCGTTTCCCTTGAGTTTCACCATCCGTTGACTCATAGTATAGATTCTGAGCACCACATCTCCACCAGACCCACCAGACTCTTTCTTGGGACCTGGCCACAGGACAGATAACCACACTGGCGAGCCCACCACCCCCTCCCGCCCCTCATGGAGTGTCCTCTCGGAGGTCGAAAATAGGCCATAATAAACCGAATAAATGATTGCAGTTGTGCCAAGGACCACAGAAAACGCGGCCAGCACAGTCCATCAGTCCTGGGGCTGCCCGACCAAAGCTCCACAAACTGGGAGTTTGCATTGCCTCGCGATCCTGGAGGCTGGAAGTGAGCCCTGTGACTGCTCTGGGGAGGACTCCCTTCCTTGCCCCCTTTGGCGTCTAGAGCTTTCTGGCAATGCTGGGCCTTCCTTGACTCACGGACACATCACTGCGGTCACCCGGCTTTCTCTGTCCCTAAGTCCTCCCGCGGCCACCCCTCTGTGCATGCCCGTCTCTGTCCAAATTTCCCTTCTATGGGAGGACACCTGTCATTTCAGACGGTCGCCACTGTAATGACCTCATTTGATCACGTCTGCAAATGCTCTGCTTCCAAGTAAGGTTACCCCTTGGTTCCCTCTCCTCATTTCTAGGAAATTGTTTCCATGTGCACACGAACCCCACGCCTTAATGTATCTGTGACATAAAAATCATAAAAAAAATATCAACAGTACATGAACATAACTGCTACTCCTAGGGCCCTGCACGTGCCAAGCACAATGCAAACCGCTCTAACGCCTTCCCTCCTTTAATTAATAGGTGCAAAAAAGCCGTGCCCTACATCAGGTCTCTAGATACTCGTAGTCATTTCTAGAATTTTTATTCGAACATCTTCACCCTGCTTCTCTAAATTCCAAGGTCTTAATCTTTGCAAGCTAAGTTGAACTGCTGAGCTTCCAAGCGATTTTATTTCAGGCATCAAGTAAACGAAATCAGCGTGCAGAAACGATAACGACAACAACGACAAAACCAAGAGAAATTGGTTTCTGATCAAGTTTGGTTGTTACAAGAATTACTAAACCCCACCCCATGCTATAAAAACCAATTCCTAAAGTAATGCTAGAATAACTTTTTCAGAAGTTTTCTTTCTTTAATGGCTTTTACAAATAGTGTGTTCTTTTTAGTGTAAGATACTGTTAGGTATCTTACCTGAAAAGTTTAATTCAGCTTTTCCTAAAACAAGCTTTGGGGAGCAAAAATAAATGTAAGTGCTTTGGATAAAGGGAGACTCGATCCACTTTCTCACCATCTTTTCCTTGCCTGCCGCACGTTGGAAAGGGTAGAGGTCATTGGGTCAAAGGCTCTGAGAAGTCCTGCAAATAAAGCAGCATGCTTTACCTTCAGGACTAGTCCCTGGAAAGGATAATTGCAGACGCCCTCTTCAGAGTGAATCTAGCACGTCGTGAACAAACATACTCTAGTTTTATTTCTTGCTCCTGTGTTGGTAGGTAGATAAAGGGAGCCTGGGATTTCCAGAGACGGGGCTGTAAATCCACAGGTGAGCTGCCACCAGGTGACCAGCTATTATGTCTCTTCTCTCGTACCCTGGATTTCTCATTTCTTAGCAACCAGACGTGCTTACAGTAGACTTTGGGTCTCTTCTGGCATCTACCTAACCCTGGAGACGTTAGCAAGCGTCCATACATACCACGGATATTTCTGGAATGTCCTCCACTCTCTATCTCACTTTTTCTTCCACCCTCTTCTCCTTCCCTCTCTGGTTCATTCTGCTTTTTTCGGCTCTCTTCCTCTCTTAATGCAGCTTTCACCGTGAGGCAAATGCCCCTTGAGTGCACTGGGCAACGAGTACCTTACTTTCCCGAAGACGTAATTTTGAGGCCTTGATTTAAAATAGACACTGCAGATGTTTTCCCGGAGTGAGCCCTCTAGAGCATCTCCTTGGGTGCACAAGGTTCTTTGCTTTTGTGTTTACCCCTGGAACCGAGTTAGCATCCAAATTAATGTGCAGCTATGACTACAGTGGAACAAAGCAGGGATTGTGTGATGACTCATCGGGGGAACTGTTTCTACTTCCTCCTAGCAGTTCACATGTGTGTGCTGGGTTGCAGGAGGACACACACAAATATTCACGAGCAGAGGCCCACTCGCACGTACCCCTCCTCTGGGTGGACTTTCGGCACAGTCGAAACGGGGCTCCGTGTTAAATAACGTCCCACGTTGAGGCTGTACCAGGGCCCACAGTGTGCATCGTGTGACCACGAAGCCATGCCAGCCTTCCTAGTGCGTCCTTTACACAAAAATAAATTAAATGTGTCTCGTAACTCAAGTGTAATGTTAGCTTGTGTCTGCAAAAGGGAGAGACAATGAGAAAGTTCCCGAATTAACATTCTCATAACATAGCGGTGATCAACACTCGTCTGGGATTTGGTTGAAACAAAATGACCTGCCTTTCTATATAATTAGCACATATAAGGAAACGGGGTGAACTGTGAATTTTACCAGTGATGGGAATTTGTATCCTTTTTTTTTTTTCCTTTAAGTAAGAGACTAGACTCAGTCAAGGCAGTTACAGGGTCAGATCCATAGCAGGTGACAGACGATATCTCTTCACAACAGAAAGAGAAATGGGATCTCAACCGACAAACACGTGCTTATTTTTCCCCGACGATAAACAGAGCACATGGAGCCGGCTTCATGGAAGTACGACATTGCAGGCATAGGCGTACACATCGTGTACCTACTAAAATACAAAATTTGCGCATCTCCATGGTGAGCCCTGGCTAATAATTAAATCAATTTATTTATTTGATTTCTTGCTTTTCACACTGTGGGGGTTACTCTCCCCACCTCCCAAATATCTCTCTCATGTGCTAGAAGAACCCCCTCTGCAGAGTTTATTTATTATTTTTTTTTCAGCAGAGTTTTTAAATAATAGTTGCATATATATTAATATGTTGTGTCCTCTCCAATGCCAGACTTTCACTCTTGTGGAATAATGTTGGGACCGTGTATGGAAGGAGCTCCCTGCTGCTGGGCCATGCACACACTCTTTGAGAACGCCGGGGTCCTACGTAGAGCCTTGGAAAAAGGACTCTCAAGATTATATAGTCCCAGGACCTCATACTCACGTCCTCGATGTCTATAAATGTGTTTATATAAAGGCACTGAGTGCCCGGAGGGCACAGTCAGTCGTGCTGCTGTTACTGTGAACGACAGGGCCTCATGCAGCTGTTTTATGAAAGTCAACGCTTAGAGTCGCTCATCCAAGAGTGAAAAGGGAAAAGCTGAGGCAAATACGAGATCCAGGTGACTCCAGGCTTTGCTCTTACGTGAGGTGATGCAAAGGTGATGGCTTTTAATCAAAGTGGAACCGCTGTGTCCTGGTGGCACTGGTTTGATCTTGCCTCCCTGCACCCCTCAGAAATGATACGTGTAAAAGATGTAATTCACGGAAAATTAAAGATTCCCCTTGATTCTTGTTCTGTGGAAGATTCCCTGCGCCCTTCCTCCCCCTGCCCAGGCTTCTCGGCTGCTGTGGAGCCTTTGAGGTTGTGTCTTCCCAGTGCATGAGTCAGCGCATGACTCAATGAAGCAGGACTGTGGTCCTTAAGGCCCACGTGAGGTCTGTCTCTCCCCGTGACCCTTCACGGAGCAGGGCCTTGGGCTGTGGAGAGGGAAGGAAGCCTCCATCCTCGCAGCTTCCGGCCTTGAGGAGCTCAGAGGAATGCCCCTCACGCCCTGGAGATTGTCAGGGTCCTTTCCTTCTACTTAATAGGACAAATCCACACAGATGTGAAGTGGCTTCATTGACTTGAAACATCCGGAGATTTGGAGCCAAACGAGAGCCAACCTGAGGGAGCCCTCGGCCCCAAACCATGCCCCATTGGCCGCTGACATCCCGGCCTGCAACTCCCTTGCTTCTCGCTCTTTGCCATGCACAATAGACCAATCTGAATGGATTTCCCTAAAAAAATTGTAGTCTCTTAATGATCTTGCCCCTCATCATCGTCCCTGTAAACACGGCCCCTCGTCATTGTCATCATTGTCTTCTGTCCTTGTTTTTCTTTCAGTGCCATCTAGTCCTCATGTGATTGTGTCAAGAGCCCTGGGATGACAACCTCTGTCCCTTAGTAGAATGGGCTCCCTTTCCAGCCCTGTCCTCTCTTCTGTCTCCGTGTTTTCAAATCTCCTTTCTTGGGAAAGAGTATTATGCATAAGGGGGTGTGGAGTGAAATGGCCCCCACCTTAAGACACGGCCATTTCCTACCCTGCGTGAATCAGAATTTTACCAGGACTCCAGTAATGAGCCTCCCCCTACACAGCTGCCCCCCTTTTCTCTCCCTATGCTGCTTCCCCACCTTCACTCCGGAGCCTGTTTGGTCATGGAACATCACCACTACTGATTTCCATGGGTAAACATGTCCCACCCCGGGACATGGGGCGCTGCCTAGGCCCGCCTTCTGCTGGTGCCTTATTTTTTTTTCTTTAATTTTTCCTCAGTGCCTTGTATTAGTGACTAATTTTCACATTGACACATTTATCCAAACATAATATCACATGTTTACAAACATCTTCGCTGGAATTAATTAAATCAAGGGGTATAAAAATAGCTATTAATTATTATCTTCATCCCATTATTTTGGGGATATGCAAATGAGTAATATTTTCCATTCCGCATCTTCACGGATACACAGTGCTACCACTTGCTGGATCTGCTGCAATGTTACAGGGAAAAATGGTTGAAACAGTCTCTGTACCTTCAAGACAAACCTTCCATGTGGAAGATGCCAGTTTTCCCTGTTGTGTAGGAATTTGCAGAATTCTAGGCCAAATACTGGGTGGGATTTTAGGTTTAGGGATTTTAGTTTTAGGTGTTGGGCCAAATGGCCAGGAGGGAGCAATCCGATGGTTGATATTACTGATGGATATGTAGTTAGTAGTGCTGTGAGCTGTGATTGCACTCTGGGAGTCCCCTGTTGAAATGCCTGTTCGCTTGGTCGATGTGGAATGAGTGAGTTCTCTGGTCCAGGGGGTCGTAATGTAGGGACGGGCTATGCAGGAGGCATTCAGGGAGCCTAGGATACTGCGACGTGAACCTATATCGTGGGTATGTCCTCGCAATAATTTCAGCTCTTTTCGGCTATGACCCATAATAAAAGTACATTTTACATCTCCACCCAGTTATAAACACATACATATCACAAACAATTTCCACTATATCATGCACTCTGGTATTTTCTGTTCTAGTCCCTTTCATTTTATTCATTGCAGGTCATGATCCATAAATCGATTTCCTGACCACCTAGGGATCATTACCCGGTTTGAAAACCATTTTCTTCTAGGGCCTCAGATCACGGTTTTGTATGGATTATTATTAGCCTGTTGCCTGACACTACGAGAGTCTTGAAAAATTTTACTATTAATATTTAATATTGTAACAAGGAAAGTACACCTATTGGAAGCCTATATACTCATGGCATTTCACACATTGAATGCACTTAGGTAACCAGTGCCCACGATAGGAAGCTGGCAAATGTCCTCACCTTGGGTGCCCCCCTCGTATACTCCCCAAGGATGATCACTGCCGGGGCTTCCGAGGGCCCAGAGTATGTTGGCCTATCTCGATTACATTGGCTTATTTGTGTGCTTTATGGAAACCATGTGCTGCTCTTCTGCATCTGGCTTCTTGTGTTCACACTGTATTTGTGAGACCCGTTCATGTTATTATGAGACTAGACGTTGCTCGTCTTCATTTCTATACCGTGTCTCATTAGGTGCATATGCCGCAGTTGATCTATTTATGCGTTGGTGCTCGTTGGGGCCGTTCTAGTTTGGGTCTGTGAGGACTAAGCGCTGAGGCTCTACGCATTCTAACGTGTGCCTTTGGGAAACCTACATACACACTTGAACTGGGGACAGATACCTAGGACTGGGATTACTGGGTTATAGACATGAGTATGTTCAGCTTTATTAAAGATGATCAAATGGTATTCTAAAGTGGTTGTACCAGCAGAGTGATGGTTTTAATTCTTACCATCGAATTCATTTTTTTATGTAGGGAAAGTAAGATTCAGAGCTGAAGCAGGTTACCAAAATCACAGAGCTAGTAGAGTTGACCTTTGGACAATGACAGATTTGAACTTACATGCAGTGTTTTGGCTTGTTTTTTTCTTCTGATAAATATAATATAGTACTGTAAATCTATTTACTCTTTCTACGATTTTCTTAACACTTTTTTTCTAGCTTGCTATATTGTAAGAATATAGTATATGATACATGTAACATGTAAAATATGTGTTAACCAACTGTTATTGATAAGGCTTCCAGTCAACAGTGGTCTGTTAGCAGTTAAGTTCTGGGGAGGTCAAACGTTATACATGGATTTTTTTACTGTGTGTGTGTGGGAGGGGTCAGTGCACCTAACCACACATTGTTCAAGAGTCAACCGTATATTGCAGAATTAGAACTAACACTAGATTGCAGGATCCAAAGTCAATGGTTTTTGTTTGTTTTTTCCTCACTATTGCTTATTAATATTTATAAAGGTCTCTGGAGAGGTCTTTTTCCCCCTTTTAGCAGACCCCTTCACACACACACACACACACACACACACACACACATACACATACCTTGGCCCCCATGCAGACACACGCGTAGACTCCCACAACACCCAGTCACAGAGGCATATACACAGACACACACACACACACACATCTACAGAGACATACATAGACACGTGCAGCTGGGGCATAAAGACACTTTGCAGACCCGTACACAGAGACACATAGGCCCACATCAAGATACACACATGAAAATGATATACTGGTCATACATCATTTTTTTTTTTACATGCTTGTACTTTTGCTAACAGCAGAATAAATTCCTTAAGATTATATTTGTATGATGCATGGTTTTCCAGTAAATACCTCTGTATATATTTGGTTTGAGGGTGATATTATTTTTATATTTTTTAAAGATTTCTGGAGAAAAATATTTATATCCTGCTTTGGTAACATGCCCTGATCTTAATTACCAGATCGATATCAACCATAAATTGTTCCTGAAGCATCTACAGCACATATCTATGTCCACTTAGTTCATCATCTGCAATATCTAATTTAGGATGTCTTTTTACCCCCCATGAAGAACATTTTCTACTCATATCCTGCTGAATTATCGAAAGGAGATACTTTTGCTAGTGATTGAAATATGGGCCCTACAATTTCAGGAAATAAAGAGGGAAAATATATTTATATGTATTAGTTTTCTATTGCTGTGTTTTAAATTACTTCAGATGTGTTACCTCTAAACAACATATATTTATTGTTTCAGTTTCTCAGGACGTGGTTCTGGATCCTGTTTGACCAGGTCTTCAGTTCAGGTTTTCAGAGGATTTCAATCAAAGTATTGGCCATGCTCTAGGTAGAGCGTGGGGTTCTTTTCTAAGTTTAAGTAATTACTGGCAAGATTCAATTCCTTATAGTTTAGGACTGAGGTCCTAGTTTTATTTCTGGCTGTCAGCTGGGCCACATGCTCAGCGACTAGATGCTACTTACAATCTCTTGCCACTTGGCTCTTTTACAACATGGCAGCTTAGTTCTTGAAGGGCAGCAGGTGAGTCTCCTGCTACAGCCTCCTAAGACAGATCTTACATAGCATCATGTAATCACAGGAATGCCCGCTTACTACCTTTGGATTGGAGCCGTATAATGTACTCCAATCAAGGCAGTGACTATCCCACCACTTTTGTAATTTTACATTGTTTGGAAGCAAGTTACAAGCCCTACCCATGCTCAAAGGGTGGGGAGAGTACACGATGGTGTGGTTTGAGGTCATCTTAGAGTCGGGCCCACCGCACATGGCTTGAGAGTTTTCTTTTACTTGGTACTTCTAACCAGGTATCCATAATTGCTGTTATGCTATTATAAGCAATTTCTATTCATAAGATATATTAATTCTAGGGGCAACGTACAGTCCAATTTACATATAATAACATTGACTTTCAGAACATCCACATATTCACACATATATAGATATAAGCATTCATATATAATTTCTTTTAATTTCACATCCTACCATAGAACTGAAATCAGTCACAGTTCAATGTATATACTTGCTACCTTGCCGTCACTTGTCTTTATAGCATAGATATGTTACAACCCAGTGATTTCTTTAAGGCGGACTTTATATTCCCTTACTCTCACCTCCAGTATGAATCAGAAGAGATTTAGAACATCAAAGGAAGTGGTGACTCCTTTTGAAATGCTGCACACTTTGTTCTAAACCCTCTGAGAGACGGCCAATCCTTATTAAAATCAAACCTTCAAGATAATGTGAAACTATCATTCTCTCTGGGCTGTATTATAAAATTTGGTTCAAAATAGATCTGAAACTTTAATGGGAATAAATGTTCTTGCACATGGTATGGTGGATTGGGTATGGATAAGATGCACTGTGCTTTCTGGGAAACCTGCCAAGCAGTGGCTTAAGGGGACCACTATAAGGACTTTTCTTGCTTGGCTCCCTGACAAATGGCATGCCTGCTTAATCAAGACTAGGTGCAATATGGTTGCTGCCCTTTAACAAAACTATAATAGAAGACAAAAGACAGAAGAGATAGGTAGTGGACGTGATTAGAGGGATAATGAAGCTTGTAGATGGGGTGAGATGGCAAATGAGAACATCTCATCCAGAAAGGCTATGGGGAAGTTGGGAGTTCAATCCTGTTTCATGAAAATGATCACCGTAAAGATTGTCAAAGCCTTTCCTTCTGAGTAGGACTTAAAAAATACAAGTTAAAGTGCCTCATCTTTGAATTTGGACAGCCCAGACAAGCAAGTGGGCTTCCCGACTTACAGCTTTGGCCGAGGCGATTAATCTTATGAAGTTACTATTTCTTTGTCATTGAAGTGGACGGACTGACATATCTTACATAAGGAGCTCGGTATAGTACTTGGCACTCTCAACCTAAGAAAACAAGGAAATTAGCAGAGGAACTTGTGGCTACAAAGATGATAAAACACTTGCCGGTTCCTTCCAGAAGTTTGGTACTCAGGCAAAGGCAGGATTACAGAGCAACCTGCTAGCTGCCAGAATAATGGCAAGACATTTTCATCTTCAAGAGAGAGCAGAGATACTCAAACAGTTTGCTCTCCCTCTTACCCTGGGCCTCAAGGAAGCAATTTTTTTAAATCCATTCCATTGGTGTCTTTCTCTAGCTCTGTGCCAAAAAAAAAAAAAAAAAAAAAAAAAAAAAAAAAAATATATATATATATATATATATATATATATATATATATATATTAGAATCACTTTTCCTTTAACCTCTCCACCAAAGGAAATGCCAAAAGGAAAGCAAAGGGGTAGAGCATTTGCACATGGGATGTTTATGAGCTAATGAAAGTCCAATAGACTGGGTCCCTTGGAGAGGAGACAACAAAACTGGGGACTTGGAATGACATCTGGTACAATAATGATCAAGTGGTCAGTTTTTTTTTTTTTTTTTGGGGGGGGGAACCAATTCTCCAGATAATAAAAAAGATGAAGATGACTAAGAAGTTAAATAATTGGAACGATGAATATGACCCTTTGTCCCCTTGCACTCATTCATGAATAGCTAAAATACTGAGTTCTTAGCCAAATTAATCTTTATAGTGTTTTTCTGGTCTTGAGGGACAAGTGTGAGGGTAAAAATACTACCTTTGCTTTGCTTCCCGTTTCTTTTCCTCACCATCAGTAATGGTTTCTAGGATTACAAGTCAATAATGAGAAAGGAACAAAACCTATCACAACCCTAACTGCTTTTGTCTCTGTAGCTCTGGACAGAGCATAGAATATGTGGCAATATTTTCAAATTGGTTGGTATGAGGACATATGAGTTGCAACAAAAGACTTCTATTTAGAGTGAATTTTGTCCACATAAATTAGAACTTTAATGTTTGTGGGTTTTTTTTTCTATTAATAATGCTATTAAATTGCATTTTTATTTTTTTTTAAGATTTTATTTATTTATTCATGAGAGACTCGAGAGAGAGAGAGAGAGAGAGAGAGAGAGGCAGAGACACAAGCAGAGGGAGAAGCAGGGTCCATGCAGGGAGCCCGACATGGGACTCGATCCCGGGTCTCCAGGATCAGGCCGTGGGCTGAAGGCAGCGCTAAACCGCTGAGCCACCTGGGCTAAAAATTGTATTTTTCTTAAAGATTCCAAAAGACACAAATACTAAGTTGGGATAGATATGCAATAGGCTATTTTTCAACTTTTTGACCAGTCAGGTCAATTGATTATTCTTTATTACAGTATATTGAAGTTTCAAACACTCCCATAAAAAAGAGTGAAGCAAAGGGGAAATCTGGGCAACCAAACACAATTCTTTCTGGTCTACTATTTTATACAAACATGAGAACTCACAAAGACCCATTGAGGCTAACAAGTAGTATCCTTGGGAGAGGTGCCTTATTTTTCGCTAAAAGCATTCATTGTTTTATATTTTCCTAAGCTCTGTGTCCTATGTATTTTACCCCATCTCACATCCACACACATGTATACATAGATATTTTATCTCATTCTTCCAGGTTCTTTACATTGTTCTGTAGAGTAGATTTCTTTCCAGACTATATGGAAAGACCTATTGCTTCTAATTTTAAAAAAGCAAACAAACAACAACAACAACAAAACCCACAAAAAACTCCTGAATGTACCCTTCTGTCATGAGCTCTTTTATAAATACCAGATTCTTTAAAAATATTTAAATATTGGCAGTTGTTTGTTGCTGGTTGCAAAATAATTTATATGTATCAGTTTGGGAGCCCGATTCTCAAGATAATTATTTACTTAACTGCCACTATCTTCATTATTGATCATTAGCAAAATGTGAAGAAAACCTGACGGAAGTAAGGTCAAAATTTAAAAATGTAGAATTTGATAGGGAATTCATATCTGAAAGTTCATAATGTGGACCCCCTGTGATTTTGAAATCAGTAAAATTATTGTAACTATTATTTTGAAGGAATACAAACTGTGGATGCAATTACAAGGCAATTTGATTTCCTCTCACATTTAAAATTTACTCAATAGAACCAGTTTGGCTTCTGCCCCTAGATGAGAACATTCTGGAAATGTGTATATAATGTAAGGCACTATGGCATGTAATTAACATATCCAAATTATATAATATTCAAACTTTGAACTTATTTCGGTATTAAGATTCCTGCCTTCCTCAACCTAGGCCTGATTTCAGATAGGGAGCCTGATTATCACAGACTGGGGAATGGACATGACTGGGTTCTTCTCTGTATTGTATAGAACCTTCTATTATTTCTCTTCTCCCATCTGCCTACCCCTAATTCCGACTCTTACCTGTTATCATAATCAGGGAAAACAGGTAAAGTGTTGTGTGGAATAGCTTTTCCTTGCCTGGCACTGTCTTGAGTTGACATCAGCATCTTTGGATTTACCAGATGTTTGAAACTGACTTTCTCAGGGTAAACTTCCCTGTGCTTGTGTTCTTTGGTGACCTCCCCCTTCTCTGACTCCTCCCAAATTTGCCTTGCTCAGAGTGAAGTCCTCTTCCCTGACATATCGCTTACTCTGTCAGCAGCTAGATGTGCATAAATACTTTCAGATTCCCTCTGGTAGGCTGTTTACTTCTTCAAGCCACCGTTTTACACAGAATCTAAAATATCTTCAAGATTCTCTCGTCAACACCCTCATATGTGTGACCAACATTTGGTCTCCTGCTTTTGAGATATTTTTCAGATGGGATTTAGACACCACCCTCCTATGGTTATATTATATATTCCACTCTGCTATCACAGCCCTATCCTTAGTCTTGAGGTAAGGGATAGGAATCCTTGGAGCTCTTTTGGGAATTGGTCTTGGAATTGGTGACTGTAAGTCATAACCCACTGACAGGAACCTCCAAAAATCCTCTAATGATCTTCCTGAAATCCTTCTTTAACTAAGCTGAGGGTTAGGTTGTAGAGACTACCCGCCACTTTCTTTAGGAGTGGGACTCATTGCATGGCTCTTGCCAAAGAAATCCCTGTCATGAGCTTTCTCAGTTCACTGATGGCTTTGCTCTGTATAAGAAGTTCTGAGCTGTGCAAACGTATGACGGCCCCCACTGTAAATGTGTGCCCTCTTTGGAATATATCATCTACTGTGTCTTGGTTCCTTAGCCCAAACCTCCATTTCAATATTCCTATTTTTCTAACAATAGAGAGAGGTACAGTTTAGGTAGTGATTTTATGAAGACATAAAAAATGTTTCTTCTCATTTTTTTTCATTTAATAATTATTTGAGTGACTTATGTGCCAAACATTATTGTAGCCTCAGGAAATAAGATCGTGAACGTTATATAATTCCCCTCTACTCATGAAGGTTATATTCTTCTGAAGGCAGGAATATAGTTTTAGAAAGAGAAAGATAAGTAAATAATGTAATATCAGAGAAAGGAGATGAGTCACTGTGTGCAGGTGAGTAAAGGGTTCTTTTAGGGAAGTTTCTGAAGAAGATTGTGAGAAAGTGACATTCGTATTTTCCGTAATATTTGTAAGTTAATTCATAAAATTTGTATTTTTCATAATATTCGTAGGTTATTTAAATTAATTGGGAATAGGGATACCCGAGTGGCCCCTGTTCATGCTCCTTCTCTGCCTATTGTTCTCCCTCTCTTTCAAATAAATAAATAAAATCTTTTAAAAAATAAGTTAATTGGGAATAATTGAATCTATATCATGGAGTTAAAACATAAACACCCACTACCAGGGAGGCTCCATCTCAGGACCCCAGGATCATGACCTGAGCCGAAGGCAGATGCTTAACTGACTGACAGGCCCCCCAAAAGTGTGTACATTTTAATATATATACGTACATATTATGCATCTATGAATAATATGCAGTGGAAAGTTTCATTTGCATTTCTGGTTCTTCCTCCCTTGGGACTGGAGAAGAAATGCTGCTCTGTCCTAGGAGAGATTTCCTGATCTGGTCCAGTCAGGTTCTCCATCTTTCTCTTCACTGGGTCCCACACAGCTGGCCTGCACTGGGATGTTTGTGACCTTGTATCAGGGCTTTTATTACATTTGTAGACTATTCTTAGTCTCTGCTAATGAGATCGCTCAGAGTTCGCTTTGAGTATCACATCTTAATCACTTGATTTCTGCAGACGTTTCCTTTCTCCAAATAAACTCCTCAAAATGCCTGCTGCTCTGTGCTCATTAACCTGGGAATGGCTTCTCTAACTCCAATTTGAAAATTCTCCCCGACATCTGAGACTTTCATTCCTGATCAGGATTCTCCAGGCAGTCACAATGGGAGGAGGATTTCAGACTCTGGAGTGTGAAAAAAAAAAAAAAAAAATCAATGACCAAATTTCCATCTGCAAGGGGATTTTCCCTTTATGCAGACGTAGGGACTACACTCTCGCATCGCAGCATAATTAAGATCCACCCAACTCCACTGTCTGCCCACTAAATCATTTTATGCTCAGTGAGGTTTAGGTGACTCAAAGATAACAAAATAATTAGTTAATGAGTAAATGAATGAGTAAAGAGATGAATATTCATCAACTAGGAGGTTTGCTTTTCTCTCTCTCTCTCTCTCTCTCATAGTCTCTTTCTACTCTTAACCCACAGTTGACTTGAGGCAGGCTTCAGGATGAGGACAACAGCTCTCATTTAAACAAACCCAACCTATGAATAGAACTAAATGTCAGTGTAAGCATCTACAACATTTTTTCCACATGCTGATGGATATTAGGTTGGTGACCTGTATTTCTATAGAATTTCCATTTTGGATTACATTGGGTTACATTAAAGGCCTTTCAGATGCACAGATGCTCTAATCCAGAGCCAGAAAGCAGCAGCGCCTCTGTTCACCCTTGCCAAATGTTCACATGCCTGGGAGTGTACAGGCATGTCCCATTTTATTGTGCTCTGTCTTATTGCACTTTGCAGATACTGAGGAATTTTGTTTGTTTCCTTTTGGTTTGGGTTGTGGTTTGTTTTTCCAAATCGAAGGTTTGTGCAACCCTCAATCAGGAGGGTCTGTTGATGTCATTTTTTCCAATCACATTTGCTAACTTCGTGACTGTCGCATTTTGGTGATTCTCACACTATTTCAGACCTTTTTGTTATTATATTTGCTATGAGGATCTTTGATCAATGATTACAACTCATGGAGAGCTCAAATATAGTTAGCATTTTTTAGCAATAACATATTTTAAATTAAGGCATGCATATTGTTTAGACCATGCTATTGCACACTAAACAGACTAAAGAGTAGTAAAACGTAATTTTTCTATGTACTGAGTAGCCAACAATTATTTTGATGCACTTCATCTTATCCCTTGCTTCATCGTAGTTGTCTGGAGCTGAACCTGCAGTGTCTCCGAGGTGGGCCTGTATTTTCTCAGAATGTTTCAAGCTCTCACTCTAATAAGACTTTCTAAATACTGTTGGTTTTGGAATACCAAATCCTACAATATACTTTGCATTTAAAGGACAAAAGGACAAATTACATGCCATAATTGATAAATTGAAAACACAGCTACAGATAAATGGAATTTTGAAATCAAAACTGGAAATTGAAATCATTCTGAAAAGTTGAGCTTATTTAAAACTAAGCACTTACGAGAAGAAATACTACGCAGACACTCTGGAATGTCTTATGGGAACAGCTCATGGGGGAACAGCCCAAGGTCAGGGAATAATGACAAGGATCTCATGTTGCTTTATTCATCCCCTAGAACCCAACAGTACCTTCTTAGGCTGCCAGTCGCATTCCCATAAAATGGCTTGCTCAAGATGAAACTTTGGCCTTTATCAAGGGTCTTCAATTTACAAACGATAGCACACAGCCGTCTCTACCTTTAGTGAACTACTCAGAACACTTTAAAAGCCTCTGCTCTATCAGAACTTCGGTCTAATGAAGGAGGTAGATTACACTTGACTTGCATTATTGAAGGAGATAAATTATACTTGACTTGAAATCATAATTTCTTCAGAAAAACATAACTAATCGGTGTTATTTTTATGAAGCCAATCTCTTTGTGTATTCAGGAGGGGTCCCTAAAGTAAAGAGACAATCGAGAAGCTATAGTTCTGCAGAGATCCAGGTACAGAACACACTCAGGCCACTGACATAGTAATTGTTGTCTAGTTAGGCTCTGAAACTTTGTCAGACCTATGGCCAGAGAGTTTTCAGTTGCCTTGTCCTGAAGAGAATGCACGCGGGGGTAGGACTTGAATGGTGTGCCATTTTCAGTTGAATGGTGTGCCATTTTCAGGGTGTAACCAAGTCACTCAGTTGGATGAGTGCTTGGATGCCCCTGGGAACTGCCTTGGAATGAGAAAGAATTGGAACAGCCTCATTTTAAAATGAGATTGGTCACTGAGAAGGGCAGACTCCTGGAGTAAAGTTAGACAAAGCACAACCAGCCGTAGGAACTAGGACGAGGCCTAGGCTAACGGAAAGGATAATATTTTCAAGGATGTAAGGAGAGCGAGGGAAGTGGAGGTGATCCCTTCACTCCAATACTCTTGCAGGCATATGGAGCATGGCAGTGGGGAGTTCTGGAGCAGATGATATTTGGCCAGCTGTATTGGGTAGGTGGCAGATGGTGGTTTTTTGGTTTCTTTTACCACCATCCCCGTATGTAATCCCTAAGCAGATATTCTTGATGCTGCTCCAGAAACAGTCGTTAATTTTCTAATTCTCTCTGTTCTTGCTGCTGCCACTCAAGATCAAGCCGCTCTCACAGGCACTACTCATCTACTATGGACCCCTCCATCAGTTCTCACACATCGCCAGAGCGATAGTTTAAAAATCTAAATCGGACTATATCATTCCCCAGTGTGAAACTCTGCGACAGCTTGTCATTGCACACAGAATGCAAAGAAATTGTTTTTCCCAGGCTGCCAGGCCTAACTCTGTAGTGGATTGAACGGAGGCTCCCTAAAAGATAAGTCCCCACCCAACCCCTTAGAACCTGTGGATGTGACCTTATTTGGGAATTTTTTTTTTCCATTTGTAATTAAATTGAGGCCCTTGAGCTGGGAACATCTGGATTGTCCAGATGGGTCTGTATACAATGGCCATTGTCTGGGTAAGAGACCACCCATGGGAGAGACCTATGGAGGAGAGGGCCGTGTGGAGGCTGAGGCAGATTGGAGCATGTGTCCACAAACTAAGGAAAACCCAGAGCCACCAGAGCTGGAAAGGACAAATTCTCCCCTACGGTCTCTGGGGAGTCCTGCTGGCATCTCAATTTCAGGCTTCTGGCCTCCATAACTGAGAGAGAATCGATTTCTGTTGTGTTAAGCCATCAAACTGTGATAATTATTGTGGAAACCAAAGGAAAGTAACACACTCTCCATCCACATCTCCCCTGATGCACGCCTACTCTCGTCCTATTGGACTAACCTGATTCACCCCTTGCCATTCTTTAAGTAGAATATGCTTCCCGTCTTCATCTGCCTGGCCTGCTGGAACAAGACACCGCGGACCAGGTAGCTTATAAGGAACAGCAATGTATTTCTCATGGCTCTGGAGGCATGGAATCAGA
This sequence comes from Canis lupus familiaris, assembly GCF_011100685.1. NCBI lineage: Eukaryota > Metazoa > Chordata > Mammalia > Carnivora > Canidae > Canis > Canis lupus. Next base: position 29,199,515 of record NC_049239.1, read on the forward strand.
GATCAGGAGCCAGCATTCATGAAGACTTCACCCTAATGACCTCAACACCTCTCCCAAAGACCTCACGTCCTAATACCACCACATTGGGCATTGGGATTTAACCTATGGATTTGATGGAGGACACAAACATTTAGGCCTAGCCCTCCCTCAAACTTGGAGCCTTTAAATTAGCTGCCTTCTCTGCCTGGAATATTTTCTTCTAGATCTTTCTGTCTTTGAGTTCTTTCTTGCCATTATAGAAGTTAAGCGTTTCTTTTGCAAAGGGATCTTGCTAGACCAAATCTGTATAATATTTCCCCTCAGCCTTTCCCTGTCTCGTCCCTCTTTTATTTTCATTTCAATACTTGTCTCTATCTGATCTTTCCTGGTTTATCTGTCTACCCTCTTAGATGCTCCATGAAAGGAAGCTCCATGAAAGATGCTCTTCACTATCTGACTCACTACAGAATCCTGAGTGCCTAGAATAGTCCCTGGTATTCAGGAAGCATTCAACTAATGTCAAATGAGATGCATACCAAGAGGCTATCGAATCTGATGGAGATGAGGGTGATAATGTCCAATATCTAGGAATTTAAGAAACAAACCAAGTCCTTAGTCATTGAGGTCCTGGGATTTGGGTTGTTATACTACAAAAGACATAGACTTATAGAAGAGGACAGGAATCCCATAAGAGATCGCAAATACATATGGGGGCACGGTCTTGGCACTAAATTGGTGCTATTTCCCAAAGTAGTATATCTCCGCAAAAGCTATTGGAGCAGAATATCAGGGCTAAATCTGGAACAATGATGTCATGAGGCTGAATGTGAGAATGAGGCTACAGAACATGGCCAGGATTTGTTCTGCCTATAGGGAGAGTCCATTGCCTACCATGAACTGGAAGGAGGGACTAACAACAATGGGGAAAAGTCAGGCAATAGGAGGCAAAAAACTGCAACTGTCAACTGCTCTGGCAGGAAGGAGACTTGGCTTTCTGATAATCCAGATGTAATTTTCTAGTGAACTAGATCAAAGGGGCTAGATCCTTTCCCAGCAAGGCTAGCTTCATATTAGGTTCAAGTTTGAATGCAATAACTTAAAATGATCCCACATGTTCTCAATGGTACTGCAGCCCTGGAACATAAAAAGGCCATATCCAAAAGTAGGCAGACACTGAGCACCCACATTATCTAGCCATGAGGGCTGGGAGGGGAGAGCATCCCTGATGATGCCATTATTCAGCCTTTTGTGTCCTGTCCACTTTACCAGCAATTTAAGAAGTCTAATGAGGTCATCCTAATCCAACTCAGAAGTTGAGGAATGCATGTCTCCTGAGGATAATGAATATCATCTGAGAATACAGTAAACCAAAAGGACTGCTATATGACCAGGAGGTATTAGAAGCTACTCTGTTAGAACCACCATCTTCACGAATTTTCCACAAGTAGGAGAGTAACCTAGTGCAGTATCCTTGGAGGGTCTTTGCGATTTTCTCATAACATTAGCCTAATGATAGCAGCCAGAAAACCATGGAAATCCTACTTGAAGGCTCGCAGCCGTTCTAGAGTGCTCAGAGATAAGGTGTATTGACATTACCTCTTGTAGGATATAGCTTGTCCTATAGAAGTCATTTCAGCATTTTTCATTGCCTCTGACTTTCCCAGAGGTTCTCTGTTGTTACTGTTAGCTGTATATTTGGAAAATGAAAAACAATAAGGTTGAGGAAAAGGCCTCCTGTATGTTTGTGTCTGGAGGAGTAAATGTGAAATAAATATATATAATGCATGGTGGTTGATATTTTGTGTCATCTATCTTCACTTGTGAGGAGAGATGGGATAAGTCATTCATGACTGTGCCAGCCCTGATCCATTCTTCATGAAGATAAACGTCACATTTACACAGACCACAGCTATCACATGTCCTTTCCAACCATAGATTTAGATCGGTTAGACCAGGAGGTTGACTGGTGCGGTTATTTGAAAATCAAGGACACTTTTGTTGTACCATCTCGTGTACCCACATATCCTGATCCCTGTTGTTAAACTAGGGTACCATTGCAGCTAAAGAGATATTTAAACAGCATATGTATTTTCACCCATGTCTATACTTCAGATGCTTACTTCACTCTAATTTAAAATTATTTTCTGCGTATGCCCAGCACAGTGTTCTGCAGTGGCAGTTGATTAATAGGATACAGTGTTGGTTCTCACATGGTGATAAGTGGTATAATGAAGAGTGCTATGGAAAAAAATGATAAATAAGTGCTTAATTCTCTCTGTGGGCAAGTCAGATGACAAAGGAGCAAGTCAGAATAGAACTATTGAAAATTAATAATATTTGAGCAGCTTCGTTAAGAGAAAACCACATGGACACCTAAGTTTTCCCTGATGTACAAATGGCTGCACAATTGGATTTTAAGGCTGTGTCAGAGCAAGTGTCTTCTCTGCCCTGTGCCTGTGGACCCCGCTATAGGTAATCAATAGAAAATGAACCCTTTATAACTCGGTACTGACTGTGCTTATTCTGGTTTTGTCTGTAATTACTGTCCTACATATTGAATGTCTGAAGCTAGAAGACTTTCCATTGAAATAAAATTATTGGCTGTTTTTCTCTTGGTTGGTACATGAAAGTTTATACAACTAGATGTAAATTGAAAAGGATCTCCATAAGTCCCAGAAATTTGATTGGCAAACTGAACATTTCCAAAATCACCGTCTGTCTGAAAACTCTTAGTTTGAACCCTATGAAATCATTGTCAGTTTCTGATTTGGGACATACCAATTTTATGTGTTTCATTCTAATCACATAGATGAACTGTGTGACTCAGACTCAGGGTGTACTTTCAGGTGGTTCTTTCTGTATATAACTAAGCTATTTCATTTGCTCATTGAAGAAACATTTATTGAGCACTAAATGGCAATAACTGGATTATGTATGCACATAAACTGGAATATAGTACCTGTCTCAACAAGGTATGGAGCCTACTGATGCTGAAAGACACATGGGTAGGCAAGTACAACTCGGATGTCTAACACAATCATTGATAATTGCTCAATACGTGTTCTTTCTGTTATATCCATATGGTTCAATGTGCTTTAAAAGCACACAGAAAAGCAAGTTGTGGGGCACCTGGGTGGCTTGGTCCGTTAAGTGTCCAACCCTTGATTTCGGCTCAGGTCATCATCTGGGGGTGGTGAGATGGAGTTCCGCATCAGGCTCCATGCTGGGTGTGGAGTCCGCTTAAGAGTCTCCCTCACCCTCTGCCCCTCTTCCATCTTTCTGTAAACACACACACACACACACACACACACACACACACATACACACATACATACACCAAAAAAAAAAAAAAGTTCCTACAACTTTGGGGAACCTAGGAACAATGAATGACAAAAGTACCTCCTTCCATCCCTTAACTCGTTCACAGTAAAATATTATGTATTGGGCAAGGCACTAGCCTAGAGCTCTAAATATTTAACTTCTTGTATTAACCGTTTTCACGTATCAGTCTTGCTCCTTTTAAATATGACCACATTGGGCAGCCCGCGTGGCTCAGTGGTTTAGCGCCACTGCCTTCGGCTCAGGGCATGATACTGGAGTCTCGGGATCGAGTCCCACGTCGGGCTTCCTGCATGGAGCCTGCTTCTCCCTCTGCCTGTCTCTCTCTCTCTCTCTCTCTCTCTCTCTCTCTCATGAATAAATAAATAAAATATATTTTTTTAATAAATAAATATGACCCACATTACTTAACCTCCTTATACACTAACATTTTCATCTGCAAAGTGGAAAAATATAATCTCTTCTGCCTACCTCCCATAATTGTGAAGGTCAGACAGGATAATGAATATGAGAGGATTTTCGAATCTGTAATGCACAATATAAACAAAAGGTAAGATTCTAGTTACCATCTTTCTTGTTGCCAATCTTATGTTGATGGTGCTATGTGAAAGATCAAGGTGGTATATTTTCCCGTGTCCAGGCCCGAACATGTATTTGGGGATAAGTAGCATGTTCAGCCCCAAATAATCATTTTATAAAAGTGGGTTAATTGTTTAGTGACTCCTCAGGTCAGTAAAGAAGTACTTAATATGCAATGAATGAAAGTCTCTCAGATAACAATAATCATTCCTGCTATCCAAGAGCTTATGATGTGCCCAGCTTACTGGTTTATGGGTGTCACCTCATTTCATGTTTGGAATAACCTTCTGAAGTTGACCCTGAACTTTACAGATGGGGGAATTGCAGTCTAAAAAGATGATAGAATGGGCCTGTCACAGAGTTGCTACATCTAATGACAGGATTCATCTACTTAATATCTGGGCCCTATCACATGCCTGATCCAGGATTCATTACCCTCTCCATCTTTGCACTCCCTTCCCTGCTACATAATCTCCATCTTCTCTAGGGAAGCTCTCAGAGAGGCACTCAACTTCTCTAGTAAGCTTTAGTCTCTTCATCTGTAAAACTGGACTACGGATGGGCTCATTCCATAAACAAATCACACAAACTCCATGTTCTGGGACCTCACAGTGTTGGAGAAGGCAGAAATGCATACATGTGCATTATCTCTAGTTGTGAGAAGGACAGTGAAGAAAAATAAAACCAAATAAGGGAAGAGAGAGCAATAGGGGAAGGGCAGTTATGTTCTAGGCAGCATAGCCAAGGATGGCCTCTCTGACCTGGAAGAAGTAAAGAAGCAAAGCGTGTAGGTATTTGGATGAAAGGCGGTACCATGGTCGTATGCATGCAAGGCTACAGGTCTGTGTGGATGAAGATTGTTCCAAACAGAAGGAACAGCAACTGCAAATTTTCTAAGGTAGCAGATGTGCTTGGTGTACTGGAGGAACAGGGTGGAACTGGCGTGGCCAGAGTGGAGGGAGTAAGAGCAAGAGTGGAAGCAGGATAAGATCAGAGACGTAGGAGGGCTATGGAACAAAAATATAAATGGCCTCATAGGCTACTGGAAACACCTTGATGTTACTCTGAGTGACATAAGAGGCCTTTGAGCATCGAACAGAAGAATGGATGTGATCTGACTCTCATTCTGACAGGATCTCTCCACTGTGTGGAGAAAAAAGTGAGGAGACGCACACATAGAAGCAAAGATAGCAGGACATTGGACCAGGCTATTGGAATAACTCACTTATGCAGCTAGAGAATGCACTAGGATTGCACTCCACTAGTGGTGGAGGTGACGAGACTCAATACACATGATTTCTAATGTATAGGCAATAGGACGTAAAGGTGACAGGACTGGGTGTAGAGGTAACAGGAGGCAATAGTGGGGATGAGGTGGAAAACGTGGAGATTCAAGGGGACATTGGCCTCAACTACTAGGAGGACGATCCCTGGAACGATGCTTGGCATATGGTAGGAGCTTAACATTTTTTGTTGAATGAATGAACGAATGGATGGAGTTGCTATTAGTAAAATCTTTACTGGGGATGGAGGTTGAGTTGGAATCAAGAGTTTTATCTTGGACAGATTGGTTTTCGATGGCTCCACATGGAGGTCTCGAGTTAGCAGTTGTATGTACGAGTCTGCGTTACAGACTGGAGATGTCTGTTTGCAGATGGTGTTTACAGCCACTGTGAGATCACGTGCAAAGGAAGTCTAGACAAAGAATGGGTCCCCTAGGTGAGCTCTGCTGCACCCCAGGGTTTAGTGGCCTGACAGATAAGGCACAACTAGTGATGGAGGTAGAACAGATTAACCAAGGAGATAGAGAATCGAGAGAGTGGTTTCCCAGGAGCCAAGTGCAAACAGTGTTTCAGAAAGGACAGAGTGGTCACTACGTCAAATGCTGCGCATTTTCATCTGATACGAGAACTGAGAATTGGCTACTTGATTTAGCCATGAACATGGTTTTCTCCTCCTACCTCTTCTTTCCCCGCTCTACACACGCTAATTGTTACCCAATGCCTCGCTCTCACATCACTATAAATCCCCGACGTGTTGACTTGTCACTCACATTTCATATTTCCTATCTCAAGGGTTCTTGAAACCAGGAGGTTTGGGGAAACTTTCTATGAGGTTGAGTTCCACATCTTTTAAAACCAATAACGGAAAACCCACAGATCACCTCTGAAACAAATTTTAATTATATTCAATTTTACTTAAGTGGTAATAATAATACTCACCAGTGATATATTGCTTTGAAGTCTGAGACGCACATTTACTTATATTATCTGTTCCAAACACGGTAAAGTGCCCAGCTTTGAAGCTTACACCAGCAGACTGTGCCACCTGCTAACACCTCCTTGTAGGAGTCACCAACAGACCCGCAATTCACTCCTCCTCATTCCTTGAAGATTTTAACACCTGCCTCCCTGCTGTTCTTTCCAGTCCCACTGCTGATGGAATCCTTGGTGGCTTCAATACCCATGTCAGTCCCTTGATCTTGATTACTAATTGTGTGGGTTTTTTTCCATCTGTATTTGCTCAGGGTTTCCTCTCTATGCAGTTTGCACCAACTGTATGTCGAAGCTTCGGCTGTAAAGATCTGTGTTTGTGGGAATCAGAGATTCTGTAGTTGACCTCACTGTGCTTTGCGCTCTCCCTCCACATTTGCCCCAAACACTGTGTGGCCCTCAAGCTCAGAATCTAATTTTTAATCTGTCATTGCCATAGGAGTGTGTGTGTGGGTCCAGGGTGAGGGGATGGGAATTGGGATGCATAGGAGGAGGAGACACTATCTCTTTTGTTTTGGGATGTGGATAAAGACACAACTCGAGTGTACAGCCGATGCCTATGTCAAATTCTTAACGTCCCATTTGACTTTGGTAATTGGGTGTGTTCTATTTAACTACTCCCTACCCATCTTCAAAATATTTTATCCCATTTGAACTTCCAAGGCGGTTTTGATTAAGATGCTGGATCAGAGAGAAAATGTGACCTATTGAAGGTTATGCATCTAAGTCAGAATCAAGTGTAGGCTATAGGCCTTCGGACTCATTGGCATGAAAAAATGCATTGTTCCAAACGGCCAGTGGTTAAAATAGCTGCCTTGGCCCTCTGCCCAGGAGAATGTTAAAATACAGTGGCAATTCAATAAATATTGTCACCAGTGTTGTCTGTGGTGATGGTGGTGGCAGCAGATCCAGAAATACGCTGAATTGTTCTAATGGATGCTTTTATTTATTTATTTATTTATTTATTTATTTATTATTTATTTATTTATTTATTTATTTATTTTAGATTGGCAAACACGTTGCCTGTTTACAGAGTAGAGGCCACAGTGGTGAGCTAGGTGGGTGATGATTCATGCTAAATCTTTTCCCACAATATGCTGAACACTACAACAGCAGCTAATGTGAAGTGGCTCATTATACACTGTCAAATCCAATCACAGCAACGACTGGCTTTGCTAGCACGCGCAACTTGTGGGAAGCCCAGCTCCTGCAAACCACTACTGAATTTCAAAAAAAAAAAAAGAAAAAAAACAGGCTGCAGTATAGTAGGAAAGACACAGTCACTGAGTCATATTTGCAAATTTCTGGTATGTTTGTCTTTGGCAGCTGAGAAACAGCCTTCGTGTTCCCAGCTTGACACCAGAGATGACTCTCCTTGGGATTCACTTCTCTTGTGAGTGCCTCCTCCTTCGGTTCTACTTTATGGGCTGAAGATTTTGTAAGGGTAGGGGTGACTCGAAGGCAGATCTGGAAAGGGGGTTCTCCTACAGAAATAATCCCAGAGCCCCCTCCTCACCCTGTCGTCCACCAGCCAGTCGTGCCGTACGCATGAACACATGCACCTCCTGTAGCACAGCATCCATTGGTAGCATTTCTACCTCCTTAGCGAGAGGCCATGAGGCAGCAGGTGGGGGCACTGACTCCTTGCTCTAAGACTTATGACTGTGTGTCTTTTTGCCTCCATTTAATTGTAACCTCCTGGAAGGCAGGGTCCTAGATTTATTGATCTATTTAGTCTAATCCCTATAAGCCATAGTTGTCCCTCCATAAATATTTATCCGTAAAATTAATGCATTCCCTTCTAAGGAGTCCATAATTAAGCTAGGGACTGGGGTTTAATCTTCTTGCCTCCCTCGTCCCTAGCACAGTGCCTGATAGATAGTAGGTGGAAACTACATGTTCCTTCAGTGAGGGAACAAGGGTATGAATGAGTCCATCAATCACATGGTTCCCTGTGGCCAAATTAAAGGCTTAAGCAAAGCTTTTCCAATCATCAGGGACAGAAAAGTGATGGCTTCCAATCCTTCTTCTTCGGGCCACCAGGAGTATTGCCCTAAAAGTGGTTGTTTATTTTGGAAGGCAAAAGCTAATCTGAAGCTATTTTCTTTATATTTTTTTTATATTCAGATATCTATAAAACAGAAAAACACCAGAGACCTATTCATTGCTCACAAATGATCTATGGGGTAATAACGTGCTTGCTTTTCCAGCTGTGCTGCACTTTGGTGCTATCCTGGGCTTAATTGAAAATATGCTGTGACCTTGGTTTTGTTCACTGGGTATGGGGGGGTATAATTGGCATGAGGCCTCTGAAGAACTCCCTTTTAATGAATGTCATTTGGCTAATTTGGGGTTCGCCTGAGGGAAATAACGTCTGAAGTCCTGTAAAAACAAGATGCGTTTTATTTGCATGCAGTTCACATGAAGGTAATGACTTAAATGTGTGGGTTTTTTTTTTTTTAACTTTTTATTTTGCCATAGCCATCCGTTGAATTCTAAATGCTATCAGTATGATAATAGTATTGTCCCTAACAGTCTCATGTTTCATCATAATTAAATAAACAGCTTGTGAATTGCAGTCCAAAAAATGTCTGTGTTCCACTCTTAACTTAAGGGGTTTCCATAGAAACTGTGGGCAGCAAGTTTAACTGACATTCGTTGGACTTGAGGCTACACGCAGCGTTGCTATCTCTGTTTTTCTGTTACTCGGTGTAGACATCTCTTTCTCTTCCTTTAACCCTGGAAACCCTCTCGCCCTCGGTTCCCCTCCTCCTCCTCCTCCTCCTCCTCCTCCCCCTCCTCCTCCCCACCCCCCATCCCCTGCTCCCCTGCTCCTCCTCCCCCTTCTCTTATTAGCAACAAGGAAGTAATTTGGACTCAGTTAGATTTAACAAATGCAATAATACTAAAATGAGCTCTGATACTTAAGTGTAATTGTGTTATTAGCTGGAAATGTTTTTCTTCAAAAACAAAAGAATTGAGAGTGAAGTTTACTAAGGAAACACATGCTGGGAAGAAGGAACCCTTGGCTGCCAGTTGAAAGGCTGCAGGTCATGGTCCATGTTTCCACCCCAGCGGTGGCTTTTCCTTGATTCGGGGAACCCACACTGATGCATTTCTTCCTCCTCAACCCTGATTTTCAGTCTTCTAAATGGAGCATAAAATCACTGGGTTGACCATATTCCAGGAGGAGGAAGGAGTTTATTTAGGAAAGAAAAAAAAAACAAACAAACACGCTATATATCGTGTACCTACTGTGTGCCAGGTATTTTGCGCATTTAGGCAAATGCTTTTGGTACTTGCATTTAGGCTTCTTAGTTAACCCCACAAAATTCATCACCAGGCAGTGTGCTGAAGGGAGAAAACAGTCTGGAGCTGGTGGTCGAAGTCTAGATCCCACAACAGGCCAGTTGAAAAGTTGACTATGGTGCTCAGACGCTGTTTTGGTTTCTCATAGACAAAATGAGGGTGAGTGAGCACTTCTAAGAAATGGTGTTTCATTAAGATTAGTTGTGGTAACGCAGCCAGCACACCGGGGGAGAGGTGGTTTGCTTCATCCCTTTAGAAATGAGTTGCCAAAAGGGTGAATTGCTTCTCCAAAGCCACGTGGCTAGTAGAGGGTGCATCCATCCCTGCAGTGGCTAAAGGGGCTCAAAGGGGCTAAAGCTGACCTGAGGTCACTAACCACTCGTGTGATTTGGGCTGAGCCCCAAAACAGTATCTGCTTCATGCAGTCGTTATGAGGATGAAGTAAAGTATATGGAGAGTGTGTAAAGTATCCGCCACATAGAAAGCTGTGGTTTTTACCCTTTCTGCCTCCCCCACCCCCCCTTTCTGATTTTTTTTCTCAATTTAGATCCAAAGTAAAAAATGACCAGTCTCCAAACCCTCTGTAATACATACAGTTTTATAGGCTATAAGTCATCTATCTCATCATTTATAAGCAAAAGTTACCCTGATGATGAGAAAGGAAAGCCAAGAAGCTCTGGCACCCCCCTGGCGGGCGAGGGACAGGGAGATCCAGGGTTCCTGACCAGATCTCCAGGGAGTGGAAGTGGAAGTGGAGTTTTTACCTAGGTCTCTGGGGTTCCTTTTAATATCAAAACTCTCAGAGTCTAGTATTCTTAATTTGGGTTCTATGGTCACCAGTGTTAAAGCTTCAGCCTGGCAGGTTTTATTTATTTATTTATTTATTTATTTATTTATTTATTTATTTATTTTTTAATTTTTTTAAGGTATTTATTTATTTATTTATTTATGATAGTCACAGAGAGAGAGAGGCAGAGACACAGGCAGAGAGAGAAGCAGGCTCCATGCACCGGGAGCCCGACGTGGGATTCGATCCCGGGTCTCCAGGATCGCGCCCTGGGCCAAAGGCAGGCGCCAAACTGCTGCGCCACACAGGGATCCCACCTGGCAGGTTTTAATTCCTCCTTCCAAGGAATGGTGAGAGGAAGACCCTTCGAGCAGGGGGGGAAAGCAAGGAAGGAGAGGGCACTTACACAGTCTGTCTCTTGCAAACCTGCTTTCAGGTCATGCTCCCAGGACCCCAAGAGGCTTGCAGGAGCACACAGTTCTCAATCCCAAGGACAGAAGCATCATTGATTTTGCACAACAATGTGCTTGAGTGGGGCTGGGGTGGGATGGGGAGGGGAAAAGCCTGAAGACAAGGCATGCATCAGGCCGAGAGGGTGGGGGGCACCTAGAGAATTCAGAAGAGGGTGAACAGCTTGGCCAAGATGGGACGGACACCATGGCTGGAGAGCATACTATTGTTACCCCACCCTCAGCCCCATCCCCCTGTGCACACACACACACACACACACAATTAATCAGAAGGAACATTTCTTTAATATATAATCATCGTAAGGCTTCAAAGAACTTGGACTAGAAAACATTAGCTCTGCCATTTTTGCTTGTGGGCACTGATGCCTACCTCGTGATGAGAATATTCATTCTGTGTGATCTCTGAAAGAGTCCCTTTAAGCTCCTTTCTCCATTTTATGTTAGTTTTTTTTTTTTTTCTTAAACTAAATAAAGAATCCCAGAAGCCACTTAGCCAGACACACAGAGATTATCGTATGTCACCAGGTACTGGAAACCTATGAGCAAGTAACCAGAGCCCAGACCACCCCGCTGTGCGACGGAACCCCCTCCTCTGCCCGGGACGCCTCACATGTGTTACGTGACCCATGGAACCACTGCCAAATCAGTAAAACCAAATCTTTTTCTTATCACTGAGGTGGAAGTTGGTTATAAACAGAGATTTTGATATTTTTCTTCCACACCCTAATAGATCGTCTTGGCAGGTTTGGGATTGGAGAGAGAGAATTAAGAGAAGGGATTATCATAGATTCTCCAGAGCAAGGTCAGCAAGCTTTTCCCGTAGAGGGTCCATGAGTACGTGTGTTGGGCTTTGCGAGCTTCTAGTCTATCACAACCACACAATTATGCACTTTAATGCGGAAGCAGCCATAGATAATACATACATGAATGGGTATGTGAGTATTCCAATAAAACTTTATTGAAAAATCACAGGTGGTGAGCCAGATTTTTGTGTGGGTGCAGTAGTTTTCCAACCACTGATCTTAGAATTTTGCCTATATCTGTCTCCACCTTCCATCTCGGTGCAGGTGACAGTTGCCACCTAAAAGATGGCGTTGAGGAGTGTAGGGGTGACCCCCACATCATCATTTACCCTCCCTCTGTAGATTTTGCCTTTTGTTACACTTCTTTTTGATTAAACTTTATCTTTCCAGGATTTCTTTGGCACAGAAGAGCAAATATTCACTCTGTCTTCACTTTATGGAAGGGTACAGAGAGTTTAAGGGGTTGGCATCAGTGTCACCCAGCCTCTGTGATATCTGTATTAGAATCTGTCACCTTTGTGGTTTTGTTTTTTTCACTTGGATTATTCTAAGATGCATCCTTTAGAGAATAATAATAATAAAAAAAGATAGTGAGAGAGGTAATCAAGGAGTAATTTTCAGTATCCAAAGAGAGGAAAAAGTAGTTCACTTCTGACTTCAATAGGAGTGTGCACAGGCGTCCCTACTTTCTTAGTCCATTAAGATATGATTGGGGATCCGGTTGCTTATTGCTTTTCGTGGATTTTCTTAATCTTTTTTCTGCGTTGTAGACAAGTGAATATCAGATAATACTTGGAGTCCTTGTTTTGCACAGCACTGTGCTAACCGAAGCTTGTTCATGTTGGAACAGAGTCTTCATGTTGCAAGGTTCCATGGTAACTGAGAACGAGTCTGTTACAGGAGAACTGTGCAAAAAAGAGCACTTGTGCATGACCTGTGTGTAACACGGCACCCAGCGAAATGAGGGCTGCTTTAACTAAATAACTAAGAATCCAATTTCCAAATGTCTGCATCTGCCATATAATTCCCTCTTTTGTGGTCATTAGGGGGAAACAAAGAAATCAACTGATTACAGTCATTCCCATTATCTGACATGTCATCACCAAGGTTTTGTCATTATGCAATGTTAACAGTGTTGAGGTTACTTGAAACCAGCTCCAGTTCCAATTAGGAGGCCATCCCTGCTATCTGCATTCTGATTAAAGGACGTTGCCTGGAAATCACAGAAGGAGTCTACTCTGTTTCCTCCCCTTGCTCAGATCTCATAAACACAGACTCAATTAAAGAGTTTCCTTATCAGGTTTTTGTGGGTCATTTTGGTGAATTTATTAAACTCTCGAGTCATGCTGAAAACTGCCAGGTGGTGGCTCGGAGATCTTCAGTGGAAGCCAGACCTTGATGGAGGGGGTTGCTCTGATGTTTTAGGGAGTCTGAAATATACAGATGTCAGAGCAGCCAACCATGGGTCAGGAATCAAGGAAGCTGGTGAAATCTGAAGAGAGTCTCCTGGTGTAAGGTTTGGGGAGCAGAGATGTGGAAATTATAATGTCATGTCAGCCTCTATTTCAGCTAAAAAGCAGAGCCTAGTCCAGACCCTCATGTTTTTATTCCTCAATTTTTGAAATAATTTCTTCACAGACCTCAGACCTCACAGGGTACTCTTCCCTGTCCATGCTTCATACTATTGCAAATTTGTTTTTCCCTGGATACTCCTCCCATAATGCTATTTCCTTCCAACACAAGGAGAACAGTCAAGTCCCTACAACCCATCTGATGACTTAATACAGAATCTAAATATTTTTTTTATCTATTTTTCACATTATGGTATTATTTTAGTTATCCTACCTTCTCTCCCACTGGTTTTTAGTGTGGATTCCTCATAGGAGTCATCTTGTGCCTCTCTGCCCCATGTGCATGTTCACTTTCATACGTTACCCACCAACCGCAAGCTCTTCTCCAGAAAACTCTCTCTTCTCTCTCTCTCTCTCTTTCTTTTTCTATCTGTTATTGTGTTCTCCTAAAACATGCTGTACGTTCTTGTCTAGCACTTTCTGCTGCACTAAAATCCCCTATTTATTCTTTACGAATCCCACTATACTGTGAGGCATCTGATAGGAGACACTGGGTCCTACTTGTCAAGAACTGAGAACTGTACTTACCCAAACCCACATCTCCTACTAAAACCCATGTCCACATAGCCTTCCCTGAGTGTTCACCCCTTCCTGGTTCCCCCTGAACACCAGGCGACTTCTAATTATCTGCACAGCCACCTACACACTCACTCAGTGCAGCGACTTGGCATTGGTTCATGACTTTGTTGTTTATGTTAGGCTTGTCACAGCACAGTGTTTCAGTGATCGGTGACAGGGAGTTACTGAGTGGAAGGGATTCCCTCACAGGGGAAGTTCACAGAGTGTTGGTACACATACTTGGAATCATGTATTATTAGAGCTGAAATGACTTTAAAATTTCTCTCTCCCAGGATCCTACTATGAAATGAGTCCCCAACATCATTAATACTTTGCCTGGGGATATTTTACATATGTGTGTGTGTGTGTGTGTGTGTGTGTGTATGTATGTGTGTTTGGTTACTGTCTAAGAAATTTGGGGTTTGTACTGTTTAATAATAAACAGGGAAGAAAGTACCTAACACAACATTAGAAGGTGATTTTAAAATTGGAATGACTCTCTGCATGTGGTATTTATTCTCTTCAGATTCCCTAGCATGGCAATTTAAATTACATTACTCATTACAAAAATCTATATGCCTCTTTGGATGTTACTGTTGGTTTGTTTGTTTTCAACCCATAAAGGCAATGAGGACCTTGCACAGGGCATTTCCTAAGGATTAATGAGCAGTTGAGGGTTAATGGCTATCAACTCCTCCTAGCTAGTCATCAATCCAAAGGAAGCATGGGAAGCAAGGTCATTAACTGCATTATCAACTTTCTGAAATCAAATCCTTCTCTATCTGCCTTGCCAAGGGTTCATGTTTAAGATGGACTTGTTAGATTTTCAAAAGTTTCTTTAGTTACTTGCCCTGTCATTAACATGGACACAAAAATATATAAATGTTAATGTAAATATGAATATATAAAAGAATAAGCATTAGCCTCTGTGGACTGGAAGAACAATGTCCTGAGTAAAATAATTTTTCATACTTTGATTAAACATAGTTTGAAATTTTCAGCCTCTTGTATCTGCTTTATTTATTTTTTTCCTATTTCACACTGAAAGCCTGGAATCATCCTACTGTGTATCCTGAGAGGTTAACACATGTGTCCAATTTCTGCAGTTAAATCTCATTCAACAATAGATTTTGTGCTTGTGTGTGTATTGTGAGGGAGAGTGGAGATTCTTATTGGGGTTTTGGTTGTAGTAGTTGTAAATGGGATATTATTTTTGATGCATTTCTGTTATGCAGTTGATCTTCACTAATATTAATAAGCATGGTATTTTCTCTTTTGGCATCAGTCAGAATTACCCAAAATATTCCAAGAGATAGGTAGACGTTAACAATTCAGTTACACTACCTCAGGGCATTTTCCTTTAAGGAATAAAACTATGGCCAAATGAAGGATAGTTCTGGACCAGAGAAGTCCACATTTCATCATGCAGCATCCTGATTCTTACATTGACACAAATTCCTTAAAAATATGGCATGAAGTGGTAAATTGTCACCTGCATACCACTGTTAATGCATATGGCAAGGATTATTGTCACTAGGGAAGACTGCATTCCAAGACCTTTTCCAGTGGACATTCGTCTTGAAGAATCTACTCAAGACATAGGTTTGGTCCTAAGTTTTAGACTCTCAGAAATTTGAATTGGGTAAGCTCATCATAAGAAAGTTGTAGTCACACTTATAAACGCATAAGAAATGGATATAGAGAGCAGAATGCCAGTTGGTTAAATTATAGCTAAAACTATAACAGACACTTGAAGTACTTCAGTCTGTCAAATCTTTTTATGTAGAACTTAAACTTTTTTGGAGCCATAAATCTCTTTGAGAATATGATGGTAAAACCAATGAATAATCTTCCTACAAAAATACACAATCTCCACATTTATACAAAAATTTGCATATAATTTCAAGAGATTCATAAATGGTTTAGAATTCATTCGTGAGCTTCTTAAGAACCCTTGGATTGAACTCTGCATTTTCATAGAAAAACATTCTAATTAAATAAGGCAGTTGATGAGAAATCAAACTAAGAAAACTTAATTGTATGATTCAAATTGCCTTAGCATCAGATTATAATTGTCTGATGTATCAATCATTCCTCATAATTGGACTTCAGCTGTCACCGGGACTGGATAAATAACAATAACAATAAATACAACAACAAATGTTCATACAGTATTGGCTAAGTATCAGGCACTGTTTTAAATCCTTCCATATATATAAGCTCATGTATTCTCACAATGATAGAGTACATAAATCAGAGTATCCGACCTCTAGGCAGTTTCACAGATGGATACTGCACACATTTTTATCTCTGATTTTTTTTTAGATTCTATATTCCATTAGCCTTCACTTAGTTATGTAAGTAGTTGGTACATACCAACTTTTTCTTGAGATTCTTTCTTTCTTTCCCTTTTGCTCTGTTTTTGTCTTTCTTTCCTTCTTTCATTATATATGTGTATATATATATAAAATACATATAAAATAAATATATATTTATATACAAGATATAAATAAATATATAAAATATATATTTCATATAAGATATATAAAATATACATATATAAAATCTATATAAAATACATAATGTTTCAGTGTACTATGTACTCTGGATGTAATATTTAGGATACAGCTTATTTCTGGTAAAGAGAAATTTTTACTTAGTTTATTGTTTTCAATCGCACATTTACATGCTGGTTTGGGGCAATCTGCCTTTTCAGAATTTATTTTTACATTTTTGTGTGTATGAGAGGGCAAGGGGTAATTATCGAACCCTCCTCTTTATCATTTGTACTAAGTTGTAAAGCATTTTAATTTTTTTGGTTCTCATGCAGGCCTTATCAATGGACCTTGATATGTTATTTGTTATTACAAAATTAGTTTATCATCCTGGCTCCTGACTATGATTAAAATGTAGGCATTCAGTAATGCAATTCAACAAATATTTACTGCATGCCTAGACATCATCCAGTTCCTATCTTTAAGAAGCTTATGATTAAATATGTTGGATTCATACCCAAACATGTAGATTCAAACACAGATTTGATAAATGCTATAGTCTCAGCATTATAGACACTCATGGAAGGATAGAGTCATACCAGCCAGTAAGACCAACGAAAGCCAAATAGAAATGGTCATTGTAAAATTGGCTCTGAAACTGAGTACAATTTTGACAGAAAAATCAGAGTAGGACATTCCTAGCAATGGGAAAAACAGGAGCAAGTCTCTGAAGAGGAAAAGTAGGAGGCATATTTTTAGAATCAGAAACAGACTGCAGCCTAGACTGTATTATGGAGAACAGTGGGAGGTAAGACAGGGAAAGCAGTATGGCGCAGCATCATGGAGCGTCCTATGTGTCACACTAAGGCGGTAGTTTTTAGAGGGCAAATTTGCCCTCCAGGGGACATTTGGCAGTGTCTGGAGGCACTAGATCCTCACAACTGGGGGTGCTACTGGCATCTAGTGGGTAGAGGCAGTAAAGGATTTAGGCTTTATTCCCTAAGCAAATGGGAACTATTGGTGGGTTATGTTTTCTTGAACGGTGGTTGCCTAGGTTCCTGGGGCTTGTTACACTAAATCTGCAAAGTGTTAACTGTGTAGATCACCCCCAGGAAAAGTACAAGAAGAAAAGGCCAATTTGGGAGATAAAGAATGACATATACTAACCACTTTGTGGCCCTTTTACCTGAGAAAAGAGAAAGAACTAAAAGAAAAAGGAAAGAAGTGAAGTTTTCATGCACTCGTAGGATCCAGACCTAAAAATATTAGTGCAGAGGAGAATGCAGGCATTTCTGATAATTGGAACAGTCTGATTTCATTTCCTGAAGAATGAAATATCAAGCAGTATATGGAGCTTAAGGTTTTAAGCTTTTTTCTTCGGGTATTCATTTCACAAAACCAACAGAGCAAACATCTATCATAAAAATACAAACATATCTCTGAACACCTCAAATCCCACCCTTTAATTTGAGAAACAAGTCAGTCATCTATATTTCATTTCTTCATAAATAATAAACGTCAAAAAGTGAATATGATCAAAAGGATTCATAAACAGCCAGACACTTCATGCCAGGTATGTTTATCTCTCTTGCATCATGTGAGAGAAACTAAACAAGCAGGCAAAAAAAAAAAAAATTAATTTTATTTTTAGCCTTGCCAAGTCATTGGCTGTATTTATGGTTCTGCTTTTCTAACATGAAGTAGATTTGACTTCTTGTAGCTAAGACAAAGTTGGAGCTGCGACCACCTACCATAATCCCTTGCCTATTCCGTCTTGTTCCTTTGGATTGTGACAAAAGAATTAGGAGGTCTTTTTCACTCGTGGATTTTCTAATTAATGGTTCACATGAGTTCCAGAAGCAGAAGCACGATGATCAAGAAGCTCTTCCATTTTAAAGGGGATTTGAAGACTACTTGACTTTCTGCCATATGAATTCTTGTGCTCTATTCTAAGTGGTCTGATCCAATGGAGTGACTCGGAAACTGAGCCAAGCCTCCCTACTTCCGACGTCCATGTAGGTGCAATGTGAAGAAGCAACTCAGGAAAATAACTTAGGCGTTATTTACATTAGGATTTTCAAGGCGACTGTGTTATTTTAGGCACATACAGCAGAGGGCATTGTCTGGCCAAACTTTAACAGGGCTGCTATAGACAATAAGAAAGAAAGAAAGAGGGAAGCCTTCCCCTGAAAACAGACAAACAAACAAAATTGAAAAGAGAGTATGGAAACAAGGAAATGAGCTTTATACTGCGTTGTGCTCCCCAGCTTTTCTTTGTAGGAAGGGCTTTTATGAAAGTAGTTAAACACTAGACGAGCATCATCTCAGAAATTGATGCAACTCCTACTCTATGAGTTGGACTCTACTAGGTTCATCAATTAGTGAACGTGACATTACTTAGGTCCTCAGTGAATTTAGAGCCTTAACGATCTACCGGATACTTCTGTGTGCTTATACACTATTCATTCATTCATTCATGCATTCATTCAGCAAATATTTAATGAACATCATGCCAGGTGAAAACTACTGAATAGGACAGACAAGTATCTGCTCCATGGAACATTCCACTCAGATGAGAACATTCATCTAAGTATATGAGAAAAATATCCATACTAAGTCTTACGATGGAAATTAAATATGGTGATGTGATTGATGGTGGTAGAGGTGCTTCTTTGGGCTGGATGGTAAAGAAAAAAATTGAAAAGGAAAAATGTAAGGGATGTTCTGAAGGACAAGGAAAACCAACCATGCAAAAATAAAAGGACAGGTCCTGAGAGGGGGGAAAAAGCTTGGAGCATTTGAGGACCAGAGGAAGTCCAATGTGGTTGAAGACAGAAGGGAGGTGAAGAAAAGTTGAGAGGCATGAGATGCAGGCAGGTATCAGACAATCTTGATTTGGGGACCAGAGCAGTTTGCATTTTGCTCTAAAATGATCTGGAGCTAATAGGAGCATTTCAACGGAAGGATGACATGAACATATTTTTATTTTAAATATTCACTTTAAATGCCATATGGAGAATTAATTGTGGTAAGGCAATTGCAAAAGTAGAGAAACTGGTAAGAAGTTATTTCAATGGTCCAAGTTAGTAATGAAGATGATCTGGCCTAGAGAGGGTCAAAGAGGAAAAGCAAATGGATCCGGTTATATTTTAGTAATAGAGTCACATGAATAGTGTTGTGCTGGATATAAATAAAGAGGGGAAAAAAAGAAGATTCTTACATTTTTGCATTGAGCAACTGGGTGTGTGGCAGTGGCATTTTTGGAGGTGCAGGGGCAGGTTTTGGGATCTGTTTTTAGTGTATGCTATGGCATTTAATTCAAGTAATTCTTTCAATGTCTATTTATTAATGTTATTACCATCACTCCCACGTAGAAAGGTACAACTCAGAGAAGGCTGATTTGCCAAAGATCAGTCAGTCAGTAATACTAAGCCAACCTTCCAACCCTCCTCATTACATTCTCGATCTGATTTTTGTTCCTCTAGGTTTTACTAATATGAGTTTGTGGTTCTTTCTGTGCTTCAGCATTGTTTCAGGTTGGAAAGTATAATATTTTGTTAGGGAACCAAAACTGAATGTATGTCTAGTAAGTCCTTTGTGTGCAATTTCCAGAGTAGGCATGAGCAGCACCGGTGATCAGAGATACCTCTTTCCTGATGGCCACATCATAACTTCCAAAAATCCTCCCCTGATCTCTATGTACACTGATATTTCCTAATGCGACCCCATAGAGTAGCTAATTTTGCCATCACTGGTATTTCATGCTCAAGGGATTTCAACTAGGGCTGATTAATTTCCACCTGCACATCTCAGTAGTCAGATCGTCAGGTTGATGATCAGTTTCATTCAGGTTTAAAGTAACGCTAGGGCCATTGATTATTGAAGTCATAGGACTTTTCCATCAACCATTCCTCTCTAATTTCTTTTATACACAAGGGCAGATCATTCTTTTTACACACGGTGCTCTCTCATCAAACCCTTTCCTGCCTAAGGGGATTGTGGTTTCTTCCTAAGTCTCTTTACTGAAGCAAATCCAACTTTCTACCAGGCTTGCAGAGCCCCTCAGTTGGGCCAACCCAACTATCTAAATTCTGCAGCATAAGCCCTTGGCTTCCAGTAAGTCAGTTTTCCCTCATTTCATGCTCCTACTCGTCTGCTTTTTAAAGTAATCTCTTACCTCCTCCACCACCACCCTGCCTCAATGCAAGTTTATGTCCCTTTAAAAACCTACATAAAATCCTGAATCTTCTTAAACCTTTCTCTGATTATCTATGACTTGTGACAATGCTTTATGGCACTTAAATCTTGAATATGTTGGTTTGCATTATATATACAATATATAGGACACACACATATATATAAATATATATATATACTTTTTAATTTTTTATATGTATCTGTATATTTCTATTATAGTTGCAATAAGATTATAATGTTCTAGAAGGCCTAGCCCCAATGTCATTCTTATAATCCTGACTCTACTGTCCAAACAATAGCAACATGTTGGCCACATGCTTTTTTTTTTCCTTTTCTTTTATTTTTTTTAATACATTGTTCTCTCTATTCACTATTTCTCCTCACCTAATGACACTGTGATTGTGTCACCTCTAAACTCCAAACATATGTATTCTTTTATTATAAATGAGGTAAGTCTTCGAGAAAAATGAAAATGCAGACTCAGGCGTCATCATCTTCTTCTTCTCCAATCTCAATTTCTTACAATTTTCTAGAAACGTTGCCAGGTCTGTGTGTTCAGCCAAAGAACCTCCTGTTGACTTGACAGGTTGAGTCCCTGGTTTACAGCTATTTAAATGTTGTATCACTTCCATTACATTTGCCTAGAGGGTCAGCCTTAGGCAGAGTTACAAACATTTTCTTCTCCCTGAAAATCTGCAGAACCACATAATACTATTTAAGGAGTAGAGAAAACTCAACAGACTTGTGAAATTGTATTTCAACTGGGGAAAAAAATGGAACTATGTTAGAAAATATTTCTAAAATAATTTTGATTTGGAGAGGTAAGCTATCTTTGATAATGGTGTTATTCGAGGTGTTGTTTTTCCTTCTCCTGTGTATTCTAGTACTCTTTAAAATTTAAAGAGTTATCCAGAGAAATGACTGCAATAGAAAGCCTCCTTAGCATGGTAGGGATGAGTCTCATCTCCTTTCTGACAAGCAGTTCATGTTGCCTCAGCTTACTTTGTTTCCTTGGGTAGGTCTCAAATGTATAATGGTACATGAAATCAGAATTTTTCTACAGTCTTACTTACTGTTTTTTTGCTATTGGTTTCAGAAAGGGAGAGATAGCAAGAGGGAGGGAGAGGCGGATGGAGAGGGAGAAAGAATGAATATGTACATTATCAAGATAGGTTTACTGGTAAGTAACCAGAAAAAAATGTTTTGTTTATATTGTAAGGGATTGAATATTTTGCATACTAAGAAAATATAGAGGAAAGATAGTCATAGGATTCATTACTTCAGCTGCCCATCCCAAATACCAAGAATACAAATTCTTCCCTTCTTTCCTTTTCCTTCCTTGACATAACAGCTTTATCCTCGGGCCTCCTCCTCTCTTGGCCACAAGATGGCTTCAGCCACTCTAGGCATCTTATACTCACAACAATATCCAGAAACATAATAAAGAAGTATCACTTCCTCATGCTTTTTTTCTCCTTAGCAGGAGAAAAAATAATTCCCAGAACCCATCAGCTGACTTCTCACATCTCATTAGCCAAATGGTGTCACATGTCCCAGACCTAACCATTCTCTGGAGACAAAGTGGTACAACCAATCCTTGTTTAGGCAAGAGATCAGCAGACGATAGTCCAAAAGTTAGCCCTGGGAACTAGGAATGTTCTTAAATTTTTAAGTAGTTAGGAAGAAATGTTTAGAATAATATTTTGAGGAGCACCTGGGTGGTTCAGTCGGTTAAGCAGCTGCCTCTGCTCAGGTCATGATCCCAGAGACCTGGGAAGGAGCCCCATGTCAGGCTCCCTGCTCAGCGGGGAGTTGGCTTCTCCCTCTCCCTCTGACCCTCTACTCTTACTTGTGTGAGCTCGCTCTCTCTCTCTCTCTCTCCCTCCCTCCCTCTCAAATGAATAATGTTTAAAAAATAATATTTTGAGACCTGTGAAAATGGTATGAAATTCACATTTCAGTGCCCATAGAATTTAATCAGAACACAGCCATCTCCATGCATTTACCTTTTCACTACAACTACTTATGAATGTGAGTGTGTGTTCTGGGGGCGGGGGGGGGGGGGGGGGGGAGTGGTTGTGGCTAACGAATTCACCTTTCTTTCACCTGGCTCTCGAACTAGTTCCAATTCCTAGATGCAGCTTATGCTAACTGAGCAATAATACTGCACTATATGAAGCACCCCCCGTTTCCTAGTGCGCAGAAGCATGGGTAGGGAAAGAAGAAAGGTCTGTTGACAAAGTCAGAATATCCTCTGGGACAAGGCTAAAAGTATTACAGTTTAATTCAAAATCCATACAGATCCATTTGTAAATAAATGCTGTCAGATGACACTGTAATGGATAGTGCATACTTTTAAATTGATTTCTTTCTGATGTGATAAAAACATCTTATGAAAGAGATGTTGAAACATGGCTTTTAATGTAAAGTAACATAATTTAGATTTTAAAAATAGAAAACGTTTTGTTGACGGTAGTGTATTCGATTCAGTGCATGTACCAAGCGTTATTTTCTGTGGGTTATAAATTACCTTTGAACCAGCTATAATTCATAAATCGTTACTTATGGCTGATTTATAGGAAATCTCATTAATAGCAATAGCAAAAAGACCTTGAAGTAAGCAAGAAATAGAAAATAAAACAGCCTGGGGATTGGGAAGGGAGAGACATATGCAATCTACAATTAATAGCAAGGGATTATATTTGCATATGAAAGCATGCTTTGGATCCTCGCAGTAAATCCTTACCATAACTTTGAATAATAGGTATTCGTGTAATCCCTATCTTATATAAGAGGAAGAAACTGAGTGTCCCATCAGCTTATTTTTAGTTTTAGCATGTTTTAAATATCTATTATGTATTGCTTATTATGAGCTGGTAACATAAATTTTTATATATAATGTGATATTGCTACCCTAAGGCCTTTGGGTGGATGACAGTGGTGTTCCCCTTTTGCAGACAGTAAAGACAGGTGGACTAGCTTTCCCAGTTATAGTTATGGAGCTGTCAGCAGGCATTTCAATTTTGGAAGTCTTTCCTAGAGCCTTCTCCCTTGACCCTGGGACATGACTGCCTTGCTATTTCTTATTGTAAAGAGAAAAGGACAGCAAATGGCTTATCGTAAGCAAAGGATTTAATCTTCTCCCCTCCTATGCCATATTCGGTTACTTATTTCTCTCTATCTCTATTGCCAGAGACCCTAGGATTCAGAGAGTCAGTCATAGGGTGGGAGATGGAAGGTGAACGGGAGGGGCAGGACCCTGGGACCCCAATCCTAAAAATGCCAATCAGTTAATGTACCAGAGATGTTATATGCTGTTTTCCAAATGCCCAATTACCTTAAAATGTGTGTGTTGGACAGAGGGTAACTAATGTAAAACTCTACCAAATCATAAGAATAAAAAATTTTCAGTGGTCATGTCACTGGAAAATTAAGTAGGATTCTATATAAAGTGGAAATCTACAAGGGTTTTTAAGGTCATGTACACATTTACAATAAAAAATAACTAGCTCAGGGTGAGAAGCCTACCAATCACATTGTTGTCACGGTATAAATGGAACAATAGAATAGACCTATAAAGCCATCAACAAGATTAATAAGATGAGCAGGGCCCCGCCATTTAGTGATTAGTTGTTTTAAAATGTAGATTTTATTATTATTTCGGTACGATGAGACAAACAAATCAGGAGACAATTGTCACTGAAGAGATACATTATTTTTTTTACTCACAGTTCCCAAGAGGAGGGAGCATGCCATGCCACATGGCCCCTGCAAGGAAGCACCTGGGTCAGTCAGGGGGTAGAAGGAGCAAGGGAAAATCTGAGTGAGAATCTTTATTATGGTTTGTGAGACAAAGCAAGAGAAGGCAGGGTAAGCAGGCTTGCAATCTGCTAGCCCTGTGAGATCCCGATAAAGGAGGTGGTTGGGGTAAAGGCTTCAGGTTGATCAGTTTGCATTTGAAAGGCATGCTGGTGGGCAAGTCCTTTACTACCTCTAGAAATTGCCTAGCCCCTGGAGGGTTCTCTCTGGAACAAGGCCCTGGATATCAAAACGTCAGCAAATATAGAAGACAGGGCCACCTGAGTGGCTCAGTTGGTCAAGCGTCAGACTTTTGATTTCAGCTCAGGTCATGACCTCAGGGTTGAGAGATCAAGGACCTCCCGTATTGTCAGATGCCATGCTCAGCGGGGAGTCTGCTTAAGATCCTCTCTCTCCCTCTCCCTCTGCCCCTCCTCCCATCACTCATAAGTTCTCTCCCTCTCTCTCTTTCAAAAAAAAAAAAAAAAGAAAGAAAATAGAGAAGATAGAAAGTCATGATTAATATATTAGTGCCAATCACTACATATACACAGAGTTGGGATTAGATATTCAGTGTTTCTGCACTTTTGCAACAGCCATTGAACATAATGTACCAGGTACTGTGTTGGTGGGAGGCTGACAAAAAAAGCATCAGACATGGCCTCTGTCCTCCTTGTGTTCACAGACTAGCTCGCAGACTCCCTGGAGAAGCAGAACCAGGGACTAATGATCGTAGTACCAGGTGGTTTGAAAAGTGGATCTAGAGCTGCAGCCCCGAGGAAAGAAGTAAATGTCTTTCCCAGGTCTTCCATCCTCATGCCACAGGGGACTGTTGGCAGTTTACTATTCCCTGGATGCACCGGCGTCCTTCATAGGTCCTTGTCTTAGCCTAAGCTACTCCTTGCCTAAAATGCTCTTCTTTCCACTTTCTTTTAAATCAACTTCTAATATAAAACCTAGGGCAGATGATACTCTTCTTTGAAAGTCCTCTGATTTACCAGCACAGATGGAGCCCATCAGTGCCCTTGTGCCAATGTGGCCTGGTCTCATACCAATGAACGTATATTACTGTACTTCACCTGTTTGCCTCACCTTTTGAATTATCATTTCTTTGGGGTTAAGGATTATATTCTTCATCTTTATATGCCCTTTTCTTAGCATGGTGTCTGGGTAAGAGCAACAACAACAAACAATAATAATAATATCTAACATGACTGAATTTTTACAATAGAGGAGGCATTATTCTAAGTACTTTGTCTGTGTCAACTAATTTTATCCTCACAACGCCACCAAAAGTATGTAATATTATCATTCCCATTTTGTAAGTGAGGAAAATGTGTCATGGAGAGAAGATTAGTAAGTTGCCCAGGGCAACACATTATTAGTACTAAATTAGTGCCTTTTTGGATTTGAAGGTAGTGATCCCCCCTGTCCCTTTTTTTCCTTTGTTTCCAAGAGATTCATAGGAGAGACACTGTTTATGGACATGAGAGATTTGGAAGAAGTCATTACACAGGTGCCCAATTCATGATAAGAGTGGGACATACACTGGGTAACCCAAGCCCCTTTAAAATTCCTTCTTGTGCTGGAAGAGATGCAGAAAGTGAGTTATTTTATTCCCCTTCCCACAAATCTAGTTAAAATCAGGAAGAGGAGGGACACAAGATATATAATATTTTTGTTATACTAAGGTATCCTCTGTACATAAAAGTTATGTTTCATGGAAATGCTCTAATCTGTGGTATGTCTGGCTCTAGGGAGCAGTTGCTATATTATCATGAGTTTGGGTATTTGAAAATCCCTTAAGGTTTACGTATGTTTGCACATGCCATTGTTTCAGGGTATCCTCACAGGTACTATAAGTCGAGTTGCCAGGGCTTACAGCTGAGGTCACTCCCCAAAAAAGGGTATTTTAGATAAATAAATTGTGAAACAAATATTTTGCCTATGCCATCGTTCTCCCAGAAGCTTTTTCATGGAGTGTTTGAGATCATATGCTCTTGGACCAATCAGATGAGCGTCTGAGTCCTGGTTCTGTACTTACTAACTTTGTGACTTTATGCATGTTAGTTTCCCTACAATTAAGCTCTCCACTTTGGAAATGGAGACTATAAAAGTCCCTACGTCAGAGCAGTGCTGTAAGGATGATGAAGGATCAGTCCACACAACCTATGCGATTGAAAAGGGCCCCATTCTCAGAAGGGCCCACACTTGGTAAGTGCTCTGTGGTTACAGAATTGAAATTCTTCATAATTTTGAAGAAGCCATCCCCTAGTTTCATTTTGCACTGGGCCCTGTCACGTAGGATAACCCTCAATGAAATACCAGCTATTACCAGTTTTGCAAGGAAGCTTTTAGTTGGTTGGGTATCCCAGAGCTTATTTTCTGAACTTTTCCAATCTCATCTGGACATTGAACCTACTGGTGGAGGACATCTTGTGTGTCCTCATGCATTCAAGTCATACTTGGTTGGTCAACACTCTAGTAATTACCTCATTTTTCCATTCCTCTGTGAGTGCATATTTGATGGGTATGGGCTGTGGATGACTGCTAATTTGAAGTACAGAAACATTTTCTCTATAAATATGAGCGGCATCGCTCAGTGAGGGACATTAGATTTGTTGTTTGCTTAGTCCGAGAAATGATGGCATTTGCTGATACGCTGCATCACTGACACGGCTCCAGAAAGACATTTGGCGGAGATCTAATAACTCTTTTTTTGCTCTTATATTGCAGACTATTTGAACTCCAGAAGGACCAACACCAGATAAATTATGAATGTTGAACAAGATGACCTTACATCCACAGCAGATAATGATAGGTCCTAGGTTTAACAGGGCCCTATTCGACCCCCTGCTTGTGGTGCTGCTGGCTCTTCAACTTCTTGTGGTGGCTGGTCTGGTGCGGGCTCAAACCTGCCCTTCTGTCTGCTCCTGCAGCAACCAGTTCAGCAAGGTGATTTGCGTCCGGAAAAACCTACGTGAGGTTCCAGATGGCATCTCCACCAACACTCGGCTGCTGAACCTCCATGAGAACCAAATCCAGATCATCAAGGTGAATAGCTTCAAGCACTTGAGGCACCTGGAAATCCTACAGTTGAGTAGGAATCATATTAGAACAATTGAAATCGGGGCCTTCAATGGTCTGGCAAACCTCAATACTCTGGAACTCTTTGACAATCGTCTTACTACCATCCCAAATGGAGCTTTTGTATATTTGTCTAAACTGAAGGAGCTCTGGTTGCGGAACAACCCCATTGAAAGCATTCCTTCTTATGCTTTTAACAGAATCCCTTCTTTGCGCCGCCTAGACTTAGGGGAATTGAAAAGGCTTTCATACATCTCAGAAGGTGCCTTTGAAGGTCTGTCCAACTTGAGGTATTTGAACCTTGCCATGTGCAACCTCCGCGAAATCCCTAACCTTACGCCTCTCATAAAACTAGATGAGCTGGATCTTTCTGGGAACCATTTGTCGGCCATCAGGCCTGGCTCTTTCCAGGGCTTGATGCACCTTCAAAAACTGTGGATGATCCAGTCCCAGATTCAAGTGATTGAACGGAATGCCTTTGATAACCTTCAGTCACTCGTGGAGATAAACTTGGCACACAACAATCTAACGTTACTGCCTCATGACCTCTTCACACCCTTGCATCATCTAGAGCGGATACACTTACATCACAACCCTTGGAACTGTAACTGTGACATACTGTGGCTCAGCTGGTGGATAAAAGACATGGCCCCCTCCAACACAGCTTGTTGTGCTAGATGTAACACTCCCCCCAATCTGAAAGGGAGGTACATCGGGGAGCTTGACCAGAATTATTTCACATGCTATGCTCCTGTGATTGTGGAGCCTCCAGCAGACCTCAATGTCACTGAGGGCATGGCAGCTGAGCTGAAGTGTCGGGCCTCCACGTCCCTGACCTCTGTATCTTGGATTACTCCAAATGGAACAGTCATGACACATGGGGCGTACAAAGTGCGGATAGCTGTGCTCAGTGATGGCACTTTAAATTTCACGAATGTAACCGTGCAAGACACAGGCATGTACACGTGTATGGTGAGTAATTCCGTTGGAAATACCACTGCTTCAGCCACCCTGAATGTTACTGCAGCAACCACTACTCCCTTCTCTTACTTTTCAACTGTCACAGTAGAGACTATGGAACCTTCTCAGGATGAGGCACGGACCACAGATAACAACGTGGGCCCCACTCCAGTGATCGACTGGGAGACCACCAATGTGACCACCTCTCTCACGCCACAGAGCACAAGGTCGACAGAAAAGACTTTCACCATCCCAGTGACTGATATAAACAGTGGGATCCCAGGAATCGATGAGGTCATGAAGACCACCAAAATCATCATCGGCTGTTTCGTGGCGATCACACTCATGGCTGCAGTGATGCTGGTCATTTTCTACAAGATGAGGAAGCAGCACCATCGGCAAAACCATCACGCCCCGACAAGGACTGTGGAAATCATTAATGTGGATGATGAGATCACAGGAGATACGCCCATGGAAAGCCACCTGCCCATGCCTGCTATCGAGCATGAGCACCTAAATCACTATAACTCTTACAAATCTCCCTTCAACCACACAACAACAGTTAACACAATAAATTCAATACACAGTTCAGTGCATGAACCGTTATTGATCCGAATGAACTCTAAAGACAATGTACAAGAGACTCAAATCTAAAACCTTTACAGAGTTACAGAAAACAAACAATAAAACAAAAAGACGGTTTATTAAAAATGACACAAATGACTGGGCTAAATCTACTGTTTCAAAAAAGTGTCTTTACAAAAAAAAACAAAAAAGAAAAGAAATTTATTTATTAAAAATTCTATTGTGATCTAAAGCAGACAAAATTATGTGTATTCCTCAGAACCTGTTTTTGCTGCACTTATTTACTATTTTCCCACATCTCATCCCTGCCTTCCCTGGTTGCCATATTTTTCATAGGAGATCTCAAGTCCCTAAAGAACTGGCCTAGGAAATTTTGTAAGAATTCTGTTACACTTTGAGATTTTTATGGTGAATTCTAGTGGTGAGATCCAGTCTCTTTTGTCTTTCTTTTTTTTTTTTTTTACTCTTTCCTTTCTTTCCTTCATGCCCTCTGAAGTAGTCCAATGGGGAATGCAATATTAGAAATAGATTTTTAAGAGAGAACGAGATTAAAAACATGCAAGATCTTATATTTTTCATGTAATGACCTGTTCTGTATTTATGAGGAGAATCATTCAATGACAAAGCAAAAAAAAAAAAGAAAAAAGAAAAAAGAAAAAAAAACAAAAAACAAAAAAAGGAAACAGATTAATTTACATATGAGCATCATAAAACCCATTATCTTTTAAACACCTCTAGAACCAGAATTTGTAGTTCAAAAACTAAAAAAATAAGGTTATAAATAAAATATTGTTGGTTTTTCTGTACCTGGACACAACTCATTTGTAGTATGGCTCCAATGTGAGAAACTTGAAGGTAATTAGATTTCCTACTTTCTAAGAAAGAAAAAAGTATTATACTCTTCCGTCACAGCATCAATCTCTATGGGGTCCTATTTCATTAGTTGACTTGAGTGTTGGATCTATATTCAACGATGCTGTGGTATTTTTTTCCTTCTTATTAGAAGCACTCTTTGTAGAATGCTCAGATTAAAAAGTAATGATTTTGTGAAGTAAATTCAATCCCACTTGGAAGAAAGTTTCATTATAGTGTATTCACTGTCTCCTAAGTAAAGTCCTACTGGCTAGATAAAATACAAGAGAATGTGAAGGTATTCTAAATTATCGAAGTTGAAAAAATAATTTTTGGTGCTGAGTATCAGCAAATTCAGCTCAATTCCACAATAATTATTAAAGACCTTCCTCTATGGTCTAAGTACTGATATTAGTACTGTGGGTACACAGTTGACAAGACCTGCTTCTTGCTCTTAAATCTCTCAATCTATACGAAACATGAGTAGAGAACTATCAGCCTGCCACTGGGGGCTAGCTCTAATTTTACTGTTAGGCTGTGAATTGAGAAGCTAAAATTTCAAAAATATTGGGTTACTGTTATTACAGAAACCTTGATTTATGGTTTCTTCCATCCTTTCTGGAAGATCTGACTCTCTTCTTTCAAACGCAGATTGCAAGGCTGTAAAGATGTGTGAGTATGGATTTGCCAGGATGGGTGTGTGCTCACCAGGAGACAGCAATGATAATACGGTGGTAATTCACTAACAGTACTTTAAGGAACTGGAGAAATTTTAAGTATGAGAACATATGCTAGCTTCCAAGTAAAAGAGGAACTTGCTGGTTCTTGGTACCTCGGCGCTCTCCTGATACTTTAACACAGTATGTCTATGACTTCTGTCTTTATCTACGGGAAACAGTGAAAACAGCCACCTCTCATTACTGACCTTGAAACCTACCACCTCACTGGTGAATCGAGTGATGCCCAATCTGGAGAAAACTTCATCTCCTAATGGATGAGCACTGTGTATACTCACACATACCTCTGCAGGCTGGAGCTCACGCCCGGGTTTTGTGATCTCCAGATGTGGAAAATCAATCATTACTAGCAAAGCAGGTCAGAGAAACTGGAATGAAGGGAAAGCACATGAGTAAGACCACATAAGGGTTTGTTAGGTTTTCTGGTTTTTTTTTTTTTGTTGTTGTTGTTGTTGTTGTTGTTTTAATCACTAATTCTCCAGTAGCTTTTTCCTCCCTTGTATTTTTACTTCCCTGTGTTAGGAACACAGTTCACATTTCCTTTTACTGTGGAGAAGACCCGAGAAAGGGGAAAACACATGTTGGCTGTCATTGGCCAAACTATTCACTCTAGAATGTACTTAATATATTCCCAAGCTGCAGATCACAAAGCAAACAAACAACCCACCAAGGAAGATCCAGCAAGTGCTGTTATAAAGAGGAGTGGTATAAGCCAAGAGGGAAAAGAATCCTGCCTTTTCTACTTGATTTGTGTTCACCGAGCTCTTTCTTTGCTGACTCTGAACCTTCATTCACTTTAAGCTGATAATTCTTATGGAGTTAGTCCCAGCACACAACTCCCCTTGGCTATGAGGTTTGGCTGAAAAATTCTACTAAACAGACTGAAAGGCAAACTCAAACTAAAACATTAAGTAAGAAAGAGCATACATTTCAATCCTAGGGACTTTATGGTGGCTCTAGTAAATACATTCTAGAAGAAAAGGTACTGATGAAAGACTGGTTAAGCCAAAACTTGACCTTCACAGTAAATTTAGAAACACTTTGACCAAAGGTCCTCATTGCGGGTTTTGGGGTTGAAGAGTAGAGTGCTATAGGTGCATTACCTAGATGTATGTATCGAGAGGTTCATGATTAGCGGTGTATTTGCCCTGCATAACATACATGGCTTTTGTCCTTCAGTACAGGAATTGCACGATGTGTTAGAGACCATCACACAGTGGACCTCTTGGTCCAGAAAAAGGTCACATGACTATTTAAAGGTCATGTGACTATATTTCTCATATATCCTTGTAGCCAAACACAATTCTATGTCAATCACTCTTTTTATTCTATCCAAAGGCAACCAAGTGGTAGTACTCTTAAATACTCATGTGCACCCAAAACGTGTCATTTAGAATTAACCAAGTTAATGTAATCTGATGATAATTTTGTGTGTGCGCACACGTGTGTATGTGTGTGTGTGTATTTTTCCTACTAAAGGTATGCAATTTGTTTCAGGGAAATATCAGGGGTGTTTTAGAAAGAAGATTCTGCAACATTTCCTTTTTCTATCAGAAATCCCATATACCTGGCTATCTCATCAATCTCCTAAATCTTTGGAATGTGTACAAATACATTTTCAGTGGCAAAATAGAAGAATTTGGCATAGCTCATGCACATAGGCCTGATACAGCTTTACTAATTATTCCCTCATATCCTGAATATTCTGTAATCAAATACCATCTTTTCCCAAATTGAAATGGGTCTTTTGATCTTGGAACATTGACAAGTGTTTGTTTGAGGAGAAAAATGTTGCAAGTCCAAGATTGCTCTGAGACCTTGTAATCAAAGAGTTAAAAAATCAGGGTATTTTAGACTCCACACTATGAAATTCTGAATATATATAGAATGCTGGAAAATAACTTGACAATAGAAGGGGTATTTGTGTGGGGGGCAGGGAGAGGAAAAGAAGCCATTTTTTTTAGAACAGGAGTTACTGAAACATGAAAATAGAATATTAAGTGGATGGTCCCAGAGTATTCAGCTTTTCCAAGGTAAATATTGAAAGGTGGAAACACATCTGCAACAACCCTGAATCCCTTATCCTTTTGGGATAATCTTCAAGATGCTTAGATAAGTAGAAGGATCAGATGAGTGGGTTTGAACACAGAGCAGTGCTCTAAAGCAATGTAATTTTCAATGCGTTCAATTGTTGATTTGGTCTTCATCTTACTAATTTCAATAAGGATATTGAAGACGAGGATATCATTAAATATCACACACAAAACATATGGGCGACTGAGGAGTCAGACTCTTCTAGGAAACTTCCTTTGTTTCCCATAAAACATATTAGCACAGAGTCAAAACGTATTAAAACATCTCCTTCTAAACGGTATGCATGTACTTATATTTGATTAGAATGTGATTTCTGTACAAAAGCTACTTTTTTTTTTTGAGATTTTATTTTTAAGTAATCTCTACACCCAACATGGGGCTCAAATTTACAACCCCAAGATCAAGAGTAATACTCTCTTCTGACTGAGCCAGCCAGGGCCCCTGTACAAAAGCTAGTTTCCATAAAAATGAGTTTCCAAAATTGCCTTAAAATAATCAAGGTCCCTTCCATTCTTTTTCTTCTGCCATAAGGAGAAGTACAAATTCCTAACAACTCCGTATTAGATAGAAAACAGTTGTGACACGGTTGTCTTTCCATGCTCTAGCAGGATACAAAATAAGATACATCTGGCTCCACGCGAGGAAAAAAGAAATGTAGAATGAATGACAGTTCACTATCAATTAAGATCCAAATTTAGATGCTGAGCGAAGCATTCTCACAACACACATCGGTTCATGTCCTTTTGTTCTTTTTCAAGTGCTGCCAACAAAACTTCTGAGGCTTCGACCTTTCTTAGTGTTAAGAAATACATACAAATCACATATACAATTATATAATTAAATCGTATAACAAATGTTTAGCAGCAGTAAGTGAAACTGCCATTCATTTTGCTTTTGCCTAAGATAAATAAAAGGAAAAAACAAAAAAAGGAGGGGGGCGGGATTTGCAGCAAGACAATCAATTGAGCTGTTTTAATGAAAGCACATGATACCAGAAGATCTTTCTGTTTTGTAGATTTTGTCATGCACCATAAACAAAGATTCTCATACATCCACTGAACAAAACACAGAGAGTAAGGACCTCCAAAACTCCAGACCAGAAAGCCTGATCTTTCCATATTTGGCCCAGTAATTTAATTTCACCTTCTGGATTATTAAAGCCGTACTTTACTGTCCATGCGATACTGAACTGCTGAATTTACATTTGTCCGAATGGCATCAATCCTGTCTTTATCCGGTTGGCAGAAGTAGGGAATATATGGCTTTTAACCCAGATGAAAGGGAAGCTTCATTGTTGTTTGAAGGAGAGGGACTGGTCTCTGGGGTGGCAGTGGAATCCCTTCTGATTTATGTCTCGTAATCCTGAGAACTTGGCAGACTAGCACCTCGCTCAGCCCCAGGATATGGTGATGCGAACCCATGATGGGAGCCCCCGGCATTGATTAGGTCCATATATCAGTAAGGCTTCTGAATGAAAATAGTAAATCTCCTTACTTCTCAGCCCACAGTCCCCCACTGAAAGAGGTAAAAATAAAAACTTAACTTCTATCTAAGCACAGTTCCTAGTTTTGTAGCATGTATAGTTCTCTAAGAGAAATGAGTGACATGTCAATCCAACTAAATATATTGAAGCATACACAAAAGTAATTATGATATATTTTATGGTATATACTTTTTTATGGAAGCTACTCTAAAATTTTAAATCAAATAATTTGTAATACTAGGGAAATCATGAGTTTCTTTACTAACGGAATCGTTATAAAGAATAATTAACCTTAACAAAATGTGTAAAATGTCTCAAAACTCCAATGTTGAAGTGGAATTCCCAGTCCTATGGCTAGTTCTGTTTTTAAGAAAATAAAGTTTTACAAAATGAAAGAGAGAAGTAATAAAGTTTCTCTTTCCAGCATCCTTCAAACAGGATAACTCATAATTGTAAAGATTTCTCAACATAAATTGACTATTAATGAACTTTAGTTCACTCTGACCATAAAAATGTCATGTAGCTATGTATTCAGATCTGAACTTTTTTTCAAGAGTCTTGCAAACAAGTCACTCTTAAAAAATCAATACCAGCTTTTATATGCTTAATTGCATTTTTGTTTTTCAATATATATCCTTACACCATGTAGAAGTATATTTTTTCTCAGCATGATTTCAGGTCTCCAGATGTACTGTCTGTAAAATCAGAATCCGTCACTTCGACACAGCATTTAGTTACATGATCTAGAGTTCAACCCTAATGATACTGGGGACAACTCATACAGGTCAATAAATTATTTCCTAGGTTTTGTAGGAGTGAGGTACCTTTTTAATTTCTATTTTTGAACTCTGCATAATGGATCTTAGTGGATCTATTTTTATTATGATCAATGTAACCTCTGCCTCCAAGAAAATTGAAGAAAGCAGGAATTTCACAATCTTGAGAAATGCTTAAAAAGCTGCAGAATATTTATATATATATATATATATAATTTAAATATGTATAATTTATCTAATCTATAATTTTATAAACACAAATGTGTTACCATACTTCCTATCAAAGACAAATGCCAATACATATTGGTTAATCTTTAGAAAGTATATGTTAATAAGAAAAAAATATCATTTATTGGTCAACATGGTTTCAAATTATTGACATTATCATTAAATTCTTATAAAACTCAATCTATAACAAACCTTGAGAGTGATTTATAACAGCTATTTAAAAGCCATTTTAGTAATCAGAGGAAGCATTCATGTTAAGAAGTAAAGATCCACGATTAAATTAAATCAGAAATAAACTGGGCTTGTGGAAATTAGTGGGATACCATTAAGTAATCCTAAGTTAACTCAAAAATAAAAATTGTGTGCTTTATAGCTTAGAAAGCACTTTCATCTGTTTTCTTATTTGTTGAGCCTTGAAAGAATCGTGTGTGAGTATATTTTAAATAACATGTCAAATGTTTCCTGAATAGCATATTTGTCTGTATGTAGAACTGTTGATATTTTGAAGCCCTAAACAGAATAAAAAGAAAGAAAACAAAACACTGGGAAAGTGAAAAAGGAAGTGGTATAAGGAGAACACATGGTGAGATTATTTGTAGGTTTGAATAGACCGATTCCCATAGTGACTATGAATTGAGCAACCTCCAGGCACCGTTGAAGACTCTGGATACACAACAATGAACAAAACAAAGCCATGCCCTATATTGATAGGGTGACCAATTCATCTTGGTTTAGCTCAGACTGTTGTGGTTTTAGCAATGAATGTCCTGTATCCTAGGGAGTATTTGATTCAGGGCAAGCCAGGATGGTTGGTCACCCTCCTCTAGACCTAACGTCCTAGTAATTGTTACCTTGATTCCGTGATTCAAATTAATGTGCTTATCTCATTGCTAATGGCAATGTCAGATGACATTGGCTACCGGGGAGCAGTGGCCAGAAATACCTTGTTTCTAAGTTGGGCAAGGTCATCACAAGAGCAAATGCTTGTTATCTCAAATTCCCTAGAATAATTTCCAGACAGCACTCTGTAGAGTCCAACAAAAGTACAGAAAACAGAACTTTCCCTCAAGGATCAGTTATAGGGTGAGCATGTCAACAATCATATTATTGTAGCTACCATTTACAGGACCCCTATACTCCTCATCTCCGGTACTTACACAAACCTAGAGGATAGGCATTGTCTTCTCCCTTTTAGGAAGGAAGAAATGGAGAGCAAACTCTTTCCGCTGCATGAAAATTAGAAAGAAAACCCAGGATGAAAGAAGAGAATTGGAATTTTCAGATGGCTATCTCAAACCTTAATTTAGCAATGATATTTATTATTTAGAATAGAAAACCCTGATGCTCTTCTCAGAATATTCCATGCCTTGGATTCTACTGGGTCATCTCCTCCTGGAAAACAACAGCCTTCTCTTGGGGACATACTTTGGTTATTAGTGTCAGCCTCATTTGTTCCTTATTCAAATTTATTAATGAAATTGGTAGGCCAGTATCTTTGAAGCACTTGATTGGGTAGTGTAGCAGTGTTCGAGATACTGATATGTTGAACTTCACAGAGGAGCTTCAAACAAAAAACATTATGGATCAGCTAGCATTCAAAGAAGAAATGAATCTGTCAATACTATTACCATCATAATTAATCAGTTTTAGGTATTTTATTTGTAGGATTTCATTATGATTCACTCTTATATTCTAATCAAATGTCTTTGATGGATACATTCACGAATAAGACAGTAGCTGAAGTATCATATTCCAGCTCCTTTCCATGTAAGAAAAAGCCTCTTGACGAATCTCAATAGTTCTTTAACATCTCATTATGTAAACTGTTTTCGTGAAGTCAATAAAAGCACCCAACTTCTCTTTCTTACAATACAACACACTGTTTAAAGTCTTCTAAGCTATATAAGAGGTAAACACTAGGCAATACATTTTTTTAGGCAGTACTTTTTTATTTGCAAAGTAGCTAAAAGCGATAATTAAAAAAAAAGAAACACCCCAAAAATGCAAGTTATACTCCCAAAGCCAGAGGTTTAACTTGAAAATTAGAGATTCAAATGACCAATTCTGAATAAAAAATAATTTATTTCAACCAAGTATCCCTTACAAATCTAAGCCTCTATACTTTAGTTTTTGTAATTATTTTTCACACTAAGTAAAAGCATTCCCCTTGATAAATAATGAATGCATCCAAGTGAAGGTATCATAAAGATAGATGACCACATGAGAGAATTATTTGGTTATATGTACCAGCATTAAAATATTTTTGGAAAGCTGTCTCTCTATATAAAGGTATGAGTGACCAACGAGAATGTGTCTCTAGTTGTATATACATCTTTTAATATAGCACCAGTGGTCAGTTTTAAATCTTCAACTCTATTTGGTATTTTTTTCATTCTTAAATACTTGTATTCATGTATGCAAAAAACATTCATCGAGTGTTTGCTATATGCCAGCACTGAGAAAAGGTGTCAGGAATACAAAGAATAAGGACATAGTCTTTGCTTTCAAGGAGTACTAAATCACAGTATTGCAAATACAGTAGATACACTGAACAGAAAAAGCAGTGCATGTTGTGTAAGTAGAGAGCAGGGCAGCAGATGTAGGCTGTGTGGTTAAAGGGGGGAAATCATGTTTGCTTCTCATACAAAGTGATGCCTGGCTTAAGCCCTAATAGATGAATAGGAGTTAGCCCGGTGGACGTTGGGGATACATTAGCTCTTCTAGCACGATGTACAGGAAGGTCAAGAAACAAGCAACATCATATAGGATAGAACTGTAAGTGGTTTAATGTTTTCAGAGCAAAATAATTCTATTTGGAGGAAAAAACAAGGCCAAGACAATGATTAAAGACCTTTAAACCATGGTGACCCTATTGAATTTAGCATATATGATGATGAAGTATGAACATTTTCTAAGTAATGGAGTGGTATCCTCAGATTTGAGCTCTGGATAGGTCCCTTGCATGGCAGTAGAAGAAAAAAAAAAGAAAGCCATTTTGGAAACCCTTTCACTACTACAGTGAAGAGATGACTAGTCAGGACGTGTTAAAGGATCCACCTGAAGGAAAAGGCAAGCTTAGTTAGCTGGACTGATGTCTCATTAGATGCTGTGGAGGAGAGGAGAGGAAGTCAAGATGTGTTATATTTGTTAACTAGTAGAAATATGGAGGTGAGTGGGAGGTCGAAGATAATGTTTGTAGTTGGCAGATGAAGTAGATAGAACATGCTTTTCTGGATGGGTGCTGGGGAAGGAAGGGTTGTGTGCTCACTAAGTTTTAGCTACATGGAGTCTGAGTTGTGGCCAATGCCAAACTCGACTAAGGAATAAAACAAAGCAGAAAGATGAATTTATTGGAATGCTTTATGCTTTCAACCAGCAAGCAGACCGACTCAAAGCTATGGGAACAATGACTTCCTAGATACTCACAGGCTAAGGGATGTTTACGGGATTAATAATAGAAATTATTTGACTTTTGTAGCTGCTTGGTTGCCTATTGGTCTTTTTCCCTATTTGGATCAGGTTATCTGGGTCAGGGGAACAAGAAAGTACAGACACAATGTGAACAGACTTGGCATTTGGGGATTGACTGGTGTTCTTTACTGACTTCCAAGGAAAGTTGCAAATTCTGTAAGGTTAGGTCAAATTTCCTTTATGCACCTGTGTTGATCATCTCCCATTTTGTCCCTGACATAAGGGACTTCATTTTAGTTTGGCTCTACAATACCTTTGACAAATCCAGCCAGAGTTGTGCAGCAGGAAGCTTCTCTGGATTAGCAGTGCCAATCTTGTCATCATTAATAGAAAATTTAGTAAATAATATAAAATAGTAAAAGAAAACTGAGTGGGTGGGTGGGACGACCTAGTATGCAATACAGGAAGTCCAGTGGGTAAAGGACAGAACCATGCCATTTGATAGGTATGGGGAGGAAGAGAAAACCATTTCTCAAAATCCATTAAAAAATTATCCCGTCTCTGCTCCATGCCAGGTCCTACGCTAGACTTTGGTGTTATCACTTTAAAAATGAGTCCCAGGCTAAAAAGGGAAGACAAATGACAAAGATAATTATTTAATTGCAGCTGTGGTACTAACTATAAGGTAAAATTGCAGGATCACATCATTGAGAATGTAAAACAAGGAAATCTGCTCTCATCTGGAAGATCTCTTTAGCAGTTTTTAAAGGGCAACAGGAAGAATGAATTGTTATAAGGCCAAACAGAGTGGAGGCAAAGGGATTTTGAAATAGAAGAACTTGTCTGGGTTAAGTGCCTGAGGCTTCAGGAAGCAGATGAAAGAGAAGGTAGAAGGAAAAAAAAAAAAAAGACAAGAACCAAGAGAAGATTTATGAGAGCCAGACAAATAGAATTTTGTGAAGGGCATAAATCCAATAATCTAAGAAATTTGAAAACATTCACTGAATTTGGCAATTGGGAAGTTAGTGATAGCTTTAGCAAAAAGTGTTTTAGGAAATGATTGTATGCATTGGTGGGGGGGGCAGGGACAAAGAAAGGGAGGCCATCTTATAGCAAAGAGAGGAAATTAATGGGAGGAGCAGAAGTGGAAGCAATGAGATGGATTCTTTTGAAGGAATTAAAAGGAAAATGGAAATAGACTAGAGGTAATTGATGTTAACTAGAAGGAGAAGACAGAGAGCAACTGAAATTGCTAGTCTGAGGCATTCAGACCTTATTCTGGAGGCAAGAAGGTAGCCATAGAAGAGACAGGTACTTATGGACCAACAGTCATATCACATGTGTAATCTACTAGAACAAAATGGAGCATCACTGAGATTATAAATCCCAATCTGGTGAGGCTAGAAGAAATGACAGGAAAATGCTGTGGATTTGTTTTAAAAAATAAACTCTGTACTTTCTGATCTGTAGCATAGGAGTAGACTATTACTACCTGGAAATAAAGAGAATTTCCTGAGGCATCATGGACTCAGGATCTCTATATCCAGAATGGTTTATACTGTACAATACTTGAAAGAACAAGAAACAAATACTTTTGATACATTTCCTGAGTGGCTAGTTAATCAATTTTAGGAGGCTCTTTCATCTCTTGATAGCCAATGAAGTAATAAAATTTGCATTTAAAGGAAGAACAATGAAACATGAAATTTAAAATACTTCAGAGTCCATTATGGGAGTGAAATTAGGTTACCATCTATTAAATAACACTAATTAATGCCATAATAGCTTAGAACAAAAGAGTACAGTTGCTGTTTTCCCGATGCCATCAGATAAGAACAATGATGAATGAAAGGAGTAAAGGCTTTTAAATTTGCGACTAGAACATAGAAGAGAATTTCAAGGAAAGTAGTAAGAGTTCCAACATGGAATAAATGAAACCTCTGGAGACCAGGCTACAGGTAACTATCTTGCTGTGAACACGAAGATACAGACAAGAAGTGTTGTAATACATCTCTTCCATCTCATTAAATGTGTAGTTGAATCACATGTAATACAAATCCAACCATCGGAAAGCTATTCAAAATTTTTTGGTACTTATTCCAAGAGAAACGATATTAAATCATGAAATCAGTAAATAAATGACAAAGATTTCTAATTTATTTTTACATAAAACATTATTTACAAGTGATCTGCTCATAGCGAGAGATAGTAAGATATATTTATCAAACAATAATAAATTTACTTTTGTATTAATAATTAACAGTCTGAAAAGCATTTAAGAAAAGAAGGCTGGAGTCTCCTTGCTGAGTCATGATGACTGGGTTTGCCATGCTTGGCATGCAGGTCAGAGTAAAATATTTCTATGCTAACCATTAAGTAATGAAAACGAATCAAAAGCCATGAGCAGGTTAAAAAAAAGCCATGAGTAGGTAACCTCACTTGAATCAATATGATAATTATTAGAATTGGGGACGCAGAAGAGGGGGAAAAAAAAGAAAAGTTTTTCATTAGACACAGTGTGTTTATTTTTGTAATTGACTTTATCAAACTATTCATGAGTTGGGCAGCAATCTTTTTAGTAAGTAGAGATATGCTCCCCAGACACAGTGTTTAAAACAAATATTACAGTTTTTCAATTCATAAATTGTTTTTTTTTTTTTTTTTAAGATTTTATTTATTTATTCATGAGAGACACACAGAGAGAAACAGAGGACACAAGCAGAGGGAGGAGTAGGCTCCAGGCGGGGAGCCGGATGTGGGACTGGATCCCAGGACAGTGGGGTCGCGCCCTGAGCCGAAGGCAGACACTCAACCACTAAGCCACCTAGGCGTCCCTCAAGTCATACATTGTTAACCTGAAAAAAAAAACCTTGAGGCAATTTACCAGCAGGAGTAGGTCTATTTAGGAATGACAGAGAATTGGGATTTGTGACATGCGAGCTATTGCCAAACCATAGGCAATTCCAAAGAACAAAGGAGAGGAGCCCCTTCTTATAGAAGATGGGGAGGAGATAGGACAGGCTGGTATAAAGAGAAAGTCCATTGGAGCAAACGGGGTGTTCAAATGTAGGGGATTTCATTGGCTGAGTTGGGATAGCTTCTCATTAGCAGGGCTGTTGCTAAGGGAGGAGAAAATCTTTCTTCCTCCTGCTACAGTGAGAAAGTATCAGCTTTATCCTGTACAGAACGAGGTATTGGTTCTGCAGTGATGTCAAGTGATGGGCCGCTAGAGCACTCACTTCTGGCCTTCATTTTTAGTAAAGTTTCTCTTCATTAAATTTCACAAAACCTAACACCGGTGGTTGGGACTCTACATCACTTCCTTTGCGGTTCTTCAGTTGGATACTTCCTAGCTCAGCACCCATGCAAGCCCATCGTCATTTCATTCTCCATGACCTCTTAGCATGTCTCAAAATGGACACTTCTGTATGGAATTTAGATGGAGTCCCTGCTTGAAGTTGATCATCTTTCATTTAACTTGACTAATTTAAGTGATTGA
The DNA here is from genome assembly GCF_011100685.1 of Canis lupus familiaris. NCBI lineage: Eukaryota > Metazoa > Chordata > Mammalia > Carnivora > Canidae > Canis > Canis lupus. The sequence continues at coordinate 29,241,445 of NC_049239.1, forward strand.
TTGGTTAAAATTTAATGGATTAATTAAAAGTCCATGAGCATTTAAACTCTGTCTATACCCAATGAATCAAATATATGTATCAAGTTTTGACTCTTTACCTTTTACCTTTTTGTTCTTTTGGTCCTCAAAAAAGTGACCACAAACATACCTCTAAAACAAATGATTTTGATGGTGCTTTATTTTATACCTGGAAATAGTTCAACTTTTTCATAGTTATGGAAAATATCCTACATTTTAAAATATTTGTTTTATATACTGCCTTTAAATATTTGGCACAAACATTGTCATTTAGCCATAATGTTTTTGGACCAAGTCTTACCCTATTAGATTTACCCATTTGTCACTGAGTTTTAGTCATAAAAAATTTTTGGAACGGGTGTATCTAAAGGAAAGGAGAGACAGTATCGTCAAACCGTCGTATCTGGGCTAATTCCAACTATTCAAGTTTTCAGTTTCAATTTTTTTTTTTTGTCTTAGCAGCCACCCACTCACTAATTGCAGTTCTTTAGCTTTTATTTTTAGTTTCCAAATTTCCATTTAGAAAAAAAGATTTTACTTTTTTTAAGCTGCGTGACTGTAGTATTTGTGTGACTGGATATATCTGTGTACATGTTGGTGTGGGTATAAATCCATGTGTTTCTTTCCCATACTTATAATCTCCCTTCTCTTGCTACTCATGAACCCAGATTTTATCAGTTTTTAGTAAATGTGTAATACAGTTTCTCTCTTCCAGTAGTTTCGTAGGTTAAAACTTGAGAACAGGAGAGGGCCATAGTATGTGCTTTTTCTTCTTTATTAATTTGTGTAGTTGCTTCTGATAGATTCAAACTATTGAAGATAGTATCAAATTGAAAGCTACATTATTTTTCAATATACTTTATTTTTCTTTTCCTTCTGAGAAAAATAGTTCTTGCTTAATATGCAATTTGTATATCTACATTATTGATAAGCATAATTATTAATTATAATCAATATAATTTTTATAGTTAACATTCAACAAATTCTCAGCTCTTAGGTTAATTTTTTTTTTTTTTAATTTTTTGCTCTTAGGTTAATTAATTTGATTCTACATTTCTCAATTTTTCTAACTGCCCCCAATATTAAGACTAAACACTATTCTTTTGAGAAAAATAAGGCACGAGTTGGAAGATTTCACCCCAGTTAGAAAAAAATAGGACCAGAGTTGCACATCCATTTTATTCCTTTTCTACTAATGGCTATTTCTGGGGAATGGGAATTTTGCCTCCATACTTGTTGCTTACATAGAGAACCTGCTTTATTAAATCCTATTTGGTAGGACAAAGGAAGAACTGAAGAAAGTGGTTAGTAAATCTATACTTAATTTCTCTTCAGCCTCTCTTAGGTCCGTAAAAGGGAACATGACCCGCAGAAGTTAATCACACGCAAAATCTCTGGTTCTAAACTATTTCTGTGTCCTGGAAATGTGTTTCAGAGTCACGGAACACTTTCAGTGACCTAAAACTGAGACCTTGAAAATGTAGCCTGAAGAAATCCATTAGGGATGTAAAAGGAGTAAGTGTGAAAAGGACGGTTTATAATTTTGCAAAGTTGATGCCCAGTCCTTCTCTCTTCCTGATATTTCTAATGACTATCTCACTAAACAGAACTGAGTTAATATGGGCTCCTGGGACTTCACCTCCTGGCCTCAATCATATTTCTGCCAATCCACTGTGTTTTCAGTCTGAAGGCTTTCAGAAAATATCTAACATGATGCAGTTTGAGAATTTTTAGTTCATTTTGCATTTGGGGATACTGAAAAGTGGAAAACTTGATCATATGATACTGAAACACAAAGACGTCACACATAAAGATGCAATAGATTTTAAAAGTACCATGCACGCACCAGTTACCAAACACCATAGAATCATGTCAGTGAATTTAAAAGAAAACTTTTGCGAAGCTCAGCTACATTTGTTTCACGGCTCCAAACTCTTATCTGTAGTTTGTAGGTATTTTTGCCAAATATTCTCCTTACTCTTTATTCAGCTTTACTCTAAAGCCCCTTTTTCAGGGTTAGAAGGGACCTTAAGAGCCCTAGACTTATTTGAAACTTGGCCTCTTTTCTCTCTGTTCTCCCTTTAGAATGATTCCATCCTTTGGATTTTTGCTAAAATATGTTAGCAGAAAGCCTTTGAAATTTCAAATCAACTGACGAGAAAGTGATGGCTACATCAGAAATGTTGCAGACTGTATAGAATGAATCTGCAGATCAGTTATGCGGCAACATTTTACTTTCAGCAAAGTTTATTTGAATCAGGGTCAGCAAACTACTACCCTTCGTCCATGTGCACTGCTCATAAACGGGACGAGCAGCCCTACATGGACACGTAAGCCATGTCCTTGGCTTAGGTACTCATTGTCTGTAGTCGCTTTCATAACACAAAGGCAGAGCTGAGTAGTTGCAATTAGGACTGTATGTCTCAAAAAGCCTAAAATATTTACTATTTGACTCTTTAAAGGTGGTTTGACAACTCCTGGTGTAGAAGATGGAAATTAGTTAGTCTCTGCAATCATGAGCAATCACTTACGTAGGATTAAATGGTTTGTCATCGTTTGATTCTGAAGTCCCATATCTGTATCCTTCAAAACTACCTTCTCCTCCACATGCTATTTATGAATTAATTCAATGAATTCTGCATTGGACTTGCCCCCATGCTTTAAAATCTTGCCGTCTTTGAGATTCCTTCAGTGTTTCGCAGGTTGCAGAATCTATTACCACTTTCAATATTTTTTATTGCATCAGAGCAAACCAACAAGAATGTCATGGTCAAAAGCAAACTGGCCAATGGGTTGATCTTCTTTCTGTAAAGAAGAGATAAAACCAATGCACCACAAATGGGAGTGTTCCCTAGAAACTCTCCCCAGTATCCTATGCTAAGCTTATATGTTGAACAGATTCTCCAGCTAAATGCTGTTTTCCTGAAGAAATATTTATTTTTCTGTGTTGATGATTCTTTTTCAACTAGAATTATTAGGGAAATATAGTCAGGCCTAAAAATAAAGAAGACAGGTGTTCAGGCAAGCTTATATGTTGAACAGATTCTCCAGCTAAATGCTGTTTTCCTGAAGAAATATTTATTTTTCTGTGTTGATGATTCTTTTTCAACTAGAATTATTAGGGAAATATAGTCAGGCCTAAAAATAAAGAAGACAGGTGTTCAGGCAACCATGACAAATTTAAATGGCTTGATTACTTCTCTGTGGTAGATGATTTGTTTTATTGTCTGAAATAACACAATTACATTGCGTTCTACTTCCATCTATAGTTACATCAAAGAGAAGATAAAAGAATAAATTAAGCTGGTTTCAAGTACATTTTGGATAATAATTGCAGAGGATTTGAAACTTGGCAGGGCAGTTTAAATGTGCCCACAATTCACTAAAACTAATATCTAATATTTTGAGGAGTCTGACTTCACATCTATCTTCCAAGTGCTTTTGAACAAGTTCCAGATCTCCATTTGGAATAATGAGCAATAAGGAGATTTTTCTTTGCTTAGTAATCCAAGATAAGAAAAGCTTCTTTACAGATCATTTTCCCATAAAGAATCTATCCATAGCCTCTGCTTCCCACTTAAATGTCTAACTCAGGCTCTCTCAATCCTGACTTTGCGTTAGAAACACCTTGGAAGTTTTTACATAATACAGTATTCAAGATCCATGCATACTTCAGAGGTTCTGATTGAGCTGGTCTAGGGTAGGACCAAAGCATCAGTATTTTTTTTTAAAGATCCCTTTGTAGTTATAACATAGACTAGAGTTAAAAAAACTGCTGATCTGAACACTTTAATCGCTGCAGGCAGATAGATTCTATGGAATGACAAACCCAATAGACCATCAGTAGTAGCAAAGCCTGTGAAGTTTCTGATGGAAATTGGGATGGACTTGAATGAGCAAAGCAATGCATGCAAACTTAGTTTCTAACACCACATGTAAAGCAGATGACTAGAATTTACTTTCCAGATTAATGGTATTATCATACCTGTGTATGGCGTTCCATCATCCCGTTTGCTGTGCAGTCTCATACTCAACCAATACTCGTGATGGCTTAATGGTTTCAATTCATATAAACTTATATGAGCAAAACAGGAGTTAGTTGTCAACTATATGCTTTTATCACAATGAGTTTAAATAGCAGCCATTCATAATCCTCGAGGCTAAAAGTATCTGTGAGTATACATAGGACCTGGGATGTAGGGATACAGAAAATTACAATGCCCATCAGTGGACATCTTTGAGAATGAGGCAGTCATAAGCCTTTTCTAGGGTAAGAAAGATACAAACTTGAATTTCCTAGATAACTAGTTAAGGGCTCATTCCTGAGGCAGAGGAAGATAAGTAAAGGGTGGAAGAATGAAAAGCTTAACCTTCAGAAGTGGCAATAGGGTATGATCTCGTGATTTGACTCCTGGATTGTCTAGTGAAAGCTATGCTGAAAATGTCACAGAGGCAGTGCTCAGCTAGCAGATGAAAATAAGAACGCCTCAAAAGAGCTTTATCCTCTCACAAAATGTAATTCAATGAGTTCTAATGCCGCGATAATTTTTATTGTTTTTTCTCATGAAACATATATAAATACATAAAAATATATAAATCTATAGCTCTTTTTGAAATATTGTGCATTATACCAAATATTTATTTCACTGTCATTGTTTAAATTTCTTACATGTCCTATACTGTTACTATTACTTCTTCCTACCTTCCTTCTTTCCTCCTCTTTTCCTTTTTCTCTTTCTTCTCCTTTTTTTGTTTAATTTTTTAAATTCTAAAATTAATACACACTATTAAAATGGAAGAGCTAATACGATAGAGGAATATGTAAAGATGTTGGGGCTTCTGGGTGGCTCCATTGGTTAAGCCTATGATTTCGTCTCAGGTCATGATCTCAGGGTCCCGGGATGGAGCCCCGCATCAGGGCTCTGCTCTCAGTGGGGAATCTGCTTCTCCTTCTCCCTCTGCCCCTCTCCCTTCTCGTGCTTTCTCTCCTTCTCTCTAAAATAAATAAATAAATAAATAAATAAATAAATAAATAATAATTCTTAATATATATATATATATTTCAAGATAAATATGGAGTTTATCTTGCACATGATTATTTTGCTTAAGCTACTGTCATGAGGTATATATATCATATCATAATTATTTATGATAATTATATATCATATATCATATATATCAATCATATAATTATTTCCTTCAGGAGAAAGAATATTCCTTGTACCAGCAACTAAGTAAACTAAGTGAAGTCCTTACAAGTTAGTCCCCTGGATTTAGAATGCCTCTTTGAATCTTGCCTCCAACACTCACCAGAAAGGAAACAATTTAAGCTCTGAAGCCCCAGTTCATTCATCTGTAAAATGAGAATAATAGCCTAACTACATCATAAAGTAGTTTGTGAGGCTTTATGTGAAGTAAGAATGTATGTATATAAAATATCAGGAAGGGGTCTGGAGCCTAGGCGATTACAAATAAAGTATGACTTTTATTACCAATCAACTATTATCCTGATTAATTTATGCATTTTAGGAAAGAGGAAATTCCCAAGTTCTTTCTCTCCAATCTGTGCAAGAGCTATTTTCCAGTGTACTACAACAGGACCATCTGCAGCAAGACCCCCCACGGCAGCAAAAGTAGGAACAGAGCTTGATTTCAGGGAATTTCTTGACTTAAGTTGGAGGTGAAGGGGTATTTTAAACTCATTCTGTAGAGAAGGACACTCGAGACAGACAGACATGGGTGCCAAAGGAAACACACAGGGATTATTTTTTCAGTTATTTTGTTTACTGAGGTGGGGGTGCAAGTATGAGTGAGGTGAGGTGACCGGCTTCCCTGAGTAAAGAAGTAGATGTGCGAGAAAGCAATGACCTCATTTTCTCAAACTCTTCCCTGAGAGAAGCTTATATGTTTCGAGAGAGAGAGGTACCCATAGTTAAGGCACTAGATACTCTGTTTCACATGGCTTGGGTGTATCTTAGCCTCAGTGCTAAACATAGAGCAGGTTCCCAGTAAACATGGGTGAGTGGATGGACAGATGGATGGATAAAATGTATGGCCTCCTACCTCACTCTTGCTTTTTTTTTTTTTTAAGATTTTATTTATTTATTCATGAGAGACACAGAGAGAGAGAGGCAGAGACACAGGCAGAGGGAGAAGTAGGCTCCATGCAGGGAGCCCCATGTGGGACTCGATCCCAGGACCCGAGGTCATGACCTGAGCTGAAGGCAGACACTCAACCACTGAGCCACCCAGGGGTCCCTCACTCCCCTCACTCTTGCTTTCTACTAAAATGACTAACAAAGCTCACAGAGGACTGTGTGAAATGTCTTTGGGTTAAGTCAGAATCTCTAACAAATTCTCATTCTTGGTATGGCTCCAATTTTTCTCGTCTCCTAATTGGAGCTCATATTCCCCTCAGTGTTATGGCACATGGGTGACTTCAGGAAAAAATAATTTCCTGTATAATAAGTATTATGAACTAGGGGTTTTATTAAAAAAGAAATGGAGTTATATGATGTACTAAAAATGGAGCTTTATATGGGCCTGGCCCAATGTGGAAGAAGGTGAAATAGTTAATAAATGAGCGGATAAATAAGTGAATGGATGAAAACATCTAGATAAAATTCAATCGAAGCTGAGCTTCTGCAAATTCACTCTATGCCTTGAGTTCGTGGTGAAAGATGATTAGTCACACATTATACCAGGAGTCATCAAACTGGGGGCCAGCTGTGGGACCAATCCATCCTCCTACCCTGCTTTTGCATGGTTTATGTTGATATAAGAATTTATGGAAATTTATTTTCCTTCTGGATGTGTGTCTACATAATAGTCTCGATTTTGCCTCTTGACACACAAAGCCTAAAATATTTCCTATCTAAGGTGCATACAGAAAAAAAGTTTGCTGAGCCCACGTCGTACAATAAGCTCCAAGAGGGGCAGACCACATTTGATACAAATACTATTACCTACACGGCACCTAGCTCGCTGCCTGGCATGTAGGAGACATTCACTCGGTGACTGTTGAATGGATCATTAAATAAATAAATGTACGACCATATTCTTCACTTTCCTGCTCAACATCACATGCACCAAACTTCAGCAGAGAAGATATTCCTCATCAGAGTTCCCCGAAACAGAGATTTTAATATTTGCCAATATAGGAAAGGTGATTTGAAAACCATGGCCATATTTGTATATATTTTTAAAATGCACATTGCTCGAGAACATTTCAGAAACATGGTATATGTAATGATGGGAATTTATTTTTTAGCTGCCTCTGGAGACAGAATGTGCTTCGGCCCTTGAGGGTTGACATTCTAGCCGCGTGCTCTTCCTCATGTGGATATTGCATGAAAGATGATTTTTAAAGAGCAGAAAAGCTTCTTAAGCATGGAGTTTACCTGGAAGCATTTGTCTTTTCCTGGCCCTTCCCCTCTCTTGAAACATCCCAGGTGGGGAGAATTGCATATCCGATTAGGCGAATGAACCCACCGAGGAGGCTCCCTGGCTTTACCCTGTGCGGTATTCACGGTTTGCAAAGATTCCCTCTTAATATAGTTCTCGGGACCACAAGAGCTGCGTGACTTAAAGCTAAGTACTCTCAAGATTGTCAATATAAATAGAAAAGAGTCTGTTTCATTCTATGTGCCCTTTATTGCTATTTATAAAATCTATCAGCTGCTATTTTCATATTTCTTTCCCTCTTTGCTTTTTTGTGATTGGAAATTTGTCTGCTCTGATTTCCTATGGTCTTTTAATATAAATCACTTCAAATCCTGTTTTGAAGTAGGTAAGGTAACCATAATTGCTAAATATATATAAACTGTGCTTATGATCTTACTTCTGAGGCAAATCCGAGTTAGTGATTTTCTCCTCTAAGTCAAACAAACGATATGTATTTATTTACAGGTAAGAAATAAAAACCTCAATACAATATCCACAGGGTTCTGGAGAAACTTAGTAATGGAAAGCCATATACCATATATTAAATAGCTAAAATTTATGAATGAAGTTAACAAATTGGTAAATAAAATGTATTCTCTTACCCTGCATTGACAAATATGCCTTTATCCACACCTAGGCCTGGAAGGAAGGTGTGAATTTAACTTCCTTGCCCTCTCACAATGCGGTAGTTCAGGGGGAGTCATGCTGAAGCCCTATCACCTTCTCTTCTTCCTCCTTGTTCTATCAGTTCTTCCGGGGACCACAGACGCAATAAACCTCCTAAGTCCACCATGCTGACCCTTCACTATCCCCCAGAGCTTCAGATGTGCCATAGTCCACCTCAAGTTGGCCCAGGAATACTTGGGTAGAGAAATCTAGGGTCCTGCGTAACTGAAGTATGGATTATAATGAGGGTGCAGGGGCCCCTGGGGGTGTCAGTGGTTGAGCGTCTGCCTTTGGCTCAGGGCGTGATCCTGGGGTCCTGGGGTCAAGTCCTGCATTGGGGTCCCTGCAGGGAGCCTGCTTCTCCCTCTGTCTGTGTCTCTGCCTCTCTCTGTGTCTCTCATGAATAAATAAAAAAGTCTTAAAAAAATAAAATACAATGAGGGTGCAGGCTGTGATGGGCATGTTCTTTTAACCCTATGTTTTTCTCACTCCATGAGAAGGCAGAGCCAGAAGGTCAGAGCGAGTCTTCTAGACCCATGGGCCCCTGGCACAGGCTCCTCCAGAGGGTGGTACTGTGTAGTGCAATGGAAAGAACCTTGGCATTGAAGGCAACTGTAGTTTCAATTTCAACTCTGCCTGTTATTAAAATTCTGACCCTGGTCAAGTTTCCGAAAGTCTCTAGACTTGGTTTTCTATCTGCCAACTTTGCTATGAGTTTGTTGTGAGATATAAATACGATAAGAGATGTAAAGCATCGTTAGCACATGGCTTTACGTCCAAGAGGCATTTAAAAAAAAAAAAAGGTTAGTTCTTTTTACTATGGTGAAATTAATAATATTTAGTAAATATGGATCCCTGGGTGGCTCAGTGGTTTAGTGCTGCCTTCAGCCCAGGGCATGATCCTGGAGTCCTGGGATTGAGTCCCATGTCCGGCTCCCTGCATGGAGCCTTCTTCTCCCTCTGCTTGTGTCTCTGCCTCTCTCTCTCTCTCTGTCACTCATGAATAAATAAATAAAATCTTTAAAAATTATTATTATTATTATTTAGTAATAATAATAATAATAATTATAATAATATTTAGTAAATAGCTATAAAATGCCCCAGCTTGTGACTGGTGCAAGCCAATATACAGAGTATTATAAAGAAGTAGTTGGTAGCTTTTGGGACAAACATATAGGGTGTTTTCTTGCTAAGCACTGCACATAAATGACATCAAACTAAACCTACCTACAAGGTAAATGCATCAGTAGCCATTTTATAGAGAAGCAGATTGTGTGTGGGCATAGGGTTCACTGAGTTAGTAATAGGGTGAGGACTAAAATCCAAGGCTAACTCTATAGTCCATGCTTCTAACTTTAAGGAGTTTGGTAAAGCAGGACTAACATAAAGCAAACCACCAGGAAAGCATTAAATAGTTATTAAACATAATCTAGCAAAGCCCAAGCTTCAGTTCTTAGAATAGCAGTTATCAAAAAAAAAAAAAAAAAAAAAAAGGCTCATTTCAAGGCATTGTTTTTAACTTAAAATATGTTGTTTTCTGGAATGGGTTCTTTCTTCCAATCTAATTAGTGCACAATTTTTGTGAAGTCCTCTCCAAACCCCATAAATCTTTTAAGAAAAGTGTGCAATCCAGGTTTAGCAGACTCCATGGCCCCAGTAATATGAATAATGAATCAGATCCTGAGACTGTATGTCCCAGGGGCCTGAACTGAACAAGCATTTCAGGAGAATTCTTACACATACTCATCTGTGACCCTTGAGTATCTCTCTGACTTAATTGATGTAGAGGAGGAGCCAATTTGTTTTTTTTTTTTTTTTAATTACTTTCCAGATGATTTTAATTTTGCAGCCAAGGTTGAGAACTCCTGGCAGAAATGTTTCTCTTTAAAATGGAAAATCTCAGGTAGAAGGAAGTTTCAAGTACAAAAGTTTGGCCTGGTAAATTCAGTAAGTCCATTCTTGAAGGCTTAATTGTTGATCACATAGTAATGTCAGGCCCTGGGCATGAAAGTGGGAAGAAAGAAGAAAGGGACATTATACTTGGTTTCACATATAAAGAAGCTGAAGGAAAAGACCGGTGAACACCCAAACAGGTAACACAATGCTGTGAAACTGAAGAAATGGGAAATGTCCTTTCTTTGGGTGTTCACGGAGGGAGGGATTCACTTTTTCAAAAGGGGTGGGGGTGTGTTATGTCATTACAAATACAAAGCCCTTGAGATACACATTCAGAACAACAACAACAACAACAACAACAACAAAAAACAGTAGTGGTATTCTTAATTTTAACAGATTTTTCAATGGATTTATTGATTATTGACTTTAATGACTTCCATTTTTGTTGATTTTATCGATTATAAAATTTCACTCTCACTCCCTTGCATCATTCACATCTGGCAGATTAAATTAAGAGGCTGCTTCAGTTTTTATGAGTACATAAATGGAAGTTTCCTTAAGAACCTCAATTTTCAAGGCTGAAAGTGTGTAAGCCCTGATGTTTGACTAGTTACATCTGCTTGTTTCTCACTTTTTAAATCAATTGATACCTAGGTTAGATCGGTAGCTGGCTGACTTGGGACATGTTTGATCTTGGAATAAGGGTCGGATAATAAATAAATATCCCATGGAGTCTTTTAGGTTTTATCTAGGTGAAAAATCTCTTTTATCATCAGGATTCTTTGATGTGGGCAACTCTCTGGTCTTTTGATGTGCCAAATGCCTAGAAGGAGAGAGAGTCTTAACAAACCAGCAAGTCCAGGTTTGGTGTTGCAGAGGTGAAGAACTAAATGATTTCTGGGCAACTGAGGATTACATACACATGCAAATCCACACCCCAGTCCCTTCCTTCCATTATATTCTCAAATTGCTCTGTCAGCATAAATTGGCTAAAAAGCCATTGGTTTTAGATTTATTTCTTGCATCCTTTACATATATTTTTTTCTGTGTCACACAACTCACCGTTATACATTTTATCATTGCTGACAAAATAATCACTTTAAATTTTCACAAGCACTTTACACATTTTTAAGAATAATGACCAAAAAAAAACCAAGTGATGACTATCCATATTGGACCACCATATACAAGGCACGAAGACACAATTATAAAATATATAGGGGAACCTGGGTGGCTGAGGGGTTGAGCATCTGCCATTCACTCAGGTCGTGATCCCGGGGTCTGGGATTGAGTCCCAAATCAGGCATAAAATCTTTAAAAGCTATCTTCTATCTATCTATCTATCTATCTATCTATCTATCTATCTATCTATCATCTATCTATTATCTATCTATCTATCTATTATCTATCTATCTATTTATCTATCTATCTATCTATCTATCTATGCTCTATTGGGTGGGAGGGTGAGGGAGGTGGTGGTGCTGATACCTACCTTAGGAAAAGTGCACACGGGAAAAGCTTCTGCACTGAGGACACCAGATAAGAATGGAGAAAAAAAAAATAGAGATAAGATGGTGACCATTTAGAGTCAGCATGGGAATGGACAAGAGTGGGATGGATTCAAGAGATTATTAGGTCTTCAACAAGATGTAGGATTGAATATACTATCGGTGTGCAAGGGAAGGGAAAATTTATGGTGAAACTTAATGTCTGACCTGGGAGAAATTACTACGATACCGTTCCCCTCACTGATTAGAGAGCAAAGAAGGAGCGGGGTTTGAGTGGTGGAGAAAGTGGCAACCCTTTGGTTGGTTTGAATGTTAAGAACCATGAGACATTGAAATGAAGAGGAGATGTAAACGCTTGAAAACGTGGCCAGGAGCTCAGAAAGGAAAGCTGAGCTACCAATAGGGATGTGAACATCTGGAGCATAATGGTATTAACTGAGGCCAGCAGAGTGGATAAGATGTCACGTCGAGGGATCAGCACCCACAGAGCCATGCCACTGTCATGTATTTTTTTGTTACTGTTCTTGTTTTTGATGACGTGAGAAGTCACAAGAGAGCAAGCTAGTAAGAAACCAGGTTATGCAAAGCTTTGTCCTCAGCAATGAAAAGGTTTGGACCTTTTCCCTTTATGCATTGGAAATACCTATTTGCTTTTAATTACCTGTATATTGTGCATAAGCAGGTGTCGGAGGTGGGGGCAGGGAGTGCTGGTGTGTTTGTGGGTTATTGTGAGTTTCTGTTCATGTGCATTTAGGCAAAAGGGCCAAGCAGATGGCAAACTTTCAGGCAAAGAAATACTGAGGACTCCAAGTTTGGTGATTCCTGGACATGCTGGGGAAGCTCGCGGTGGCCCCTGCATTTGACTTAATGAATATGTTTGTTTTAGACAATGAGGAGGAAGAGGGAAGGAGAATCATTCTCAGAGGCTCGGTTTTGTAGGTGGAACAAAGCAGCTGCAGTGAGGTGGTCCTTCCTTTAGAAAACATGAGAGACAAAAAAGAAAAAAAGAAAAAAAAAAAAAGAAAACATGAGAGACTCCTAACTCTGGGAAATGAACTAGGGGTGGTGGAAGGGGAGATGGGTGGGGGGTGGGGGTGACTGGGTGACGGGCACTGAGGGGGGCACTTGATGGGATGAGCACTGGGTGTTATTCTATATGTTGGCAAATTGAACACCGATAAAAAATAAATTTATATAAAAATTTTAATAAATAAAGAAAGAAAAGAAAAACTAGATCAAACTTACGTTCTCTTTTGATGATACAAACGTGTGAGGCAGCTCACGGTAACATTGGTTTTCTAATTATTGACTCTTTCATCGAAAGTGTTCATTTTCAACATAGAACCTGTCACTAGGTTTGGAGCAAATATCTGCAAATGCAAGGATGAAATCATATGATAATTAATAATTACACTTTTCCTTTGGGTTTACAAAGTTGCAATTTTAAATTGTACACCTATATTATAATATAATAAAACAAGATATGCTTTTTTGCTCCCCATGGGTGCAGTCTTTTTTTTTTCCCTCAAGCAAATAAAATTCAGTCATATACACATGACTTAGTCTAAATAGAAATCTCAGAAATATGATTAGTTCCCAGGGCAATTGCTGCTAAGAAAACAGAGAAATGGGAGAAATGATGCAACAGGTTCAACCACAAAATAGTCTTAGAGTTTTTAGATTTGGTAGTGTAGGAATGGTTAATACTTTGAATAAATGAACACAATAATTCTGGGAGGACAAAGATTTGGGCAAGGAAATTGGGAATGCTTCTGGCCAAGTGTTTGCTTCTCAAAAATTATTGTGTTCTCTTTTTAAATTCATTTTTTTCATTTTTAACTTTTGATAGACAAAGTCACAAAAATAGAACACAAGTTTCTTTAAATCAGCTTTTCCAAAACACATTTTATAGAAACACAAATAATCAAAAAATTATGAAATTAACATTTATGTAGGACTACTCAAATTTTGTCAATTTGGCCAGTAAGTCTCAGTAATTAATGCCTTTTTGTTGTTTGTTTGTTTTTGATGTGGATCCAACTCAGGATCCCACATTCCATTTAGTTTTTATATATCCTTAATCTCTTTTTTTTATTCTGGGAGCATTTCTTGGTCTTTCTTAATCTTTCATGACCTCTGTATTTTTGCCTGGTCAGAAATTTTGTAAAACACCTTCAATTTTGATCTGAGGTTCTCATATGATTAAATTAAAATTATGAATTTTTGGCAAAAAAACAAACTTCAGAATGATGTGCCCCTTAAACATGGGGACTTCTGAGGGTTTCTATTTATTAATCCTTATTCTCTTTGCCATGAGATTTTTAACAAATGGAGAAATAGTCTTTGGAGTTATGTAGATAAAACATATGCATTATTATTTATAAAGCTGAAGTACATAGTACACGTTTGGCTTAAGCTCTCTTCCTCCTAAATTGAGCTGCTTACTTAGTCAAGAGCAGAGCCTGTAGACAAACTTATAGGACTTTCCTCGCAGAGGTAGGGATCCCAGGGGTCCAACTCAATTCTGTGAAAGAGAGGAGCAAACATTACTCTTGCCCAGCAAAACCAAAGGGCCAATGCAAATTACGTGAGTGTAGTCATCAGAAAAATTCACTAAATAAATTTGATTTGGCTTTCTGGCACTTGAAAGGATGACACTTTTCTGCCCCCATGGAGCTAGATGCATCCCTGTGACTTGTCTTAGCCAATAGCATGTGAATAAAAGTGATAAAGGTCATTTCTTAATGGAAGGTTTCTTACAGACATCTTACAGAGATGGCAACTTTGGGGTTGGCCTGAATCAGGGAGGTGTAGAACAGAACTAGCAGGTGATCGCAGTCACTTAGGATGAATGAAAAAATGATTTTGATGGTTTAAACCTCTAAGTGTGGGGTGTGTTGGAGGGGGTGGATTGTTAATGTAACGTGGTCTAGACTATACTGAATGACAAAGACTTTCCCCATCTTATCAGCCTATGGAGGTAGTTTTTCTCGCCAACAAAAGGAAGGAAAGTACTGATAGAAGTTCTAATTTTATGAGACAGCAGGGACTTTGCAAAGGAGAAGTTAATCCCTTCCCCAGAAGATGATAATGATATGTAGTAATAACTATATTATTAAAACTAAAGTAACATTCAGATCAGCTGCCATTGTAGAGCGCCTATTACATCCCAATAACTGAGAGACGTTTTATATGTGTTATTTCTTTTAATTCCCACAAGAACCTTAGGAGGTAGCTATTGTTATATGTCAGTTTTGTTGATGAAGAGCTGAAGCTTAAAGATGTTAATTCTCTTATCCAAAGACTCAGATCATAAGTAAATAAGTAAAACTAGGATTCAAACCCAGTTCTATTTGGCTGTACATCTAAGCTTTCATTCACTGTGCTGTACATTTAAATATATATAATACATAAAGTAATATTTAATCATACATACATTATAGTAATAAATTACATATGTATTTACATGATATATTATGCATAAAGACTTGCATATAATATGTAATTTATATAACAATATAACTTAATAATAACGTATATATAATATATAGATTTGCTCTGAAGCATTTTCATTATTAATACCTAGGCTACTTTGCCTTTCTTTAAAAGTATCATAAAAGAATTAGAGATGATTGTCCACAACCCTTGAATATGGAATTTCTGTGATTCACTAGGTAATATAATCATTTCCTAGGGCTGCTGTAACAAACTGTATGCTACAAACTGTATGCTTTAAAACAAGAGGAATTTATTCTCCGATTTTTCTGGAGGCTAACAGTCCAAAAACAAGGTATCTGTGGCACCACATTCCCTTTCAGGAGCATAGGAGGAATGTTTCTAGAGAAGAATCCTTCTTTGATTGTTCCTTGCTTCCACTATCTCTGGCAATCCTTGGTGTCCCTTGGCTTTTAGCTGCATCGCTCCAATCTCCACCTCTGGCTTCACCTGACCTTCTTCTCTCTGGGTGCCCTTTCCTCTTCTAACAAAGATACTAGTCATCAGACTTCGGGCCCACTCAAAATAACACCAGTTATCATTATCCTTATTTTTACGTTAGAGACTGTCCTTCCAAATGTCTATTGGTGTGGACTATAGGACCAAGTAGCCCTTGGGAAAGTTATTTTTCTGCTACCTGTGAGTTGAAAAGTATACCCTAAAATGTGGGTCCACCCAGAACCCCAGAAAGTGTCCTTATGCCAAATAGGATCTGTGGAGATGTTAAAGAAGTATTATGGAATTTTAGGGAAGGAGACAGTATTTGTAGATTTTAGAAGTTGAGTCAAAGCTAGTGCTTTGAGTTCTTTTAAAGTGACTCAGGCAATCTCGGGGAGAATTGCAAAAAAAATTGCCAAGATTCTTTAAAATACGTAAAATTTGCTATCAGATGACATTGTTGCATATAAGTGCTGTAATAGAGATGCAGTTTCAGTGCTAGAAGAGTGAGAAGACTGTGTTTCCAGCTGAGGGAATATAAATTGCAAGGTCTTCCAAGTAGGAGAAAGAGTCCATGAACTTGGCTGACAAGTTTATATCATTATCTTCATTATCTTAACTGAAATTTAGTATTTCTTTAATACTTTTTGGCTATCAGTGTGCGTGACAAAACTATTATTTATTATCTATGAATTCAGGTGATAAATCAGAAGTATTAGTAGTACCTGTCATTTGTCAACCTTGTAACTAACAGATATTTTCATGTATCGCTACAGTAGTTTTATTTTTTTAATATTTAATTAATTAATTAATTAATTAATTTATTTATTTATTTATTTATTTATGAGAAGCACAGAGAGAGAGAGAGAGAGAGCGAGCGAGAGGCAGGCTCCACGCAGGAAGGCCAACGCGGAACTCGATCCTGGGTCCCCAGGATCAGGCCCTGGGCTGAAGGCGGAGCTAAACTGCTGAGCCTCCCAGGCTGCCCCAGTAGTTTTAGATATCTCACCAAAACATATATGCTCATTGCTACTTCAAACTTAAGTAGTTTATGACTAGATCTTGTTATAACTAGATCAATTATAAAGATTAACTGAATTTAGTTAACTGAATTTTGGTGAATTTTTCCTCCCTTGTGAAAAAAAAAAATTCATAATTTTCAGGGTAAAAAAGAGTTATGGAAATTGAAATTTAGGGGTGCTTGGATGGCTCAGTTGGTTAAGAATCTGCCTTTGGTTTGGGTCATGATCTCAGGGTCCGGGGATCGAGTCCTGCTTGGGCTCCCTGCTCAGTGAGGTGTCTGCTTCTCCCTCTCCCTCTGCCCCTCTCCATCACTCCCTCTCTCTCTCTCTCTCTCTCTCTCTGTCTCAAATGAATAAATAAAATATTTTTTAATTGAAATTTAAAATGATTGGAACCCAGTAACTGGCTTTTAGAAATTATTAGTCATATCCTTGTTCATATTTCTGATTTCCACTTACTGCCACATGCATACAAAGTATTTTCTTTTACTATTTTAGTCCTTGTTGACCTAACTGGGAGAGAGGTGAGGCTATGAAAAACTAACAAAGGGTTATATATATTCAACAGAAATAGGATGCAACATTTTGAGGAAAATAGGAATGTGTTAAAGGGATCCACGTGTGAGATTAATGGGTAGATAAAATTTTCACCGGCACAAGAGTTAAGGGAGGGCATCTCAGATAAGGAATGTTTTGTGAGCAAAAGCAATGACTTTGGGAAGTTAAGGGGATTTTGGCCACAGTTGGGCCTCTGTGTTTGGCAGCACCTTGAAGATACTTTTGGAGAGGTAGTAACAATAGCTAGGAAGACTCGAATACAAAGACAGAAAAAATCATCCTTAATCTGGTAGCTATTGGAGAGTTGGTGAGTAGTTGAGCAGGATATTGTCAGAGCTATAATTTAGGAAGATTAATCTGGTGGCAGGATGTTGCCTTGGAGACCGAGAAGTCAGTAGACCAGTGAGAAGGCTATTACAATGACAAAGTAAGCTTCGTTATGAAGACCTGTATTATAATGTGTAACATAGGTGAGAATGAACAAAATATGAAGGATACCGAGAGCACAGAATCTAAGTGATTAGATAACAGAAGTCATAAAGAGAGATCAAATCTCTGTGACTGGTGCTATTAGCGGGCATTCTAAGGGAAAGGTGACAAATTCTAATTTGAACGTGATGGGTTTATAGCATGAGTGGTCTTTAGGCAAGACACCGGATGGAGAAGTCAAACCGTCAGGAACGCAGGTCTGAGTTTTTGAAAAGGAGCTGATGTCAAGAAAGAGAGATGCCAAAGTCCAGAGAAGTACATTTTGAATTAATAAATAGCCCCCACTCAAATAATCAGGACTTCAGCTTGATTAAACTGTCGGGAGACTTGGTTTCTTTCATGCTGTGATTTTTCAGTCCTATATTTGTGGCCTCTTCAGAGCTTGTATTTGGTTTAATATGGACCAGCATTACATTTCCAGTATGACCAGGGTTAGAGAGCATGTTTAGCGGAAAACCTGTTCTTGGGCAATTTTCCAGTCCAATTTGCAAACCAAGAAGTTCTGATTTGCTTTCTAAACTTTAGGTGCTCATCCTAGCAAACAAAGATAGATATACTGCCCGTTAATCTCCATACTCAACTCAGCTGTTCTTTCTACCTTAGAGCAAGATGATTTAGAGTAGTAATATGAAAGGAAATGAAGTAACATGATATAAAAAATGGTGCATAACTTGGAACCTTAACTAAGTTCGAAGTTGCTGCTGATTACTTTCCGATCTCATTCTTTATTTGCAAATGCCACTGCCTCATGGCCACTGAGTTCTTATTATATTATTGCATCATTAATCATTATAGGAATCCCAATACAGCTCTAGGATAAACACAAGCATGCTCTATCTTTCATTTGTGTCTTGCAATGTCTCTCCTTTCCTTCATTATCATATAGGAACTTGCATTTAAATAGCCACTTGTTTCTGAAATATTTTCCAGGTACTTTGTGATCACTGATGTGAGATTCTCTGAGGGAGAAAAGCAACAACTATTTGGAATTGCATTGGAAGGTGAATTTAGAGACAGGAATAGAAAATTTCAAATCCATCTGAATGAGGGAAGATTCAGTAGGTTAAATAGAATATGTTTGTGTTTAACAAGGCAGGGAAAGTACGCTATCCCAGTGGAAAATGAAATTTAATATTAAGTGAAGTCTTCTTCACTTACTCATGTACACACTTCTGGTGTAAAGAAATTAATGCTTTACTCATCTGAGCTAACAGGAACAAATAAGATACCATGGGCAATATTTAGTCAACAAATATGTGTTGAGAGTGTGCTATGTACTAAGGTACTGAGATATGTCAGCAAGCCAAATAAGGCAAAGATCATTTTTGTAAGGGGAAGATAGACACTTAACCACAGATAAAATGAATACATATGTTATATATTAGAAGGCAATAAGTACCCTAGCAGGGGGAAAATGTAGAACAAGGTAAAGGGGATTTATCATGAGGTTATGACAAAAAAATTATAAAAAATTATAATTTTAAGTGGAGAAGATCAGATTTGATAAAGACTGAAAAGAGAAGAGAAGATAGCTGTGTAGATGTGGGAGCTGGGGGTTGGATAGCATACCAGGAAGGGAATAGTCATGAAAAGTACCAGGATGAAGGCCGATGCATTTTGAATTACACCTTATATTAACAGTTGTGGGACGCCTGGGTGATTCAGTGGTTGAGCGTCTGCCTTTGGCTCAGATCGTGATCTGGGGTCCTGGGATCGAGTCCTAAATCAAGCTCCCCACAAGAAACCTGCTTTTCTCTCTGCCTATGTCTCTGCCCCTCTCATGAATAAATAAAATCTTAAAAAAAAAAAATCTTTACCTATTCACAGAGAATAGTGTCCATTGAGCTAAACCATTTAATAGAAGAATTCTCTGTATTTAAGCTCTTGTATTCTAGAGCAGTAGTTAGTAAACCACACTCATGGGCTAATTATGGTCCCATGCCTATTTTTGTAAATAAAGTTTTATTGGAACATAACACTCATTTGTTACAGTATTGTCTTGGCTACTTTCATGCTACAATGGTGGGACTGAGTATGGCCAGAGAACATTTGGCCTACAAAGCCTGAAACATTTCCCGCGTGAGTATTTACAGAAAAGTTTGCCAACTCCTATTCTACACTCTTTAAAACACCATAAAATTAATGAATCAGAACCCCTCTAAGACCCTTGAATATAAGGACTATGTCTTTTTGGTTTTGCTTTTTTATATATTTTGTTATTGGTGAAATATAACACATTTGGAAAAGTAATTAAAACAAATGCACAGTGGAACAAAGTATCAGAACACACAAAGACTAGGTCTTAAATAGGACACCATGGACTTTTGAACACTATTTGAATACTCTTTTCACCAATTCCTGTGTGATTTTGATAAAGTTACTTAACTTCCTTAATCCTGGTTTTCCTGTAATACCTACTTTAGAGGGTTAAAGAGATGCGTTGAATCATGTAGTAAAACTCTTGAATCTAAATATCCTATATAAGAGTATTTGTTTCCAATTACTGCTACAACAAATTACCATAAACCTAGTGATTTAAAACAACACTCTTGCAATTATATCGAGTCCCTTAGAATTATACAGTATAATTCACTCTCTCAAGGTTAGCTCATTAGCAGCTTTTATTCTACCTGCAGACTTAATTCCCTTTGCCATATGACCTTATGCATACACACAGGTTCTGGGGATGAGGACCTGGACATCTCTGGAGGGCCATTATTTTGCCCACAACATTAATATCACAAAGTGTCTTACCAAAGGCCATTCAGCGTATCACCTGTAGAGTTAAGACTAGGACCCAACTTCCTGACATTGGTTGAATATTGCATGTCCTTTCAACGTTTTTATGCTGTTTTCAGTTTTTCAGTAGAAGACATTTGCTTAATTTGATAGAAGGCACTGAAACTATACTGCATCAATAGAAAGAGTATTTTCTTTTACAAACAAAGATCCTAGTATTTATTTTAAGGCTTTCATCCATTAAGACCTCATTAACATCTGTAGAGATGGCAAAATCAAAAAAAAAAAAAAAAAAAAAGAAGGAAAAGAAATGTTTACTAATGCTGTAGGACTTCTAAGATTTGACTTAAATAGGCTTTCTTTATTAAATTCCAACCAGGGATTAGGTGAGATAGGTCAAGACATAGGATCAAGGTGGAAAAAAAATGGGACTGTATCTCTTCTAAACACTTATAAATGTTTATCTCTGAAACAATGGGGATAATGGCAGAGGCTGGCATTACCTTTCCATCCATGTCCATTTTTTTTCTTATATAGTGATATAAATCCTACCTAAGCACATGGCTATACACCCAGACACGCACATACCCTACAGTCTCCTCTGCCCTTAGGTGTAACCATGTGACTAGGTTCTATCCAAAGGCGTATGAGCAGAAGAGATGTGATTATTTTTTGGATCATGGCCTTAAAAGAAAGAGGTGCACTTCTCTCCCTTCTTTTTTCTTTTCATATGGCTCTACTGCAGGTTGGAGTAAGGGGTATCTTTAAACCATCATCAATGTACAACATGTTCATAAAGGCAAAGACCAACAGAGAGAAGAAGACTAGATGCTTGCTCTCTTTTACCCTCTGTAATAGCCCCGTAATAGGCTATGTAAGATAAAAATAGCTTTTGTACTGTATAAGCCACACTGATTTGGGGTCTTCTGTATAGAAAATTGATCAGAATCCCTTTGCAATGCATGACTAATCAAGTCTCTTGGTAACTATAACTGTTCCCTCAAATATGATTCTAAGTTTATGTCATTAACAGATCCTTGTTCATATCCAGAAAGTAGCAACATAGTTGAAATGGAAACCAGGAAATAAAGACCAAAAAAAAAAAAAAAAAAAAAAATGGTGCCTGGAAGCATTAGATTCTTTTGGTGATGATTAGCTTTGTAAAAGGAAAGGGACCTTTGCTATTGTTCATGTTTAAAAAGAAAAAGATGTTACAAAGGCTCTGTGAACATTTTATCATTTTTAAAGTTTCCTAATTAGCTCTCAAATGTGTATATAATTCTAAAAGCTACAAATGTGTTGACACTATAAATGAAACAGAAAGAAATTAAGAGGATTTATCCATAATTTCACACAGATTTGCCGTTTGGAGCCGACCCATTGCTCAAAACACAATCAAAGTGGAATGTGCTCAAATGGTTTTAGTTGTTGTGGAATTATGGAACTCCACAGGGAAGAAATGAGGAGAGTGTATCACAGTGTGTTAGAACAGGTAGTATAGTGCACCAGGTAAGATTACTGGACTAATTCTGGAGTCAGGAAGACCTGGGTTCCTGTCCCAGCTTTGTCATCACCCCACTCTGTCAATTTAGGGGAGTTGCTTCCATTCTGTGGCTGTTTCCTCATCTGTCAAACATGACCAAGCTATTCTTTTCTATGGTAGGTTTGACAAAGGGACATGGGACATACATTGGCACACAGCAAAGTGCCAAGCAAACCACAAACACACAATAAAAACTAGTTGCTAAAACTGTATTAATATTACCAATTGTAACAGTGTTTATTCACTTAAAGCCAAATTGGGCCATCTATCAGAATTCACTGAGGAACTTAGAAAGTTCAGATTCACTTCCAGAAGTTTTGATTCAGTAAGTCTGAACTAAGCCCCCTAAATTTACATTTTCCCAAATTCAAGATTTGAGTAGACACTGAGGTCATCTCGACTGCAACTAGCATTTGGTAGCCTCTTGTTTGAATACCCACTCAGACGGGCTCAGTCGGTAAAGCGTCTGACACTTGATTTTGACTCAGGTCATGATCTCAGGGTCATGGGATTCAAACCCTGTGCTGGGCTTCATGTTGAGTGTGGAGCCTGCTTACAATTCTCTCTTCTCTTCCCTCTGCTCCACCTCCACTGCTCATGCTCTATAAATAAATAAATACATAATAAATAAATAAATAAATAAATAAATAAATAAATAAATAAATAAAAACAACCCAGATGGAGCTGTGCATCTGCAATAATAATGGCATGCACTTACGGGCAACATTTAGCAATTATTTTCCCTTTCATAATCACCCTTGAAGTAAGTTAATATCATCCCCATTTTACAGATAAGAAAATTAGAATCTTACTTGCTTATTTTTATAGCTTATCAATCTTATATGTATATGTGTCATTATATATATATTTCATATATAATGTATATACATTATATATGTGTATATATATATATATACAATCTCTATATCTAGTATTTTTAAAGATATATATAACATATTAATAGATCTAAAAGAAGAAGTGGGCACACTTAGGAACTTTTTCTCTTTTCAATTCTCCTTTTCATGGACACAAATATTGAAAATTTAAGAGAGCTAATCTTGTGTTTACTGTTCACTAGGAATCCTATGTCAGTGTGAATTTCTTTCTAATATCCATGCTGAACATGAGGAAGTAAGGATGAAAGTGAGCATTGAGTGTGAGGCAGTGATATGGAGGGAAACTTGGATCAGGAAACTCCTGGAGTTTTTTTTTTTTTTTTTGTATTGGCTGTGCCACAGCAAGTCTTAGTGTATTCATACCATTTCTATTTTAAAGAGAAATTCAGATTCCAAAGAGGCATTTTGAAGACACAGAATGAGTGAGACTTTTCGGACTAATTTGAAACTGGATGGGTTAAGAAGAGCAACATTTTGTGAAGATTTCAGGACCAAAGAATGTATGCCCCAACTGGAAAACATATTTTAAAAGACTATCATATATTTAAAAATTATATATTCATAATGACTCTATCATCATGAACCCACAATTGAAAACTATACTTATTCTAAATGAAGCATCATAAATCACTGTGGTCTTTCATATGAAGCCCACTCAAGACTAACCACAGCCCTTACCAAGATGCCATTGACAAGGTCGTGGACCAGGAGAGCTGGTGGTACAACTCAGTCCAAATCTGGGGCTTAAGAACCAAAAGCTCCAATTGTCCCAGGGAAAGAAAACATGGAATGTCCCCATTGAAGAAAAACATTAGACACACACACACAATTGGATGTTCCAGCTCAAAAAGACAGAGAGACAGAGAATGTGTCCTTCCTCTACTTTTAGTTCTGCTTAGGGCCTTTAACAGATGGGGTAATGCCGGCCCACATTGGTGAGAATGGAGCTTCTTTACTGATTTAAATGCTAGTCTCTTCTAAAAGTGCCCTCACTGACATTCCCAGAAATAGAGTTAACCAGCTCTCTGGGCTTCCCTTAACCAAGTCAAGTTGACACATAAAATTAACTATTATGAAGACAAAATCCTCCAAGTTGAGTTGGCTTTTTGCCAACACACCTATAAATACTTTTGACCTACCTCCTAGTTCCACTAGCCCCACTCCCTATCCCACCTAATCCCGTGTTCTAATGTGCACTTATGTGTGTGAATTTGGCCTTAACTGGAAACTTCCTGGATCTGGATCTCTCTGAAATCTAGCTCTTGTGTTACTGCCCTTAAGAAATCTAGACTCTACATAACTCTATCACCAAGAGAACTTTTGGGGCTTGTTGCTTCTGTCCCATGGTTTTATTGATCTTTCTAGTCAATGGAGATAACTCTTTGAACCCCATCTTCGCCCATCTTCCTTCCCGACCTTATCATTATCAAATTAGATAGCACCATCTTTTTCCTCCTCTTTCTCCCTTCTTTATTAATATAAAAAGAGTTGAATGCAAAATCTAGGTGAATCTGACCAAAGGCAAGTTCAAATCCAGTTTTACATTCTAGATGAATCCTTTCTGTATGCCTGGAATGCAGGTATTTGATTGAAGGTCACTTTTAAACCTCTTATGTACAGCTAAAGCCATGAAAGGATTCACTATTACTGTAGGTATTAAGATACAAAGAAAATCCAGAGTTTTATGAATTTCCTGGGTCGTTTAACTTTGTCCCTTGCTTAACAATGAATTTAGCTAGCATATTAACTTGTATTAAATTACAAAGCTACTGGTTCTACCTTTATCTTTCTTCTGAAAATTAGATACTGTAACCTAGCCAACCCTAAGTTGACTCTTCCTTCATTGCAACAGGTTTACTGACACTGCGTGGGCCCACAGGTGAAATTAAATGAAAAGTAAAGAGGAGATAAAATTGTTGTGTTTTCTTCTTACCAGCTGTGTGTTGGATAAGTTTCTCAGTTGCATCATCTCTACAATGAATATATTGAAATTTTTTAATATCTTACTGATCTGAAAGCAAGATTCTGAGGGTAAAGATAAAAATCGGTAAGTTTCATTAGGAAAACTGATACTCGTGACAATACTGTGCAAAGATACACATGAGTAATGAACAAAACATTTTATCTCTAGAAATGCATTTTTAAAGTATCTCTCTCTCTACAATAAGGGATACATCATTAAAACTGAGATACAGGAAATACAACTAAAATAACAACAATAAAGAGGGACCGGATGATACTGCAAGTGCATCTACATAATTAGGAATTTTACTCTTACAGTCAGACTTGGAATTCATGATTGGCCCTGTAATTGATGCCAGCTGCACTGTCTTCACAGACCATACCCTCCACTACATTTTAAGAAATCCTACTTGTATCTGTATTGAGACCTATTTGGGATAATATGAGCCAATCACCTTGGCCATTTTTAATTAGACGTTGAATGGACATGAGATATAAACTGAATCAGATTCCCTTCCTATTACAAAGAGATTATTTACTCTCTGGGTGACTGAATGTATATTAAACTGAAAGCTCACTGGGAATGTGCTTTCTCACATAGAGACAAAAATGCAGTGAGGAACAGTTTCTAGAGCAGGAGAGAAGAAGGAAACAAACATGCATCAACAGAAAAAGCAGAGATTGAAAAAAGATACCCTTGAAAATATCTATACTACTATTTCTAGTATATTCCAGAGACCCAGCTATATGCTTCGTGTAGATTATCAGGAGCCCCCGTCCCTCCCTCATGAATGTTAAAGTACAGAAAATAAAAGATTATGTAAAATTATGAAAGTTTTCAAATTTATCCCTTTTTAATATCCTCATTGAGATAATTCCTTTCATTTTTTTTCCCTCTTTTTCTTCACTTTTTAAAGTTGATTCCAAGCTTCCCCCCTAAGTTCCCTGGCTTTTTACTATTGATTCTGAGTGATGAGTAGATAGACCTGAAGTATTAGAAAGAAAAGAACTTTACTTTACATTGGAAGGGGCATTAAAAATAGGCAAGACTATAGAATTTTGAAAAGGGGAGGAGGGGGGGATGCCTGGGTGGCTCAGTAGTTGAGCATCAGCCCTTGGCTCAGGTCATGATCTCAGGGTCCTAGGATGGAGTCCTCCATCGAGCTCCCCACAGGGAACCTGCTTCTCCCTCTGCCTGTGTCTCTGCCTCTGTCTCTGTGTCTCTCATGGATAAATAAATAAAATCTTAAAAAAATAAAAAAAAAAGAAAAGAAAAGAAAGGAGAGGAAGGGAGAAATGGAGATGATCTACTTGGGGGGGCCGCTTGGGGCACTTTGGAGTAGGGGTGGACTCAGTGGGATTTGAAAAGACAGGAAGCTTGTCTCAGTACATGAGGGCTGTTGGGAATTAGAGAAGTGGAGAATTTTATGAAATACTGTGAATTACAAATCCATCTCTTTGAATTTGTTTGAGACTTCAGTAAAGATATTAGTTAGTTTTCTTTTATTAATAATTAAATTTGATTAACAGATCATATTTCTTTGAATGTGCCTGGATGGGCCTATATGATATTCTATATCTTATTCAGTTAATATTTATTTTTTTAAAAAAAGTTTTGTTTTGGAATGAGTTCAAGTCCTGTTTTATTAATTTTGACCAGAAGAACCCTAATTAATACAGGGTCTATAAATTCCTCAGTTTTATATGTGGCTGGAAAAACAGTACATTCTGCAGATGAAAGATATAAAGAATATTATATATACTTATTGACAATATATTATCATGGTAATGGCCAAAAAAAGGGTAGAGATATTTCCAGGCTCCTTATCTTACAGAATAAAGCTGGATAAGACTATGGAAAGTGTTTAGCTGAATCCCAGAGAGCTAAAGATATTTACTCCCAAAATCATTTCACAGATGAGATTAGAAACCAAGCAGATTGGTACCCAATCTTGATCTTTTTCCAATCTTCCATACTGTATCATCTTTCCCCAGCCTGAAAAGTTAAATTTGTGATTATTTTGGATATGTGCTAAGCCATTTATTTGGGAATGTTGGAGAGATAAACTTAATCTGTTGAGAAATATGCCAGATACTTGGGAAGAAATGTATTCAAACCATTACAGGCTAGAGAAATTTTCACTTGGTACCTGGATGCAGGATGTGACATTGTTTTCAGAAAAGATCACTAACAAGGGTTGCTTTATGCCTTTCAAGAGCCACAGGCTGATACAGATTAGCATCTGCTGATTGGAGTTCTAAAATTTTCCAAGAAAAACTGGATATTCTCCAAAACATAGACACTAAACTTTTCTACACAACTGGCTAACTACGTTCCCAGTAATTATTCTTCAAGATAAGAGCTTGAAGGTGGATGATAGACTTCCTCTTCAGAAGAACAGCAATTTTTTTTTTCCCCAAAATCTCTTTGGGCAGGTTGAAATCTTGGATCCTAAACAATAACGTCCTCTAAGCCTAAATGAGTGAGGTATAAAGAGTCTCATGTCTTTGGCTACTATTCTAGATTTTTCAACAATCCCAATTACAAATATTGGCTCAGCAGGCTCCTTCTGGATTTTTGGGCTTGGCAATCACGATCAAGGCACCCATGACCCATCCAATCCCAAAATAAATCCCTGACTGTGAAGGATAGTATAAGTAAATGTCAGTTTTACAAATGTTGTCTTCTTTTTCTCCTTTCTCCCCAAACTCGAGAGAATTTTCCCTCAAAGATCCTCTCTGGAAATGTTGGGTATAAAAAGCATAGGCCTTTTCTCACTTTAGAAAAGTTTATAATGAATACAAAATGTGAGTTTTGAATTCTGCTTAGATTTATTACCCTTGGCAACCATTATAAAAGTACTCAGCTCCTAAACAAATTATATGTAGTTACAATATTGGCTGAGTCAAATATCCTTGTGTGACAAATATGGAATCTCTGGTAAATACATTAAGCATGATGACTCAGTCTTAAACTGAAATATTTAGCATCTGTGCATAAAAATACTACATTGCATCCTGGGTGGGCTGTAAGGGAAGCTTCTTCAAGACTAAGTGATCTAGGTGGGGAGTGTCAACCCACATCAAGATTTAAATATGCTACTCGAGAATATAATCTGGTGTTTATGAACAGGGAAGAAATCCGTATGGAACCGGATTGATCTCTGAAGGCTTCGTGGAGGTGGTCAGCTAGATTGGTCTATGACAAGCTCCACAATTGTGAGGGCTTTTGCAGGATGACTGGCTTCATCAGATACCCTCCAAGGCATTTCTCCAGAGCAGCACAGAAACTTTGGGATTTTCCTGCCTTAGTTTAATCAAGGTATGAGTAGATTATATCCTCTTAGTTTACACTCTTCTCTTTTTTCTTTTTTATAATATGAGTAAAGAGTTGGCAGGCATAAAATGTAGGGAGACACTTACAATGCTGTTTTTAATCTTTCTCCTTCAATCTGCTTATAAATAGCATGGTAAACTGTGAACCTCTTTCCTTGAGAAATGCTGATACCCTAAGGGCTTAGTCAGTTTCAAGGCTTTTGCAGAAAGCTGCATTGCTTGGGTTTCTTTGAAATGAATACAGTTATTAAAATAGCAATGATTGTAGCTACTTGGTGGATTGGCACTAAAAATTGATGCAGCCCGTGAGCTTCTTTTTCTAAAATTCACATGCACATAAATGTGTTGTGTAAAGATGCCTGTCAATAGCGTGTGGTTTAAGCTGTTGAAAACTGACCAGTTTCTCTCTCCTTAGGTAGCTTTACCTTGGTTTGATGTTGTTCTAGAAATTGCCTTTAATTAAAAAATAAATACCATAATGATGACCAGCTTTTGTAGTGATGTTTATGAAAGTAATGAAAGTCTGTAAGTGGGCTATTCCTTCTGAAATTTGAGAAGAAAAGACAATTCTTACAATAACATGGTACTTGGCGATGATTCCAATACTGTGTCTCTCCTGGGGAGGATTCTTGAAGTCTCCTAAGTAGATTGCTATCTTACACTGGATGTAAGATATGGCTTTCCCATAGAAAGCCAAGGAATGGCATCTTAAAAACAGCCTTATTATTTTCAACACTTCCTACACACCAGGACAAAAATGCCATTGGGATAGGGTTCCAAACACCGTTCTCATCCCTCTCCTTTTTGTCTGTAGCTACAAGTGGGAGAGTGTGGGCAGGAGGCATGTGAATGTGTTCACATACAGCTCATTGAGTGCCTAAGCAATTCTGAAGCCCCCATAGAAGTATCTTCATATTTAGGAGTTTACACATCCTCAGCTAACCGCCTCTACGATCCTTTTGCTCTTTTTTTCTACCTCTGGCTATATCTCCATCTGCTCTCTAGCTCTAGCTTATTTTTTTTTATTGTTGTTCTCACTTTCCTCTGTGTCTCAGTCTCTATTTTCCCTTCTAGTCAATGTTTCTGCCTATGAGTTCCCAAATGTGTGGGTTTTTTTTTTTTCTCCTTAAACTTTTACTAAGCTGTTGGTTATGTGCCATGAGTGCTTATTTTTCTTGGTAATAAAGCATTAGTATTCTACTTAAGAAGAATTCAGAGTATGCTTTCTTCCCAAAGGTTTTTCTCAGTATCAGCAATAGTCCTAAGCTGTCATCATATTCCTTGACAACCGAGGTTTTTTTTTTTCTTATCAAGATAGTAATTTTATTCAGATTTTATGGCACACTTATTATTTGTCATAACTTATATATGATAATGCAAGGACTCTCTTTCTTTCAGATATATGCTAAGTTTCTAATTTATTGGGGTATACCCAGTGCACACTCATTAATACCACCACCATGTCAAAAGTGGTCATTTAATTTTGTGAAATGTGAAAATAAATTAAGAGATATAGACTCTAAATCCAGAAGAGTTTATCTTTATGTGACATGTGCTAACTATCCATTGTATCTGTCCATATATTCGACTATAATAATGTCCCTCTTTCAGTGGCATTATACTTTCAAAACAAAAGTTCTAATTTTTTTACTTGCCTCTTCAAGGCTTTACCTAGACCAGGGCTTCTCAAACTTCGATTAGTATACAAATCACCTGGAGATTTTGTTAAACCACATCTGCCTCGTTCCAGCCCTTATGTGTTCCGATTTTATGTGTCTCTGTAGGACTCATGGAGTTACATTTAAAACAGATCCCAGTAATGACAATGCTGTTGGTCTGAAGGCCACACTCTGAGCAGAACTGACATATTTCATTAAATAGCATGCATAACTATTTTGTTTTTTTAGCTAAGGACTAGCTTTATGTGCCAGGTATAGCGCTATGTATGTCAGTAGTGAATAAAACAACTGCAGCGTCTGATCTTAAAAAAATCCCAGGGAAGCAGCATATAAACATTGTTGAAGGAGGAATGTGGTGATGAGCTTGATATATAATGAATGAAATATGACTTCAGAATGTTCTGGGCCATTAGCAGAGTTAAAAATTATTTACAATTATTTAGTGTTAGAGTATTCAGAATTTGACTGTACACTTACCTTAATGGTGAGTTTTATACTTTTATGTTCCCATGTTAGTAGCTAGTGTCTTTAATTTTAATTTGAGGAACGCCCTTTAGCTTTTGTTGTAAGGCAGCTCTCGTGGTGATAAACTTCCTATGCTTATGCTTGTCTAGGAAAGTCTTTTTCTCTTCATTCTTTAAGGACAGCTTTGCCAGGTAGAGTGTTCCTTTTTCTTTCTTTAAACACATTGGATATATTATCCTACTCTCTCCAAGCCTGCAAAATTTCTCCTAAGAAATCCAGTGGTAGCCTTATTGAGATTCCCCAATGTGTGATAAGTACCGTTAGAGAAGTTTTCATTTCATCACAAATGTAAAAGGATTAAATTTGCCAATCAAAAGACATAGAATGGCTAAATGGATGAAAAAAACAAGATCCAACAATATTCTATCTAGAAAAGATTCATTATAGCTTTAAGGACACAGATAGGCTGGAAGTCAATGAGTGGAAAAAAAATATTCCATGAAGATAGAAACTAAAAGGGAACAGGGATGGCCACACTTATATCAGACAAAATAGATTTTAAATAAAAACTGTCATAAAGAGACAAAGACATCATGTAATGAAAAATAAGGCATCATGAAAAGTATACAAGGTCTGTTCTTCCTCCACTTCCTCCCACAGCCCCTGATGTGGGGTCAGTGGACCAGACAGGCAGGGCATTTGAGCAGACAGGTGCTCCCTGCACCCAGGCCAGGCCATGGTGTAGACCTGGTACATGGACAAATCCACGTATGACCTCAGGCAGTCCCATCACACCAGGCCAGCCGCCAGGTCAGCCTGGAGCAGATGCACCAGCTGGGGCTTCTTTCTAGAAGTTGGTTGCTGACAAACATGGGAATGATCCAGAATTAGAAAAATCTGGAGAGCAGCTACTCCTAGATGGACATAATAGCCATATAAAAAGAGAAACAACTAAATCACAAAGGAAAGATTAAGATGTTCTGGGTAAGGGGATTTCTACATCTTGGGTGGCAATGGCTACTTTGATGGGAGAGATAAAAAGGACAAGTGGATCCACATTTCCATGTTAAAAGGAGACATGATAACTCTTCCTGCAGAAATTTATCACTGCTTCATGCTGGAGGAAAAGAATTATGTGAAGTCCATTGGCTGTTTGCAGGAGAACCATTGTGGACAGTGTACAACCGGACAGCTGACCATTTCGAGGCTGGGGAGGGTGACCAATGTGTAAGTTTTGGCATAGAAAGTACAGTGGCACTCCCGGTGCCTACCTCACCATTCATTCACCCTTGTGAATGTCCTGAACATGGTCACAGCAGAGAACCCATCCTTTCTCTGTGCTTTTATATTGTAGACTTGGGAATAGGTGAGTTTCCTTTGCAAGATTTGTTCAGAGTACATTTTGATGAAAGGAGCTTTATTATAAAAGTGATTTTTATATAGAAGCAACTGTGGGAATGATGTGGACCAATCATATTCATTTTACCCAATTCGAGATCAGCAGTCAGCAGCCCTGTGTTGGCACATGCATTGGATTTTAACCAGAATAAGAATCCTCTCTCCAAATATAAGTGCTGAGCAGCTCCATTCAGACCTGGTTCTTTGACTATAAGCAGATGTCAGTTGATGTCTGCCTGCCTTGTGAAAAGATATCATAGTAGATGACAGGACTGGGCAGAGAGAAAATACTTTTCTCCCAAAACTGTGTGGAGAGTGCTATTGGGAGTGAGTTCTCATATTAGTGGGATGATACTCAGAGTTACCTACATCACTTTCTTGTTCAAAATAAAGTAGTTGCCCTAATTTTATATAAAAAGTATATAACAACCTCAAAAATATACACAACATCAGGATACTTAAATACACAAAGTAAATATTTACAGAGCAGAAGAGAGAGAAGTAGATAGCTATACAACAATAGTAGAGACTTTAATACCTCACTTTCAACAATTGATAGATATTCCAGACAGAAATTCAGTAAGAAAACTGGACTTCAATAAAACCATAAACCTAATAGACCTTACGGATGTAAACAGAATATCCCATCCTGCAGCAGCAAAGCATATATTCCATGCAAGCACATGTGGAACATTTTCTAGCATAGATCATATGTTAGGCCACAAAAATGTCTTAACAAATTGGGGTTGAAATCATATCAAGTATTCCTTCTCCTCACAATTGTATGAAACTAGAAATCCATAATAGGAAGAAAATCAGAAAATTCACAAACATGTGGAAATATTAAACAGCATGAATGTGAACACCCAAAAGGTTGAAGAATAAATCAAAAGAGAAATAGAAAACTCAAGAAAAATAATAATGGGGAAATACAACATATCAAAACTTTCAGGATACAGAAAAAGCAACTCTACTAGTGATAAAAGCCCAAGTTAAGAAAAAAAATCTCAAATAACTGAATTTTATACCCCAAGGAACTAGAAAAAGAAGAAACTGAGCCCCTAATTGGCAAAAGGAAAACAATAATAAAGTTTAGCATAGAAATCAATAAAATGGAGATGAAGAAAACAAATAGAATTGACAAAACTTAGTTGATTTTTTAAAAAGAAAATTAACAAGTCTTTAGCTATACTAAGAAAAAAAAGATTCAATAAAATTATAAATGAAAGAAGAGACATTATAATTTTACTCAATGGTGAATAGCTGAAGGCTTTTCCTTTAAGATCAGGAACAAGATAAGGATGTCCACTCTCCCCATTTCTACTCATTATGCCACTGGAAATCCTAGTCAATTAGGTAAGGAGAAAGAAATAGAAGGCATCTGAATCAGAAAGGAAGCAGTAAAGTTGTCTGTCTACAGATGACATGATTTTATATAGAAAACCCTATAGACTCCACCAAAAACAAAACAACAACAAAAAGCTGTTAGAAATAATAAACCAATTCAGTGAAGTAGTAGGTTACAAAACCAACATACAAAAATTAGTTGCATTTCTATACAGTAATAATGAACTATCCAAAGGTGAAACTAACAGAACAATCCCATTAATACTAACATGAAAAAGAGTGAAATACATAGAATTAAATTTAAGCAAGTAGGTGAAAGATTGTACACTGAAAACTGGAAAATGATGATGAAAGATTGAAGAAGACACAAATGAATGGAAAGATATTCTATGTTCATGGATCAGAATAATTAATATTGTTGAAATGTCCACAATACCCAAAGTGAAGTATAGAGTCAATGTGATCCCTATCAAAATGCCAGTGGCATTTTTTCATGGAAATAGGAAAAAATCATAAGATTCATGTGAAACCCCAAAAGATCCAGAATAGTCAAAGCAATCTTGAACAGAAGAGCGAAGCTGACGCCATCACACTGCCTGATTTTAAGATATACTGTGAAGTTACAGTGCGTTCCTAGCATGAACGCAGACATACAGACCAAAGCAACTATCAGAGAGCCCAGAAGTAAGACCATGCAAGTATTTATCTGATCTTTGACATAATATATGTATAAAATACATAAATATTTAGATGCAGAGAGTAGAATGGTGGTCACCAGGGGCTGGAGTGAAGGGGATACAGGGAGGTGTTGTTCAAAGGGTGCAAAGTTTCAGATGTTCAAGATAAATAAGAGAAATAATATACAGCACAGGAACGACAGTTAATACTGTATTGTATATTTAAAATTCTCTAAAAAGTAGACTTGAAGTGTTCTCACCACAAAAGAAAGGTAAATATGTGAGGAGATGGGTATTATGAGCTTGATTGCGGTGATCATTTCACAAGGTACATGTATATCCAAACACGTTGAATATCATAAATATACGTAACCTCTATTTGTCAGTCATACCTCAGTAAAGCAGGGGGGAAATACGAAAGCTGTGACACTAGCCCTTTCCTGACGATCTTGAGTAGAGTAGCGGGTCTTCCATGACTACCACTGAATCATAATAAGGGAATAAGGCTTTAGAGCTGCCAAACGCTGAATAAGGTGTATAATATTTTAATGAACGAGCAGTTATTTTAAGACTATAAATGTTTGATCACTATAGTATGCCGGTGATAATTCATATCAGCTCTATTGTCCAACCTTGGGGTGATATTTACTTAAATAACACAACTCTTGGAGGTTTATAGCAATATATTCATTGCTGTTTCTAGGTAAATTAACAGAACCTAAGAAAGTTTAAGTGAATGCCCCAAGGTCACAAAGGTAATAATTGAGAGATTTTTAAAACTAGAAATCCTAACTCCCCAACCAACCATTTGACACTTCATAGAATGTCATGCGGGTAAAGTCAACCTTATACTCTGCACCTCTATAAAGTGACATTTTAGATACACTCAACAACTGAATAGGTTATTTTTATTGCTGTTTTAATGCTTAGTCAACAAGATGAAATTACAATGACTCCTCTCTATTCTGGATGTGTTGTATTTATTATTTTATGTATGCTTCTGTTAAGCATATACAAAAAAAGCTGGATTTGCTTTCAGTTAATTCGTATAAATTGGGTTAATCTTTTTGAGCAGGGATTATGTGGCTCTTGGATGACATACGATAGAAGACAATTAATGTTATGAAGCATAATGGCATTTTGTCATTCATGTTTTTCCTTTATTTTTCCCTTATCTTTCCCATCTCTTTGTCCAAATTTCTCCCCTTCCTCATTTTTACTGTTCTCTTGGGTGTTAAAGGGATGTGGTCGTGTATTATGACATGTATTTTTCTGTTGTTTGATGCTGAAATTAATGCGTTTTGATATTGAATTCCCAATGAGGCATTTTACAGATCACCCTATTACTTTTTATTCCCCTCATGAGAATTAAGTGAAAGGACTAGCCTCGTCCACATTATTAACTACTGGGAGGAATCACTGACAGCTTCTTATAGTAGAAAAACCAGCTTCTTAAGAGTTAGAGTATGGCTTGTCTCAGGACATATGTAATCTACCGTGCCTGTGTCCTACAACCTAGTAATGTGACTCTGGCACTATCTATATATCCTTCACCCTGAAAGAATGGTGATTGGTTTGGCCAGGATTCTTCAGTTTAGGTAATGACCCTTTTATAGCTCGATTCTTGAGTAGCTCAGGTAATGGCCCCTTTCATAGGTCCAGAGCCTACTATCAAAACTTAGTGTCCCAGTGACCTTGAGTTTGGGACATGTTATTGATAGAGCTTTGATTTGCTTCAAATGACCACTTCTTCTTCACACGACTCTGGATATATACCCTGCCTTTAGTCTCAGGGAGGGAAATCTTCATTTATTTAAAATAATGATGGTGTTCCTAATTCTCTTGGCATCAATGGTTCAGGGGGTAGGTGTATGTAACTCAGCTCTGTCCAGTGGGGATGAGGAAAGACTGCTGAGGAATTCTGGAGAAGTTGTGGATCTGGATGTGAAGTCTGTATCTGTCACAGCCAGGTAACCAGCATGAAGGCCAAGCTGACACTGAGGAAAATAGAGATATTTTTTAAAAGACAGCCTTTGGTAGCCTCACTGATGTATTCAACCAGTGGAGAAATATATGCAACTAATGCTCTTCATTATGTGATATAATGTATTTCTGTGTTGTTGAGACCAAGCAGATTCTGGTTTTGCTATTGCACGCTGCTGAATGCAGCTCACTCACCTAATGCATGCTAGAAATCTGACAATACTAGGCTATGCCGCAGTAAGAAATAAGCCCCCATATCTCAATCACTGCATACAATAAAGCTCACTTCTTGCTTTGACTCATCACATGTGGACCAGAGAGCTTTTCTCTACCTTGTTGTTATGTCACCTGGGACACACGGCCTTCAAGGTTGCTTTGTAAGAGGACGAGTGAGTTGGAGGTTCACTAGGATGCTTTTAAGGACTAAGCCTGAAGGAGGCTTGCTTTGCTTCCACTGACATGCCACTGGACAGAATTCAATATAACTATAGAGGAGGCTGGATGATATGGTGCTCGGAGTTCCCACAAAGAGGATTGATATTATGGTAGCGTACAGTATTGTGCCTACCATGGGAAATAGATTGTTAAATGGCTCAAAGTATATCAGAACATGAAACAATGTTTTAAGGTTTCCCAGAGAAAACCAGTAAGGGCTGTGTGTGAGTGTGTGTGTGTGTGTGTGTGTAAAAGTCTATATTTATCTACCTATGTATGTATGTATCTACCTATGTATCTATCTCTCTCTCTATTATCTATCTATCTATCTATCTATCTATCTATCTATCTATCTATCATCTACCTATATATCTATTGATCTATCTACCTACCTACATACCTATCATGTATCTAGAGAGATCTAGAGAAAGAGAGAGCCAGGGAGAAACAGAGAAGATGAAAGAGAGAGGTTGAGAAAGATTTAAGGAACTGGCTCCTGATATTGTGGAGGCTGGCAAGTCTGAACTCCAGAGGCCCAGGAAAGAGCCAATGTTGCAGACCGAGTCTGAGGATAGTCTGGATGCCAAATTGCCCCTCTCTTCCTTGAGGGACCTCAGTCTTTTTCTCTTAAGGCTTTCAACTGATTAGATGAGGTCCAATCACGTTATGGAGGGTAATCTGACTTACTCAGTTTACTTATTTAGATGCTAACCTCATCACAAAATACCTTCACAAAATACCTTCAAATGCCCCCTGGTGTTTGACATCTGGTATAAAATGATGTTTGACTAAACATTTGGGTACCATGGCCTATCTAGCCAAGTTAATACATAAAATTTACCAGTGATAACACTTAAAATTAGCTATGCACACCTAGAAACCACAGATTCACTTATTTTTATGAATCTACCACTATCATTTCCAGTGATAACCATCTGACTCTGCTTGTGAAGTAGTGATGTAATGTGTCCTGATACCCTCCAAAACTGGTGTTACTGATCCAATTATTCAGTTTCACAGGATTGGAAATCTAATGGCTAGATTCTTCAACACTAATCTCTGTTGTAGAAATAGTTATTTTAAATTAGGATTTCTTTTTTCAAGATTTATTTATTTGAGAGAGAGAGGATGAGGGAGGGGCAAAGGGAGGGGAGAAAGAGAATCTTAAGCAGACTCCCTGCTGCATACAGAGCCCATGTGGGGCTTGATCACACAACCCTGGGATCATGTCTTGAGCCCAAATCGAGAGCTGGAGGCTTAACCCACTGAGTCACCCAGGGGCCCCTAAATTAGGGGGTTTTAATGATCAGTCTGGTGCAGACATGGAATAACAACACAAAGAGAGAAATAAAAGTGAGATAGATGATACCTTCAGGTCCTAGGAGAGGGCAGCACAGTGTACTCCTCAGAGGGACATGCAGAGGGAGCTTCAAGGGAGCAGGCTTATCCAAGCTGGTGTAGGGGAAAGAGAGAACAGAGCCTGCGGGCAAGTGCCTTCCCTGGGAGTCAGAATGAAGAACTTAAGCAGAAGGCATGAAGTGATTTTCCTGGTGCATTTAAATGTCACTAGATCACAGTCAGAGGAGGGCAGGAAGAGGGACTTGTGGCAAGAACCAGCCTTACCACACTGCTGCACCTGATAACCCAGGCAGGGTACTCACAGCCTTCTTGTGGATGTCAAGGCTTCAGGAAAACATGACCGTTAAAAAATCCACAATACATAATCATATATTAAAACTCACCAGAGAAAGCTTTATAACTCAATACCGCGGTTGGGACTTTAAGGATTATCAAAGCAGAAACAAGCCATCAAACATTTATTTGACTAGTCCACTTATTCAATGTGAAACAGGGACACCTTTTTTTGTATATAAGACTAGCTCAGCTCTGTGATTGGTTGACTATGAACCAGGCGGAGGAGTTAGATAATCTTAAAAAGTTATAGTTGGTAAATCACCCTGATTCAAACATCTGGAGCTTCTTATATATGGTGTTATAGCATCTCTTGCCCCTGGCACCACTGTCAGACCTAATTCATCATTACTTCCTCTTTTCCATGATTTCCAGTGATCAAATGCCAGTAGCTTTTCTTGGATCCTATCCTTATGTCAACTTTCCTAATTTCAAAACATTTTCACAGCACAATATGGTTTCCAAGTTTGTGCCCTTAAATTCTTTTCCTTGTGTGGGTATCATAGAAATATGCATATGCTGGAATTTTATGTAAAGGCAGCACATGATTAGGGAGAAATTACTGTACATATTTATAGGAAAAATTCAAAATAGATCATTTGAATATATAAAAAATTTTTTAAAATTTGCACACTTATTACACATAAGTCTTTTCTATGCATAGGTTTGGGGGGTTTTGATTAATTATACTAAAAAATGACATATCTGCTATTTATTCTTAATAGTAAGTCATAAGAAAGTCCATATTTTATAATTTTTTTATATAAAAATTGAATGCTTAAGAAAAAAGAAAAGATACAAATTGAGAGTTTTGGAGATATGGTCAAACAAGATTGAGTTTATCATTAAATATACTCTAATAATTATAACAGGGAAGTATTATATGTTTCCTGTATTATTGTATGATATTCCATATTTAATTGACTGGGAATGGTAGTCTTTACTTTTTCCCCCTGTTTTCTATGTTACTCTATAAACTTTACAGCTATTTTTAAAACTGTATGATATTCTAGAGTGGATGTGATCAATTAGATTAATCAGTTTTATGTTATTGATCACTTGATTTTTGTCTTTTATTAAATAACAATTGTGAGATGACATTTTCACATAAAATATTTTGTGTTTTTATATCATTTCTTTGATTATGTTCACAGAAAATATATCAATTGATAAATGGCTACAATAAAAAAAATTAAACCTATTTTGGTTTAATTAGTCTCACGTAATAATTATTTTAAAATATTTTCTTTCACCAGAAATAAATGTCAGTGTTGGTGGTAAATCTTCTTTTAGAAAAAGGTCCCAATTCTCCACAATCCCCTTGCAAGGTGACCCTGAAGCTCCTCCCATTAAGAAGTAGGTAGGCCCTACTTTCCCATTCACTGAAAGAGTTTATCATGTGACTTACTAAGGCCAATAGAATGTAGAAAAAATGATGTATTTGTTCTGAAATTAGATTTCACGCAGCTTGTCTCTGTCCTCCCTTAAAATCCTGTCGCCACCACAATAATAAGCTTGAGCTTGCCTGATGGTCAATGAGAGGCCAGGTAGACTCAGTTTACCCCTGAGTTCATTGAAGACCAGCCTAGAGCTAATCAATCAAACTTACATGTAAGGGAGCCCAGCCCAGCTCAGTAGAACTGCTTCCTTGACTTGCAGTTGTGTGAAAGAGCCAAGTTATTTTCAGAACTGCCCAGATAACCCACAAATGGCAAGCAAAAGTAAACATTTCTTGTTACACCCCACTGAAGCTTTGTGAGTGTTTTCCTCGGTAGCATTATTATGGCAATAGATAGTGTCCAATTTATTACATTCTCACCAGCAAAGGATATTTTATTTATTAATTTTTTTAGACAAAAAATGTCATCTATCTTCCAAAATTCTGACTCAAGTCCTCAGGCATAAGTACAAGTTTGGAGCAACTGAACAAAGTCATACACTATGGAGGCTACTGCATGTGTGTTTAAAATTTTTATTGTGTAAAACCTATGGTAGGTTTTACCACCTGAAAAATAAATACAGTACCTACAAGTAAGGAACCTTTATCCTTAATCTGAAGGATATAGCTCATCATTAATTTGTTGTTTATACAACAAATATAAGATTTTATAATATAAGGTCATTAGAGAAAAGAGAGTGATGCAAATATAATAAACACACACATTAGCTAACTTTTGGTGAAATTTCAATTTAATTTGGCTTGGATGGTGATTCTGGATTTAGGTAATATTCTGATACTTTCATTTTTAAAAATGTTCATGGTAGACTAGCAAATAGGTTTTAAGTGTTAAAAAATGCAGTCATGTATTAAAACAAGGATGTAAAGCAGAAAAAATATATGCTTTTTTTCCTCCTGAATTTTTGCATTATGAGAATGCAGACTACTTCAGCACCAAATGTGAAACAAGATGTGTCAGTGTCTATGCTCAGGAAAGTAACTAAAATAATGCCTTGCATTTATTAATAGAATGCCAGCTGTGTTTAAAACAGAGAGGTAGAGGTAGTAGAGCACAAGCTCATTTTTGTCAGGATATATATTTTAAATATATCTGCCATTTTAGTACTGGGGAATTAAAATTGTCAGGTTCGTGCTAAATGTGGGTTAGCCTATATATTGGCAAACTAGTGAACAAAGAAGAAAAAATAGTCACGGAAAGTGATACCCTTTCTGTTAATGAAGAGCAGTAAGACAGGAGGATTACAAAACTGGGACATGTCTAGTAAGGTAATATCCAGAGAAGGGCTTCCAAAATAATAACTGTTAAGAAAATTTGAAGTCTGTAAATAAGCGAGAAAGTACAACTGAGAATAAGGAGGATAAAAAATGAGAGTTAAGCTCATGTGCCAAACACATTACTTGAGTTCTCTACTTTCAGCATCACTTCCTCTATTTGTCCCATGGACCTCTACCATGTCCTGTGGTTTCAAAGCCCTCCTCACATGACTCTATGATAGATCATCTTTCCAGAGTGTCCCCCAAACACAGGCTTACATGCCCGTCTCCTTCACAAAATGGCAAAATCTCTGGGTCAGCGCTCTTCTATGAACCGATTCTGCATCCTTAATTCCTTACCTGGTACTTGATTCATTGGGAGGTGCTCAATAATTTTCTTTTTCGATTGGATGAATAACATCTAGGTAGACAAACAGAAGTGATGACCCTAAGCCCTAGGGTGCCACGACACAGCAAAAAGAAAGCAAGCCATGATAATGTTTGAGGCTCCTGTGCTGACTAAAGTTTCAGACGAGATGGGTTAGGGATCCAGGCACAGCAGAAGGAACAAATGAGTCAGCAGAGCCCAGGAAATACTGAAGCACAACTTGACAT
Organism: Canis lupus familiaris; assembly: GCF_011100685.1. Classification (NCBI taxonomy): domain Eukaryota; kingdom Metazoa; phylum Chordata; class Mammalia; order Carnivora; family Canidae; genus Canis; species Canis lupus. The sequence continues at coordinate 29,282,458 of NC_049239.1, forward strand.
AATAAATAATCCCTACTTTGGAGTACGTGGACTCAAGAGCGTCACCCACCTAGAAGTTAGAGAGGAGATGGGACAAATGATTGTACACGACTGAAAGGAGTGAGTGAACACAACACATCCGAGTAATTTAATACCTTGTTATATTGATTTCTCTCTATCCAATTAAGTTTTATAAAGAAGATTAATTTTATGGTAAAGGCATTTTAGTAGATTGTTGCCACTGTAGTCTCTTGATTATGTAAAGTCGCATGCCATGCTAATTGAGCTTCTTCTTTTTTTTTTTAAGGTCAGCTTAGCTTCTTAAACTTAGTACAATGCCATATTGCTCACCAGGCTTATCTTTATTCCTTTTAGAATGACAATGGGTCATTAGAAATACAACTTCCCATCTAGTTCCAGAAGTCTCCTTCTGTCTTTGGCAAAACAACCTACACAAGTTGTACACAGATCTCCAGTCCTCTGAGGGATGTTGACCTCTGTTCCCTGAACAACTTGGAATAAATGTTTGGTTCTCAGGCCTAGCCTTCCTGTTTATTGAGATTTCATTACAAACATGAGTTTGGTTTCATCACCAGATCCATTTTATGGGGGAAGTTAAAAGCAGACAGGAGGTCAAAGGCTTGGGACTGGTTTGCCCGACCCAGCCAAGATGGTGTAGACTGTGCTATCCTGAAACCTTAGGAGAAGGGAGTGTGAGGAACCTTAGTGAAAGGCCATCAGGGTGGATGATAAATGTGCAGTTGGGCATCTCTAAGAACCACACAGCCTTGTTTCATACTACTAGGCTGATGATGACATCTAGGTTATGTCAACATGAACTGCTTCGGCACAGGGCGGGCTGTTTTCCAGTTGTGTTTTAAGCCATGATTTTGTTGGTTTATTTGTGTTGTTTCATTTTGTTTTCCAGGGTCAGGCTTTTCTTCGTTTGATCAATTCATGGAAATTTGGGAACATATAGCTGGTCATTTGGTTGAAGAACAAAAATGCACATAAGCAAATTAGAAAACAATGTATAACCTTGTATAATACAGATCTTGAGTAGTGCTGTAGCGGGAGTAATCAGGAGAGGCTTCAGAGTGAGGTCATATTTTATCCTCTTTCACACAACAAGATACGCATTTGGATGAGAAAGGAAAGTCATTTTTGAGGATTTAGGCACAATTGTAGTCAGATAACAAGACAAAACAAATACACTGGGAAAATATTGACATGTATGAATACAAAGGAGTTAATATCCTTACTACATAATAATGCTTAAATATTAGTACACAAAAAAAGATAAATAAACCAGTAGAAAAAGAGAACAGATAACAAAAAAGTGAAAAAATACAAATGGATCCTTAAGTACATAAAAAGATCTTCAACATTCTCTCAATTAAACAAGTTACACCTCAAGAGGGTGACGTATTACTTTTGTACATAAGATTCAAATGATTGATAACACCACATGTTGATGAAGATTTGGGAATATAGGCACCCTCATACTTTATGAGTGGGAATGTAAATTAATAAAAACTTAAAATTCTTTATTCATGGACACTTTCCCAATGAGTTATACCCTAGCCACCCTGTTCAAAATTGTACTCTTTCAACTCCCCAACTCCAGGCAATTTTTGCCTTGAATGTACCACCATTAAACATAATATATAGTACATTTACTGAACATTTGTTTCAAATGATCTTTCTCCTCTCAATATATCGTGTATTTCAGAAGCCTAGATATATTTCAGTCTGAGTCACTGATAAAACCCAAGTATCTAAAACCATGACTGACACACACAACATATTCAGTATTTGCTAAATGAATAAAGAATGAAGGGATGGATGGATGGATGAATAAGTATGTACTGAATCTGTAATGTTCATATATTTTGACCCAGAAATTCCAATTTTAACAGGTTACCTTAGGAAAATCTTCAGTAAATGTGGAGGAATGTTACTACAGTGTTAATGAAAATAAAAAGAAATGAACAACAACAACAAAAAAAGAACAAAAAAAGTCCACTAACAATAGATCAATTTTATAAATTGACACTGCATACCAAGGATTGCAATACATTATCAATGATTACATTTGTTGAAAATCTCTTATAAATTAACAGATATGATATACTAATATTTTTTAAAGATTTAGAAGGACACACATCAGATAAAATTGGTCTATCTCATGTGTAAAATATGGGTGCAATTTTACACTTTTCATTATCTACCTCCATATTATTTGAGTATTGTTTCCTAATAAGCCTGAATAACAAGAAATCAGTAAAGATATAACATTTTGACATAAATTAAAATGCCAGAAAAGACATAGCTTTGTTAGGAAGAAAACATTCTTGTTCCTCTTTGTATTTTAGACATAACATACCTTTTACTATAATTGTGACACATCTTTCAGTTAATTTTGTAAAAATCTCATCACACCGTTTTAAAAATGATGAAACAAAACTATGAAAAAAAAACTCTTATAGTAAGCAGAGGAGTATATGTCTGCCACTCTGAATTTCAAGTTTGTAAAATGAAATTAATAATGTCTTTATCAGAAGTTGTAAGAATAAAAGGAAATTTTATTGTTTTTTTAATTTTTTTTTTTAATTTTTATTTATTTATGATAGTCACACAGAGAGAAAGAGAGAGAGGCAGAGACACAGGCAGAGGGAGAAGCAGGCTCCATGCACCGGGAGCCCGATGTGGGATTCGATCCCGGGTCTCCAGGATCATGCCCTGGGCCAAAGGCAGGCGCCAAACCGCTGCGCCACCCAGGGATCCCATGTTTTTTTAATTTTTAAGAATATTTTATTCAGTCATGAAAAACATAGAAAGGCAGAGACATAGAGAGAAGGAGAAGCAGGCTCCCTGCGGGGAGCCTAATACAGAACTTGATCCCAGGACCCAGAGATCACACCCTGAGTCAAAGGCAGATGCTCAACCACTGAGCCACCCAGGTGCCCCTAAAAGGAAATTTTATTAAGAAATTTTACTAAATGCTTGCTGTATGGAGGCACTGAGGAGTAGTCCCCTTTCTACCTGCACCCTGTCCCTTTTCTTTATAATTTTCCAATTGGGAAAATAAAGTTCAGCTTTGGAATTTTTGCCAGGAAACCTCTCACACTACAACTGACCATATCAGATGCCTTAAAAAAGCATCTTTGTTCACTTTTAGGTCAAGTACTCATTTAGTCGACAATTATTTATGTTTCCTTGAATATGTCATCGGCCTGTGAAGCCATTGGGGATCTTAACATCTGACTCCTCTAGGGGTTGATAGTGGGGATAAACATAAACTTTAAAGAACATCAAATGTTTAATGTAAGGAAGCATTTAATAGCATGATTCTCCCCTTTAAGTGATAAATTAGAAGCCAGTTTGCAAGTGAAACATGAAAACAGAGAGGGAATCATGAACTTGGCTGGCAGGAACCCTGAATCCGTTGGCATACGCTTGCTGCTTTTATCCATTATCAGCCCAAGACACTCTCACACCAACTGCATGGAGATAAAAGGCTGAATATCTTATTACCAGTTCCCTTGAGCCCCGTGGCCAAATCCTTTTGTGATTTCAGCTTAATTACCTCGAAAGAGGTGCATCAGTTTTATGAGGTTACGAATAAAAAGAAGATTTAGATCTTCCCTTGTGTGAAACTGGTCTATAGATTGAATTCTAAACAATTGTCACTGCTCCAGCTTTGTGAAAGGCAAGTAAATCATTTCTTTAAAGGAGTACTCAGTGCCAAGTGATCCTGATCTCCCAATTGACATTAAATAATGGTGATAACAATAGTAATAATGGTAATGGTAATAATACAAAATAAAAATAAATAAATAAAGTTGCTCATGCAACTCTTAAGGTGCTTATAATTTCTATTAAGTACAAAACCTTTCGTTGTTGTTGTTTTTCTTATTGCCCTTCAGGATTTTAATAGGTGAGACCCCCTCACATTTAAATTTTAAACCTTGAAAATGTCATATTTCAGCATGAAGTTTGACCACAGCGCTTAAGTTACTTTAGAACACTCGGTAGGCCACACTTTTTAAATCAGTGCTACTATCCTTAGAGCAAATTTAACAGCATTCAGTGTGTTTAGCTGTAAATTATGGTGGAATCCTGGGTGTGCCCTCTCGGCCAAGCAGCAGACTGGGTGGATTGCCTGTGTAGGGTAGGAGTTCTCTGAACGCCCTTTTCAACTTCACAAAAGACAAATATAGAAAGTCAAAAAAACAAAAACAAAACAAACAAACAAAAAAAAGAAAGTCAAATAAATTGCCTGCTATTAGTTTTATATGAGTGTTTCTATAAGATATTTAGCAGTTAGCTGTCCTTAAAAACAATGGAAATGATCTAGTAGAAGAAGTTGAGAGTTTGCAATGCGAGTTTAGGAAATAATAACATTAGTTAGTAATAATGTCCACAGGGTATCTTAGTTGGCTCACATGTTGTTGAAGACAAATGAACCAGAGACCAAAACTTGATTCTTCACTGAGCTTGCTACTTAAAGCAAAAATAAACTCCTTTTTACAATAACTTTTCAGTTAAATAGATGTTGGAAAATAAGGTGATTAATAGGATTTTCCCTTTCTTCCATTAACTCACCTATGCTGTGAGACTGCGAAGACAAGTATGATCTTGTTAAGGACAGACATAGGGAGCTTTTAATGTTAATTGAATTCTTTGCTGTTAGTTCTGTGTTTTTGATCCTCTGTACCTCGTAGCAGTTTCTCTGCTTTTAAACTTATCTGTCCTCACCATAAAATTTAGCATTTATTGTATATGGCTTTCCTCTACAATATTTTAGGAACTCATATGTGTATCCATTAAAAAAAGTCCACCATCCTTCAAAGGTGAAAAATGAAAAAGAAACAAATATTTATAAAGAAGTGTAAACCTATTCATAACTTAGGTTCAGTGAATTTTAACTTACTTAAATACATCTCTGAAACCACATAATGCTATCCCACCGCACAAAATACTGTATCTCACACATTTATCAAGGTTCCATTAAACATATGTAAATCTGTCCCCACAGGCTTCTCAATTTCTTGAAAGCAGAGGTGTTGAGTTTTTATTGGATACTCCTCTGATTTCTAGATAATGTCACACTAGTTACTTATTAAGAAAATAGCTAATTGAATATATATTAATATATATGCAGCTTTTTAATATATAACTTGACAATAGACCAGAACAAATATATTACCAAAATTTTTGAGTTAGATTCTGTAATTTTTTTTATGTTAGCCTGAATAACAGAAGAAAAACCTAAATCTGCCCCCTGACCCGCACATCGAATTCAGAGCAGTGCCTGAAACAACAGGGTTTTTAGAAAAGAAATATAACTAAGAAAGGAGGAGGCTGTGAAAACCGCCAATAGGGACTATATACTATATTTGTTTAATCCAAGTCAAAGTAATTAGTGGTAAAAAGTAAGACTCAAATTGTCTCTAATTTAATAGCGTAGATATTAAATTAAAAGAAGACAGGGAGATTTTGAGTGAAGAGTGTTCCAACAGACTATTCTTGGCTCCCTCAGCTAATTAAAATGCTGAAATTAAAAAGTAGAGGTTTTTACAAGTTTATTTCTTTATTCCACAAATTTTATTGAGTACCTTTTTAGATGATAAAGATAAAATGCTCATTTAAAACACAGCATATCAGAAGGGAGGCTATGCGGGGATGGGTGAAATAGGTGAAGGGGATTTAAAGTGTACTTATGATGAGCCCTGAGGAATGATGTGTAGAGTCGAATCACTGTGATACACCTGGAGCTAATATAACCCTGTATGTTAATTATACTAGAATTAAAGTGAACAAAACTTAATAATTTAAAAAATAAAGATAAGATGCCAATAAAATGACATGATTCTTTTCCTTATGGAGTTTAAATAGAGTGGAGAGACAAATATTAAAAAATGTGTGAGTACGATTATCATGAAGTAATACAGGAAAGCTATGCATGAGTATAATGGGGTTTACTACCTTAGACTGGGGCCCAGAAAATGTCTTTCTTTTGACAATTGAAATGTGTTGCGGCAAAGAAAGTGCTAGGCAGAGAGAACACATATTAATCTAGGAATAAGCCAGATATGTTTGAGGAATAAGAAAAAAAAGGCAGTTCAGTTGAGGTACAGAGCATGACTGCTATCAGATTCACATAAAAAAGGAGGCAGTCCACATCTTATCATGTCTTGAGAGGTATTAAATGTTTTTAAAATGCTATTATGATTGAATCGGGGAGCCAATGAAGATTTTCATGTTGTGTGTTTGTTTCTGGGGAGTTGACATGATCAACTTGTTGTTGAAATTCTTTTAGTTGCTGTCTGTAGAATGTTTAGAGAGAGACAAGGGTCAGAGACTGACTGGAAAGCCATTCCAGCAGCTCCATCAAGAGACACTTCTAGTTTGGCCAATTAGTATGGCTAGTGGAGAAAGAGTGGTGAATTTAGACCTTTTCCCGAGTTAGAATTTATGTGAATTACAATATATTGAATATGGGTTTTGAGAAAAAGAAGTACTAGGAAGATATCTCATATCTCTGCCTTGACCAACTGGGATTATAGAATTGTCATTCAGGAAACCTTAGGAGACTGACCAATAACTTCCATTGGTAATGGAAGCAATCCAGTCTCAGGTTTGGACATATGGGGAGAAGTCTGTGAAACAACTAAATGAAGATGTCAGGGGGGTATTTGGGTATGTGGGTACGGAGTTCAGAAGAAACACCTGAGCTGACGATATCAATGTAGGATCTATCAGCAGACAGACGGCATTTAAATTAATGGAAGTTAATAATATTGTCTAAGAGGCAAGTGTAGAATAGTAGATGCAGAAGTGATGAGTGCTTCCGTGGGTTAAGTGTCTGCCTTTGGTTCAGGTGATGATCTCAGGATCCTGGGATCAAGCCCTACATCAGGCTCTCTGCTTGGAGGGGAGTCTGCTCCTCTCTCTGCCCCTCCATCTGCTCATGTTATCTCTCTCTCTCTCTCTCTCTCTCTCTCTCTCAAATAAATCGATAAAATCTTGGGATGCCTGGGTGGCTCAGTGGTTGAGCATCTGCCTTCAGCTCAGGGCGTGATTCCGAGGTCCTGGGATCGAGTCCCACATCGGGCTCCCTGCATGGGGTCTCCTTCTCCCTCTGCCTGTGTCTCTGCCCCACCCCACCCCCCTCTCTGTGTCTCCCATGAATAAATAAAATCTTTTAAAAAATTAATAAAATCTTTTTAAAAATTTTGCTTCCATAGATAGCAATATGGATATTCCTCGAATGTGCAGACCATTCTTTTTTGGCAAAACTTTATAGAAAGATTTATCTAAATTTAAAATAATAAGACACAATATTATAAAATAAATTTAAAATAATAGTAAGAATTATAAAAATAATAATGTAATGATAGAACTCATTTCATTTATCTTAGAGAACCTATATTGTTGATGATCATTGAATAGCTTATGACATTCAGTTAAGTGAAAGAATCTTCAACTGTAATACTGTTTGCATCCAGACATCTTTTTCTTGGTTTTTAGTTCTACGAATTGGAAAATCCATCAGGAATAACTACATGGCCCTGCTAGGTAGTTTTGGAAAATTATGTAAAACGACGTCTAAGAAACTATGGACAGGTTCCTCCTTAAAAACATCCACATCACTCTTTCGACTACTAGGTCAGCGAGTGCATCACACTGAAAACTGGAAGTGTGAAGGTTTCAGCATGTGAAGTCGCGGAGAAAGAGTTCCTAAGGGACGAAGCTGCACGAAACCCTAAAATTTGCAGATTCAGTTTTCAGATGTTCTAAGTGTCAAACCTATCTCCTTCAAACAACGGAACTTGTCATCATCAATAATTTCACTGTTGCCGTAATCTCAATCTCAAATTCATGCATTCCGTTCCCTGAGCATAATCTTTCATAGTTTCAACTCATTCACTCTACACCCCAACTCCAGCCACCACCCTTCAACTACTCCTTGATCACTCATCTATTGACTCAACGACTTTAACCCTGACCTCACTGATGCTCTGCCCTCTTCCTCTTTCCCATTTATAATTCCATAGTCGGGCATTATACCTCCTCCCTTGCATAGAGCATCCACACCATTGCTTTTGCTTGCCTTTGTGATTTTCTCTTTACAAAGCCACAAACAGGATGAGATTCATGCCTCTTACTACTGCACCTTTACATCTGATTCCATTAAGGAAAAGCACATAATCGTGCTGCTTGGCCTCATTTTACTTTCATGTCCTCAAATTGTAAGTAACACATCAAATCTGTCAGGCAATCATATGCTTTCGTAGACCAGTTGTTCGCTCATTCCACTAGATGTCTTTCACACCTTCCCTTCACACTCCTAACACCTTCTCCTTCTCCTCGTCCTCAGCCCGAACCCTTGCTTCTCATCCTTAATGTGAAACAATCCTAAGAGAAGTTGTGCAGGCTCCCACCAGCTCATCTACCACCAATGCCTGAATATTTATACTCTGCTTACCCATCTGTCGTGGTAAACAAATGATTCATACTTCTACGTGGCTTCTACATTCTACGTACCTCATCCTCTCCTATTCAAGAACATAGTTTCATTAACTTTCTCCTTTCCCTTCTGGATGATTATAATCAGCAAACATGCTGTAATTTCCTCTACCTAAAATGAATGAAATAAATGCATGAGTGAATGAATGAATACAAAATGCACTCAGGATCCCACCGTGCATGCTAGCTATCCTCTCATCTCATTTCTTTCTTTCTTTTTTTTTTTTTCCTCCTTTTCTTTTTTTGTACCAACACATCTCAGGAAAATTTATTCAACTTGCTATCTCCAATTTATGCCCTTCTATTTTCTCAAAAATTTATTCTAGTACAACTTTCATTTCTGTTCATAAACAAAATGTGTTTTGTTGACGTCTTCAGTTAACCTCAACCTGGTTAAATCCAATTATCAGCACCCAGTCCTCATCTTATCTGACCAACCAGCATCTTTTAATATAATCAAAGACTTCTTGATAATCTTCCTTCAGTTGGCTTCTAGCATACTATTATACCTTCCTCGGCTTTCCTTTCAATATGGTCCTTTATTCCTCATTTCTTGTCGGGATCATTTACTAATTCCTCCCTTTTTTACCCTTACATCTTAGTATTGCACGTCTTGTTGCTCAGTTCTTGGTTGTTTGTTCTTGCTACACTCACTTCCTTGTTGATGTCATCCAACTCCATGGCTGAAATGTGTCAAACCTCTATCTTCAACCTTCTCTAGGAAACTATTGTCATAAGTCCAACGGCCAACTAGTATCTCTACTGGGATGGTGATTAGAGATCTGAAACTCATCATATCCCAAACTACTACTGAATGTCCCCTCACCTGGGTTGCCAAATAAAACACAGGATACACACATATTTGAGTTTCAGAAAAACAAATCACTGTGGTCCAAGTTTGAAGTTACCACAGAATTAGTACAATAGTTTCCTGACTGGCTTCTCTGACCATATACTACCTCCTTCCCCCTTCCAGAAAATTGTCAACACAGCAGTTAGAGTAAATGTTTTAAAATATAAGGCTAAAAAAATAAATAAATAAAAGGCTGATTTTTTTTTTTTTTTTTTTTTTTTTTTTTTTTTGTACCAGACTCCACTCCATGATAGCTCTCTACTTCATGCAGTTCTTGTAATGGCCTACACATCCCTATATGATCTGTCAGCCACCATGTTCCCTTCCTAATCTTATCCTCTACTATCTCCCTTTACCTCGTGCACTCCAGCTATATTGGCCTTCTTGGTTGTTCTCACACATAACAGAAATGCTCTCACCTTTGTAACTTTGTCTTGGTTATTTCCTCAGCCTGAAACATTCTTCTTCAGGTGGATATAGAGCTAAAACTTTCATTTAAGTTTTTCCACTCTCATATGTTATTTTTTCAATGAGATCTGCTCTGACTATTGCATTTAAAATTACACATATTTCTAGTCCCTCACGCTGTATCACTGTTAACTTGCTTGCCCTTTTTAGTTTTTAAACAAAAGCACTTATCATCTTACAATTGATTACATAATATATGCATTTATTATATTCATTCTGAGCAATAGAGTAGTTTTTGGCACATCAAATGTGTTCAGTTATTTGTTAAATGAATAAATGAAAAATTGGATTTTACAGGACCTTGATTCTTATGATTTTGATCCCAAAGGCATTCTCTATTTATAAAATTTTGTGAAAGAATGTGGTAAAGCTTTCAAATTTAGATACAATTTTTAAACAAAACATGGTGCACATCAATCAGGTTTTTATTAAAAATACTTTTTTATTTAAAAAGTTGAAAAATAACAAGAGGTTCATAGTAATGATAAAGATAAAGATAGATCATTCAAATGTAATGCTCATAAAAAAAAGATAGATAAAATTCATATTAGTGCTGGGAAACGTGTAAAGGTAAACACAGTATGAAGGAAAATACCCACATGAAGTGAAAATATTTTGCCACAGCTCATCTTACTCTGGTAAATGCATCTCAGATTAAATGAAATGCATTTATATATATATATATATTTTTTTTAATTCAACTAGCCAACATATAGTACATCATTAGTTTCAAGTGTAGAGTTCAACAATTCTATCAATTGTGTAAAACACCCAGTGCTCATCACATCATGAGCCCTCCTTAATGCCAGTGACCCCATCCTCCCTGCCAACTCCCCTCCAGCAACCCTCAGAGTGTTTCCTAGAGTCAAGAGTCTCATGGTTTTTCCCCCTCTCTGATGGCTTCCCCTTCAATTTTCCCTCCTTTACCCTGTGACCCTGTATGCTGTGTCTTCTATTCCACATATGAGTGAAACTGTATATAATTGTCTTTCTCTGTTTGACTTACTTCACTCAGCATAATACCCTCCAGTTCCATCCATGTCCCTATAAATGGTAAATATTCATCCTTTCTAATGGCTGAGTAATATTTCATTGTATATATAGACCACATCCTCTTTATCCATTCATCTGTTGATGGACATCGAGGCTCTTTCCATGGTTTCGCTATTGTGGACATTGCTGCTATAAGCATCAGGGTGCAGGTGCCCCTTCGGATCAATACATCTGTATCGTTGGGCTAAATACCCAGTAGTACAGGTGCTGAGCCATAGGATAGCTCTATTTTTAACTTCTTGGGGAACCTCCATACCACTCTCTAGAGTGGCTGTACCAGATTGCATTCCCACCCACAGTGTAAGAGGGTTCCCCTTTTCTGTATCCTCACCAATATCTGTTGTTTCCTGACTTGTTAATTTTAGCCATTCTCATGGGTGTGAGGTGGTATCTCATTGTGGTTTTGATCTGTATTTCCCTGATGGCAAGAGATGTGGAGCATTTTCTCATGTGTCTGTTGGCTATTTGTTTGTTTTCTTTGTAGAAATGTCTGCTCATGTCCTCTACCCATTTCGTGACTGGAATATTTGGTTTTGGGGTGTTGATTATGACCAGTTCTTTATAGATTCTGGAAAATAGCCCTTTATCTGATTTGTCATTTGCAGATATCTTATCCCATTCTGTGGGTTGCCTTTTAGTTTTGTTTACTGGTTCCTTTGTTATGCAGAAGGTTTTTATCTTGGTGAAGTCCCAATAGTTTATCTTTGCTTTTGTTTCCCTTGCCTTTGGAGACTTCTTTAGAAAGAAGTGGCTGAGGTCAAAGAGGTTGCTGCCTGTGTTCTCCTCTAGGATTTGGATGGATTCCTGTCTCACATTTAGGTCTTTCATCCATTTTGAATTTATTTTTGTGTCTGGTGTAAGAAAGTGGTACGGTTTTGGGATCTCTCTCTCTTTCTCTTTGTTTCTCATGAGTAAAAAAATATTTTTTAAAAATAAGGATCAGTGTTATATACTGATTTGAAAAAAAAAAAAAGTGGTCCAGTTTCATTCTTCAACATGTGGCTGACCAATTTTCCCAACACCATTTGTTGAAGAGACTGTCCCTTTTCCATTGGATATTCTTTCCTGCTTTGTTGAAGATTAGTTGACCATAGAGTTGTGGGTCCACTTCGAGATTCTCTATTCTGTTCCATTGATCTATGTGTCTGTTTTTGTGCCAGTACCACACTGGCTTGATGATTACAGCTTTGTAATACAGCTTGAAATCTGGCATTGTGATGCCCCCAACTTTGTTTTTTTCCCCTCACCATTCCTCTGGCTATTTGAAGTCTTTTCTGGTTCCATACAACTCCTAGGATTATTTGTTCCAGCTCTGTGAAGAATGTCAATGGTATTTTGACAGGGATTGCCCTGAATGTGAAGATTACTCTGGGTAGAATAGATGTTTTAACAGTATTTATTCTTCCCATCCATTAGCATGGAATGTTTTTCCATTTCTTTGTGTCTTCCTCAATTTATTTCATAAGTGTTCTGTAGTTTTTAGAGTACACATCCTTTACCTTTTGGTTAGGTTTATTCTTAGGTATCTTATAGTTTTTGGCACAATTGTAAACAGGATGAATTCCTTAATTTTTCTTTCTTCTGTATCATTGATAGAGTATGGATATGCAACTCATTTCTGTGCATTGATTCAGTATCCTGCCATGCTGCTGAATTTTTGTATGAGTTCTAGCAATTTTCAGGTGGAGTCTTTTGGGTTTTCCACATAAAGTATCCTGTCATCTTTGAAGAATGAGACCTTGATTTCTTCTTTGCTGATTCGGATGCCTTTTATTTCTTTTTGTTGCCTGATTGCTGAGCCTGGGACTTCTAGTACTATGTTGAACAACGGAGGTGAGACTGGACATCTCTGTCATGTTCCTGACCTTAGGGGAAAAAACTCTCAGGTTTTCCCCATTGAGAATGATATTTGCTGTGGGCTTTTCATATACAGCTTTTATGATATTGAAGTATGTTTCCTCTATCCCTATACTGGAGAGCTTTAATCAGAAAGGTTGCTGTATTTTGTCAAATGCTCTTTCTGCATCAATTGAAAGGATCATATGGTTCTTGTCCTTTCTTTCATTAATGTAATGTATCACACTGATTGATTTGCTAATGTTGAACCACTCTTGCAGCCCAGAAATAAATCCCACTTCGGGGGGACCCCTGGGTGGCTCAGTGGTTTAGTGCCTCCCTTCAGCCCAGGGCATGATCCTGGAGTCCCAGGATAGAGTCCCGCATTGGGCTTCCTGCATGGAACCTGCTTTTCCCTCTGCCTGTGTCTCTGCCTCTCTCTCTCTCTCTCTCTGTGTGTCTCTCATGAATAAATACATAAAATATTTAAAAAACATTTTTTAAATAAATAAATCCCACTTCATTGTGGTAGGCAATCTTTTTAGCATACTGTTGGATCCTATTGACTAATAGCTTGGTGGGAATTTTGGCATCTATGTTCATCAGGGGTATTGATCTCTAATTCTCCTTTTTCATGGGCTCTTTCTCTGGTTTTGGGATCAAGGTAATGCTGTTTTCATAGAGTTTGGAAGTTTTTCTTCCATTCCTATTTTTTGAAACCATTTCAGAAAAATAGGTATTAATTCTTCTTTAAATGTTAGTAGAATTCCCCTGAGAAGCCATATGGCCCTGATTTTGATTACTGAATCAATCTCCTTGTTGGTTATGAGCCTGTTCATGTTTTCTATTTCTTCCTGTTTCAGTTTTGGTAACTTATAAGTTTTTAGGAATGCATCCATTTCTTCCAGATGGCCTAATTTGTTGGCAAATTGTTGCCATAATATGTTCTTAAAATTGCTTTTTTATCTAATCTAATACTCCATGTCTTTTGATTGGAGCATTTAGCCCCTTTACATTCAGAGTAACTATTAAAAGATATGAATTTAGCTCATTGTATTACTTGCAACGTCCCTGTTTCCTGTCTCTGTTTCTTTCTGGTCTATGTTCTTTCTGAGCTCTCCTTTCACTTACAGGATCCCCCATAATAATTATTGCAGAGCTGGTTTAGTAATCACAAATTCTTTTAGTTTGTTTGTCCTGAAAGCTCTTTATCTCTTCTTCTATTTTGAATGACAGCTTTTCTGGATAAAGTATTATTGGCTGCATTTTTTGTTTGTTTGTTTGTTTGTTTGTTTGTTTCACTTAGGACTCTAAATATATCATCCCAGCCCTTTCTGGCCTGCTAGGTCTCTGTAGATAAGTCTGCTGCCAATCTAATGTTCCTACCCTTATATGTTAAGGACTTCCTGTCTCAACCTGCTTTCAGGATTTTCTCTTTATCTCTGAAATTTGCAAGCTTCACTACTATACATGGTGTGTTGATCTATTTTTATTGGTTCTCTGTACCTCCCAGACTTGAATGCCTGTTTCCTTCCTCAGAATAGGAAGGTTCTCATCTCTGGTTTGCTCAAATATACAGAGAAATGTCCCTCTTTCTCTTTCTTCTTCTTCTAAGACCCCAATAATTCTCCTATTGCCAATGTATATTAACAGCATTTAACAGCTAAATGATCCTGGGATTCTCATTCAAGATAGCAGCACAGGGAGAACAGCTGGGTGGCCTAGTGGTTGAGCATCTGCTTTTGGCTCAGGGCGTGATCCTGGGTCTGGTGATGGAGTGCTGCATTGGGCTCCCTGTGAAGAGCCTGCTTCTCCCTCTGCCTATGTCACTGTCTCTGTCTCTCTCTATCTCTCACAGATAAATAAATAAAATCTAAAAAAAAAAAAAAAGGGTGGCAACATAGGACAACCTCCTCCACAAATACCAAATCTATTTATTTATAAAGAAATTCCTTCTGAATAACTGAGGGCTGATTGAAAAGCTTATGCACAGCAAAAGATAGAGAGGCCACACAGAGAATGCCAGAGAGATGGGAGACACCATAAGGAAGGGAAACCCCAAGGCTGTGAAGGACAGTGGGGAAGGACAAGACTGAAAGATTAGGAGTAGATTCATCTGCCTTGAGGTACAGCAAAAAAGCTGTGGTTTAAAAGGGAACTAGAGGGATCCCTGGGTGGCGCAGAGGTTTAGCACCTGCCTTTGGCCCAGGGCGCAATCCTGGAGACCCGGGATTGAATCCCATGTCAGGCTCCCGGTGCATGGAGCCTGCTTCTCTCTCTGCCTCTCTCTCTCTCTTTTTCTGTGTGACTATCATAAATAAATAAAAATTAAAAATAAATAAAAATAAAAAATAAAAGGGAACTAGAATATAAAAGAGCTAGCCCTGGACTTCCACCAGCCACAGCAGGGCAGGGGTGAGGGGAGTGTTGGAGGAGTGGCTGGAACTCTCTCTCGGTTGGAGGGGTTGGTGAGCACCATGGTTTACATGTCCCCTGCACCTTAATAGTGCAAATTGAGACAGGGCCCATGTGCCATAACTGGCCTACCACCTCAACAAGTCCCAGGCCCCAACCCACATCAGCCCCAGCCATCCCACCAAGGTAGCCCCAGCATGGCACACACCAGGGCACCCTGGCCAGTGCTCACTACAGCTCCAGCTATTGTGACAAGGTGATAGCATTCCAAAGTACCTTGGAACACTCTAGGGCCATAGCACTTTGTCTTCATATGGCTTGCTTGGGTACCCTCACCCCAGCACAGAACACTCCAGGGACTCCAGGCTCATGCCTGCTTAAGCTCTAGCATTATTCATAATAGCTAAGAGGTAGAAGCAGCTCAAATGTCTATTGACAAATGAATGGATAAGGAGACTATGGAATACATCTCTCTCTCTCTCTCTCTCTCTCTCTCTAAATTTTATATAAAATGTTTCTCAGCCTTAAAAAAAGTAGAAATTTTTTTTAAAGTAGGAAATTTTGTCACATGCTTCATGTGTGAAACTTGAGGTGAAATAAGCCAGTCAAAACCCCAAAATAATGTATGATCTCACTTATATGAGATTTCTAGAGTAGTCAATTCATGGAAACAGAAACTAGAATTGGGGTTACCAGGATTTGGAGGGAAGGGGAAGGGGGGTTTGTTATTCAATGGATATAGGTTTCTATTTTGCAAGATGAAAAAGTTCTGGAGATCTCTTACACAACAATGTGAATACAGATAACACTACCAAACTCTACTCTTAAAAATGGTTAAAAGAGTTAAAAAAAAAAAAAATCAAGTGGAATGATCATGAAAATTGTAATGGGGCTTCTGGGGGAAAATCATTAAAAATATTATATTTCATATTTGTGAAATACTTGGAAAATTATATATGTATATATACTATATGCATAAAATTTATTTATTAAAGTATGTAATATTATATTTATAGTTATGATTATATATTATAAAATTAAATATGTTAAAATTTATATATTATTTATACCCACATGCACACAAAATGACCTATAGACTACTTTAAGACCCATTAGGAACCACAGTGTTTTATAGATCACACCATGAGAAAACATTTATTCTTACTGAGCCTAGGGTCTATCGCTAAAGAACATTCTACACCTAGAAGCTTGAATTTGGTCATTGCCATGAATCCCTGAAAAGGAGGCTGGAGCCTATTTCTCACTGAATTTTTAAATCAGAGCAAGAAAAGGATGGTTAAAAGAACCTCAAATGTATTTGGGAAACAAGGACACAAGAAAAGTACACTTCCTTCTGGCCAGAGCCCTGTGATAGTCCTGGCAACCAGAGAGGAGAGTGGGACCTTAACTCAGCTGTAGACATCAGCCCATAGCTGGGCCCAGGGCAGGTGAGGCACATCCCAATGGATGTCAGGACAGAGCGTTTCTATCATGGACACAGCCCACCCATCAGTTCCTGGAGCATTCGTAAAAATCCCTCTTATATGTTTCATCAGTATTCAATATGTACATTAGAGTAAAATGCAGTAAAATAGAAACTGCTGCATATTAAAACCAGAATATATATCCCCATTAGTTTTACATGTTAATTTTAGGTAACATTTACATTTAGCTTCTCCCTATGTTTTTCACTATGAAGTTCACTTAAAAATTACCAATTTGTGATGCCTGGGTGGCCCAATTGTTGAGCATCTGCCTTCGGCTCAGGCTGTGACCCTGGGGTCCTGGGATTGAGTCCCACATCGGGCTCCCTATAGGGAGCCTGCTTCTCCCTCTGCCTCTCTCTCTTTCTGTGTCGCTCATGAACAAATAAATAAATAAAAATTGCCAATTTAAGACCATCTATAAAAGAAAAAACTGATCATTTGATGAATAAGCTGTCATTTAGATCACATTTAAGACAATATCCCATCAGGCAATAAAAACTTCCAGTTCAATTTCCTCTAATAGAACAACGTTTTCCCTTGAATGAAATTCTCTTCATTTGCTGATTGGGGAAGACAGCTCATTTTAATAGAGATTGTCCCTCCATGATTCTCCTACATTTGCAGATTACTTAGGAAATATGAATTTCAGGAGGAAAAACATCATTAGCAATAGAGGTATTTAGAAGAAGTAAAAGGGTAAAGTGTACATTTAGCACAAAGCAGCAATCTCTTTACTCATAGCTCCAGGGTTATCAGGATGCCATTAACAGCTTTTCACTATGTAAATGTTTTCAAACAAAATAAGCTAAATGAGTAACAAGGTGAGTATGGTTCATTCCAAAACACTTATTTAGTGTTGCTTGAAAATTGAAGGGGAAAAAAATGGTCCCGTTCCAGCTCCTTTCCATAGTAAACCCCAAAAATCTTTCCACTGCATCTAATCAATTTGTGTTCTAATGTAATTTGGATTTCATAGTATTTAGGTCAAACACTGTTTTAGAACCCTGCCGGGTAACAAATGTTGTCACATATTTCTGTTTTATTTTACTTCTACCTAGCATGCCACAGAGAAGTACCTTATAAAATTTTACTTTGGTGTGGTCTAAAAGTCTCCCTTTTCACACCTCAAGAGATAAGCTGATTTCCAATAAAATGGCCAGAGATTTAATGAGAGCACCCAGGAATGAAGCAGAATTTATTTTTCTGATTGCAAAAGAGTAACGAAGAAGTGGTTGATAGTGTGACCGGTTATACAGCAAACATTCACCAAGCTCCTCCCTCAGAACCAGGCCCTGAAGGAAGTTCTTGAATAGGTCTCAAACCTTTCCTTTAAAATCCTCCTAAATCGCAATTTACACGTTTAATGCAATCCCTATCAAAATACCATGGACTTTCTTCAGAGAGTTAGAACAAATTATTTTAAGATTTGTGTTGAATCAGAAAAGACCCTGAATAGCCAGGGGAATTTTAAAAAAGAAAACCATAGCTGGGGCCTCACAATGCCAGATTTCAGGTTGTACTACAAAGCTGTGGTCATCAAGACAGTGTGGTACTGGCACAAAAACAGACACATAGATCAATGGACAGAATAGAGAATCCAGAAGTGGACCTTCAACTTTATGGTCAACTAATATTCGATAAAGGAGGAAAGACTATCCACTGGAAGAAAGACAGTCTCCTCAATAAATGGTGCTGGGAACATTGGACATCCACATGCAGAAGAATGAAACTAGACCACTCTCTTGCACAAAGATATACACAAAGATAAACTCAAAATGGATGAAAGATCTAAATGTGAGACAAGATTCCATCAAAATCCTAAAGAAGAACACAGGCAACACCCTTTATGAACTCGGCCACAGTAACTTCTTGCAAGATACATCCACGAAGGCAAAAGAAACAAAAGCAAAAATGAACTATGGGGACTTCATCAAGATAAGAAGCTTTTGCACAGCAAAGGATACAGTCAACAAAACTCAGACAACCTACAGAATGGGAGAAGATATTTGCAAATGACCTATCAGATAAAGGGCTAGTTTCCAAGATCTAGAAAGAACTTATTAAACTCAACAACAAAGAAACAAACATTCCAATCATGAAATGGGCAAATGACATGAAGAGAAATCTCACAGAGGAAGACATAGACATGGCCAACACGCACGTGAGAAAATGCTCTGCATCACTTGCCATCAGGGAAATACAAATCAAAACCACAATGACTTAAAAAAAAAAAAAAAAAAAAAACACAATGAGATCCCACCTCACACCAGTGAAAATGGGGAAAATTAACAAGGCAGGAAACCACAAATGTTGGAGAGGATGCGGAGAAAAGGAAAACCCTCTTACACTGTTGGTGGGAATGTGAACTGGTGCAGCCACTCTGGAAAACTGTGTGGAGGTTCCTCAAAGAGTTAAAAATAGACCTGCCCTATGACCCAGCAATTGCACTGCTGGGGATTTACCCCAAAGATACAGATGCAGGGAAACGCCGGGACACCTGCACCCCGATGTTTATAGCAGCAATGTCCACAATAGCCAAACTGTGGAAGGAGCCTCAGTGTCCATTGAAAGATGAATGGATAAAGAAGATGTGGTTTATGTATACAATGGAATATTCCTCAGCCATTAGAAACGACAAATACCCACCATTTGCTTCCACGTGAATAGAACTGGAGGGTATTATGCTGAGTGAAGTAAGTCAATTGGAGAAGGACAAACAGTGTATGTTCTCATTCATTTGGGGAATATAAATAATAGTGAAAGGAATATAAGGGAAGGGAGAAGAAATGGGTAGGAAATATCAGAAAGGGAGAGAGAACATGAAGACTCCTAACTCTGGGAAACGAACTATGGGTGGTGGAAGGGGAGGAGGGCGGGGGGTGGGGGTGAATGGGTGACGGGCACTGAGGGGGGCACTTGACGGGATAAGCACTGGGTGTTATTCTGTATGTTGGTAAATTGAACATCAATAAAAAATAAATTTATTATAAAAAAAATAAAATCCTCCTAATCTAGGGGCACCTGGGGGAGGCTTAGTTGGGTAAGATCTGACTCTTGATTTCACTTCAGGTCATGATCTCAGGGTCCTGGGATAGAGCCCTGTGTTGGGTTCTGTGCTTGGCAAGGAGTCTGCTTGAAGATTCTCTCTCCCTCTCCCTTGGCCCCTCCCTCCACTCGTGTTCTCTCTTTCTTGAATAAATAATTCAACCTTTAAGTAAAAGGCTGCTAGTCTATTGTTTTTTTTTTAATATTTTATTTATGATAGATACAGAGAGAGAGAGAGAGGCAGAGACACAGGCAGAGGGAGAAGCAGGCTCCATGCACCGGGAGCCCGATGTGGGATTCGATCCCGGGTCTCCAGGATCATGCCCTGGGCCAAAGGCAGGCACCAAACCACTGCGCCACCCAGGGATCCCAAAGGCTGCTAGTCTAGAGTGAATTTCAGTTCAGCAGCCAGTCCGTATTGTTGATTTAGAAAACAAACAATATAGGGGTGTCTGGATGGTTCAGTTCGGTTAAGTGTCTGCCTTTGGCTTAGGTCATGACCCCAAGGTCCTGGGATCCAGCCCTGTGTCAGTGGGGAGCCTGCTTCTCCCTCTCCCCCGGTGCTTGTGCTCTCTCACTATCTCTCTCTCTCAAATAAATAAAGTATTTATTTAAAAAAAAAGAAATAATGTAAAGAAAATAAACATTGCCAATTATGGCACAAATAAAATTATTGTGAATATGCTTGTATATACCTTTTCATATTTTTTCTGTGCAATTATGTATATATGTTTTCTACAAGTGGGACTATACTATCTAAAATTCTTGACTGCTTGCTTGCTTTTTAAATCCACTCTCCATTTATTGAATAATATGCCTCTAAGTCACCAGTTTTAATGGTATTCACATATAAGAGTATATGAATTTTTTTAACCATCCTTGAAGTGCCAGACATTTTTACATTACCAAAGTTTGTAATTATAAAAGAAAATGCTGAGCTGCTCATACTATAAATTTTTTCATGATATTTAATCTTTTCCTTAGAATACAAACCAATAGATAAACTTCCCGTAATAAACGTTAGGCATAATTTCAAGATATCTGAAACATACAGCCAAATCGTTCCTTTATATTGGTTTTTATTGGTATGAAAATAAGTTATGTTGTTTTCTTTTTCTTTTTTATCTTTAATGAGTCTCATTGTTTTTTCTATTTTATAGTTTAAAAAAATAGTTTCTAATTTGTGAGTAGTTTTCTACTGGGTATTTGCTAGTTTATTTTTTTCTTTTTTTTTTTTTTAGTTTATTTTGTATAAAAGTTATTTATATTAAAAATATCCTCCTCCAATTTTATCCCTTCTTTTCAATTGGTAGATATGGAGGGCCATAGGCAAGGGCCAGGAGGCAGTGTCTAGGAAATGAGAACATCCATCTCCCGTCAGTATCCAACAAAGAGCTGGAGACCTCAGTCCTCCAAACTCAAGGAACTGAATGCGGCTAACAATCTGGATGCATTTAGGAGTAAATCCTGCCTCAGAGCTGCCAGGTAAGAGTCCAGTCACCTTGATGTTAAATTTGTAAGACCCCAATCAGAGAAGCTGTCTAGGCCCACCCACTCTTCTGACCTACTGAGCTGTGAGCCAATAAAGGGAAGTCATTTTAAGCCACTAAATTTGTAGTAATTTGTTACTTGACAATAGAAAATTAGTACAGACAGCCCTAAAAGACAGTGATGGTGGGTGACTGACTCTTCTGTTCTAAAACATTACAAATAATCTTGATTTTGGTAGTCATTTTAAGCAAAATAAACAACATATTCAGGAAGTGTACATTATTCCAAGTTTAGTTAGAGCTTTTAATAATAATAGTAATAATAATAAAGACACTACATCTCATCAAATGCTTTTATAGCATTTTTATAAAGTTTGTGTGTCTTCTACTCTACTCTGATGTATTTATGTGATGATTTGTATCAAATATTTCCCAATCAGATTTATTTATGAAATAACCCTTTTTTTGAGTCTCATATATTATTATTTATTTCAGTTATGGGTTGTTATTTTATTTGAGATATTTTATATCTATTTATAAGGAGGAATGATCTGTAAAATTTTCTTTTATTTTCTGCTATTCTTCTTCTTATATCAGTTTTAGGATTATGCCTGGGTCATAACATGAATTGAAAAGCACTTCATCATTTTTACATGTTATATGAAATATTTGTTCTTTATTTGAAAAACTAACTTGCCCATAAAATCATTTTGGACTGGAAACATTTGAGCAATAATTCTTTAAAAACTTGTTCATTGTTTGTCATAGCTATTAGTCTACTATGCAGTGCAGATAGAGGTATGGACAGGGGCATATAAATCCACACAGGGTGGGAGGTAAAAAGACGGGGATGGGTTTTGATGAGAAAATAATGCTGACCTCATTGTGAAGATTGGGAAGACAGCAAGGCAAACAGGGCAAGGAAGGGAATTTCAGGAAGAACAGGATTTACAAAACCATAGGTAGATGCTCGTTGTTTCCTACCTGCTATACATTTTATTCCAAATAATTTTATCCTGCCACATAGCACACATGCAAAATGAAGCCCAGGAAATTTAATTCATGTGTGGAAAGTTACCAGCAAATGCAAAAATGAAACTCACATTCAGTTCCATCGAATTCCGATGTATACATTTTATTTCTTCTATAAAATATTGTGACTGGAAACAGAATGAAACCTCAGAAATCTGAAGATGGCCAAAAGGATTGGAAAAATGGGAAAATAGAAGTAATTTTGTTGATTTCTATCCTATGTCTATATTGCAATGATTTTGATCGTTATAGGATATGAGCTTTATTAGATTCACATCAATACTTAATATTTATTAAGAAATAACATATTTTTCATTTAATTCCCCAATGACTATGTGATACATTCTTTACAATCCAAGATTGTCTTTCTCAAGGACCTGGCAGCCATACCTTTGAAATGTAATCATCAATAAAGATAGATCCTCTCTCTTCTAGTCTCTGAGAGGGTAGGAATCTCGCTTTGATACGGAATGATTCAGCAAACGCAGTGGGCCAGTCTCTCTGACCAGTCTTCTCCTCTAATATTTTCCTGTACTTTCCACTAACTTGTCTAGTATTTAAAATTCCTTCAGCCTTTTCTTCTGCTAATTTGATTTCAATCTCTCCCCCCAATTACAATAATCTTGACCTCTATTACAATCCTCTGGAATAAAATCTTCCCTATTTTTAGCAAGTGTCCAGTGCAATTGTCCTTTTACAATACGTGTTACAATTCACCCTGATTGTATAGTTGTTGAGTAGCTCAGCTGAGATTGTAATTTTTCCATCACATCAAAATTGCTTGGAATGTTTACGGATAGGTACTGTGTCACTGATAAAAAAATTAAGTAGATATATCTGAATAAATCAGGCTTTTTTTAATGTAGTTCTGTTCGATAAGCATTGATAACTTGAAATGATTTTAGTAGCTGACCTTCAGCTCAGGTTGGTACCTGCACAGTATAGGTGGTTTGGATGGCAGGTGATCCAAACCTCAATCTATATACATTATCACTCAAAGCTTTTATAATTATTTACACAGTTATTTCCGTTAAGCTGATGAGTATCTATGTAAATAATCACAGCTTCGTGCTTCAAGATCATTGTTATTGAACATGCACCTTGGAAATATAGACCCCAATTTTCCTTTTTGTAAAGCCATTTACCAGTATTGTGTCTTTGGATAAATCTGTTCTCACTCCAATAAAAACCGTATGATATATGCTTCCAAGCTTTGTGATGAAGTACAACAAATTAAAGCACTTTGAAATAGACATTATTATATAAGAAGAAGTCTCTACAATTGGTCAATGGAAATTCATGGGATTTTGAAATTGTTCCCATAATGGTTTAGGTAAAATTTGAAGTCAGAGTAAATAATAATAATAATAATTGACATTTAATAAAAAAATAATACATTTAACTTTTTTAAACAAAAAAGCTCCCATTTCCTCATATATCTATTTAATTCAATAGCTTCAAACAAATGAAGTATTCTAAGTTTCATTTATTTTTTTGTCTCCTATTCCATGAATAGTACTTGTCTTAAATTTTTTGTGTAATTGATATCTAAGGGTTTGAACAAGGTTGAGCAGCTACATTCTGCCAGAGGCTTAAGGAAGTCAATGGAAAGTCTTTTTATGAACAAAGACTGTTGAGCATGCAGATTCTGTAAATTTATAATAGTTTTGGAACATATGTTCAGTAATGTATTTGGACTCATTTTGAGCCAGGTTACAGAAAATTGGTTCAATTAGCTTTAAGTGGAAAGGGTACATGAAGCAAACTGCAATAGGAGATGGGGTAAAACTGGTTTCATTAATGACGATGCAGGAATGCCAAGGTCATCAGGCCTATTGTTTTTGCATTGGATCTGGTCTATTTTTTTTTTTTTTTCTTTCGTTGTCTTTTATCTCCACTTCTCTTTGATTTCAGTTCATTCTCTTGGACAAGCTATCTCCACAAACCCAAGACCATGGCCACATGCTGTTTTGGGCTTTTTTTATGGTATAACCTTGCAAACAGAAAAAGAACACTTTTCTGCCAGTTTTCATCATTAAAAAATTACTAAGAAAGACATCTGATTGATGTAGATTGGGTCATGTTTCTATCACTGGAAAACGAATTGAAGACAGAGGGATGAGTTGTTTTGATTGTTACCTTCAATAGGAAGGAGTAAGAGCGATAGCATTTCAAGGCTCTGGCCTCACAGAGAATAAAAAGAATGCTGTATTACAGATTTCTGATAATGGGTTTGCTCATTTTATTTATTTATTTTTAAATATTTTATTTATTTATCCATGAGAGACACAGAGAGAGAGGCAGAGACACAGGCAGAGGGAGAAGTAGGCTCCATGCAAGGAGCCTGATGTGGGACTCGATCCTGGGACTCCAGGATCATGCCCTGAGCCGAAGGCAGGCGCTCAACCACTGAACCACCCAGGCATCCTGATTTGCTCATTTTAAATCATCATATATCAACAAGCCCAAAGTGACCCAATAGATCTGAATTTTCCATATTTATAGTAACATTTTCAGAATCTATTTAATTTAATCTATGACTACCTAAGGTCTATCTTCAGAATTATACTTCCTTTTGGGGCACCTGGGTGGTTCAATGGTTGAGCATCTGCCTTGAGCTCAGGTCATGATCCCAGGTCCTGGGATCAAGTCCCACATCGGGCTCCCTGTGGGGAGCCCGCTTCTCCCTCTGCCTGTGTCTCTGCCTCTCTCTCTGTGTCTCTCATGAATAAATAAATAAAATCTTAAAAAAAAACAACTTCCTTTTGAAGAGTAGTGACTGAGTATCATAAAAATTGATTATTTAAATATAATATACACATTTTCAGACCTGCAAATGCACTTTATATTAATATAATTCAAGACAGGAATCTGAAGTAGCAGGCATATTTGTATATGTGATTATTTATAGTTGGAAATGGGTACTATATTTATATAAGATGAAAAAAACTCATATACATAAACACTTTTGAAATAGTCATTAATTTTCACTTTTCTAATCATTGTGCTAAGGTTTCTAAAGTAACATCTACTTTTTTTTCGCATAGTCTGAAACCTAAGTCCATTGAACATGTTTGATAAGGGCCTATTAAAGCACTAGGTACACCTAACTAAACCATGGGCTTGTTAAACATAAGGGCCAATGTTTTATTCATCTTTGTTTTCTGATCCCTGTCAGAGTAGCTTGCATGTAGCAAGTGCAGGGGCAGAAAATGTTCTCCTTCCTTTCTAGGTTCTTTGGCTGGTTTAATAATTACATTGTTATAAGACAAATTAACAGGAGAAAAACAAATTTCATGCATATGGGAACCCCAAAGACATGAGACCCAAAGACAGTCAGGCATCAAGTCTTATATGCCATCCTAAGAAGCAGTAGGAGTCTGGGGCTTCACAGGGGAGTAACACAATTCACGGGGAGATGAAAAGGACAAATGTTTGGTAAACACATCTTTGCCATGACATGCAGATGAATCTGTATAATAAAAAATTATTTTTGGTATTAGCTCTCTCCTGGTACAGGCCCTCTATCTAAATTCTTGAAGGCAGTTAAGGTGAAGGTAACCAGCTCTTGATTGTCTACAGCTTGAAATAATTCACATGTCAAAGTGGCACATTTTGGGATCACATTCTGCTTCCTCTCTCTGTCCATGTTTGTGAAAATGAATCAGTGGTTGGATATTAACATATTATTGGATAATAAATAAATATGTAGCTTCTCAACTCAGAGAAATCACTGAGAAGGTGATAATCAGATAATTTATGGTCCTTCATTTTCCAAAAATATAGGTACTGAATAGCCATATTTCTTACATAACTAAAGAAATATCTGTATGCTATTTTTTCCCCTATTTCTCTCATTCAAGCCCATAAAAACAAAATAAAACAAACATGACCCATGTTTTGTGGTTTCTTGCCATCAGTGGCTCTTGCAGCCATACGTCCCCAGGTGTTTCAGGAAGCCCACCTATGTATCTCCTGTTACACTTCTTGCCTCCTTCCCGTCCCGTCAAGTTCACTGCTGCTACCTTGATTACGAGCAGGTAAATGACTTCTGCAGCTGAATCTCATTTGGCATGAATTCTTCCCAGGCTTCTCCGCAGCTTCTGCTCATTATCACAGTAGCCACTTAACGGGGCTAATCTGGTTCAGAGCAGGCTGCCATACAGCTTCCAGAGTTCTCAGGGTGGCACTGTGTCATCCGAAGTCTTCTGCTGGAGAAACACTGCCTTCCAGGTAAACGTAGAAGATATTTTCTTCCTTACCCTTAGCTGCATACTGGTATCTGGTACGAACTCTGTTTTGTCCCCAGTTTGTTAATAATACTTTTAGAAAGTTATCATTTAAGATTGGACCTTAGAATTTACATACTCCAAGGACTAAATTTGAATTCAGAGATTATAACTAGAAAAAGTCACAGCAATAAGGATAATACAGCTCACCCATGATCAACATGGGCTTAAACTGTGTGGGTCCACTTCCACACAGATTTTGGTGACTATGATATGGGACTCTAAATGTATCTTCTCTTCCTTATGATTTTCTTAATAACATTTTCTTTTCTCTAGCTTTAATTTATGATAAGAATATAGTATATAATACAACATGCAAAATATATGTTAACTGACTTTATGCTATCAATAATGCTTCCGGTCAACAGTAGACTCCTAGTTAGGTTTGGGAGGAGTCAAAATTTCTTTAGAATCTTTATTATTGTGTATATGCTCTTGTCTGCATTCGGAAGTTTGACTAATCTTTGAGAGAGACCCCAAATAAGCAACTTTATATGTATCTTTGTGCCCCAGGAGTTTGTGCATAAGTTAAATGGCTTACCCACTTAAATACTTGTTTATGTCTATTTATAAGCCCAAAGTCCGCATAGGTACAATTGACCTAAGAGTCACTTGTAGATATAAATTACATTTACATTTTGATTTGAAGAGAAAACCCATCTCAATTTGTGTCATTATGGCTCTCTAGGCAGGGAAGAGTCGCTTGCATGTGGTGGGGGTTATATACTGAAGATCAGGCTATTTGGATCACTGATGTCTTTAATTAACACAGAGAAGGTCATGTGAATGCCCACGAGCTGCCCATGGCAGATGCTTTGCCTAATCATTATTGGATCCAATCACTATTAATCACTAAAGTTTCATTGGGGTTTGCAAGTGTTGAGAGGAAACAGCAGGTTTTTCTACACAGCCCATTGAAGTCATTCTTCTTGTCCATTAACTCTTATGAGGTCATGATGCTAATGCTTTCCCAGGAGGACCGTGTATCTTTCCATACACTATGTGCTTCTGGTTTGAATCGTAGAGCCTGGTTTGGATCACAGCCTACATGAGTATATCATACTCTTCATTAATGAAAACATTCCCATTTAGTATGTCAGACAGTGCAGGGCAGTGTCAGGAGCACAGAAATAAATAAGGAGTTCAGTTTGATCATGACCATCAAATAGCATTAATAATAATGTGGCCCTTTGTACTTGGGCCCCTTGTACTTGGGCCATTTTTCTCATTGGACCAGATCCAAATATTATGCATGATTAAAGAGAAGCAGTTCTGAGGCTCAAGTGGATCTTGAACTAGATGGACATCACCAAACAATTATACAATAGCTGATCTATTTTTTCCTCTGTAGGGTGCAAATGACCCAAACTCATATTTAATAAATTATCAGTTGGTGACCAACTTCCAAGCCAGCATTTCCATTCTGTTTATTGTTTCTACTCTATGTGGGCCCATCGAGTTGAGCAATATTTCATGACCACAATAAGTTTCAAACCCTTGCTGGGGCTATAGATGCTATATAAATAGGCATTGAAGAAAATACAAGTATTCAGCTTTCAGAATATTAAAAAAACAGAGAAGATGAAATCTGAACACTAAAAATATAGACAAAATGTGGTAAATACTGTGAGATGAGTTATAAGCAAATTGGTATGCAAGTGTGAAGAGCCCCCTCTGAATACAGAATAAAGTATAATTGTTTAGCAGGCTATTCAAAGCCACTGTAAAATGTAATATTTTTCTCAGCTCTTTGCATGGGCTTTACCTTTCAGTGGGTCTGCACGGTGAGCCCCAGTTTCAGCTTAACTAGGTTAATTACTATTCCCACATTACATCTTCATCTTCCTTCCCTATGCTTTTTTCTTTCTTTCTTTTCTTTTGGAGAGCTGTTACC
Organism: Canis lupus familiaris; assembly: GCF_011100685.1. Taxonomy (NCBI): domain Eukaryota; kingdom Metazoa; phylum Chordata; class Mammalia; order Carnivora; family Canidae; genus Canis; species Canis lupus. The sequence goes on from NC_049239.1 coordinate 29,310,834, forward strand.
TTGAATACTAGTGGTCAAATACCCTTTTAAAGATCACTTAGAATGACCAAACACTGATGGAATTTTAAGAGAGAGAGATCAAAGTTCTCCTTAATGGTATTGTTAATCAAAAATAAGAAAATTAAAAATAAGGAAAAAAGGAGAAAGAGAACAATGCTAGAAAGGTTCAGGAAATAGAAAAAAGTGATACACTCATTATCTGGTATGTTGACTCTGAGATATCATCCTGTCATCGTGGGGAAATACCCAGATATAAATTTAAAATGTTTCTCTGCAGCTCTAGGAGAAAATGTTGGGCCTAAAGAATTAGATGTAAGAGACATTGCATTAGAAATTCTATTTGAAAAAAAAAAAAAGAAATTCTATTTGATACAAGAGATAATCAGAAAAGCACGGAAGGTAGTGTCAGAACCTAGGAGTTCCTACAATGTATGGGCAATTGGAGGAATACAAAGCTGGAAAAAGAACATAAATATATAGTCATTTGGGAACTTTGAGAAAGAAACAGATGTAAAGGTAAGTTTAAAGAAACCAGGGCTCTTTACTACTATCAGGTACAGGAAAAAGTCAAAGATTGACTATTAGGGAAAGGGCTTTGGCTTAGAAGATGAAATTGGTCATTGACCTTTACCAAAGAGTCAGGGCAATGATTTCCAAGGCATAGTGGATAGTAGAATAAGACAGATTTTTTTTTCCCCAAGGGATTCAATATAGAGTATCAGAGAAATTAGCTAGTAACAAGTTACTTCCCCTAAATACTTGTAAACTTAGCTTATCATAACCTATATTAACACATTATTATAAGGATTCAACACAATACTAGCAACATAAGCACTTGCTAAATACTATTGTCTATTATTATTTTAACTATTACGGAATCCAATCTCCCTTTTCTATCTTTGGTCAAAAACCATTTCTTTTTCTCTTGATTGGCTTCACTTTTTCTAAGCAAGTGCCACTTGAGCTAATTTCCACTGTGTCTCCTGGGCCTTGGGGTCTCAACTGGCCTCCCTTATTACTGCTCTTGAGTTCTTGTGTTTGAGACCCTGGTTCCTCGGGTGCATATTGCTGACAAGAACTGGTGGGGATATGCACATTTTTCCAGAAATTCATTTTGGAAGAATAGTGCCAATCCTCTTTGCCACATCGTTGGAACTGCCTACATATTCTTGCTGCTGCTACTGACATCCAGGGTTCCTTAAATATCAAAGTATGACTATGGCTAAGTTGCAGTAAGAAGGCCCCTTTGCATTTCCATGGACCATGTTACTAGAAGGAAGTGAAAGTCTAACTGCCTTGAAGACTAATGTTTATTTTTTTTTTTAAGATGTATTACTTACTTTAGAGAGAGGAAGAGCGATCATGGGAGGAGGGGAGAAGGAGAGAACCTCAAGCAGGATCCACACCCAGCATGGAGCCCAATGCATGGCTCCATTCCTGACCCTGAGATCATGAGCTGACCCAAATCAAGGGTCTGATGCTTAACTGACTGAGCCACCCAAGCACCTCAAAGACTAATGTTTAGATCCAGAGGTCTTGTTGTAAGTTTAGGAGTCCGGGAGGTAGGTGAGTGGCAGTTCTGAGTGATACCTTACTGTGTTCAGAATCATTTGCCATTTTAAAATAAAAATGTCTTAATTATTTTTTGAAGCTAGGATCCCTCACTCCCTCAGATGAACTGGATAAGGCAGTCCTTCCCTGACAGTTTGTCAAAAATGACCAAACACTTTGAATTTCAGTCAAGCCTAAACCCAAATTGTACCCCTCTGCTGCACAGATCAATCTCTACTGCCCACTGTTAGAATATGATTCTTTATGGGTCTTGTATGGGTCTTCACATTTGCAAGCAAGACCACTGCTGCCCTTTGCTACCAACATCTTTTTAGGAATGTCTATTTAATAACGACCGTGGAAGATCGAGATAGTGTCTTCCTCTGGAGCAGAGGGAAGGCAAGCTTACTGACCATTATAAAAGAATCAGGTGCCTTAATTCAGAATTCCTTTGCTGTTGTCCAAAACACACAATGTGCTCCTCTCCCCTGGACTCCTTTGTGTCATCCTGTGGAAATGGGACACAATAATACATTAATCCTCCAATTAATGCTATTTCTGTGAGTAATAAAGCACTTCATTTATAACCCTAAGCCTCCTGCCAGCATTCACCCAACAATGGCAGGCTAACTTGTTAGCTTTCCAGCACATTTAAAAAATCTTAGATTCCTCCCAGCTTTTCCACACTTACCTCATAGTAAACACTCTAAATAAGAGCTATTATTAGTATGCAGAGCATTATTACCACAGAAACCTCTGAGTTGGAATAGATGGTGTCTAACATGTCAACCTTCAACACATCTGACTGATAGTTTTAAAATGTATTAGGGAAAAAGGAATTTTGGTATTAGAACTCTGTGTTCTTTAGAAAGTTACAACTTTTCTAAGAGTTTTTATTCCTCTGCGTGCCTCACAAGACTTCGATGGAAATCAAATGAAAAAGTGGGTAACGCGTCTTTGTAAACTGTGATGTTTATACAATTCAAGTTTGTACCTTTTTTGCACATGGAAAAGAACATTAGGGTCTAGAAATAATGATTCAAAACATCTTCAAGAATTTTATATGAAAGTTAAATAGAACACGCACACACGGCAGCATGTTTGAATAATAACATGTCAGTGGAACTTGAATAGAAAGCCAGGACCAACAGCTTTGATTTGACATCAAATATATTTAACTTATCTGGTTCTTATTTTCTTTCCCTATAAAATGCTTTAGGACAATAGGCTATTTAGGGTGAGGCATTTATTTTCAATTGCTGTTATAACAAATGTTCACATACTTGAAGGCTAACAGTATCACAACATTTATTTTATCATTCTGCATTTTAGGAGTCTGGCATAGGTCTCACCAGGCTAAAACTAAGGTGCCAGTAGGCCTCCATTCCTTTCTGGAAACTGTAGGGGACAATCTCTTTCTTTCCTTTTAACGCTTCTAGAGGCTGCTCACATTCCTTTGCTTGTGGCTAATTCCCTTTCATCTTTCAAGCCAGCAGCAGTATCTTTTTTTTCTGACCATTTTTTCCATAGTCACATCTTCCTGTGACCACATCCAGGAATGGTTCTCCGCTCTGTGATTAGACTGGGCCCACCCAGCTAATCCAGGGTAACCACTGCAGGATAACTCTTCTTACACGCAGCCCAGTACTGCACATCAGGCATGACCATCCCTCATTTCCACATGTGAAGTGCCAGTCACATACCCAAGCCATTGTAATGAATAATAATGAATATTCTAAAAATGACCTCCTTACTTTCATCCCACACTATGCTATCTTTAGATTTCTCAGAATACCAAGAACGTAGGGAGTCACATGTTGAAAGGAAGGACTTCTTTCAATTAAGATAAATGAAACAATGGAGCTTATCTTTATTTATATTTTTGTGGAGACATGCATCTATTATCTTTTAACACTTAAAATCTCTGAAAATAAGCAAATTTCCTATGCTGTAAGAATCTAAAACTTGACTATTACTTGCCATTCTATAAGCTATTGGAAAGGATGAAATCTAAAACAGCAGGTAGCTCCTGAGAATAAAGTCTTGGCCATTGGTGTGGATACGATGCACTACAACTGCAGATTAAATCCTTATAACAAATATAGGAAGAAATTTAACCATGTAATTCATTTTCGATATCCCCGAACACCATTTGTCACCCACTATCCCTTATCAGGTATAATATACTTTTATTGCTTCTCCAGTCATAAATGAGAACTGTTAGCAGGATGGTGGTGAGACATCCTTAGAAGATCCATTTCCACTGCAGTCACCATCCAGCGTTCGTCATCCAAGAGTGAGCTCAAAAGAATGAGGATAGAAAAAATAAGTTACTCTCGTCATCTAACCTGCAAAGAACCTGCTAAGCTATTTCTCTCCTTTGCTATTTTAATTTGCTTTGTATGTCTCTAGTACATGGTGCTTTGAATAATATTTGAACTTGTGGCAAAATAGCTGATTATATGAAGGTATAGGACCTTCTAGGTCGGTTATCACGGCTAAGACCAGAAGTTATCATAAGCAAAGTAGAGGGGCAGAATTGTTCAGTGAACTGAAGTGGATTCTTCAAATTACTTTGATTTATTTTCCGTGTGAGGAAAATGTGCATTGTAAACATGGGGTGGAAGGAACACTTTTTATCTTCCACCAACAACTGCCAGAGATTAAAAAAGAACCCAAAAAGTTTTACCTGCATTTTTTATTTGCATTATATGTTTTTAAAAATGTACACTGGTATTGTTAGTATCTATTTAATGATTTACAAATTGGAGCAAAATAAAGAGAGAAGTGATGGCAAATTAGATAATAAGAGTATCATTTCTATATATTATTTTGGTGCAGTACAAGGTTTCTGAACCTTAGCACTTTTGGACCAGATGAATGTTGGTTGTGGGGCTGTCCTGTTCATTGTAGGATGTTCGGTAGCTTTCTTGCCTTCTACCCACCAGATGTCACTAGCAACTTCTTCCACCACTGTGTTCATCAAGAACATGCCTAGACATTATAAAATGTTCTCTGGAGGTTATAATCTCACCCAGAATCGAAACCCACTGGGATAGAGTTTGATGGTTTTCTAGTATTTCTCTGTAACTTTCTCTATAATTTATCTCATTCTAACTTCACATGATGTATTTTAGAAATGAAAAAAACGTGAATCTTAGAGAAGTCAATTACCCATGGTAGCACATCGACTAGATGCTAGGACTAAATTTACAATCCATATATTTTTTCTTCAGTATGTTTTTTTTTTCCCCCCTCCCACTGACCAGGGCTTTTCAAACCTTATTGCATCAGACTCAGCTGGAGGGCCTAGCCCCAGAATATCTGAGTCACAAAGTCTGGATTACAATTTAATGATCTTTATTTCTAACTAGTTCTCAGGTGATGGTGGTGCTGCTTTGCCAGGGACTACACTTTGGGATTCATGAGGCCAGACTCTGCTGAAATGTAGCTTGCTTAATGTTCTACAGTGAGTATGTCCATACATTTCCCCAAAGTGTGGCCTTTTCCCTGACCATGAGTAATTTGTAGATTTAAATCTCTTCTAAGTATGTGAGGATTCTGACAAAAGGCAATGAATTTGTGACCATAGATGATAAGAATGACTGAAAGGTTTGGTCCAGAAATTAAATTCATGTATTATTAGGATGTCTCTCAGGAGATAACTTTTTCACAAAAATTAAAAGTTGAATTAGATCACTACTAATTCTTTAACAAATTGATGGTATAACTTTGCAAATTTTAATTACCTTAATATGACATGTTACCTTTTTTTTTTTTTTTTTTTTTTTTTTTTGTAGCCTGGGTGATCAGCTCCAACAGTCTATATCCCATTATTACTGTAATATTTTTAATGCACTTAAATTAAAATGAAAAGGTCAGTGACATTTCTTTGAATTGTCTTCATGGATATCTGGATAGCCATGTATTTATATAATATACTCTATCAGTAAACTTCAGGTGCTGCCAGCAGGATTTTAAGCCCTTGTGCTTTTCTTTATTCTCCAGTGGAGAAATTTAATTTCTCATTTCTTTGTGTTTGAGCATAATCTGCCTGATATTATTTCCCAATTTCTTCTTCAGTATTAAATGTCTTTAACTTCTGTTCTCACGTTCTTACTACTCTATTCATGAGTTCTTACTATCAAGTTCAAAACTTATTCGACTCTCATATTAATGTGTCAATCAAAAAAATGTCTAAAGCTTAATTACATAGTAATAAAGATCAGGAGATTTTTCTTCCTTTCCTCAGTTGACATAAATGAATGCGTAGTTTAGCTGGAGAAAATAGCTTCATCTTTTGGTAACATAAAAACATTATTCCCTCTTTGATCATTTCAGCAAGAGAACATTTTTGTCACCTGTATATAACAGTGGAAATGATTTTTATTGGTCATGTAAATCCTGTAAGCTTTTGTGAGTCACTTAGCTATAGCAAGAAGAGATCAAATCATTTAGATGAGAAATGAAGTAATGGCAACAAAAGGGATAGATTCTCATGGTTTTGTGTTTGCTTTTTCTGTGACTCATAGTCTGTGACTCTTTTTTTTTTTTTTTTTTTTTCCAGCAAAGACTCTATCTGAGCAAGGGGTCTCCGAGCAATGAGGTGATAGAAACTGCATGAAGATCATTGCTATAATTTTCCTTAAGATAAATGCAAATTGTTAGCTACTTATCTAAATCATCCTTTATCTCTCTAATGCAGGGACGGCTATAGTTAGCCACAATGCCTCTCAGTTTCAAAAAAGCATTACCTAGGAAAATGGAAGATTGCACAAGTGAGAAAATAGAAAATAATTATAAAATTCTCTATTGTGTTCTTTATAGTCATTGGAACTGTTCAGGAAAAAGCTTATCATATCAACAATGAGATAAATACAATGTAAGAGCTTTGGGGGACAGTACAAGGAGACTAACTACTCTGAATTAGAGCCCTTACTTTGCCATCTACAGGTTGCATGATGTGGAACAAGTTACTTGATTTCTCAGTCTTAATTTTCTCATCTGTAAAATGTGGATAAGAGTAGCACCTGTCATATAGCAATTGTGTTATACATGAGGAAGCTTTATAGTACCTGTAAGGAATGTAATATATTCTCAACAAACACACATTATTATTTCTTAGGCAAGAAATATATTCTCAAAATATACATTTTTATTGCTCAAAGAACAATCTTCGTCAAATTTGTTTTAGCCTGTTCTTCATTGTACAGGATTCATAATTCATCAGTGGTAAAAATAAATTAATTTGGATTCAGAGATGCATCACTCTTTCAGATAAATTATTTTTGTGCTAGGATTTAATTTATTTCAACAAGTTTTTCTCAAATGCATACTATGTGCTACCACAAAACTGTAAGGATCAAAAGAAAGAAAAGGCTTAGGCTATAATGACAAAATTGTTAAATGTGTTTAGGTTGAAAGAAATTCTCATCTGTAACATGGCAATCATGAAACTTGCTTTATCTATTTCATGGTCATATTGTGGACAGTAATATAAGGTTATTGCTCTATTAACTCATTCAAGATCATATTTGCAGTGATGAAATAATGGATACTAATGTACATAATCACATAAAGTAAAAAACCAAAAACTTAAATGTAAAATGACATTGTTGAAAATGTGTGAAAATAACCTCAGAAAACCCACTCAAAAATAATTATTTTATTTTTATATAATTTTTATTGTTTTTTATTGAAGTTCGATTTGCCAACATATAGTATAACACCTGGTGCTTATCCCACCAAGTGCCTTCCTCAGTGCCTGTCACTCAATCACCCCATCCCCCCCACCTCCCCTTCTACTACCCTTTGTTCGTTTCCCAGAGTTGGTCTCCCATGGTTTGTCTCCCTCTCTAATTTTTCCCACTTGCTTTTCCTCCATTCCCTTATAATCCCTTTTACTATTTCTTATATTCCACATATGAGTGAAACCATATGATAATTGTCCTTCTCTGATTGACTTACTTCACTCAGCATAAGACCCTCCAGGTCCATCCATGTCAAAGCAAATGGTGGGTATTTGTCCTTTCTGATAGCTGAGGAATATTCCATTGTATATATAGACCACATCTTCTTTATCCATTCATCTTTCGATGGACACTGAGGCTCCTTCCACAGTTTGGCTATTGTGGACATTGCTGCTATGAACCTTGGGGTGCAGGTGTTCCAGTGTTCACTACATCGGGATTTTTGGGGTAAATCCCCAGCAGTGCAATTGCTGGGTCGTAGGGCAGGTCTATTTTTAACTCTTTGAGGAACCTCCACACAGTTTTCCAGAGTGGCTGCACCAGTTCACATTCCCACCAACAGTGCAGGAGGGTTCCCCTTTCCCCACATCCTCTCCAACATTGGTTGCTTCCTGTCTTGTTAATTTTCCCCATTCTCACTGGTGTGAGGTGGTATCTCATTGTGGTTTTGATTTGTATTTCACTGATGGCAAGTAATGCAGAGCATTTTCTCATGTGCTTGTTGGCCATGTGTCTGTCTTCTTTGTTGAAATTTCTGTTCATGTCTTCTGCCCATTTCATGATTGGATTTTTTGGTTCTTGGGTGTTGAGTTTAATAAGTTCGTTATAGATCTTAGATACTAGCCCTTTATCTGATGTGTCATTTGCAAATATCTTCTCCCATTCTGTAGGTTGTCTTTCAGTTTTGTTGACTGTTTCTTTTGCTGCAGAAGCTTTTTATCCTGATGAAGTTCCAATAGTTCATTTTTGTTTTTTTTTTCCCCTTGCTTTCATAGATGTATCTTGCAAGAAGTTGCTGCGGCCAAATTCAAAAAGGGTGTTGCCTGTGTTCTCCTCTAGGATTTTGATGGATTGTTGTCTCACATTTAGATCTTTCATCCATTTTGAGTTTATCTTTGTATCTGGTGTAAGAGAGTGGTCTAGTTTCATTCTTCTGCATATGGATGTCCAATTTTCCCAACACCATTTATTGAATAGACTGTCTTTTTTTCCAGTGGATATTCTTTCTTGCTTTGTTGAATATTAGTTGACCATGGAGTTGAGGGCCCAATTCTGGGTTCTTTGTTCTGTTCCATTAATCAATGTGTCTGTTTATGTGCCAGTATCACACTGTCTTGATGATCATAGCTTTGTAATACAGCTTGAAAAGACTATACCCCAAGATTTCTAGAACTCATGCAGTGATTCGGCAATGTTGCAGGATACAAAATCAATGCCCAGAAATCAGTGGCATTTCTATACACTGACAATTAGACAGAAGAAAGAGAAATTAAGGAATCAATCCCATTTACAATTGGACCCAAAACCATAAGATACCTAGGAATAAACCTACCCAAAGAGGTAAAGGATCTATACCCTAAAAACTATAGAACACTTCTGAAAGAAATTGAGGAAGACACAGAGAGATGGAAAAACATTCCATGCTCATGGAGCGGAAGAATAATTATTGTGAAAATGTCTATGCTACCCAGGGCAATTTACACATTCAATGTAATCCCTATCAAAATACCATGGGCTTTCTTCACAGAGTTGAAACAAATAATATTAAGATTTGTGTGGGATCAGAAAAGACCCTGAATAGCCAGGAGAATATTGAAAAAAATATTTTTTTAAGTATATGACAGATAATATTTGGATACTGTTTCAAGGTTATCCAAGGTTGAGCATGACTTTAAATAAGGTGGCCTCTCAATAGCATCACCTTTAAATAAGGTAGCCTTTCAATAGACAAGCAGTGTTTTACATGTGTGCCATAAAGTATTTTGATGGCAGATACTATTGAAAATTAACAAGGAGTATTGGAAAGGAAGGATTTGGACAGTAAGGATCTGTCAATGAATCTGCACTATCACTCAGGCCTGATTTTATTAACCAAATATCAATATTCTACGATAGTCTCAAACTTAAGTGCTTTTATTGGCCACTGTTGTAGAGTTAGGAGATGTATAAGAATAATAAGAGAATAATAAAAATAGATATATATGAGATATATAAGAACAGAATTGAGAGAGAAAGGGGTAAATGTCCTCTCTAGAATTATTTAAAGTAAAATTATTCAACATCATGTGGACTAAACAAAATACTTCCAATGACCAAATTGGGCAAAAGATTATGGACACTGGAAGATGGTGGAATAAGAAGCACCAAGAATTTGTCTCCCAACCTAAAAAGTCCACTGGCAGAATCAGTCTGATGTAACTATTCTGGATCCTTGCGGTTTATCAAAGGCTTGCAACTTCCAGGGAAAGACTTGGATGGCAAATCGCACTTAATGTTGGTCGATTTCATCTCAGCAGACTAGCAGCCATTCATCCTCCACCAGCAGCCTTTTGGCAGGCAGATGTGCATGTGTTCCTGGAACAACCTGCACACAGTTTGCAGAAGCCAGGAAGAGCCAAAAAGACCCTATTCTCTAATCATAGAGGATCCGTGCTGTGGATGATGATTGCTACTTCCAATCTCTGAAGTACAGACAAAGAGATAGGTGACCACTGTTGTTACACACACACCCCCTTTGTTACTAGCCCCTTCTTCTCTAGCTGAAGAGATTGCCAGAAAATGTAAAGGTCCAGCCCCTTTGCTCCCTTCTTGTTTTTCCTTTTCCTCTTTTGGAAGCCAGACATTAAAGACTAGGACATTCAAAAACAACTGTATATTTGGAAGAAATTGGAAAGTGGCCAGGTATGCCAAGGGAAAGGCATAGAGTCATAAGAGAACAGAAGACCTTGGACTCACGCTTCAGACTGATCCTTAATGCAGAGAGAGCTCACAGAATTAAAACCACAAAAACAATAATGAAATCAATGACAACAACAACAAAAGAAAATGGGGGAAAGAAAGAATCTGATTTCCAGAGCTAGTTATTAGATCCAAGTGTCCAATATTGAACAACAACAACAAAAAATCCATAAGGCATAAAAAGAAACAGGAAAATACAATTCATTCAAAGGAGAAGGAAAACAAATCAGCAGAAACTCTGAAATCGACCTGCTGTCAGATATACCAGACAAAGATTTTTAAACAGTTATCTTAAAGATGCTTAAAGATGCAAAGAAAGTCAAGAAAATGATGAATGAACAAAATGAAAGCTCTAATAAGTAGATAGAGACTCTCAAATTATGGAACTGATAAGGACGATAACTGAAATAAAAGATACCTTACAATGATTCAAAGCAGATTTGAGCAAGCAGAAGTATCTCAGCAAAGTTTGGAAACTTTGGAAAATGGAAATTATCAAGTCTAAGAACAAAAGAAGAGTATTGAAGAAAAGTGAATAGAACCCAAGGGATCAGTGGGACAGTATCAAAGAGACCAACACATGCATTGTGAGAGTCCCAAAAGGAGAAGAGAGAGGAAAAGAGATAGAGGGAGCATTTGAAGACCTAATGGCTGAAAACTTTCCAAAATTTGAGAAAAACATGAATATAAACATTCAAGAAGTTGAACAAACTCCAAGTTAGTTGAAATCAAAGAGATCCAAACCAAGACACATTTTAATCAAACTTTTGACTACCAAAAACAGAGAATCTTAAAATCAGCCAATAGAGAAATGCTCCTCAACAGGATTATCAACAGATTTCTCATCAGAAACCCTGGAGGCTAGAAGACAGTAACCTAATATATTCAAAGTAAAAGAAAAAAGAAATGTTAGCCAAGAATCCTATGTCTAGGAAAACTTCCAGTTAAAAATGAGGGAGAAATTAAGATATTTTCAGGTAAACAAAAGCTGCATGAGTTTGTCACCTTTAGACCTGTCCTGTTGGGTGAAAGGAAACGATACTAGATAGCAACTGGAAGCAATAAAAAATGAAAAATCTCAATAAGGCTGAATACATGGACTATTATAAAATGTAATATTATTGCATCATCAGTTTGACTCCACTTTTTGTTTTCTACATGATTTAAGACTAATATATTTTTAAAATAATTATTAGTCTAAAACCCAGTGTTATTGTAACATTGGCTTGTAATGCTACATGTTTTTTTTGTTTGTTTTGTTTTTGCGTAATTTGAGTGTTTATGTTTTGGGGCACAGAAGGTATTAAGATGCAACTTTGTGACATTAACAAAAAGGGTTAGGAACAGAGCTATCAAGAAGCAGTTTTTGTATGTTACTGAGATAAAGGGGACATAAATTCAAATTAGAGTGTTATAACTTTAGAATGTTAAATGTAATTTCCATGGTAAACATAAAGAAAAGAGAGATAGGACAAAATTAAGATGAGAAAGGATTTTCACATTTTTCTTTGAAGAATCAACTAGACATAAAAGGAGACAGTTATATAGAAAATGAACAAAAAAAAACTACAAAGCATACATTACTACATTCTTTTATGTTAATTCCCACTTATCAGTAGTTACATTAAGTGTAAATGAGTTAAACTTACCTATCAAAAGGCAGAGATTGAAAGAATGGATAAAACACATGCTCCAACCATATGCTATCTACAGGAGAGTCATTTCAGATACAAAGACACAAAAACATTGAAATTGAAAATCTATAAAAAGCTACTCCATGCATATAATGACCAAAAGAGAGCAATGATTATTGTACTAATATTAGAGAAAATAACCTCTAAATTAAAAAAAAATTTACAAGAGACAAAAAATGGCATTATACATTAATAATTTTTTAATGTAGCAAAAATATGTAAAAATTATAAACACTTGTGTACCTAATTACAGGCCATAAAAATATATATAGCAAAGACCAACAACATTGAAGGGAGAAATAGACAATTCTGAAGTAATAATCGGAGACTTTAATATCCCATTCTCGATAATGCATAGGATAACCAAATAAAAGATAAGTAAGAAAATAGATATCTTAATGCAATAAATAAAAGAGATCTAACAGACCCTCACAGAGCACTCTACAGGAGTTAACACATTCTTCCTAAGTGCACATGGGACATTTTCCAGGATAAACCATATATTAGGCCACAAATTAAGTTTCAACAGATTTTAAAAGATAGCTATCATATAAAGTATCTTCTCCAATCACAATGAAATAAAATTAAAAACATAATAAACAAAACTAGAAAATTCACAAATTTATGAAAATTAAACAACAAACTCTTAATGAATAGATCAAATAATAAAACAAAAGATAAATTATAATATACATAGATACAAATAAAAACAAAAACAGAAAATACTAGAATTTAGGAATACAGTGAAAAAAATCTTAAGGGGTAAATTTGTAGTCCATAAATGCTTACATTAAAAAATAAGAAAGAACAGGGTGACTGGGTTAGGTTCCGATTCATGATTTGGGCTCAGGTCATGATCTCAGGGTAGCAAGACTCAGCTCTGCATCAGGCTTTGTGCTTAGTGCCATGTCTACTTTAAATTCTTTCCCTCACACACCCTCTGCCCCTCCGCTGTTCATTCTTGCTCTCAAATAAAGAAATACATTAAATCTTAAAAAAAAAAGAGAAAGACCTCAAATCCACAACCTAACTCTACAACTAAAAGAACTACAAAAGGAAGAACAAACTAGGCACAGGTAGCAGAAGAAAAGAAATAATAAAGATCAGAACACAAACAAAACAGTAGAAAAACAATAGAGAAAAATCAATGAAATCAAAAGTTGGTTCTTTAAAAAAAAAATCAATTGACAAACCTTTTGCTAGATATATTCAGAAGAGAAACTAAAAGTATTAAAATCAGAAATAAAGGTGGGAAAATTACTATTGATTCTACAGAAATAAAAATGATTATAAGAAAGTAGTATATATATTTTAAAAAGCATACAATTTAAAACCCATAACTTACATGGGATCTATAGGTTATAAAAAATCATAATGGATTTTGCTTTGAGTAAAATCTCAATTATGTTAATTTTATATGTTATAAAAGGTAAAAATGCAATTTCACTTTTTCTAATTTATTTCTTTACAAAGGAGTTAAAACAAGCCACAAGCAACTAAGGGAATGTCTTCTTCAAAGTAGGAAAATAATAAATACATGTGAAATTTTCTCTATAATTAAAAATTATAAATTAAAACAATGAAGGAGAGGGGCACCTGGGTGGCTCAGTGGTTGAGTGTCTGATCCCAGTGTCCTGGAATCGAGTCCCACATCCAGCTCCCCGCATGGAGCCTGCTTCTCCCTCTGCCTGTGTCTCTGCCTCTCTTTGTGTGGGTCTCATGAATAAATAAATAAAATCCTTAAAAAAAAAAAAAAAGAAATAGAGGTACAGAAATCTTTCAAGCTAGCAAACTTCATCTCATCAATTAGCCTTTTATTTTTCCTTAGTCATCATGCAAAAAATCAATAATCTAAATAAAACTATATGTATGTATCCATTTAGAACTGTCCCTTAATTTTGGATTTGAGTTTGTACATTTAGATGCAAATAAATGTATTGATCATTTCCTAAAAAACAAAACAGAACAACTTTGGTAGTTTGATATCTTGCCACAAACTCTGATAATTTACCAAAGTGTAAAATCCAGTGCACACTGTATTAGGAAAAAGGAGAAAACTCACATTTATTGAAGACTTACTGTATGCCTTGTATTTTACAAATATTTTTTTCATTTTATTTTTCCACTAACTTTGTGTCATAACCTCTAACAGATGACAAAACTAAGGCTTAAAATTTTGCAATGATTTGATTTAGGTTCCATACATAATAGAAAAGAATTGATACTCAAATCCAGTTGTATCTGGCTCCCAAACCCGTATTTTTTGGAGACACAGAGATTACAGACAGATGACCCAAAAACTCCTAGTACTGGAAAATTTGGAGGGCAGGGAAAGCCAAGACCCATGCTGGGGCTCCTATCTCGGCTTCCACCAAAGCATTTCATTGATTATTGGTTTATATACTAGACCTAGATGTTGTTTCAATAAAGAGTTTCATTGCTAAAATATGTTCAAAACCACTGTTTTAGAGCAAAACCATTTCATGATACAAATGTGTATTACTCCACCTTCTTTTTTTTCTTTAAAAGATTCAATTAGTAACCTTAAAAACCACCCCGAAATTATCTTGCTATGAAAAACTTTTCCTTAGGTTCTCCTGAGTCTTCATTGCTTCAGGCTAGGTGGTGATCAAAGGCCTTCCTCCCAGTTCACTTTGGGCACACATTCAAGATCGTGAATTTTGTGACTGCCATTTTAATAGCTTTTCACAAGGATTTCAATTCTTCACATCTATCTCATATTAAAAGTTCTTGTCTTTTAGAGGGGTGAATTGTAGGGAAAGGAGAGGACAAACTCATTATACTCTCCTAAAACTATAGGTCCATCCCGGTCATAGGAAACCTATTGTTTCTTTAGCCAGGCACAGGGAGGGGAACTGGTGCTGTTATTTCACTCGCACTGATTGATGCTGCTACCTTACTTGGACATAATTTATTATCTGTCATTTATTGGTTTATTCCCAAAAATGCTTTTATGTGCAAAATTCTTCAAAGTCGCCAGAGCAGTGGAGCCAACATTTAGATGCGCTTGTAAGTTCCCTGAGGTCAGAGACCTTGTCTGTTTCATTTTTGTGTGACCTTCCTTTCACCAGCACTATGCAAGACCAATACATTTCAAAAGGAAGACATTCATAAAATATTTAGGGAATGCAGAAATGAAAGTGTATAATGGAAGGATTAAACGAGAGTAGATTTATCTATGATTAAAACTAGTATTTTATTACTTTGCATGTGTATGATATTTGAGCAATGCCCTGTCCTCACCTAGTCCTCCTATAGGAGGATATAATCACACACACTCTTTCTACACAAAGATAAGGTTATATATGAGTCCATCTTTCCTACTGCTATTGCCTCCACATCTGAGAACATAGTAGGTTCTTTGCCATGTGGCTCACTGACTTGTATTTATTTCACTGTAAATTAATTAATTTTGGCAGTGAATTTCTGTACATATTTATGACTTAAGACACCAGGCAACTTCAGAGTGGGGGTGGAGAAAAGCACTTTAAAGTTTGGGACTCATAAAGGAATGTTTTTATGAGGACAATAATATCTCGGATGGGTTTTGTACAAATTTATTGCATTCTCCTCATGGAAGAGGTTAATGTAAGAGTTGTAAAAGATGCCCAAATGTAGGGCCATCACTCATTTGAGAAAAGAAGACTGAATGGATAAATAAATGGTCAATGATTTGTTTTATGCCTACAGTAGCTTAACCACAACTCTTTATAATATTTTCAGCACAAAGATATTTATGAACAGACATTAATATCTCAGCACATCCCTCGTGGCAATGCTGAAATACCTGTAAAATATTTTCAAGCTATATTTATTTGAAAGTAAAACAATGATCAGGTATCATTTGTGGCCAAATCTACTTGATCATGAAATAAAAGTGAATTTAAGGCCATACTACCAATTTTAATAGGTTGAGGAACCTATGTATTTAAAAATCAAAATAAAATACATACCTGTGTCATGCTATGACTACGTATTACTAGACAACTGATTGTCAGCTCTCAAATATGTTTTTAGCATAATTGATTGATTGATTTTTAAGAGAGGGAGTGGGGAGGGACAGAAGGAGAGGGAGAGGGCCAACCTGGAGTCTGATACAAGGCTACATGTCACAGCCCTGAGATCATGATCTGAAATCAAGAGTCTGACACTTAACAGACTGGGCCCTCCTCGTTCCCCCTTTTAGGATGATTTAGGAGTAAACCTTACAGCAGGGAGAGATTGTAATTTATATAATCTAAGAGTTTTATTGTTCTGTAGTGATATAAATTTCCCTAATACTATTTTGAACAATTTTGTCTTTTTTTTTGTCTTTTTTTTTTTTTTAATGCAGCTCTACGGGGACAAAATGATTTAACCCTATTTTCTTCCTTAAGCTCCCATGTCAGAAATTGCGTCGAAGCCAAAAGATGCTGCAAAGGAAACTGTGCTGTGGAAATTTCTTATATACTTTATGACTATATTATTGAACGCTATATAAACTTAAGCAATTCTACTTACCATCAAGACGTCTAGGAATGGAAAAATCAAATACAGTCATTGAAAAGTCAAAACATGTAGCCATTTCTCTTCCCTGAATTTGCTCATCTCTTTATTTTCCCTACCCTGTATATGTGGACAACAAAAGCAGCCTTCAGAGTTGAATTAGTTATTAGCCCTATGAAATAGCATAAAAATTCTAGAAAAATAAGTGAACTAATGTACACAGTGTTAACATGTTTATGACCTGTGCCAAAATATCGAGGGTTTTCCTAATGTCTTATTTGATGAGGAAGAGTTTTTTTTTTTAAAGATTATTTATTTATTTATTTATTTATTTATTTATTTATTTATTTATTTGAGAGATTGAGCAGGAGCAAGGGGAGGAACACAGAGAGAGGGAGAAGCAGACACCCTGCTGAGCGGAGAGCCCCATGTAGGGCTTGATCCCAAGGCCCCGAGAGCATGACCTGAGCTGAACGCAGATGCTTAACCCACTGAGCCACCTCGCTGCCCCAGTGAGGAAGATTTTGTTTTATCGCCATCAAAAGAATTATTTTCCTGCCATCGTTTTATGAGTCGGCCAACACAGTCCCTATTTAAAAAGATAATAAAAGAGAGGTGAGATCAATTTTTCCCCCCAAGAGAATGCAAATTGTAGATCTATGGTTTGAATTTAGGTTTCCTGACACTGTCTGATGCCTAGTACTCTAGACGGTGATTGACAAAGTGATGCAGCAATGCCTTGTGCTTGGCAACACATTTATTTCTGATATTTCTTAGCAGTATAGGATTATGCTACTACCATATGGACTGATAAGGAATCTAACGCAGTTGAGATTTTATGCTAGAAGCCATTACGAACTCAGGAGATCTGAAAGCAGTCAAGTTTGAAGTTGGATTCTGACATAAGCTGCGTTGTTCCTGTTTAATTATCTATCTCCTTTATAATCTAACTTATCTGAAGATAGAGATTTTGCCCCCTTTGTTAATAATTGTATCCTGAGATAAGCATAGAGTAGATACTCAGTAGGTATGTGTTGATCAATTTAATAAGCAAATGAACACTGGTTGCTCATGTGCAGGATTTCATCCAACAAAGTCATTCTAAAAGATGAGAAGAAAATCAAGGGAAAAAAACAGATTGTTCCCAAAAGGTCCCAGCTTAACTTTTTCCCCAGCATTATTTAATAAAAATTGTGTATATTTGGGTTATACAATGTAATGTTTTGATATATGTATATATTGTTAAATGATTACCACAATCAATTTGATTGACATACATATCACCTTGCATAGTTACTCTCCCACCTTCTTTTATTCTCTTTGTGGTCAAAATATTTGAGATCTACTCTCAGCAAAATTCAGGGACACAATACATTATCATTAATAATACCCACCATATTATACATTCGGTCTACAGAACTTGTTCATCTTATAACTGAAAGCTTATATCTTTGACCAATATAATATCCCCTTTTTCTCCAAATCCCATCTCATGGTAACCATTATTCTGCTCTTTGTTACCATCAGTTTGACTTCTTTTTGAGTCCAAATAAAGTGAGATCATTCTTTCTGTGTGTAGTTTATTTCACTTAGCCTAGTGTCCTCTAGATTAATCCATGTTGTTGCAAATGGCAGGATTTGCTTTGTTAAGGTTGAATAATAATTTTATACGTGTAATATTTCATCTGTCAATGGATAATTAGGTTGCTCCCATATCTTGGCTATTGTGTGAATATGGGGACATAGATATTTAAAATATTGATTTTATTTCCTTTGTATGTATATACTCAGAAATGGGATGCTAGGTCATATGGTAGCTCTATTTTAGATTTTTTAAAACAATTCCATACTGCTTTCCATAATGCCTGTACTAATTTATATTCCCATTAAGAGTGTACAAAGGTTACTTTTTGGTCTGCATCCTCACCAACACTTACTATCTTTTACTTTTTAATAATAGCCATAAGTACTGCTGTGAAGTGGTATCTCCATTGTGATTTTGATTTGCATTTCTTAGATGACTAGTGTCATTGAGAATCTTCTCATGTATCTATTGGCCATTTATAGTTCTTCCTTGCAAAAATATTTATTCAGGTCCTTATTTCATTTTAATTGGATTATTATGATTATTTTTGCTATTGAGTTGTAGGAGTTCTTAGAAAACTACAGTCATCAAAACAATATGATACAGAAATAAAAAGAGTCACATATGTCCATGAAACATAGTAGGAAGCCCAGAAGTAAATTCAAGCATATACAGTTAATCTTTGACAAAAGTGCCAAGAGTACACAATGGGTAAAGGATATTTATTCAATAAACAGTGTTGGGAAAACTGGATATCCACATGCAAAAGAAAGAAATTGGCCCTTATTTTATGCTATACACAAAACCAACTCAAAATATATTAAATGTGTAACCCAAAACTGTAAAACTCCTGGAAGAAAACACAGGGGAAAGTCTCCTTGACATTGGTTTTTGCAATGATTTCTTGGAATTGACATCAAAAGCACAGGCAATGAAAGTCAAAATAAACAAGTGGGACTACATCAGACTAAAAAGTTTCTGCACAGTAAAGGAAAGAGTCATCAAATTAAAAAGCCAAGCCTCTGGAATGGCAGAAAATATCTGTAAACTACATATCCTATAAGGAGTTAATATCTAGTTTGACTTCTTTAATTAGTTATTTTTATGATATTGGCAATGTCCTAAACATTCCAGTAAAATGAAACAACTCATCAATAGAACCCAGTGAACTGTTGGGCAAAATGAAACTGGTAAATATATGGGTAGATGCGTTTTGGCACAGAACATTGCAATATAGTTGTTCTGATCATTTGAGCATCGGGTTATTAATAAAGTTCTCCAAGCAATTATATTTTTCTCTTCCTGTGCATTTGTCCTAAAGTACAAATTATAATTTTATCCCTGGCATTAATATCCCACAGCTTGATTTACAAGATATTTTCCCTATTTCCACTAATACAGGTGACAAGTAATAAATAGGACCCATCAACAAATACATACTATTATTGTATCTCACTAAATGTGTATAATTCAGATTCTTTGACTATTAAATTTTGTGGACACATCAACAGATAATTAGAATTTAGAAGTCAATTCTTTGAATGGAGTTAGAATGGCCTAGATTTAATATTATGCGGCTCATCAATAGTGTCTTTTTTAATCTCCAAATTTTTACATTAAAATTTGAATTTCAAAACTTATATGAATCACAGTGTCAGCAAATCTGGTGAAATATTTCTCCAGGCTATATTTTTTAGGCTCACATAATTTCAGGTAGACTCAGATATTTGATGACGTTATATAATATTTTACCACAATTCTACTTTAAATTAGTGGGGAACAACTTGAAATCTCCCATATTTTAAAGTCATTTAGAATTTGGTTCCAGTTGTTCAGCCTTCAAAAATGTTAAATCTATAAAATAATATTAAAGACATTTCATCAACATTTCTCTGTAACTCATTTTACAAATTTATCTTAAAAGATGTGGTGTAGCTAAAGATATGGTTTGAGGCTTGGGACAGCTGAAGAATTTGGTTGGCCATTGAGGGATCCCTAAGGTAAGATTTGTGGATACTTTTTTCAAATACTTTGAGGACTCTGGTGGCTGCTTTATCAGAGAATTTCCTGGGAATTATAACCATGATATGTCTTAAAAAATCAAAGTAAATAAGCCTATTGCATCCTTAAAAAAATAAAATGTATATTCTGAGCATTATTTTGAAGATAGGCAACCAATTCAGTTTCTTTTTCTTTTTCTTTTTCTTTTCTTTTTTTTTTTTTTTTTTTGCAACTCAGTTTCTAAGCATGAGTTGTAGGTTTTCAACCCAAGACTATTTTACAAAGTTAGTTGCTGAACAAATTCAATGTGTACAATGGCTTAAACATAGAATTTTTTTTTTTTTTTTTTTTTGCTTGTGTAATGTCAAATATATGATCCTGGCAGACTGAATAGTCTCCTTCCAGGGGTGGTTCAAGATGCTGGTGTCTTTCTCTTGTGGTTTTACTTACTTCAACTTGTGGCTTCCATGGTTACTGTGTTTATTTTTGCTCAAGATGGTGGGAAGGCAAAAGAGCTTGGCATTCACATATGGAAGTTTTTAATGAACAGTGGTATAAGTGGTTAATACGACATCTCCCTATATTCCCTATACTCCCTGTCTTCCTATACTCCCACTGTTCATTAAAAACTTCTTGAATGCCTACTATATGTTCGGCCATCATTTATATGTTGAAGTGCTAAAAAGTCCAATTATCTCAGAATTTGACCTTTATGGAGGTCATTAAACCACTGTGAGGTCTTTCCCCGTTAGACTATTAGCAGTCTGAAGTCAGGAATGGATGTTCTCTTTGATTCCAAAGTCCCTGTCACATTGACTGACATGAAGTTGGCATTTAATAAATATATGTTGAATGAATAAGAGATTATGTCAGCAAGAAAAACCCTGGAGGAAATGTTAGGAACTGGTAAATAGATTGCTGATGAACTTCAGATGTATTTTTCCTGGATTATTCCAAGTTCTTTACTTCTTGCCACAGAAACTGGCCAGCTTATGTATTTTAATTAACTGTTAACTCCTCCTGGGATAGTCAGAGGCAAGCAGTTGCTTTAGTAAATACATCAATTTGGAGCATCTGGTTCTCTAAAGTTTAAGTCCCATATTCAAGTCCTGTAAATTGTTTAATGGAGAGACAGGCAGACCTTCCCGCGGCAATGGCAGGGGAGATTTGATCTCAAGAGTGCCTACTACTTTGAATTTGCATGGTCTCCTGGACAATAGCCTTTCACTGGACTTTCAATAATATGCCTCAAAACCAGTTGAACTGTCAGGAACTCCTCATCACTGTCTTACCTGTTCTCTTAGTTGTTCCCGTAGCATATGTCGTTGGTGCCTGTAGGGAGTTGAAACCCCTTATCAGAAGAGAAATCAGAATGTGAAGACTCCTGAGTCATTCAGAAGTATTTACTGTCCCAGAAAAGCCCAGAAGTCATCGAAGGTTAGAAACAAAGCTGATAGCGATAAAAGATTATCCTGCTTAGACAGGTGGAAGCAGCAAGGTCATAAAGAAAACGAAGGGTGAAAATGCTTTTATTTGAGATAAAATAATAGAGCAGAAAATGTGATAGAGAGGAAGGAAGGATTTTGTGTGTGTGTGTTTCCCGCCCCCCAAGACTGCAGTAGGGTTGTATGAGATATTAATGTCCCTCAAATGTACAAGATT
The DNA here is from genome assembly GCF_011100685.1 of Canis lupus familiaris. Lineage (NCBI taxonomy): Eukaryota > Metazoa > Chordata > Mammalia > Carnivora > Canidae > Canis > Canis lupus. Next base: position 29,332,541 of record NC_049239.1, read on the forward strand.
GTTGAGTAGCTCTGGGAATTGGGAAGTCTGCAATTTACAACCTCTCTCCTCTGTTCTTATAAGCAATTTAACCAAGCTCCTGTTAGCAAGAGACACTTAAGGAACAGAAATCCTAGAGGAGATTTTTAAGCCCATAGTAAAGATAATACAATCCTCCTGCATAAAAACAAAGGATTATTAATGCTGTGCTGCTGGTGAAGTCTCATTTCACAACCGATGTAACTTTCTGTATTAAATCAGCCCCACCAGCCCTGGAATGGGCCAAGCTCAGGTGTCATTTATCACTAACCATTTTGGGTGCACCAACCATAAAGCCAGCCCTCAGTTTGACCCTTCCAATGACTCACCCCACTGTGTGTGCAGAGGTTTTTATCTGTAGACATGCTGATTTTTTTTCTGGATTCAAATTTATTTTCCTGACATGGTTCATGGCTCCTGTCTCCAGGTGCTTGTCCTCAGAAGGAAGAGCCTGCCTTTGCGGTACACCTCCCTTGGCAGATCATATCCCTATGGCAATCTGTAGCCCTCACTCCTTTCCATCTCTTAAATCTCAGTTTATGACCCATTTACCTGAATAATTCATAATCAATTGAGGTGCTAATTTTGCCATTTGCTGAATCACCCAGGATAAGTGAGGTGAGGAGGTGCTGTTTAATTGCAGAGCAATTGGTGATTGACAGATTTGGCTTTTTGTTTTTGGCTTCGCTTTGTTTTGTTTTATAGGTTACTTTGACAGACCTGAGGAAAACATATCCCCCTTCCTTTCCCAGATGAAAGCCTCTATTAAAACTGGCAGTGTTATTTTATACTCCTTTCTTTTCTTTTTTCTCTTTTTTCCTTTTAAAAATAAAAATCACCTTGTAGAAAGCAAATCCTTTGCTCACACCTAGAATAGATTGCTCATTAGAGTTTTTTCCAATCATTATGTTGCTCCTCTATTCTTGAGGTGTTATCAGTGGGGGATTACAGTCACACATTATATATGAGACTACGCCAGGGTGGCTGTAAACACCAACATTATTGAATTTATTCATTTCTCAACTCAGGTGTCTTGAGTGCCTACTATATGCTTGTAGGTACCTACTTGTGGGTGCTAAAAATACAAAATAAACAAAAAGGACAGCATTTTTTGCTCTCCTTATGCTTGTATTTTATACTCCTTGGATGCCACCATGGTAGTATGATATCACCAAACCACCACAGGCTTTGAAACCAGTTACCCTGAAGTTTCCCCAAATATTAGAAGGGTGATGTTACAATGTCAGGGAAGCACAATATAATGGTTTCTTCATAGCCCTTTGAACCAGACAAATCCAGTTTCTCTTTCTGGCTATGTGACGTCAGCCAAATTATTCAAGTTCTTTGAATCTCAGGTTTTCTCACTCGTATAAAGGTGAAATTAATCCCCCAACCCCTCCCAGACTATGATAGGGCCAAGATCATTAAGTATGAAGTCCATCATACCATATAGCTAAGTGTTTAAAAGATACGAAGTTAACATGCTATTAAATAAAATGTCTTCTTCATTCTTACCTTGATATTTTCATAATGACCTAAAAGCCAATCCAAAATTTTAAATTCTTGAATTCCTCAAACTTTTGAACATGGAGTGCTGGTGCCTGGTCTGCAAGTCTCCAACTCAGAGCTCATGCTTTCCTCTCTTCCCACTCCCAGGTTACTGGCTCACCATGAGCAACTCATCCAGTTCCATCTGCCAACCCCTGAACAGCTCTCATTGATCATGCCCAGGCCTAAGTGTCCATGTGCCAAGCTTATAATCTACCTGGAGGAAATGGACCTCAGAAACATGCACTTGCATACTCTGAAACTGGGCTTGGGAGGAGGGCAAAGGTTTCCATGATCCCAGGTAGCCAGAACATTAGCCATGTTAAAAGATAAACTGAAGCCTATTAAAAATGTTGACTTCATTTGGGCAAAAGTCAATTCAAAGAAGGCAATATCTCACCTAACAGATCAAAAGGAGCTCTGAGATGCTAAACAAGATGAAAATTTTCTATGCACAGAAGGGAGTGGGTAAAAGGTAGGTATACCATGAAAAAGTGGTTTAGTTATTGCAATTACTTTCCTTTCCTAAACACAGGGAAGATTTCTCAGGCAGATTATCCAGCTAATGCTGATGAAGTGATTCCTGATAGATTGGTTTAAGATTCCATTTCTGTGCACACTGAAAGTGTAATTAAGTCTCAGTTTGGTGATGCAGGGCTAAGCACAAGTGCCTCCATTTGGGGCCTTTTTTTTTTATTTTTGTTTTTTACATCCACCATTAGAGGTTGTCTCAGGGTTCCGGGAGGCAAATTCTTTTTGAGTCTATTGATTCCTTTCCTCGTAAGAGTAGAGTAGGAGTAGGGCCAAAGTGAGGCCCTGTTGAGGAAACTTAGTGGTTACTAAGGTGATAATATGTCTAAATGAAGTAACAAAAAGTTCTTATTTCTGTGCTGAAGTCATGGTAAATACTCTACCAAAGGGATCTAATTTATATCAATAGTAGAATAATAACATTTTGTCTACCTCATATTTATAGCTACCACCTCAGTGCTGGGTATTTAGAAAGATCTTAAAAGGTGTCTTTGCCATTTATTCTTTACGGGACCTCAAAAGGCGAGCTGATGCCAATTCAGAAGCATTGATGGGCTTAGACTCTTCAGAGTTCTCAAGGGGATCTCCTGCAGCTCTGGGACCATGCTGCACTGTGAATATATTTTGAAGGCAATTTCTCCTTTTGGTAATATATTTTTGAGAGGGACAGATAGTTTTCCACTGAGAACAAAGGAGAGGACATTGCTATATTTATAACAAACACTAAGCTACCATGAAATTGTTCATCTTTTAATTTTAATTTCATGCCCCCACAGAGGTGCACTCATAGGAAAACTAGTTTATTCCACTTATCAAAATGAGATGAATGGGTGAGATTTAACAGCAGCAGCTTGATGAATGAATGAACATATTTTTGTGACATTAACATAGTTAAAACTCACTATTTTTCCCCATGACCTCCCACATCTCCTGATAGCTTGTGCATATTAAGAGGCCTTTTTTAATCCTTAGAACAGCCACAAAGATAAATAAAATAACTACATTTGAAAATGACACAGCAAACTACTAATTTAACAAGTATATACAAAAAGAAAAAGAAAAATATAATTGTGAGACATATAGAAAATAAATAGCAAAATGATGTACATACAGTGAAAGATGAATGATTTTCCTCTAAAATCAGGACAAGGCAGAGAGGTCTGCTCTTTGTCATTATTTTTCAATATTGTGTTGCCAGTGTAATAAAGAAAAAAAAAATATTGGGAAGGAAGAAGCAAAACTGTCTTGAATCTCTGATATTGTGGTACTATATCTAGAAAAATCCCAACTACTCTGATATATTTTTTTTAAGATTTTATTTATTTATTCATGAGAGACATGGGGCGGGGGGGCGGTGCAGAAACATAGGCAGAGGGAGACGCAGGCTCCATACAGGGAGCTGGATATGGGACTTGATCCCAGGACTCCAGGGTCGTGCCCTGGGGCAAAGGCAGGCACCAAACCTCTGAGCCACCCAGGGTGCCCTACTCTGATATTTTAAATTCAATTAGTATCATAGATTCAATAAGTCTACTTGCATTCCAGATTACTAATTGGATGATCTATAGTCACTTCCAGAAAACACATGAATTTAATTTTCTTTGCTTCCCTTGACAATTCAAGCATCTGATACATTTTCAAGAAACTATAAGGAAAATGTCAGTTAACATGAAATTCTAAATTTTCACCAGTAGTTATTGACTCTACTCACCGATACATAAATATAACCTCATAAATCCTAGTGCATGGTAACTACATATTGAAAAGCTTTTCAGATGGTGTAAAAACCTACCACACTAACTCCATCTTTCAAAGTAGGCTCTTGCTAAGTTATTCATGGAGTAAATTTCTCTTAGAGTTACTGCATTTTCTTTCTCACTTTCTTATAAACATGAGTTCTTGATTAGTTATGTTTTGCCTAATGTTTGCCTTTTAATTTTCTTAACAGTGTCTGTTGAAGAGTAGTATTTCATTTGTTGTTGTTTGTTTTTAAGTCAGCTCTATGCCCAACACTGATCTCAAACTCATGACCCTGAAGATCAAGAGTCACATGTTCTACCAATTGAGTCAGCCAGGCACTTTCTAATACCAAAGTCTTTTCTTGTTAGTACCATTTTATCAGAGTGGCTGAATATTTTCAAGAATCTGTTAATTTTCTCTTCCCTGTATTTCCCAGATTATTTTGTTCTTTATTCCCATAGATTTATATTCTAAACTTTCTTTCCCTGGGTGTTCTGTTTCCCAGACCTGTCTGTCTTGTTCTAACAGCTGTTTTTTTCTTAATCACCTGCTCTTGTCCTCATCCCTCTTCCTCCTGCTTGCCTCATAGAGCCTTCCTATTCCACACTCTTGTACCCTCAGGCCATATTATACTTGGCATAAAGTAGGTCATTTTCATTTTGAGACTGCCATGCTACATTGATTCTCCAGCAGACAGTCTAAACTGCAGCCTGACAATCAGTAAGCTGCTATTTAACTCTAAAATGGGCTACTCCTCTTTACGACTATTACCCCTTCACTCTACACAGATGTATACATATAAATACGTATGTATATTCTATATATAACATTTAGTACGTATATACATTCTAGTGTATGTATATAAATATGTATATAAGTAGGCATGTGTAGTCTATTATATGTGTGTATATGTATGTCTATCTATATCAATATATGTGAGTCCTCTCATCTCTTGACTGTTCCCACACATCTTTGTTGTGTTAGCTTCTACTGATGTAGTGACAAATTACCACAAATGTAGCAACCTCAGATAATCCATTTATTATCTCATGTTTTCCATGGCTCAGAAGTGTTACCACAGCTATGTGGATCCTCCATTTTAGATCTCACAGGGTGAATCAAGGCGTTGGCAGCACTAAGATCCTCATCTCAGGGTCTGGATCCTCTTCCAATATTGATGGTTATTGGAAGATGTAATTTCCTCGCAGGTATATGGCCATTTTCTTGCTGGCTGCTAGCAGGGGCCTGCTCTGAGCTTCTAGACGTTGTTCCCCAGAAGGTCATAACACAGCTATTTGTGTTCTTCCTTAAAGCCAGCAAGAGTACATCTCTCTCTGACTTCTGCCCTCAGCAAAAGAAAATTCTGCATGTAAAGGGTTTTACTGGATTGAGTCAGGCCCATTCAGATAATCTACAGTAGTTCAAGGTCATATCTGAGGGACTTCAATGACATCTGAAAAACCTTTCATAACAAAGTACCTTGATTAGTATTAGATTGAACAGCAGAAAAAAAAAAAAAAAAGATCAAACAGAGGATGGGTAGTTAAGGGGTCACCTTCAGAACCCAACCTTCCATACCCCTCATCACCCATCCAACTTCTGCACAACCCTCAAGGTTAATCTCAAACCCTGTCTACCCTTTCTTGCTTTTTCCAAATTCCTTTCTTCTATTATAAATATCTAGGCCATACATAGGTTTTATTTATCTATGTTTATATTATCAGTATATAGAATCATGTTTTGTTTGGAAATGCATGACCCACCCAGCTGCCCACCCACAACTGGAAATACATACATATAATATATATATACACACACACACACACACACACATATATATATATATATACATGAAGATACAAAACAATCTTTAAAATTTCTTTTGCATAAAACATTCCTTGACTATGATACATCAAACATCCCGACAAGAAGAACTCAGTGTTTAGAATAGTGGTAGACTTACAGAGTTCTATATTAACCTTTGCTGGAGATGATAGAGAATCTCTGAACAACTATTTAGGTTGAAAGTTCATCGTAATTTTCCCTAATTCACAAACAGAACTTGGAGCCAGCACCGTGGGACACTAATGAAGCTCAATTATGAACTCAACTGGGTTGAAGACAAGCAGGCAGCACTTTCCAATGGCCTTTCTCCAAATACTACTATAGGATTTTAGTCTAAATCATGAAACACTGTCCTTGAGAAGCACACAATTAGAAGACATCTGTATAAGAAATGACCCTCTGAAGAGGTTGAGAGATCCCATCCTCATTTTTCACTAATTCTTGAACCAAGACTTGCAGCCCAATGCTCTTATAAATTATTTCTTCACTCTAGAAGAAGGTGGGGGAGATTGGGACAAGGAAACTTTTTAATAGATAATGTTTTTTGTAATTTGATGTGTCAAAATCCACAGGCTGTTTGTTATGCCCATTTTGATGGAATATGGAAACAGAAACAAATTTCCTTTCAGAGTGAAGGGAAACATACTTCCTAAAACACTCTCTTTAGATTGCATGATAGCAAGAACTAGATAAGGAATAAAAACATTTTTATATATGTGTATTGTTAAACATAGGCACATATAAATTTCCAAATTTTCAACATTCAAGTCTCTCTTTTTTTTTTTTTTTTTTTTTTGAGAAGAATAAATTAGTGCTGCTCTGGTTATGATGGAATAATTCCTGGCATTGCTGTGATTAAACTAGGTATATTAAAGTAAGCAGTGATGAATTAAAAGCACAGTAGAATCCTTGGTGGGTGTGAACTGATGAGTAATCTTAATTAGAGGTAAAATGTGCCCATTATTTTTGTGCTATAAATGAATTTTCATATTATGAATCAGAGATAAAGACAATGTGAGGCACAGTGACATTAGTCAAAGACCAAGCCTAAGTGAACTAGGTATAGTTATTTCTGTTAGAAAAGAAGAACAAAAGGCAAAATTTATTCTGCATCTGATTACCTCAATTTACCTAAACTTGAATGGTTAATTGGTGATGTCTTATTCAATAGTTCATTATCTGGATTTACATTAGAGTTTGGCTATCGCTAAAATTCAGTTGTAAATTGGTATTTAATTTGATACTCAATTTAAGCTAAAATATTATATCTATTCCAGCGTCATCAAAGAACAAAGGAAAACCAGGGAAGTGTAGATCAATTAGTACCCTGTCCAGTGAATGTTGCATATTAGCAATTATGCAATTATTAGGAAATAAATTTATCATTTCTCAAGGTGAAGCACCTACTAGTTCAAATAAATGGAGGTGGAAGTAGGAAGATCAGTAATCATAATTTGTCATACTATAAGTGATAACTTCATCGTTGAGCTGGATTTTATTTTACTTAAATTGTTTGGCATGAAGTACCAACTGACAACTGACTCAGTAGAGCATCTGAAAATTCCAGTAAAAAACAAAAAAAAACAAAAAAAACAAAAAAACCTTATGAGGTAGCCTGTCCTTTGAACTAAGCATCCTATGGAAAGAGTGTACTCACTAAATTCCTCATATTTTTTTTTTAAGATTTTATTTATTTATTCATGAGAGACACAGAGAGAGAGAGAGTCAGAGACACAGGCAGAGGGAGAAGCAGGCTCCATGTAGGGAGCCCGATGTGGGTCTTGATCACTGGACCCCAGGAACACAACCCAAGCCACAGGCAGACGCTCCACTGCTGAGCCCCCCAGGCGTCCCGCTAGATTTCTTATATTGACAATAAGCTTGGAAGACATGATCTAGAACAATTTAAAGAGGTAAAATTTGCTTTCTTGAATTAAGTTATATTTCCACAGCTCCAATAAAGTTCAACAAAGAAGAAAACAGAGTTCAGTTAAGGACTTAAGATGTCGCATATCAAAAAGCAAGTAGGTAGTCAAAGACTCCTTATGTTCAAAGAGCATGTGCTTTTCAATGTATCACAAAAAGGTCTTCTTAAATATCCTGGTGAAAAACCACAGAGATGCTGGGTTTTCTCTTTGTGCCCTTGATAAACTAAGAGAAAAAGACAATAGTGCTTTTTTCATCTAAGGAGTCTGTTTCCTTTTTTTTGTTTCTTTTTTTCCCCCCTAGACAAACTGTATTCAGCTTCCTTAAAGATACTTTTCATAAACAGCCGTGGCATTTCAGGCAGGACACAGGTAGACAATCATGACCAGCATACGACTTCCAAACCCCCTTCTCCAAAGGACTGCTGAGATCAGAAAGCCACTGTAAAACCCAAGGAAGTCTTCCTGTGATGCTCGGAACAGAGAAAGTTTAGAGTGAGGATTGACGTCTCGCGTTTAGCATATCGTTCAACAACTTTTCACCAGCCAACCCTGACTTTCAGGAAATGAAGTGAAAATAGCAGCATTATCAATCCAAAGATGTACAAGATAAAAAAGGAGCTCTCTGAAGGGGCACCGTCTCAATGGCAGGTTGCCTGATGTAGTGGGGACCACTTTGGGGGTGGGGGGGGCAGGTTCCAACAAGTCTCTGGGTATAAGAGAGTTGAGTCTATGCTGAAAGCAGATAGGGGAAAAGAGGACATTAAAAAAAAAATGAAATGAATCTTTGGTTTTCCACACCACAAGGAGTTTGTGCGATGGTGGCTCTTGTCCGCCAACATCAAAGTATCTTTCCTCCTGGGAACCAAGAGGGATAGTCTCAAAACTAGAAGGGAAAGGTGGTTTTCCCCGGTATCAATCCAGCTTCTGAGATATTCTGTTAGGGACATAGGCCCTTCCCCTAAAATGACAATGAAGTGTTCTGTGTGCTAACAACATAGCTTTAAAAAAATTTTAAAAAGTAAAACAAAATTCTGCATTTTTAGAAAACTTGATATAAAATAGTATTTCAAACTGTACAGTCATGAGACACACCCAGTTACCAAAACTACACGCATTTCACGTGGCATTTCCAGGACCTTCAGCTTTCTGTGTCTGCTCTGTTTTGGCCTCTCCATGTTCGGCCGCATCAGCTTTCCTCTTTTTCCTTTTGGGTCCTTCTTTCCCTTCTTCGCAGGGGCCTCTTTAGGCTTAGGCTCTGGCTTTGGGGAAGCAGATCTCTGTGATTCACCCTTCACCCTGGCTTTATCTCTTTCGTGTCCCCTTTAGCCTTTCTCTCGGGCATGGTAGTGTTGGAGGGACACAGACGCTGGATGCTGGGGTGCACTGGCCCTGGGCTTTAGTGGGTCAAGGGGTCTTTCTGCCTCTTCTTCATACTGCTCCTTAGGATTCTTGTTTCCTTTTGATACCTAGATTAGTTTTAGGATGCCAGAAACTCTCTTAGGTCTCCCCCTGGAGGCACTGGTAATTACACACTCTAGGGGAGACAGTTTGTATAGATTTACTTGGTCACAGCTACTGAGTGCTACCATTAAATTAACCAACTGACCCTTGGTTTCAACTGCGTCATGATCTCATGCCTCAGATTATAATCACATGGATCGTGGGATCAAGCCCCACTTGGTGGGCTCCACGCTCAGTGGGGAGTCTGCTTGAAATATTCTCTCCCGCTGCCCTTCCCCCTATCCTCTCTCTCTCTTTCTCTCTCAGAAATAAATACTTAAAAAAGAATTTAAAGTCTATATACTTTAACCTATCCGTACATACCATGGCAGGTCATCTTGTAATAATTATAATTGGGACTCCTATTAGTAAAAATAGTCTTTGCTTAGACTGTGGAGGTATTTCTGAAGATTTTTTTTTTTTTTTTGAAAATACATGTGAGAGGAAAAAAAGATAGTCTGGCTATGCAATTATGAAAGAGGATTAGAGAAATTATTTTCAATGTGATCTTTAGAGTCAATGGCCCTCCTAAGGTAATAGTGGGCCTGTCTCTTTTTGGACCAAAGTTAGTAGCTTTCTATCACTACTGTATACTTCAAGGTTTTCGAGAAGGGGAGATTTTTGCATAATGCATTTTATGTCACAGTTCTCACCAAGAGGCTATAAAAACCTCAGGTGGCATCGTCTGATAGATATTTCAGAGGTGGACATTTTAATTCTAATCATATACTAGGGATCCCTGGGTGGCGCAGCGGTTTGGCGCCTGCCTTTGGCCCAGGGCGTGATCCTGGAGACCCGGGATCGAATCCCACGTTGGGCTCCCGGTGCATGGAGCCTGCTTCTCCCTCTGCCTGTGTCTCTGCCTCTCTCTCTCTCTCTCTCTCTCTCTCTCTCTCTCTCTCTCTGTGACTATCATAAATAAATAAAAAAAAAAAAAAAAAAAAAAAAAAAAAAAGAGCTAATCATATACTAAATTATTTTCATGAATTGTTTATTAGTTTGATAATTTCTCAATGCATTCTTGAAATATTTTCCATACGAAGTAAATATTTCTAATATTTACTGAAGTTAGCATACAAAAATGCCCTTTGTAGTTTTGTTTAAACAGGGACATGAGTGAATTACAGATAAGGAACTGTTTCTAGATTAAGAATGTCACTTACATAATAAAATTGCCCAGTTAATTCTATTTATTAATAGGAAATAAATAGTATTCATAATAACAATCATCTTAAATCAAAATGGAGCAGAACATGGAATTTGAAATGACACAATTCCTGTGTGAACTTAAGAAAATTCATTAACTTCTCTCGGCCCCAGTGTCTTTCTTGATAAAAATAGAATTAATAAAATCTATGTTAACTTATTGTAGAGAATATGTGAAAAAAAGAAATAAAGGAAACATATGTATGTTTTTTGAACATATGTATATTTTTATTTATTTTGTATAGTAGAGAGCACTTTCGTAGGTATCCAAGAAATGGTACCTTAATTTTGTTAATATATAGAGCACATTATAGTTTACAAGTATTGCTTTCGTATGGAGTAATATTTTTTCACTACTTTCCCTTTTTTACATATAAGAACCTGATACCCTAAGAGCTTAGATGATTTTCTCCAGTTTTTGCATGTAGCAACTTTCTAAGTGGTGGCTTCATACGTTTATCCCACAAATATTCTGATGTTTCACATGATCTAATTTAATTTTTACAACAACCAAAGAAACTGAAGTACAGAGAGTTAAAACCATTTTCCGGGGATCACACAGCTAACGTGTTTGAGATTAGGAGACAGGACCCCTACTCTCTACCAGAATCTCAAGCTCTTTATGTTACAGCAACTCTGAATCCCAACGCGGTTGAGGACACCATGTTGCATTTCCAATCCGATCTCCATTCCCTCTTCCCCTGAATACACCGTCTACTTTCCAACATGTTTTACTCACCTCCTGAAATTGTATTCCTGCTTCTGTTTACCCATTACATTCCTGGTGTCCTCCCAAGTTTTGTGTACACCGGCCTCTTCTTTGAATTCCTTCAATCAACTACCAGGCACAATCACATCATGTTTGGGTGTCCACAGCTCCTTCTCCAAGTGTTTATATATATTATATATGATATGATAGTTTTATATATTATATATTATTATGATATTTATAGCCCCTTCTAAGCCAAAAATAAAATCTCTAACCACTTTTTTAGAACTGTGTGTCTGATCTAAGCATTTTACATGTTTACTCATTTAAGCCTCACAAAACTCACAGGGGTTTGTTATTATCATCACCCAACTTTCACAGACACATGGTGAGGTGAACCTCCAAAGTTCACCCAGCTCAGCCTTCACTTACTTCTAGCTTTAATATTCTTTTTCCATCATTCATCTTCACTTTTCCATGTATTCTACATCTACAGTTTCTCACTTGTAGAAAGCAGAGAGTTAGCTTTTGTTTGTTGATCCATTCTGGACATCTCCATCTCTTTGTTGGGATTTTCATCAAAACATGTCCTTATCGAGGAGATGGTTGTCTATGGAAGAAACTTCCATGAGAACACAGAAACTAGAGATGAGGGATGGCATCGCAGGGGAGAGGATATTTGATTTCACTCTTGAAGAGCAAGTGAAGAAGGGTATCCACGCATGATGGCTGAAGCATCACTGACAGAGGAAAGCGCATGTGCAAAGACACAAAAGCCCCAGAGTAGCAAAGGTGTGGTATAAAAGAGATATTGGCCCGCACACCTTTTTCATGCAGTGTTCTATAGGAGCACTTCCTGCCTCCTACTGGAGGACTGAGTTTTGCTGACACATTTGTACCAGATGAACTCCTGGTACTTTACATCTCATAATAACCCTGACTAATGGGGCCAGCTTTGGATGGGTTAGTTAAGTTAGATTCCCCAGATTTGAGGATCAGTGCTAGGAACCATGGGCATCGGTATTAGAAAATGGTGACATACCAAAGAATATATTTGATGAGGTGAAAACGAACTATGGATTTATGTAGTATTTTTGTCTTTATTTACAGAAAACGGTATATTCCTTTCAACATCATTTCCATTTAGTAGCATGGCACTATTTACTCTGGCCATATAGATAGATCTACTAGGTTTACTGCGAAGGTGTTTTCGAGATTCCCACGGTGCCCTGTTTTGGCTACCCTAGGAGAGAGAGTAGCAAAAATGATAGCCTATACAATCATGGCGAAGGCAGTGTGAGTGAATAAAGAAGAGAAATCAACTCAGTTCTTTCTATTTTATTTGCACTATTTCAGTGTCATGTCATGAATATTTAATCACGCCTCACCGATGTAGGGAAATAGCAGGGTGATAGCAACTAGAATAGGAATGGATACTATCACGGTGAGGGATGGTTACGTTTTTATGTGTTCTATAAGGTCCCATACACAGGAATTTCATAAATAATGTTGATACTAGCTTAATATATTCAGGACCTGATATTCCAATCGAGGCTGAGATTGAGCATGTTTTCATATTAGAGAAAAATAATACTAATCCCAAACAGTTGAAAGGAATGGAAAACAGTACAAATCCAAGCTGTGAAGAAATGATAGACCGTTTTCTTTATATTAGAAAAAGAGTAAAAAGTGTTGAATTATGGCAGAGACTTGAATGGACTATAATGAATCTCAGTGGCTGAAAGCTGATTCAAAATAAATGGAGATAATTAACAGATTGGAGATCTGCAAGCAACAGGTAATTGGATTATCAATGGATAATTTGTTTCCATGGACGTTTTTACTATCTGCACATCTGCAATATTTCATTCTTGTCATTTCGTTCTCTGAAAGAATGTCCTCAAAACTCAGTTAATCCCCTGTATGATCTCTGTAATTAAGTTATTTTGAAGAGATGGGTACTGCATTTTTATCCTCAAACAACATCCAAATCCCTCATTTTAATTACAAATGACACTTTATTTCCGCTGCTTTTGTACTGACCCTTTGAAAGAGTGAGACGTTTTTCATTCTCTAGAGAACACAAACCCAAGTTTAAGAGTTTTAATCTTTTAAAATATTGATCATCAATCTGGGTCTTTTGGTTGGTCACAACAATTCAACATTTTAAGTTTCAAATATCTTTTCATCAAATCTCTAGCCTGGCCGTAAATTTGAAAGTTTCAGTTGTGCCCTGAGCCTCCTCCACGTACCTATTTTGCTGTTTATAGTCATGTCCAGGCGATGAGAGTCCATTTTCTCTTTCTTTAAGGAATATAGGAGACCACCTCCCTATTTTGGTGGAAGAGGAAGGGTGGCTTTCAACATTGTCATAACGATTTTGTTCAAGCCATAATTGATTCAAAATTGGGATTTTTAAGTGAAAAGTGTTCTAAGTTGTTAAATACAGTATTAGGACATTTTAAGACAACTTGACAGCTTATTTGTTAATTTAGTTTTTTAGATGCATAGCGTTTACTTAAATTTTCAGAAAGTTTTACAGAACATTGAAACACTTAAAAGGGAGGTTGAATATATTAAATTTATAAAAACCACTTGAACCATTTGAAATATATAGGAAATGAGTTGAGTCCCCTTAAAGATAATTGTCGAAATTTTCTGTTTTTATAAAGACATGAGCCCATATACTGAAGTAACAGATTTTAAAATTTATATAAGCTTTTAATATTTAACACTAAAGAAACTCTGGAAGATCTTTTCTTGGGGGAGAATCTTCAAGGGAATGTTTATGTGTGTATATGCGTGAGTATCATATTTAACAATCATTATCCTTTTCAAACTGGTTGGATAATTTGTCATCAACCTTTTTTCTACTCCTTTAGATTGTGAAATTTTTCTGAAAATTTGAAACCAACTTGAAGATTGTTTAGGGTTCCAGGTATTGTACCTGGGAATCATAAATTGGATAATAATAAGGCTTGATGTGTTGAGATTTTTGGGATAAAGGATCACAGACATATTTGCACTATCCTCTGGAGTCTAAGAAAAGAAGTATTGTAGTTGGAGGTCAAATGACCACTGGTAACTGGAGCCTTCTTATTTGAGCAGCATTGCAGGAATATAGGAAGCCAATGAGTGCAAAGTTCTATGGTAGTTTTGGGAAAAGACAGTGGCTACAAGAGAATAAGCATATTTGGTTCCTTTAAACTTTCTGCCACTTCTCTGTGTTTTTCAAGACAAAGACTTTTCTTTAAAAACTTCTGTGTTTGCACATTTTATAACATTGTTTTCTCTTTGTTCTTCTCCAGATTTTAATAAAGTGCTTTTGTAATTGGGATTGTAATAGTTTCTGGTCTCAGTCATTGCTTTGGTGGAACCAAGGATAGGATTTCTGTGCACATTTAGAAAAGCATTTGGGAAAAAAAAAAAAGTATTTTGGAGGGGTGCCTAGGGGAGGATGCTAGCAGAGAGGGAAAGAGGAAGGAGCTAAAATTTCCTGAGACTATAGCAGGTGCCTACCCTCATCATTTTGTGATCTCTTAATAACAGTCATCTTGGCGTTATTATCCATGTTTTAAAGATGTAAAATGAACCAACCAAAAATCTGAGATTGCAAACAAGGTCACACAATAAACTAGCAGGATGGGTGTCAAACTCAGATCTGATGCCAAAGTCTTTAATTTTTAGTAGAGGAAATGAAAACTAGTGATAGAGTCAGATTTGTTTCCCACCAAAATATTTTCATTTCAGACCTCCCTGATCCTCTGTTTTAATTTTTTTAAAAGGATATCTTTATTTGACCTTTATAACTAAATTAATCATGAGAACTCTATTTGCTTATCCCTGAGAGGTATATTATTAAGTTCTATGTCTGCTAGGTTGACTACCTCAGTAATTTACAGAAGTTATTTTTTACTCTTAATTTATTTTTTGTCTGTTATTTTCCATTTATTTTTGCCATGTGGTATTAAATAGTACAAGAACCTTTCTTAATGATTTTAGAAAATATATGGAATCAATGCCCATGGCCAAATGTGTTTGCTTTCACTGTAAGAGTAATGTTAATGTCAAGTGTCTGTGTTTTTCCCCTTAGGATCTGTTTTAATGACCCCATGTTTAGGTAATCCATGACTTTTGAATGCATACCAAAGTGAATTCCTTTGCTTCACACCATTGTAACAATCCATTCAGCCAGAAGAGGCCAACAGAACACAAATTAATGGTGTTTGCATTGATTCGGTGTGAGTCTAAATTACTGTAATGGAAATGTCTACATTGTCTTAAATATTTTTTCTACTGGCTTTTAAGAAGTAGTACCACTGTTTCCACAATGTATCACCAACTGGTCTGGGGAGGAGAGGAAATTATAGCTACCTGTTCCTATTGCTTACTTGGTGCCAGACATTTTGCTAAAATATATTGCAAGTATTTTCTTAATAGGATATGGTATTAATTAGTTTGGGACTATTTATTTATTTTTGTTGTTTTTTTATCGGGCTATTTATTTTTGTTGGTTTTTTAAGCAAAAGTTTTGTTCTACGGCTAGTATCAGGGTGCAAAATAGAAGTTTCTGACGATCGTTTTCTTTAAAAAAGCCATTTTATTCCCACTGTTCCTTCTGTATTCCTGAGAATATGACAAGGTCCTTGGCAGTGCCTGTTTGGAAAGACTTCATCTCGTGTGGGTGTGGCAACCCTTTGAGGGCCTGTTCAGGCCTGTAGCAATGGATAGACTGATAAAAATCTGATAGAGGGTGATTACTGATTAATCACAAAGTTCAGCAGGGACCTCTTCATGACCACCTGGTAATTTGTATCAGCCCTTCTCCCCATCTTGGCCCTGTCTACGGTTATGCTGAGGGACACGGACAGCCGTTCCATATGGTGGCTTCACCACATTCTGCATGGAGTCACTCTGCCCATTATCTCTGCATTCTGAGTCTCCCTCTACATTTATTCTTTTATTTTAATGCAATTCATTGAGTGACCACTGTGTGTCAAACACACTGACATCTTCACAGACAATCCTCATCTTATAGCAGCTCATTTCTCCATGTGTTATCTTAAACATACACAAAATGAATATTACAACACTTTTACTTCTAACACTGTGCCACACAGGTAAAGTGTTTTATTGGGGCCATTTGTATAAGCAGTTTCTGTTTTTAAAAATGCAAATTAGAAAAGGCTTAAAAAGCGATCCCAGAACTTTTGACTAAGGCAGGACTCAGTAAATAGAAATTTACTATTACTGGTTTTCACAGATGAAGAAATTAATTGACTTAATTAGTTAAGGGAACTTCCTGAGCTGATATGGGTACTAAGTGTTAGAGATGAAAATAGACCTCAGTTTCATCAAATACCTGGACTCTTAACAACTAAAATATTCAAGCTTTCTGTGACAGAGATGAGGCAAATGATTTGATTCTACAGTATTAGTTTCCCTGTTCTTTAAATTTAATGAAGGTCAGTGTCTTAAGGCTCTGAAGATTGCTTCACATGTAAATGACTTAAACACAATTTCTAATGAGGGTTGTTAAAGCAGTGGAAATCAAGTACCATTCTGGAATTAAGAGACGGGGGTTCCTTTTTCTAGGGACACAGAAGTTGTGACACCCAAATGACTTTTCTGTGAGCTAATTCAATAAATGTTACCCTCTCACATGGGTAGTATTTATTATTTGAGAAAATTTATTAAAGTTGAATAATTATCTGACTCTTTTAAGGACGTCTGCATGTTTTGGTACCTCGTGCTCAGTCATAGTTTGCAAACTGGTAGAGCTTAGCTTAGAGGTATGTTATGGGAGCACCTGGGTGGTTCAATCAGTTGAGCAACTCTTGATTTCAGTGTAGGTTGAAGTTTTGGGGTTGTTGGATTGAGACCCCATTGGTTCCATGCTCAGTGGGGAGTCTTCTTGGGATTTTCTCCCTCTTCCTTTGCCTTTCCTGCTGCTCACATGTGCGTGTGCACTCACTCTCAAACAAATAAATAAAATCATTTAAAAAAGGTTATTCATGTATTTATATCTCTTTACATATCAAGTTTACCAGTTTTTCTGAAAGTGACTCATTTCAATTTATAAACTGGTTGATTGGTCTAACAAAAGAAACAGTTAGATCATGGGAACCAGTTAAACTCTTTGTACATATAGGAAAAGGTAAGCAATTTATCATCCTGGTCTTGATTTGTCAAAGTCGTGAGACATGATGATGTACAGCAGGTACCATGCCTACGTGCCTCTTCATAGAGGGACTCATTTTCTACAAAACTCCAGAGAACCTTATTCACAAAAGACTGCATTTATACTTTTCCCCACCTCTTTTACCATATGTTCCTTTTCCCACTCAGTTGCCTTTTAGTTAGGCCTTCCAGAAATATCTGCCAAAATGTTTAATAATTTTTCATGGCACCAATGGCATACTTGAATTCTTGCATGGGGGTAAGCCATGACTTCAGGTCTGAAGAATGTCCTTGGACTCTTAAGGAGTAACTCAGTATTTGATAGACATACAAATCCCATAAGAGAAAAATAAACCACTTTGTTGTAATTTTATCTAATACCAAAGATACTGTTTGTTCAGGGAAAAAGTAGTGGAAATAATGCTACAGAAGTGGTTATTAAATAAATAAGTACTAAGAAGAAAATTTTCTTTTCTCTGTCAAAAGCATCTGGTCTTGCCAAGTCATCTTGTATCTGATGTTCAAGAGAGACAGGGCCGCTCTCTTCAAAGGCTCGTGAGAAAAAAAAAATCAACTTTGTAACTACTAAAGAACAGAGGAAGAAGGTAATGATGAGAAAATATTTGTGTTATTCGTCAAATCAAAGAGAAAATTGAAAGTATTAATAAAAAGTCTCCCTGGGAAACTGAACTTTATTAATACCAACAGGTTGATAGAATGATATATAGTGTTATTTTTCTATTTCATTTGAAAATATGGAAAGGATAATATTTTAATGGTTAAAGCAATCCAGGTTCTATTTTTATAGTCCTTGTGTGTATGTGCTTTCTTTCAAATCTAACTTATTAGAAAGATATATCGATTCATTTCTCACTGATACACAGGTGCAGAGATCATTAGACTATGTATAGCCTGACTGAATGTATGGGCAGATTACTGGTGTATTTGTTTACAGAGAACAGTGTCTTTCATGTCAATAATATGTTTTTAGGCATTCAGCCTACAGGAGGATATATATTATCACCTCTCTTCCACATACCCAGAGAAAATAACTTGTTCCCTTGCAGTCTATTGACACCAACCATTAGTGTTTAAATCACATTTGTTAAAGAATAATTTTCAGGAAAAAAAAGTAAAATCGTGAATCTCATACAGAGACAAAATGAACATGTGATCAAGATTGAATTTCACTCATTATTAAGGAAGGAACCGGTAAGATGTTACAATAAGTTAAAAAGAGAGTACCAAGAACAGACACATTTATAAATCAAGAATATTAAAATGAATGTGCAAATGAAGGGAGGGCAAACTGCCTTCTAACATAGTGGCAGAGAGAAGCCAATTGAACCTTTATCTGACAAAATTTATTTTTGTGTGTATAAGTCAGAATCATTTTGCATTGTCATGAATTATCTGTAATTTAAAGAATTACCTATAGCTTGTAAATAGCTCAAAAGCAGTGAAAAATTGGAATCATATAACTGGGAAGTACGTGTGGTAAAAAAATACATAGTTGTCCACTGAGGATATCCAGTAAGTTTTTGTACTTATTGCAAATTGTCTTGCACATTGGAATGTTCTGGTTGATAGGTTGGCTACCTCTCTGGTTATTTTCTGCATATTTATACATCTTTTTCCTTCTAGCTAGGTCCTGGGCTTCCCTGGATTAAGAATTATGCTTTGATTTTTTTTTTTCTTTGTGTGTTTCCTTGCTATTCCCAACAAAGGATTGGGAGAAAAAATGCCTACTTCTTAAATAGCTGGTGGAATGAAATTATAACATTGGCTGTTTTTGGTCAACCATGATGAAACTTTGATCTTCATGATGTGTTGCTGATTGTAAAAAGATGTTATTGGGAGCTTAGGAGAAGAATGTGTATTGTGTTGGGTATAACTGGTGAATAGCAAGCAACACTTTCAGCATTGTTTCATGTCCTTATTTTATGCTTTTATAAATTTTGATTGTTGAGAGCTCGTTTGAGCCCAGCTTAGCCTAAGCATACAAAAAAAAAAAAAAAAGAAAAAAAGAAAAAAAAGAAAACGAAAAGAAAAGAAAAAGAAAAGAAAAAAAGGGTAGAACTTTAAGTGAAAGTCTAGATTTAAACCCAACTCTACCCCTTTTAACCCTTAGGAACAGTGTGACCTGGAGAGAGATGACTAACTTGACTGAGACTTTTTTTTTTTCCTCTTTTAAAACTGAGATAATAACACTGCAGCCCAAGAATGTTATGAAGGTTATATAACATATATTAAAAGCTTAGCCTACGGAGGAATGCATAAATACTATTTTCCTTCTTCCTCTCTTTTCTTAATTTGATTTAAATTAAATAAGAGAAAAATCAAACTGAAGACTCATACTCTGCTGGACAGTTTCAGACTTGAAATTAGCCTGACTACTCATAAAATAGGTTTTTGAAAAATGCTTGAGTCATTTTAGTTTCTAAGATTAGTTTATAACACTGCTTTCAACTTGAAGATAGAAAATACGCTTTAAGGTTGGGATAATTTTTAAAAGCCAATAATTTGCTCCGTCATAATTAGAAAAAGCTAAGTTTATTAAAGGACTTCCTTTTCACCTGTTAGAAGATAAAAATGTCAGAATATTTCTGGGATGCAACTATTTTTCTTGTATTCATTCATTCCACCCCCCATCTCTCTCCCCCTCTCTCTCTCTTTCACTCTCCCGTAATTAAGGGAGACATCCAATTCAGAAAACAGATTAGCCATTGTATTTATATTCCAGAAAATATCAGCATTCACACAGAACATTCAGTATGTATGCAGAGTTGCTCTAACCCTCTCATAGCCCTTTCATATATAAAAATAAAAAATCAGTCTCTTGAAAGGCCTAATTGCTTGGATGGGAGTAGTATATGATATTTTCTCTGCCAATCCCATATGGCACATGTATATATTCCCCTTTTATTTCCTATTTCTTCATTTACAGATTACAGTGGGCCTCTCAGCTACCCCAGCAGAAAATCAGCATAAGAGCTGCATACTTTAATGTGATTTTAAACAATACTTATTCTCTCAGAAATGAATTTTGCCCTCTTTGTTTGCTAGTATTCTTATGGCAGCTCTACAATTCCATTTTTTCCAAAAAAAAACTGCATCTGCTGAGGAGTGAAAGCATTTGGACCAACTTTAATTAATGCGCTGTTTATTTGTGAATTATTTGTCAGAACAGTTTTGTTACCTTATTGTCTCCTCGAGGTTGCTGACTATTTAAAAAACAAACACAAGATAAACATAAACAGAATATATCATGTCCTCTGGAACACATCTGAATAATGAGAAATTAAATGCTGTAATCACCATCGATGCATTTAGAGGTTCCTGGGCTTCTGTGGAGATTTTAAGGCCCATGTGAGGTCTTTGTACCTGATTCTTCAGTAGAGGGGTTTCAGAAATGGAAAAATCATGACCCCGGGTCCCAGGATCAAGTCCCACGTCGGTCTCCTTGCAGGGAGCCTGCTTCTCCCTCTGCCTGTGTCTCTGCCTCTCTCTCTCTCTCTCTCTCTCTCTCTCTCTGGGTCTCTCGTGAATAAATAAATAAAATCTTGAAAAAAAAAAAACAGTTGAAAATTCCCTCTAAAGCCCAGTCACAGTAAAATTTTAAATATTTTCTAATTTTATTGCAGCAAATTCTAATCTTTCAGGGGTTTGGAACTCGGAATTCAGTAGATTGTATCTTGACTATTTAGGCATTGGAAGCTTATCTTAAAGGAACTGAAAGAAAGAAAATGGGAGCCACATACTGAATAGATCTGACGATGCTCACACAACCAGCATTCTAGATGATTTTAATTTATGGGCTGATCAGATGTGAACCAAATCCTACTTCCTTCTCATTAGTGATAATTAACAATTAATGGAGCAGGAAAGGAGTCACTCTTAACCAGATTCCTTTCTTCTGTAAGAGATCTGATTATAGGTTATGTTTTCCCTTTAGAAATTTTAGTCACACTAAGAGTTTAATATGGGGGGGGGGAAGTGCTTGCATTTCTGAATTAGTTATATTGCCTATCAGTAAAACTTCAAAAATATTGAAGACTATCTTCAAAGGAAGGGTGATTTAGAATGGAGAAGACTATGCATTATCCACTTTTTAAAACGATTGATATGCACTCAGGTTATATGGTGATTAAGAACAAAAAGTCGTGGCAAGAAGTGAACATGGATTTGAACTGTAAGTCCAGGGCACCTGGGTGGCTCAGGAGTGGAGCACCTGCCTTCCGCTCAGGGTGTGACCCCGGGGTCCCGGGATCCAGTCCCACATTGCGCTCCCTGCATGGAGCCTGCTTCTCCCTCTGCCTGTGTCTCTGCCTCTCTCTGTGTCTCTCATGAATGAATGGATAAAATCTTTAAAAAATAAAACAAAACAAAATGTAAATCCAGCATAGAGTCCAACTTGTCCAAAACCAAACTCTTTGCTCCTACTCTAATATTTGTTCAGACTGAGGGAAGGTTATTGTCCCAATTGCTCAAACCAGATATTTTGAAGTTTTTCCTAATACCTTCCTCATTATTTATAGTCTACCAACTACTTAGGCTACTGGCTCTCCCTCCTAAGTATTGTTAGAATTTGTTTACCACCTTTTTTCTCCCTGCTTATCACCCCATTGTAAACTATGAACTTCTCTAGAGTATCCTGCAGAAACAGATTGTGACTGGCTTCCTCTTTAGGGCTTTGTTGTTCTTTTAATTTTTTCTTAATCATGTAGCAAAAGTAGTCTTCAAAATCTGGTTATGTCAACCCAACTCATTCCACCTCTCTACCCCCAACACACATGTGCACACACATACACCATAGTTAAAATGGGTTTGTCTTAGGAGAAATTCTCAAATGCATAGTGCGGCTTACTGTTTCCTGAATAATCTGTCCTTTGTCTCTCCAGCCCCTGTATCTAAGCTTGTATATGCGCCTTTTATCTACCTGGCCTTGAAGAATATAATTTTTGTGCCAACATTCCCAGCAAAAATCTAGAGACTCACTCTGATGGGATGGATAATTTAGCTTAATATGAATAGCGTATCTAGGTATAGAGCTTACCTTTGCCGGAACTCTATGGTTTTTCTTTTCCTTTTTTTTTTTTTTTTAAGATTTTATTTTATTTATTTATTTATTTATTTATTTATTTATTTATTGCAGAGAGAGAGAACAAGCAGGGGGAGAAGTAGAAGAAAAAGGAGAAGCAAGCCCCCTGCTTAGCAGGGAGCCCCATATGAGGCTCCATCCCAGGACCCTGGGATCATGACCTGAGCCAAAGGCAGATGCTTAACCGACTGAGCCACCCAGGTCCCCCACTTTCTGATTTTCTAAACTGAAATGGCGAACATTCTGGAAAAGGATGGAATGTTTGCTAAGAAGACAACCCACCAGTATCCACTAGGTGTGTACTTCTAGAATTTTAAGGTGCATAGGAATTACCTAGGATGTTGTTAAAATGCAGATTCTGATAAGGGGGATGCTGAGATTCTGCTTGTCTAACAAGTTCCCTGATGATGTTGATGCTGCTGGACAACAGATCTCTGAGCAATAAGGCATTAAAGTGTTCTATGCACATGTACGTAGATAAAGTAGAGTCATTCGAATCTGAGTTTGGGAGTCAGAGAGGCTAGGAGTCAAATTCTGAATCCAACTGGTACTCATTGGCCAACTTTGGGAAATTACTTAAAATCTCAAAGCCTCAGTTTTCATATCTATTAAAGAGCAGCACCTACTTCAAGAGGATCTTCTGAGTATCAAGTGAAAATATATATTCATAATCCTTCATATAGGCTTGCAAGCCATTAAGAAATATAACATGTTCAATATTACTATATTAATATTGATTTATGAGATGAAATGCAACACACTAGTTAAGATCATTAGTCTCAAAGAAGTTAGTGTATTCAGAGAAAGAATAAACATGACTACGTGAAAATCTGAGGTCTCATTCAACCCAAAAATGTCGTTACCAATGACATAAAAATATAATTATTAGTAAAATCAATAAAAGTGTAATATTTTATAATTCCTATAAGTGGGAACTGAATTAATAAAGTTTTCTCTTGGCTGTATTTCTTTTCAATATATATTAGGAGATGACAATTTGGAATAAAATTACAATTCTTTCCAAAGATTCAAAGAGATTTAGTTTCTATTTATCTGCTTTCAGGATTAACATGTATCTTTAAAAAGAAATTAAGACTTAGATATTGGTCAGGTGAAAATATTTTGATTCATCTTTTCACGTATGCTTGGAATTCACTGGAATAAGGCATAGTGTGTATGTGTGTGTGTGTGTGTGTGTATTGCACTTAGGCATCAAATTATAACTTAATTTAGGAAAGCTAGTCTTTGAATTCTGCGAGAGAAGCAAGCTATGTTACTTTCACCTTGTTTGTCCAGTTGGAGTAGATAACTGATAAAAAAATTCAGAATATGGATGTTCTCTTCTTCCTGCCATTACTGTTTCTGGCTGAAAGAAAAGGACCTGAGTCTCTACTGGATGAACTCATTTGCATTTGGCTGCAGATTGAGAATAACATTGAGGATGGGGTGGGTGGGAGACGCTTTTAGCCAAATTTGAAATGAGTTGGAGGAAAAGAGTGACTCTAACCTTAGAGATGAAGATGCTGTAGGACTGCCTACTGTCCCCTTCGGGTTAAGATAGAAGGCATATGCTTCAATATTAACGTCCTTGAAAATTGTATTTTGCATTCAAATGATTGTGCAATCAGCAATAAAATCCTATCTTTATGTTAAAATTCATGCTAACCTTACAGAACATACAAATGGAGTAGGAAATGTACATATATTATAAACTGGGATGAATATTTTTTAAATGTAATGTATTCCTTACTTTTCCCTGAAAGGAGTTACTATTTTATGAAGAGTGGTATAATAGACACGACTAAAATTCTACCCTAAACTTAGTTTAAGAACATGAAGAAAAGAAGCAGCAGCAGCAGTGCATCTGATGAAGATCTCATGGCATTTGCTTCTTAAATTTGATTTTCATGCAACTTAGTTTAGGGAGGACACAGGAGAAGGTCTGAAGACAATAGGATGCTTCTGGGCCAATTATGTTGCAGTGTAATCTGTCTCTACCAACGAAGTATAGAGAAAGATTGAATAACAAAAATAGAAGTTTGTGCAGGGTTTTTAGGATGGGGGAGGAGAGTGGGATTAGTATGTGTGCTATGGGTACAGGGTTGAGGAGGACCCCAAAATCATTTTGTGTCATAGGAGAAAGAAAAGAGAAATTAGGTCTATCAATGGATCCACAGGAAGCAGCTTCTTCTAATCAGGTCTTCTCCCTTATTTCAAAGATTATTTCTTTATTATGTTACTTATCTATATGGCACATGAGAAATACTTTTATAAAGAAAAAGATGATAAAGATAAGGTAAGACTTTAAAATCAGATCATTTTTCTTTACTTTTGGACAGTGATTTTTGCCCTTAGGGGACACTTGGCAATGTCTTAGCAACATTCTCACAGCTAGAGAGAGGATACTTTTGGTACCTAGTGAACAGAGGACAGGGATGCTCCTAGAGATTCTACAATACATGAGAGAGTATCCCCCCCCCCAAAAAAGAATTATTCTGCCCCAAATATTAATAGAGCTGAGGTTAAGAAATCCTACTTTGGAGTTAGGGAGTATTTGTTGCTTGTTTGTTTTTTGAAGTACACTTGACATATACAATAGTAGTTTCAGGTGTACAATGTAATAATTCAGTATTTGTGTATGTTGGAAAATAATAAGTATAGATAACATCTGTCACCATACATAGTTATGGAACTTTTTTTCTCGTGATGAGAACTTTTAAGATTTACTCTCTTCATAACTTTCAAAAGGGCAGCACGGTATTATTAACTATAGTCATCATGTTGTACAGTAGTACATCCCCACGACTTATTTTATAACTGTAAGTCTGTACCTTCTGGCTCCCTTCACCCATTTCACTGACCTCCCATCCTTCTGCCTCTGACAATCACCAATCTGTTATCTGTATCTACGAGTGTGTGTGTGTCTGATTCCATATAAGTAAGATCAAATGATTTTTGTCTTCCTCTGATTTATTTTACTGAGCGTAATGTCCTCAAGGTCTATCCATGTTGTTGCAAAAGATAAGATTTCATTTTTTTCTGGCCAAATAATATTCCAATGTGTGTGTAGATACTACATTAATCTTTCAGTGGACATTTAAGTTGTTTCCATGTGTTAAGTATTATAGATTGTAAATAATGCTGCAATGAACATGGGAGTACAGATAAGATACTGGTTTCTTTTCTTTTAGATATATACACAGACGTGGGATTGCTAGAACATATAATAGTTCTATTTTTTTGTATTTGGAGGAACCTCCATACTATTTTCCATAGTGTCTGCACCAATTTAAAATCCACTACAAGTGCACAAGGGTTCCTTTCCTTCAAATCCTGACCATTCTAATAGAGGTGAACTGATATCTCGTTGTGATTTCAATCTGCATTTCCCTTATGATTAGTGATGTCAAGAGTCTTTTCATGTGTCTGGTAACCGTTTGGAGATATGGTAACTTCTTTGGAGATATGTCTACTCAGTTTTTCTTCCCATTTTTAAATCAGATTTTGTTTTGCTATTGAGTTGTATGAGTACTTAAAAAGTTAAGCTTGCCTATTATATATATCCTAAGATAATAGGTTGAACTGTTTTATACATTATTTAAAGTCGATGTTCAGACTATGTTTTACAAAAAGATGGATGTATCAGTAGTTCTAGCGTCAGAATCGCTGAGTTGTAATCCTGGCTTTAAATATATCATCTGCAAAATGGACTTATACTTTGAGCTATTTCATAGGGTGATTACATGGATTAGTTGAAATAATCCATGAAAAACACTTAGAATAGTACTCAGTATAAGATAAGTGCTAAATAAATGTTAGCTGTTTTTAAGGAAAAAGAAAATCCCAAACAACTACTCATCAATGCCTTGATCATGGGCTCTATTTATCCTAATGTTCCTCAACATTTGTGCCATTATATCAATGTATGTTGAGTTGTTTTAGTCTCTCACAGGGGAGAGTGACTGGGGATGACAAAGTAATAGTGGATTTTATAAGTATAAATACAACCAACAACTTACCTGGAATTTTATGTAGCTGAGAATTATTGAAAATCCTTTGCCAAGTTATAATAATAAAAATTAGAATATATTCTGTATAATGTTCCTTATTGGTCTAGTTCATGTTGGTGCTATTGCAGAAGATGCTTAATCCTTTTTCCACTTGGCAGCATTCTTCTATGTTTTACCAAGTGAAATTGTACCCTTTGGGTCTATATTTCATATTACATGAATGCAGTAATACAAAAATCAATGATATTTATATACAAAAATCACCACTTATTCAACAAATGGCAATGTCTTAGGTGCTGCGAATACAGAGCTATGTAAGATCAGTTCTAACCATGGAGCTACAGACTCTTGTTTGGAGAGAGACACACACACTTTGTAGTACAGCGAGGTGAGTACTATGTTAGATGCAGGAAACAAGTACTGCTGTCGAAGCACACCATTTGTGAACTACCTTTAACTAAGGAGATATAATAGACAATAATTTTAATAAGAATGAAAGATTATAGAGGTAAGGTAACACTTCAGTTTCATTTTTTGTACGCGGGGGCAATGGTGGTTAGAGAAAGTCTCCATGGGTGTGAATTTACTTAAGTGGATCCATTTTACGATTTACTCTCCATATTATAAGTGTCAAAGTGAGATGCCAATTACAAAAATTTGTTGTAACATTACCCACCACCAAATAAAATAAAATTAAAAATAAATAAAATAAAATAAAATAAAATAAAATAAAATAAAATAAAATAATAAAAAAGACATTTAGTCTACATATTGGAAAGGATAGCCACCTGCAACCCAAGAGTGAAGCTTTGGTTTTCCTTCATCACATAAACATAACCATGAGGGTATTTGATTCAGTTCCAGGGGCCTCATCTTAAGGGTTATAAACACAGCAAAAGGAAAGAAACTTATCAAGAAAATGGCATGAACACAAATAATATAACATGAATATAGGTTAGAAAACTAGGCATAAATAGCCTAGCTTTATAAAGTCTCATGGGGCAACAGAATTGTTTCCCAATATTATAAAAGGGATTAGACCAAGGATTATTGTCATGTACTACAATGATAGATGTAAAATTGTTGAGTAATGTGTTTGTTTCATTCTATACAGGAAAGTTAAAGTTGTAAAAAATGTGAAATGAGTTGTCCTAGGATGAAGAGAATTCTGCATTCAAGGGGTTTGGCCACAGGACTGAACACGGGTGACAGGAGAGCTGAGCAGGCACACAAACATCATATAAGTAGCAGTAAATTACCTCTTTTTCCAACACTGAGAAATTCTGATTTTAAAATGGGAAACTGGATTAATTTGTTCTTGACTGAAGTTACTAATGAAAGTTAGGAATGTATTAAATGTTGAATACCATTCTGGGCTGCGTTCAAGTAGAGGGAAATAAAATTATACCACTGGCGACCCTTGGGTCTATCATAGAAATGAGATGTCTATCTCATACGGCTATTATAATCAGCAAAAAAAAAAAAAATTAAATAATGACAATTAAAGGGTGGCTGGCTTCTCTAACTAATGAAAGTTCAATATCTTCTAATTATATTGGTGGCACAGTATGGTTGCAATATATGACCTGGTAACTCTAATGCGGCACTAGAATGAGTCTTCATTTCAGCTCTCTGCTGAATGCTTTTAAATCTCGTGGGCATCTGAAATACGCCATTGCCAGAGGGCAAGAGATTCAATGTTTCTGACATGGTAGAGGAACAATATACTTTTTAATTCAATTTATTTCAGTGATTAATTACTGTTTACCCTGGATCATTCTCTATGCAGGGGATAGAAATAATGCAAAGATCAGTAAGGTCAGTAAGGTATGAAACTTGCCCTCGAGTTGCTCACTGTCTAGTGGGAGAGTAAACACATTAAAAATATCTGTTACAGAATCAGGGAAGTATGTTAATGAAGCTACGTCCAAAAGCCATGGAAGTACGTGGGAGCCATCCAATCTGCTGGTGGATGGATAGTGAGAACAGTGGGGAAGGAGAAGGTCAGAGTTAAATTACATTTGAGCTAAAAATATATATAATTCATCAGAGTAAGCCTTATAAATACTGTGGAATAGACATTATAAATACAGCTAACCATATGAATGCATGACACAGTTGGTGTGATTACACATTTGATTGTCTGTGTTGGCAAAGACCTGAATGTGAAGTTGTAGACTTAGATCGTGTAACAAGCCAATGAGATTGGATCCATTAAGAATCTTAAACTTATTTTCCTCAATCATTTTTGTTTCCAAAGCTCACCTACTACCCAATAGATTGTGATGGTTCTCCATTACTGTTCCTGGGCTATGAATCCTCTATCCTGATTTGTTAAAAACAAATCACACGAATCTACTTCTTTGAGATGCAGGCCATTTTGCAAAATTAAGCTCTATACCCATTCACCTAGTTATGCTCACCTGCTTTTTTTTTTTTTTTTTTTTTTCAATCTCTGCAGTTAATCAAGAACCTTGGCACTTTTGATTGAAAAGTGCGATTTGACTAACGCTTGTATAGTTTTGATTGATGTCAAGTCTGTATGGATGGCAATCCCCTCAATGGTAGCCTCTCAGTTTCCTTGATGTCTTAACTCTTTCTTTGGTTCAGTAAGCCACCGTCAAATTCCTACTTTCTCATTTTCTATCTATTGTAAATTTTATTCCTCCAACGACATTGCTTCAAGCATTCTAAAGTCTGACCACAAGTCTCTTTTCCCAGACAGCAGGCTTGGTTATGCCTACTACATCCATTCTTGACCCTCTCTCTACCTCCAGATACTTCTCATTTTTAATATTTCAGTTCTCAAATTTCTTTGTTTGCCAATCTATCATCTAATGATGAACCAAGTACAGGTTGCTTAGTTCATCATTATAAAAACACACTTGTCTATTCTGTAAACACTTTAGGTCATTGTTCCTACAGAGTCATTGACACTGACAAGAACTAAACTAATCAAAGCACCTGGATATTTGAATTGTTTAGTCTTTTTTTATTATCAGAGTTTGGCCCAATATGACAGCTATTGATTACTTTGAGAAGAGAGAGAGAGAGATTTTCCTTAGCCCTCCTATGAAAAATATTCCACGGCTATAATATAAACTAGCAAAGCAAATCCACTTTGAAATTCTTACTATAGTTTGGGACAGTTAGATTTTTATACAATAGGTCAGAAGAATAAATGTGAACTGACACTCATGATGGAAACCAACAGATTTTTCTTTTTTATACACAGATGGACCTTTGTAAATAGTACATACCATAGAACTGAAAGAGTAATTTGTTTCTGGCTATGTCTTATTACATTGCTAGCTGTTATTTTTCCTATGTAAACCTATGTATTGTAGCTTTTATAATCCAAACATCTTTCAAATCCATACATTTCTCACCATCTCCACCCCAACTATTCTAGATCAAACTGTCATCATGGTAAGACATGCTCCTACTTGGTCTCCCTGCCATATTTTCTTTCCCCCTTCTAACTCATGAAGACACTGTAACTAGAATTATATTTTCTAAATGTAAATCTTTCCCTTTACACCTTAACTATTTTAGTGCCTATGGGTCTTTGGATAAAGGTCTAAATCCTTCAAATAGCCCAAAGGGTCATGCCCTGGTCCCTACCTTCCTCTTCACCCTCACCTCCTAGAATACCATTCTTTTCCTCTCTGTCTGTCCCTAGCCTTGTTCTTAGACTTGAGATAAACCATTTTCTCTTTTGGCACATCCATGTTTTTGGTTTTGCTCCAGAAAAGCTGACAAAAGGTAGACCTTACCCATGATTATATCCTCTTTTCTTAACACAGTGCTTTGCTCATAGAAGTAGTTCAGTAAATGTCTACTTAAGGAAAGAAAACTAAAGGAACTGTGTCTACACATAGGATTACTATTCATTGTTATATGGTATAGTTCATTGTTCTTAAATGACCCCCATACACACACATTTTTAATATTTAAAAAATCAGGATGTATCTTACAACTGGTAATATCCGGTAGCTACTTTCTACCAGACGGCTTTCACATCATCGTTGTCATGGCAAGCATTGTGTGTAAAATTGCTTTTGCAGAGGGCATAATGGTACAACTGTAACTTCTTGACTTCATAGTAAGAAACCACTAGTGGACCATTTGAAGAAGAAATATGAGTCCTGATTATTGTCTCAAAATGTTCTGTTGGAAGGGTCCATACTAAGTTACGAGTTAATGATTGTCAATCATTTGAGAGGCAATTTAAGATATTACTGGAGAACTCTCAGGAAATGCCACATTCTCAAAACTCTTCCTTAGAACAAAGGAGGTTACCACGTGAAAAAAATATGGATGCCATAGGTCTGAGTAGAAAGTGATTCAGAAGAAAAGGTCCTTGAATGAGATGATGTAATAGAAAATCCCACAACCAATTTATTCTGATTGTATTTTTCTTTTTATGTTCATACAATAGTGATATATGACAGGAAATTTTTAAATAAGTGTATTTAAAAAATTCTAAGTGATGAAACATTGCATCATGGTTTATGTGGCACCATTTTTTCTTATTTGGCGACTTATAAAATATGGGCACATTTTACAACTTATAAAATATGGGCACATTTTACAACCTATGGGATCTTATATTGAGTGAAATTTAGTCACATCTAGTATCTTTTTAAGTTTTAGGCCATTTCATAGATTTTTTTGTTGTTGTTGTTAAAAAAAGCCATGGAGTTATAGACACATAGGACATTAGAGGTGATATGGTCCAGTTTTTTCACATTGAGGACCCAAATCCTAAATGATGATTAAAAAGAAATACCTATTTTCAAGGAGCTTGTTAATTATCTGACAGATTCAATGTTTTTTCCTTCTCTGTTGGATCCATGTTGAATTACTCATCTCTCAATATTATATGGAAGTACTGTATCTCACAATCTGGTTTTGTACTAGAAAGAACTGTCTTCTCAAGCAGAAGGTTCTAAAAGTGTACCAAGATGGTAAGAAGTACCAGAAGCCTATTTTATCCTCTGTGTTCCTGATAACTTGCCTGCCTGCCATGTGCTGAGGCCTATGATTCAAATGAGCTCTCCACAAAATATGGATACCAAAAATATCACTTGCTTCAGAAAAACTTCCTCATCTACTCCCACCACCAAAAGGCAGAAAAAAAAATTTGCCATGATTAGCAGCCTTCCCACAAGGAAATTTTTACATCCATCTTAATTCACTCTGAGCTTCTCCTAAATAATAGGAGCCACCAATGCACTAAAGATGGTTTGAATTTCCAATATTCAAATTAGCATCAACATTTTTTTTTTTTTGAGCTTCATTATAGTCATTTACCAGGAATTCAGATTTAGCTTGGCAAGCTGAGAAGTACTCAAGAAAAGTACTATTTTTCTTCTCTTTATTAGTTTCATCTGTAGGATAAAATGTCTATAAACCTCACAAGCCCAGTGACTGGCCAATAGTCGGCCCTTTATGAGTATCTGCTAAAATGAAAATAAAGTTAAAGGAAAGGATTATCTTCCTTCAATCTGAGACTGGAAGTGAACTTACAGTCTGCAGAGCCAAACGTTAGCACCAAAGCAAGTCCCGCAAAAGCTCTTTGCTGGGGACTCTGTTTCTGTTGGCAGATTTCTTTAATGGCACGGCTCTGTCTCATGGACCACTGACTCAGTGGGTTTGATGGGAGAAAAAACTCACAGTGTCACAGAGCTGAGACAGGCTGACTCCAACAATCCCTAACAAGCTACATATGGGAAGTAACACAGAAGCCATTTCTATGGGTTTTCTCTTTTGGTGTTTCCTTCTCTCTCTTTTTTTTTTTTTCTTCGTATCAAAAATGCCTTAACATTTTTTTTTTTTTTTTTTTTTTTTTTTTTTTTAGTTTGCTTTTGCATTTCTTTTCCAAATGATCCTAGAGCTCCTGCTAGGAGTTTTGGAATGAAAATTAAACTGAGTTTGTTATTATTGTGCTTCTGCAGTGCAAATCTAGCATGGCTGACTACTGTAGGAAAGAGATGGAATCTTTTTTTTTTTTTTCAGATTCTTGAAACCTATGAATTATCTGCACAGGAAGCTATGGACCCTTGTAGTGTGAAAGGATTCACACTGCAGCCTGTCACCGGGTTAGAAGATGAACTTGGATTTGGGTCTTGCTCAGTGGTGGAAATTATTGAGCACCAATCTAGACAGGAAGTACTCACCCAAAATTTGGATGGAGTAATATAAACAATAATTTATAAGGAAGGGAGTCATTGGGTTATATTTTTACTCTCTCAGGCTATAGAGTAGTGACAACATCTGGAAAGTTGACTGCTGAACCTCATTTTTGGTTGAGTCGGCCAGTCTAAGTGGGTTTTATTAGAATGTGACAATATCTAAGTGACTCATTATGACAATCCCATGGGTGTTCTACAAAAGTGTAGTGAGTACAATCAATGTGTCCCATGTGAACAATGTTCATGTAATAAAAGGATATTTATGTAATAAATCATGTAATAAAAGGATATTTTCTGCTACATGCCCTGCTCAGTTAGTAAATAGATTACGTTTTCCCTCTCGTGGCTACTTCTCTGCTGCTCTTCAGATGCCCACCTCTCCACGGAGCACTCCCTATGCTTCCAGAAAAAGTGACTTCACCAGTGGTTTACTGAGGGGCATGTGGCTGAGGCCTGAGCTAATCAGTGAAATACCATCCTTTGTATCACTGATTCAAAGATAAGTAGGTGGCCCAACGGGGGCCAGTGAGATGCAAGACGTTTTGGGGTAATTCCTTAGAAGGACTCTTCAAACTCTTCATACTCTTACTCTTTCTGTGGACTTAGAGGAGGAACAGGCAGCCTGGAGTTTATCCACAGTCGTCTCGTGACCCAAGGGGATGCGTTTCTTAGGATGATGCTGATGCCACGCATGGCACACACAGGGGCTAATCATTTAAAACCCGAAAGCTGGGTCAATGAATCAAACAGGTTGTGACACCCGACCTGCTTCCCGCACTTACAATTGTAGGAGATAATAATTCCTTTTTATTAAGCAGGTTAAAGTTCAGTTTTCTCTTATAAGTGTCATAAAATCTTAACTGCTAGGATATCTGTTTAAAATATTTGACATAACCAAATAGAAATGAGGTTTATTAATAGAACATTCTTCAAAAGGTACTGTGGACGTTTTTGGCATGTGTGTAAATTTAAGTATCTTATCTGAGCTTCATTGTTCAAGGGTCCGGCTTTGCAAACTGTGTATCTATTTAGAATAAACACAAAACTCATTGAGGTCAAAGCTGGTTAACTAGGAGTGATGAGCTACAATTAAAAAGAAAATGAAAATTTGGGGAGGCCCGAGTGGCTCAGTAGTTTGGCGCCTGCCTTCAGCCCAGGGCGTGATCCTGGAGTCCCAGAATTGAGTCCCATGTCAGGCTCCCTGCATAGAGCTTCTTCTCTCTCTCTCTGCTTCTCCCCCTGCCTGTGTTTCTGCCTCTCTCTGTATTTCTCATGAATAAATAAATAAAATCTTTAAAAAAAAATTCTACACATTCTCTTCTATTGTATCCTTAAGTATAAAATGCAGGTATGAGCTCCAAGCAAACTTGAAGGACACATTTTAGAAATTCTGTGGTTCAAGCAATGTGTCCTCTTGGCCTGCAAGCACCAGCTGCTTTGGAGAAAACCTTTGGAGAAAGTGTTAGCGTCTGCTCTTTCCCACGGCACACCTGCTACGCATGGCTTTCAGTTCTCTACGCTAATGCTGTGACACAGAGATCTCTCCAACTTGTGTTGACAGAATAACTAGGGGAAGGGTCTTTCCCATAAGAGCATGGTACCAGATGTGGCCTTGCTGTGGCTCAGGTCCTAAGGGAAGGACCCTAACAGCCTTCCACGTACGCTCCAGGGATGAGCTGTCAATGCCCTGAGTCAGCCTGCTGCTTAAGGACATTCTCCAGACTGTCCTCTTCAAGAGACGTCGGCTCCTCAGTTCACCTGAAAAATGAAAAAGCAAACAAGACTCTCCATCCACAGGTAATCTGAAGTATTTTTCCTACACCCTTTTCCACCCCCTTTTTATTGATTGGCTTTTTCCTGTGTTCTCTAAAAATAAAGACATTCTCCTACATATGTATATAAATTTTATGCAGCAGCCAAATAATAATGTCTCCAATTAATGACTTTACTGCTTAAATAATTCTGAGTTACTCTTTGACAGGTCCAAGATGAACACACGTTTCTATTTCTTCCCTGGTGCTGCTCAGAGCCATGAATTACTATGAGGACCCTACAATGCTGGGCTAAATATTCAATAATCTTCCCTAGAATAATTGTCCACCCTTCCCTATGGAACTGTGATGTCTTGGATAGCCGTGTCTCAGTCGCCTAGAGGAGTCCAATGCTTCTAAGATAACACCAGGCAAAATTGCACAATCACACTGCTCCGCCCCACTCAAGTTCAAGTCATGCAACCAACCTGACCCTTCTGCCAGGATTGTCCTGGATCCCCTCTGTTGGAACTCTCTGAAGGGGTTCCTTTTCTCTACTAGCTTCTTTCTTTCTCTTGATCTCTATTTCATTTTTTAAAGATTTTTTGTTTGTTCATGAGAGACACAGAGAGGGAAGCAGAGACACAGGCAGAGGGAGAAGCAGGCTCCATGCAGGGAGCCCGACGTGGGACTCGATCCCAGGACCCCAAGGCAGGCACTAAACCGCTGAGCCACCCGGGCTGTCCTTGATCTCTATTTCTTTTTTCTTCTTTTTTTGTTAATCTCTATTTCTTAATTGAAATCTGGCTGGAAGATGCACCATCTTCCTTGTAGCCCTCTCAAGTGAAAGGTGGTTTCTTGCCCCCATCTCAAACTTAGAAAAGTGAAGTGTGGCAGGTACCCCCGCACTTGCTTATGATGGAAGCTTCCCTATCATTTTAGTTTTTTAACTTCTTAGAAACAAAATAAGAATAAAAACCCAACACAAAACAGCTTTGGATGTCACGCCGTCCTGTGCTACTTCATTTGGGAGTTAATACTTCTAGGATTGCCAGTCCTCCCCACTCATTAGTTGGAGTTCAACTTTTAGCTAACAGAAGTCTGTGTGACTTATTCTGGATTTTTTTTCAGTGAATTTAATGCATTTAAAACATTTCACATATTTATACTCATTACCTCTCTATGGCGTTGGGTCCTTAATGTCTCAGCTTTCTAACCTCTTCCATGCCACCCTCACTGCCCGCCCCTTATTCACCCGCAGGCCATCATAGTACAAAATGCTCACCTTTCAAAATCTTAGCGATGGACCATTACCGCAGATTCTCCCCGTTTACCTTCTCTAGGATTCAAACTATGACTTGACTTTGACATTTTAAGAGTTCTTTGAGCAATTATTAGCCTGCAATTTTTTGTTCTTCCTCCTTTTGTTTTATTATGTTGATGGTATAGTACCATTCTCTCATTTCCTCTCCCCACCCCCAAACTATTTTTGATTCTGTGGCCTATTTTTATCATTATCCTCAAAGTCCTTTTAGGTCCTTGCCTTTCTCTCACACTTAACATGAAATCTATTAAGATATGCTTTTAATTTTATTTTTTCGAAGTTAATTTAAACATTACTATGCATCATCACTTTGCTGCCATTCTTTTACAAGGCTGTATCATCTTATACCTGGGTCATCTCAACGGCCTCGAAAATGACATTTCTGCTTCCACTCTTGTGTTCTGCTCTTCCCGTATCCTTCTGAACACAGCCACTGTGCATGTGTGTGCGTGTGTGTCTGTGTGTGTTAATTTTAAAAATCATTCTAATGGTTTCCTTTTCACTGGCATTGGAATTCAGTCCTATTATATCCTGCAAAGCTTTACATGACCTGACCTGGGGCTTCCTCTTGGCTTCCATCCCTTAATATCCCCCTCATCCCCGTTGACTCTTCTACTCCAGTCACACTCTTCATTCCTCAATTTTTCCAGATACACCTGTTCCTCAGGGCTCTTGCACTTGCTGTTCCCTCTACCAGGAATGCTCTTCTTCCAGATAGCCTCAAATTTCACTTCTCCATCTCTTTTTTTTATTATTTCTTTTCTTCTGCTTATTTTGTATTTGATTTGCTCTTCTTTTTCCATTTTCCTAAGGTGGAAACAGCTTATTGATTTTTTATCTTTCTCCTTTTTCTAATATATATTCAATGCTATAGCTTTTCCTCCAAGCACTGCTTTTGCTACATTCCACAGATTTTGACAAGTTGTCTTTGTTTTAATGCAAAATACATTTTTTTTAATTCTCTTGAGATTTCTTATTTGACCCATGTGTTATGGAGAAGTGTGTATGTGTGTGTGTGTTTAGAAGTGTGTTGTTTAATCCCCATGTATTTTTGGATTTTCCATTTATCTCTTTATTGCTGATTTTCTAATTCAGTTTCTTTGTGTTCTGAAAGCAGACATCGTATGATTTATATTCTCTTAAATGTGTG
Source organism: Canis lupus familiaris (assembly GCF_011100685.1). Classification (NCBI taxonomy): domain Eukaryota; kingdom Metazoa; phylum Chordata; class Mammalia; order Carnivora; family Canidae; genus Canis; species Canis lupus. The sequence goes on from NC_049239.1 coordinate 29,369,279, forward strand.
CAGGTGTGCTTTATAGCCCAGCATGCAATCGATCTTGGTAAATGTTTCAGGTGTGCCCGAGATGAATGTGTACTCGCCATCATTGAATGAAGTAGTCCGTGGATATCTTTTGTACCCGGCTGATTGATGGTGTTTTTGAGTTCAACTGTCCTCACTGATTTCCTGCCTACTGGATCTGTCCATTTCTGATGAAGGAATGCTGAAGTCTCTGCATTTGACAGTGGGTTCATTCTATTCTCCTTTGAAGTTCCAGGAGTTTATTAAACCTTATTGGTTTGATGTTATGTTGTTAGACTCATACATATTAAGAATTATTATGTCTGCTTGGAAAATAAATTTCTTTTTTTTGATTATTTATGTATTCATGAGAGACACAGAGAGAGGCAGAGACACAGGCAGAGAGAGAAGCAGGCTCCCCATGGGGAGCTTCATGCAGGACTCGATCCCAGGACCCTGGGATCAGGACCTGAGCCGAAGGCAGACGCTTAACTGCTGAGCCACCCAGGTGCCCTGGGAGATAAATTCACTTATCATTATGTAATATCCTACTTTATTCCTGATAATTTTCCCCTTTGAACTCTGTCCTGTCTGAACTTCACATAGCAACTCTATGATCTTTGGAGGAGTGTTTACAAAGTGTATTTTCCTGCATCCATTTAATTTCTAATTTGTATGGGCCTTTTTTACTTGCAGTGGGTTTCTTGTAGACAAAATATATCTAGGCCTTTTTTTTTAATCTATTCTGGCATTCTTTGTCTTTTAATTAGTGCAGACCACTGACATTCAAAGTGATCATTGGATTATTGATACACCTTGGCTTGATATCAACCATATTTGTTGCTGCTTCCTACTTGTTGCCCTCTTCTTTGTTCTGTTTCTTGGTCTTCCACACTTTTCTGACTTTTACGGTTTTAATCGAGCATTCCATGATTCCACTTTCCTACCTTTCTTAGCATATCAGTTATTCTTTTTTTAAACTCTTTTTAGTGGTTGCACTATAGTTTGTAATACACTTTATAACTAATCCAAGTCTAGTTTCAAATAACATTACACTGCTTCCTGAGTAATATGAACATTATAACAACATAATCCTAAATCCTCCCTCTTATCCTTTGTATTTTCAATATCATCTATTTTGCTTATACATAAGAATAACAATCACGATATGATATACATAAGAAGACATCCTTGAATACAGTTGCTATTATTTTGAACATACTTCTATTTATTAGATCAATTAAGGATGATAAAAATGAAGCTTTTAATTTATATAAATATTATAAGGGATTTTTAAAATATTTTATTTATTTGTTTATTAATAGAGACACACACACACACAGAGAGGCAGAGACACAGGCAGAGGGAGAAGCAGGCTCCATCCAGGGAGCCCAACGCAGGACTCGATCCCAGGACTCCAGGATCACACCCTGGGCTGAAGGCGGCACTAAACCGCTGAGCCACCCAGGCTGCCCTATACAAATATTATATAAAATAAATATATATCCCTTCTTCAATGGTTCCCTTTCTTTATATAGATTCAAGTTTCTGATCTATATATTTCCCTTCTCTCTAAATAACTTATTTTAATATTTCTTGCAAGTTAAGTCTACTGGCAACAAATTTCCTTAATTTCTGTGAACGGAGAAAGTCTTTATTTCTCCTTCACTTTTGAAGGATAATTTCACATTTTATATCGGTGTGTCTTTTCTTTTTTCCAACACTTTAAATATTTTGCTCAATCTCTTCTTGCTTGCATGGTTTCTGACAAGTCATATGTGACTCTTAGTGTTCCCCCCATAGGTAAGGTAGTTTTTATCTCTAGTTTCTTTCAGGATTTTTTTTTTTTCATCTTTCATTTTCTATACTATGACAATAATATGGCTGTGTGTGTGTGTGTGTGTGTGTGTGTGTGTATGTGTGTGTGTGTGATTCTGGCTTTTCTCTTGCTTGGTGTTTTAGTGTTTGACATTAATTTAGGAAATCCTGTCATCATTTCAAATATGTCTTCTGTTCCTTTCTCTCTTTTTCTTCTGCTATTCCCAATATGCATATGTTACACCTTTTGCATTTGTCCCACAGTCCTTGAATATTTTGTTGTTATTATTGTTTCATTTTTTTAGTTCTATTTGCATTTCAGTCTTAAGGGATTCTATTGAGATATCCTCAAGTTTAGAGATTGTTTTACTCAGCTGTGGCCTGTCTACTAATGACTAAACTGTCTTCAAAGGCATTCTTCATGTCTGTGACAGTGTCTTTGATCTCAAGCATTTCTTTTTGGATCTTTCTTAGTTTTTCCATATCTCTGTTATTTGCCCATCTAATCTTGCATGCTGTCCCTCTATCTGGTAAGTAAGAGGCCTTAGAATACTAGTCATAGTTGTTTGAAATTCCTGGTCAGATCATTCCAACATCCTTGCTGTGTCTAGTTCTGATACTTGCTCTGTCTCTTGAAATTATATATTTTGCCTTTTGGTATGCCTTATATATTTTTTTCTTGATAGCTGGACATATTGTACCATGTGAAGGGAACTGTTGTAAGTGGCCTTTACAAATGTGGTGGTGAGGTGTGTGCAGGGTGGGAAGGGGGCAGGAAGCAACCTATAATCCCATTATTAAGTCCCAGACTTTCCGTAAGCTTGTGCCTCTAGACTTCAAACTTCATTGTTTCTCAGTTTTTTTCTCCCCCCTCATGAGACAGGTTGGCTAGAGTGGAAGTGATGTATTTCCCTTCTCCCATGTGGAAGGTTGCAGTTGTCTATAGTTGGGTATTTCTGCTCCCAGGTCACTTAGGCCCTGATAATACTCTAGCAAATTAGGTTCCAGTTAACTAGTTTTTCCTGAGGAAAGAGCTTGTTAAGAAAAACAGAATGATCTAGTATATTCCATATGGGGCTTTTTTTTTTTTCCTACTCCTGCCAGAAGCATGAAGGAAATTTTTTCTGATATTTACTGTGAGTACCTAGTCAAGCTCCTAGAAGAAAAACTCACAGTATTGCAGGGGACCTGCTTGGAGTTTTTAACCTTTAGAGGTGCCCACCCAGGCCTCCAGCAATTTGTCAAGTACACTTAAGTTTTTTCTACCCCAGCCCCTGTACCCAGGATGATTTCTTTACTTCGGTCTCTGCTCAGGTAAGCCACAATTCCCCATATCTGCCCATCTGTCTCTCTAATCCTGTGGTCAGTGGTCTTCCTGGTATCTTCACCTCTCCTGCAGATGCAAGGAGAGTTGTTGGTTTTTTTTACTTGTTGTTAGAATAGAGTAGTGACTTTAAGCACATGCATAACTGGAAACTAGAAGTCTTTGCTTATTTTAATTTTTCTGATCTGTGTAATAGAGCTATTAACAATACCTACCTCATGAGGTTGTATTGACTCAAAAATATTTACTAACTTAATATTTTCCCAGCTTTTCTAGGACCTTGGCATAAGGAAATGTCAAGGTTGAATGTGAAATGTTTTCATTAGTAGTCTTTTATAAATGTGGCTATTAGACTATTTTATTTTTAAACCCCCAAAATAGATGGTAACCATTAATTGATAATTATATTCACATTATAATTTATGATTCTTTTCATTATCATATATTTTCATAAAACTTATATTTGGCCCTTGGCCATTTTCAAAATGCTTTTCATTTTTAATATTTAATATTTATGTAACCCACGGTCATTTTAAAAGTTAAGTAAATTGATGATCTCTTGTTATATACTTAAAATATACAGCACACACAGTGAAAAAAAAAGTATTCTGAGTGATTGATATGAAAAAATGCCCAAGCTACAGGTGATTGTTCTGTATTTATTTAACACCTTCAGGGTGATGAAAGTATAAGGACCAGCTTCACTTGAGGAAAAAAAATGAAAACAAATATTAAATAATATTTAAATATTATAGGTGATGTGTTAGAAAAACCTATTTGTTTTGTTTTGCCTGCAAATGCATGTTTAGAGCATAATGTCAACATTCAGACAAAAAGTGTTTGAGATTCTCTTATTTTTCATTACTAAGTAAGCCTGAATATTAGAGCAAAGTTATCAGAGCACCATGTTAGGTTTTCATTTTTTGAGACCTTCATTTAAGCACGTTGAAGAAAATGAATTAAGATCAGAAGATCATTTGAAATGGATTGAGCCTTATCTAGCAAAAAATCTAATCAATGCTCCCTGCCTCACAGGATGGACTTGATTGTTCACTACCTATTACTAACAGATGGCTGTTTCTGGTCCTCATTTAGGGAACAAGTGTCCTCAGTCCATTCCACAGAGGCCATATGTTCCCGGGCAAGCCTACTGTCCTATGTGGCATCACTCCATTTTAGTACAGGAGAAATTGGATTGTCAAAGACAGAAATCTGAGTCAGAGTTCAGTTGCATCATCAGTTGGTTCAAAGAACATGCTTGTTTGGAAATCCAGATCATGGGGCTATAATTCTCCCTATTTATAAAACTGGAAGTCAGAAATCAAATTACCTACAGTAAAGCAAATCACTATACTTAGAACAATTGTTTTTAAGAATACTGTTTCTGAGGTAATTTGGTCACTGCCAGATACTGCAAGAGTGTATTTAGGAATAAAAGACTTCCAAAAATTAAAATTCATGTGAGAGCATGCAATATTCCTAATTTTAATGGATAAGCCTTTCTCTGAAATATTCCTAGAGATTATTCAACAATTGGAATAGATAATCCTGTTATGTTAGGCCGTGCATATGCACATAGGCTTACAAATGCAAAATGGTAGAAAATATCTGGATTGACCCCCATGTCACTAATCCTAGCGAAGGAATGAGAATAACAGTGGTGTACATTTACAGTACATTTTCCAGGGTGTTTTTGTGTTGATGATTTCATTTAATCCTCAGGACATCCACTGAATTAGTTACTTTAATCCTCAATTTTTCAGATGGGAGATATTATCCAAATTTGTCAAGATCACCAAGTTCATAAATGTTGGAGCCAAGACTCGAACCGACATCTTTGGACTCTTAGGCCTTAGGCTCATTTCACTAAATTTCAGAATCAAAATTCATTTTTCTTTCACTGGGATAATATTTTACTTTCTCTTGAGAAAATGGCTGTCATAATTTACTATTACTTCCACAATTCACTTTGAGGGAATTTATAGAAAAGAAGAAACCAGTATAGAGATTCATGAAGACCCAGAGAGATTTTCTTATGGTAGAAGAAATGCTCACGTATTCATCACATTAAAGAGAAATCATCAAAGGTTGTAGAAAAGGGAAATGAGCAGAGCCACAAACAGCTTTTCCACAAGTACTCACCCATTTTAGTCCCTGTTTTTCCAGCTTTCCTTCTTTTCACCTATTTGGGACTTTCTTGCTGTTTGAGGAAAAAAAAAACATGAATTGATTTCTTCAGTTAACACAACTATTAGTGATCTAACAAATTACCCCTCTATGATTTTGAACGTTTGTAAAAGAGAAAATAAAACTATATAGAACATATATGAAAAAAGAAAATGAAACAAATGAACTAAAATCCATGCAGTTGTAGGGTGAGGAGAGACTCAAACATGAAGAGAACAGGATTTCCTATTTTCATTTGGGAGTTGGGCAACCACATGATTTAAAAGTAAACTCTTATTTGTCTGCGTTGTGTGTTTTCTGCACATATAGGAAAAAACTAAAAATCTCATTCAAAACAGCCAAATAGAAAGGAAACAACCTAGTTCTTCTCCCTGTGCCTAAGACATTGTATACAGGATATCCCCCACCCAAGAAATTATGTGTGTGTGTGTATATATATATATATATATATATATATATATATATAACACAGTTTTAAATATTACTCTCTATTCCTTCTTATATATATATTTATTATAATAAATCTTATTTGTATTTATTATATATTTATATATAATATTATAACAAATATTATATATATATATATTCCTTTCTGAATTGACAACACCTAGAAGTCAAAAGGCAAATGTGAGGAGGTTAGGTTTTTTAATTTAAGAGATATGCCTACTTGAAAATTGTCAAAAGCCACCTACTTTTAATCATTTCCTCTTTCCTGAGCACAGAACAAAAGATATTTTTAAAAAACATAATATCTTCCTACATAGAACATAAGGCTGATATTTTTTAAAAAGTGAAGGAAGGCATTCAACTTTTGGAGGGCTTCTTCCCCCTAACCAAGGCAAAAGATGTTTTAAAAATACAGAGTGATTATACAGATAAGATTCAATGAGAATAGTAATTTAGGAAATGTGCTCAAACAGAATCAAATCAATATTACCGAATCTCCTGTGAACACAGTTTTAAATATTACTCTCTATTCCTTCTAGGGTTAGGTTATTGATTGCAAAAATTGTTCCCAAACCTCCATTCTGAATAATTACACTCTGCTTGCTTGTCTTTTCCCCCCAGTGCCATGAAAATTACAGCATTCTAATCAATAAAGATATAAAATCAGAGGAACAGAAACCGTGGTTTCTGCCTTTCCCACATTTCACACTTTTGTAAACACTAACACTTGTCTGCAATTATTTTCCTCTGAGGGTTGTGTTTTATGAGGCCTTTTCTAATGGGAAATCTGGATAAGTTTTTGTTTTGTTCTGTTCATTCTCCTTATCACATCCCATTGGATTGTCGGCTAAACGTACCAGCACACATCCCTCAGATGTCTTTATGCCTAGTTCCATTTGTTACATCGTGTCCAAAACTACAATAGTGTAAAATATGAAAGCAAGTTTTGGCTATCGTTAGGCAATTCTACAAAAAAAAGACACATTTTGGTTATTTTGATCATTAATATTTCCACTTAAAATCAAGACAAACACTTAAAATCAGCAAGCGTTCATACTATTGACTCAAATCAGTTGAGCTTAGTTTTATTTTCTTGTTGCTAATGTTCCAGGCTGATTTTAATTGGTTTGGGTATTAGAAAGCCGAAGATCAACTGAGCCAGATTTCCTTTTAGCTGAATGTAAAGCTCAGATCACTTTAGTGATTCCTAAACATAGTGTGGAAGAAACTCAGCCACTACTCCTTACAATAGGTAGAAGCGTATCAGAAAAGAGAAGAGGGATCCCTGGGTGGCGCAGCGGTTTAGCGCCTGCCTTTGGCCCAGGGCGCGATCCTGGAGACCCGGGATCGAATCCCACGTCAGGCTCCCGGTGCATGGAGCCTGCTTCTTCCTCTGCCTGTGCTCTGCCTGTCTCTCTCACTGTGTGCCTATCATAAATAAATAAATAAATTAAAAAAAAAAAAAAAGAGAAGAGTTGACATGGTGTGTCTGTTTGAGGTTTTCTAGTTGTTAAAAGAACCAGGAAGCATTCCCCAGGCCCAGAATGGGTCCTTTAAAAACAGAACCATCTACCAGACCTTTATTAAAAGCATAGGTTTTAGAGTTAGGTGCCCATGGGTTTGAATCTTATTGTTACAGGTTGCTGGTTGCATAATTTTGGCCAAAATGCTGAAACCTCTGCAAGATTTAGTTTCATTCTTTGTATGAGATGGTACCATTCATGCTTACTAAAGAAGTTGTTAAGGGAATTAGATAACTTGTTCCTTGTACTGTGATTAGCAGAGTGTGTGGCACCTAGTAAGTATTCAGTAAATATTAGCTATTAATTTTGTGACACTTTTATTACTATTAGATAACCCATGGGGGCTGTCAGGTAGTTCAATCAGGGATACTTTTTCTATGTGTTGAACTTAACCACAGTACCTGATAGAGAATAAACTTTTGTAGAAACTCTGTGAATAATGAATAATGATGAATAGACTTAGCTCTTAAGTAATGATGGCCGGTCTTGATTTCCTTGCGGCCTGTCTTAAGACATATCATTGCTTACTCATAACCTTTCACAAAACTGCCATGCCCCTGAGGAACTTAGTCAGCTAGGTAATGAGGTGGAAGTATGCTGGTTTGATGACTCCCCAAGGTTTCTGGAGAAAGAAAGCCACGGCTTCACATGATGTGTGGGAGGTCAGGAGAAGAAAGGAAAAAGATTATGCACTAGACCCCCAGAAATTCAGCTCTTTTTCACATTGCTTTTTCCTAGAATGCCCTTTCTTCTGTCCAACTTTATTGTCTGACACACCCGTCTAGTTAGCTTTGGGTTAGAGATGGGCTATCCAGTGTCAAATTCTATTAGTTGAAGGTAGCAGCATATATGCCATAAGATAGCACTTCCTGCCTCCAGATCTCAGCCCTCCCCTTTCAGAAGAGGGGAAGTCACCTTCATGGGGACTTTAATAAAACGCTGAGATTATCCTGTGATCTCTCAGTTGCTTCATTTTGAATAACAAAGGGGAACATGTATTAGCAGGAAACGACCTCAATCGTTGGCTTGTTTAGGACACTTATGGAAGCAACTTAACACAAAGTAACAAGGGAAAATATGGAATGGAATAAATTTGTCAGATTTGAGGATTATTCCTAGGAATTGATCTCACAACTGCAAGGATAGATCGTGAACGTAATTAAGCTATTTAAAAAAGAAAATCCCCTTATAAGCTCAGGTATTTACCTGGAGAAAATGAAAGCACTTATTCAAAAAAATTAATTAATTAATAATTATTTTTTAAAAATCTCCTTATAAATAACAACAAAGTGGTTACTTTATAAACCTCATAAGCATAAACTTATATGACAGGTAAAGGATGTGATCTGAATGGGCCCCTGTGTCTCAATATAAAAGTTTTGGGGATAGAAACAGGCTTCACTCATTTTGCACAACTTGGAAGAAAGTGAAAATTGTATGTTTTTAAAAACCTAAAGTCACCTAAGTGACTCCAAATGTCGCCCCAGTGAGAACTCAAACATTAACAAGGAAGAAGGACAAGGAGAATTTTTTTTGTTTTTATGAAAAGTCAGTACAAAAACAACAATATTTCTAAATTGCTACACCTCTTTATATGGCAGGTGATTTCATGTATTGTTATAATGAAATTAATAAACCAAGTATTTTAAACATATACCCTTGTTTTTTTACACTTTCCAAAAAAGTGTTATACAAACACGTCAAGCAATAAAACAAACAAATATTCTCACTACGTATAGGAGTTTGCCTTGTATTCTGATTTAATTTACACACAGGGATGCAGGGTGATTTATTTTTATCATTACCTGCATCTTTGAGTTTTCTGCAAAGTGAGCCGGTTGCTTTACTGTTACTGTGTGTGCACGTGTGTATGTGTATGTGGCAGGGTTGCTAGGGGGTAGAGAGGACAATTTAAAATGCCCATGACAGAGAAAGTGGCTTTATATTACCGCAAAAATTTAAATTCTTTTCTTTCTGTTTTTTTTTTCCCTATTCCTTTCCTTGTCATTTCAGTTTAATTTCCCCATATGAAGCTCCGTCCACAGATCATTTAGCAGAATTTATAAGCTCAGGGTTGTGTGTGTGTGTGTATGTACATGCATTTGAGTTTGGGGTTGGAAAAGGACCATAAATATCTAATCACCAATATTCTCTTACCTTCAAAAATTACTAGAAACACAAAAAAAAATAGTGTTATAAAGTGCACAGGCATAGGAGTTTCACAAATATCAAAAAAAAAAAAAAAAGGATTAAATTCAGTTTTTAAGCGATGATCTCAGTGTTCCAGACTAGAGAGCAACTTTTGATAGAGCTGTAAAGTAGCGCTTACGCTGGTGAAGGGCCCTGGTGGGTTTGGATATTTAATATAGTCTTCAGCAGGTCTTTTACGATAAAAGGCCTTTTATCTAGTTTTGAAACAATATTTTTGCTAATTCGGAGAATCTTGTGTCAGGCTGGTTCACGTGCCTGCAAATCTGAAACATATATTTTTTTTCAATACTGGACAGTTTTGAGCATTAAAAACAAAGTACATTCAAATCGAGATGGAATATACTGAACACCTTGACAAAGGTGCCATTTAGCCTGCACTACTTTAAATAGACTTTAAATGGCTTAACCAATGCAACTGTACACTTGAACGGTGATGCCATGTATGTCTCTGATGCCTCTTCTTGATCAAATCTTTGCTGTGTAATGAGCCATCTTGCATAATCACCAAAACACAAAAGGATAGGCACTTCTATCATTAGTAGGTGAGGTCCTTGGACTATAAAATTGAGAATGTTATCCTTTTACCAGATAATATGTCTGGTTGTCTTCTATGGTCATTGGAATAAAATATCGGAGTCCAATAGTTAGGTTGATGCTAGACCACTCAATGAATTGATGGTTATTTTATATAAGAAAGTTCAGATAGCATTCCAGGGTACTCAATAACTCTTGACACTATCATTTAGCCATGCAACTTATAATATTTGAATAGCTTAAAGAAATGGCTGCCCTGAATTGCAAGGTCTCTAAATAAGAAAGTTAACTATTAGGATATTATCCTCCAAATGATTGGTAATCTTACAAGAGCATAGTTGGGTCCCATCTTCCTTTCCATATAGTTGAACCATCATGGCAACTTTGCACGGACTCTAGACAGCTATGTGAATAAATTGCTATTTATGTTGGGTATTAAAATACAAAATTAAAAAAAAATAAAATAAAATACAAAATTATTTCTATGGAAACCTAATGATTATTTTACAAAAATAAACATTGTGTTCCAAACCCCCTTTTAATTACATTTCTGATGTAATGAACTTTTATGATTCAACTGGTATATGTATGAAATAAAAAGTGTGACTGCTTCCTTTGTTCTTAGAAAAGTCATTAAATTGTGTGACTCCATGAACAGAGGGATTTATTTTTGGTAAAAATCAGTTTTTTAATTTAAAATGAAGTTGGCATTTTCAGTATCTACCTGAAAAAAGGAACAATGACTCAATTAGAATGCCAAATCAGTGAGAATTTTTTTTATAGAGTTCTGGTTTCAGAAATAAAAGATATGATATTTTTCCCAAGAGGTTGTGAAAGAGATATTATAGATTGAATATTTCCATTTTAGGGGAAAAGATGCACTTTCACTTCCTGCATTTGGTAGCAAAAGAAAGCATTGACTTGCACCTGATTCTAACATCACCTTTGATCACGTGATTCTATGTGCAGAAACCTGATGTGATCATCACATGTAGAAATAAAAACAACTCTTCATAAAATGAGCCATAGCATTTTGAGGGGAAAAAAATAATAAAGGTAAAGACAATAGACATGAAGGTGCAAAGTGTGTCATTGTTTAGAATGAATGAATACTTTAAAAGTTACTTTTTAAAACAATTTCAATTGATCTCTTCTTTATATCGCTCTTATATATTTTTATTCTGTTGATCACTCTATTAACCATTCCTTTACTCCTCTTCTTCTTCCAACACATATGTACTATTTCTGGAATCAGGAAAACCTTGTTTGTCGGACAAGTTCTGTACTGCTCATGACTATCTAAAAAAGGAGCAACTGGTAACTTTCTAGTAAGGGGACATTGGAAATAAAGTAGATAAGTAAAATTTATAACAGGTAAGATAGTGGCAAGTGCTAAGAAGCTTTAGGGCAGTAAAAGAGGGTAGGATATTTGCGCACATATGTTGACATTTTTAACAAAATATTCAGAGAAGACATCAGTGAGAAGAGAAGTAAACAGGTGACAAAAGAGAGGGGAGTGTCCATGAACATATCTGCAGAAATACTCATCAAGACAAAGGAATTGCAGCGGTCTTAAGGAACATCCTGCCCATAGGTAGGAGCAAGGCCTGGAATGTGTGAAGTCCATCAGAGACTAGAAGGAGGGGAAGGGAACAAGAAGGAAAGGAGATGAGGTCAGAAAGGTCATAACAGTCCTGCCATCCAGGCTCTTGTGAGTGAAGTAAGGACTTTGGTTGGTCCCTTAGGTGAAATGGCAGTTTTGGGGAAATGTTTAAGCAGGGGAGTGGCATGTTTTAATGTCTGACTTCTATATTCAGAATAATCCACACAAGGCTGAGGAGGGAAACCAGTAAGAAAGAAAGAAATTCTACACTAGGAGCACCTGGGTGGCACAGTGTTGAGTGTCTCCCTTTGGCTCAGGTCATGAACCTGGGGCCCTGGGATCGAGTCCCTCATTGGGGGACTTAAATCTTTAAAAAAAAAAAAAAAGGAAAAAAAAATCCTACACCAGATGATTGTGGCTTGGATGAGTGGGATAACAGTAAAAGAGGCAAAAAGAAATCAGATTTTAGGTATTTTTTGACCACAGAACAGATAGGTTTTGCTAGAGAATCTCATGTGGGGTATGAAATAAAAAGTTAATTCAAGTATTTCTTTACTGATTTTGCCTAAGAAATGGGAAGAATTGAGATGCTGTTAACTGAGGGACTGAAGAGCTGGATTGAGAGGTGAACTGGGCATATTAATTAGAAGCTCAGTTTTGGACAAGTTGAGGTGGGAGGCCTATTAGCCATCCAACTGGAGAGGTTAAAGAGACAGTTGGATTTTGGGGTCTTTAGTAAGGATCCTCAGCAAAAAAGATATTTCCATGTGTCATCTTTCTTTTATCTGTTTTGCCTTTATGTGGGTAAAGCACTGAAGATCAAGATGGGCTTTAGCTCTTAGCTTAAATGTAGCAAGACGTAAACTTAGTCATGAAAGTTAGACCCATATAATCTGTAGACATTGGTCACTCATACATTCTCAACTAATGTTTAAAGATTTGTCTTTATTTCATATTTTATCGAAAGGCTACAATATTGATTATTTTAAAATAAATATGGCACAATAATATATTTTTATGATATTTCTTTCATAGTTTCAGTGGTGAGTACCTATGAATATGGAGCTTGGAAAGAAATTGATGACCAAGGAAGACACTTGATCTTGATTTTTAGTTTGGAACCTTGGCCAGGAATGCAGTGATGCACATTTCCTATTGGCAAATTCACCATAAAATTACCTTGAACTTTGGACCACAACTCTGGTTAGTATTATTTTCTCCTGAACATCTTTCTCCCTCTCTCTCTCTCTCTCTCTCTCTCTCTCTCTCTTTCTCAAGGGTAACTGCAGTAGCAATGGGATTTAGACTTGTAATCTTATGTACATTCTGATACCATCAACTAAGGACACTGCGGTTACTAGGATTACTTCCTTGGAAGACCTCTTCCCCTCCTTTTGCCCACAGTGTCGTCTACCTAAGGCAGCACGATCTAGGAGAGTCACAAAGCAAGATGCATGAGGCAATTACCCAGAGCCTTCATGCCCTAGGAATGATTCTTGCCTAAGCTTGACTGCATTTGGCACCAGTAGCATCATCATTTTCTCCCAGATGAAATTTTCTTATTAATTGATACAAGTAATCTCCATGGGGATAGAAAATTGTTAGGTTAGCATTATTTGGAATAATTATTTTACCTCAATCTACTAGCTGTCAGTTCTGTAAAAATTACAAGATAAATGAATACTACGCAAATAAATACTCTAGAGGGGTATTTCAATGGCATATACTTTAATTTCTGATTGGGGGGATTGGAAAGCAGACAAGGGATTTACCTACGATTGAGTGTATGGAAACACACAAATACGTTTTTTTTCCACCCCAGATTACGTGACAGGCTTCACAATGAGTATCTGTCATTTGTTGTGACTGGGTTTCAGAGATTTAATCTCAGTAGTTTAAAACCTAGTGAGAGATGCTGCAGGAATGACCTTTTCAAGGTGTAGTGTGTTAATTGAGAATGCTGCCGGTTTTCAATTCTTCAGTGTGTATGGATATTTTTTGTTCTTGTGCAAGAATAGTTCTGTTGACAATATTCCTATTTGTGGGTGTGAGGGTGATAGACCCCTGACATTGAGGAGACAGTCTGAGCAGTTCTTATTGAGATGCAAAACTCGGGGGTCCCCTGACTCACTGCCTGGTTCTGCCTCTGGAGGGGAGCCAGAGGGGAGCCAGAGCAGTATACGCAATTCCAAATTACACTTGACGTGTGTTGTCTTCTTTAATCTTAACTACTCTGATGATGTAGAAAATAAGTTTTCGTTACAAATAACCATAGGTGATGGGTGCCACAGTCCCTTGCTAACGTGCAAAACTTCATTTGTTAAGAATACAAGTGGTTTTACTACAGGTATAATGTCGTTACTAAGGCTTACTATGTCCAGGGCAGACACCTGACTTATGGGGGTTTTACTCGCTTTTGCATATATTTCATATTTTCTTTCTTTGAGGCATCCTGTCTTCAGCCACCCAGTGTTGCTTTGGGGACCTTCTATCCCTTTTGGTTGCTGATCAGTTTGTTCAAAATGATACAATTAATCAACAAACTCTATAGTGAGCTTTGAGTTCTGGAACCTTCCTTGTTCTCATTGTTGAATTTCCCTTAAGTCCTATTGTAATAGAAAGCAAGATGAAGTAGTTAGTTTTATTTTTTTTTCCCCGTGGCATTCTTAAACCACATATTTATTCTCTAACTATTCAGGAAGTAAGAGTTGGTCTTTGTTTGTTCAAGAAACTATACATAGTTGCCTAAGATACATCTCACTGAGCTTTTTAATGCTGTAATTTAAAAATCCCAATTTCTGAAGACTGGCTAATTAAGATATACTGACGTTCTTTTTTCAGAAAGTACACAAAGTTATTTTTGAGTTTAGTGCTATTTGAGGTAGGTTATACCAGCCCTCCAGTTGCTCTGCTGCCAGAGAACTTTTTGGCTTGTCGCTGATAGCTGAAATTACTGAATGGCAACTGCAGCATCAGGTTAAAAAACAAAACAAAACAAAACAAAACAAAACATTGTGTTAGCCAATGTCAAAAATAAATAAAACACAAGTAAACCTAAAATGGATATTATAGTAACATCACCATTTTTGCCTATCACTTAGTAGTTTCATTCATCCTGTCGCCATGGATTTCTCGAGCTACTCACACCAGAATATTTCTGCCAATTGTGTTATGAAAATACATTCAGGGTGCCTGGCTGGCGCAGTCCATTGAGCGCCTGACTCCTGGTTTCAGCTCAGGGCACGATCTCATGGGTCCTGGAATTGAACCCTGCATCAGGCTGTGTGCTCAGTGTAGAGTCTGCTTGAGATTCTCTCTCTACCCCTCCCCGTACTTGCTCATGTGTGTGTGCACGTTCTTTCTCAAATAAATAAATTAAATGTTAAAAAAATTTCCAGGAAATTTGCAGCTTCATGTAATTAGCAAATAATTTGGTTGATATTGAGTAATACCCAACTACTCTATAATTTTATGATGGTTTAAATGTCCAAATGACAAAACAAAGAGAATCGCCAAACTTTCTACATGATTTTGCTTGCTACTACTGCATTAGGATGCTAGACCTGGTATAAGAGTATCAAGAAAGTCTACACCAGTGTATTGTTAGGAATGTGGAGGATGAATCAGGGACAAAGATGTACCATGCTCCAGTGGCGCTATAGCTTGACAGATTAGGTCACGGAGGACCACATCATGGAGCATAAAAAGCTAGCAAAGTATTTTTCACTGCAACTTAAAGAATGCACAAAGTTGCTGGTATGACTGACAACATGTGTGCTCTGAACATGATAGTAATATCAAGTAAGACATTTTTGCTTCAGAGTCATGGCTTAGATACCCAATTACTTCTGGACTGTATAAAACCATTGAGGATTTGGTTGTCAACAAGTAAGTTTTGTATAAAAGTGTGTTCTGATGGTGCAGCTGCAATGGTAGGACAGCACTCTGAGTAATTACCCAGATTAAGGATCGTCCTCCAGAATGTAAATCAACTCACTGCTTTCTTCACAGAGAACGTTTTATGGTGGAAAACAAATAATAAGTCAATTGATAAAACTGAAGTACTTAATGATGTAGTAAAATTTGTGAATTATATAAACACCACTGTGTTGGAGTCTATTCTCTTCAGTACATGATAATGTGAATGATGATTATTGAGAGTTACATCCTTAAGTATGATGGTTACTGAATGGAGATTTTCTGCCAATCATGTTTAAACTAGGTAACAAACTCCAGTGTTTCTACAAGACAAGACAACAGTTCAGTCCCAGGCTTTAATATGAATTAGCATCAGACATACTTTTTTTGTTTTTGTTTTTTTTTTTGTTTTTTTTTTTTTTTTTTTTTTTAAAGATTTTATTTATTTATTCATGATAGTCACACAGAGAGAGAGAGAGAGGCAGAGACATAGGCAGAGGGAGAAGCAGGCTCCATGCAGGGAGCCCGATGTGGGATTTGATCCCGGGTCTCCAGGATCGCGCCCTGGGCCAAAGGCAGGCGCCAAACTGCTGCGCCACCCAGGGATCCCTGTTTTTGTTTTTAATAAACTTAAAACCTCCCCTAGAAGAAAGTCATGTCATATTTCCCCTTCCTCAGTGGCAGATGACATTAAAGGAAAATACAAAAGTTAAAGTTGGCTAAGAGCAAATCATTATGGTACACTCCATAAATTAAAGACAGTAATTGATGAAGTAAGTGATATTTATATCACACAGTTAGGATTGTAATCAGTGAGCACGTCCATATTTGATAGAATGATTTAAATCATATTTTGCACCAAAAGAAGATTCAAATGTAGGAAATTCATGGACCGGATAGTCATTTTTTTCTACAAAAACATTATTTAAATTTAACTATATTTGTGTAGCATGAGTTGTTGGAATTGACTACCTATGAGTGACTGAAGTCAAATTTTGAGCACCCTTCACTTAGTTATTGATGAAATAAAATGAATCCCCTGAGATTGCTTTGAAACATTGTCTTCTATTCTTATCAACATACCTGGTGATATGGTTTAATCTGGTTTTCCCACAAGTGTTATTGAGACAAACATTATAAATGTTAAGATCCGTGTTACTGCCTGTGAGTGGTGTTATAAGCATAGGTGAACTGCCTTGGAGGGGAGTGCACAGATTTCTGAGAAGTTCTTTCTCAACTTTGACATGCCATAGTTGGCTACTTCTTCTTTTTTTTTTTTTTTTCTAAGATTTTATTTATTTATTTGAGAGAGAGGGAGAGAGAATGTGCACTTACACCCAACATGCACATGCATGTGAGAGAGATAGAAAGAGAGCGTGCACATACAAGAGAGTATGAGCAATGGAGGGGAGGGGGGCAGAGGAAGAAGCAGACGCCCCCCTGAGCAGGACCTGATCATGACCTGAGCTGAAGGCAGACCCTTAACCAACTGAGCCACCCAGACACCCCCATACTTGATTCTTCTTAAATTCTGTCTACATCCTGTTTTCCTATGTCTTCCAGTGGCTTTGTACACATTATTCTCAATCACATGACATACACCAAAACCAAAACCTTAATGTAAGGCTATTCCACAGAAAATTACCATAAATTTCACAAGATTGGAAGACACAAAGTGACGTCTTGCCATCAGGTCTTTGCTTAACCCAAAACTCCTGTGTTTTTGCTGTAATTCAAACACGATTAAACAGTGCGTGTCAGTTCCTACAAGACAAGGAATATTTCCCAGCACAGCTAGGGATAATGATACTGGATATCATTTTCTGTTTTTCACTCATTCCTTGTATCCACCTCCTTTATTTGAATTCACAGTAATTTCCTCTGGAGTGAGTAGAGCATATTCCTTAACCCGATGTTGGCTTTAGTTGACACACTTTGACTAATGAAATGTCGTAGATTTGATGTGATTAGAAGCTTGAAATGTGCTTATGTGGCTACTGGATCACATTTGCTTCTGTGATCCATCACAAAAGGAATATGGTCCTGGTATCTGCTGGTCCAAGGAGAATGTGGAGACATTTGGAGTAGAGCTGAATGCAAACTAGAACCTGGAGATACAACCAGATTAAAGATGAGCCCAATTTAGTGACAGCCAACTCAGCAGACTACTGTGTTGAGAACCAAAATATGTTTATGGCCACAGATATTTTGTGGTACCTACATATGGCATTATTGTAGCAATAGACAACCAATAGAATAGATTACTAAAATTAAAAAAAAAATCTTTAATTTCTGGCATTTCTTGATTTTCTATGACTATCATTCTTAAAATATTTTTTAGAAGGCTTTCTCTGTCAGCAGAGTAAGATAAAGGAATCATTCCAGCTTTCCCACATGAATTTACATATTATTGTAATCTTGTGCAGGGAGCCCGATGTGGGACTCGATCCCAGGACCCCAGGGTCACGCTCTGAGCCTAACGCAGACACTCAACCACTGAGCCACCTGGGTGCCCTCTGTTTAGACACTTTAATAGTAGTAACTTGAATGTCTTCTTGGATGTCATAGGCATTTTGTGAACCCTACTCTTTGTTATCCTGGCATCTTTTACAACTGTCTTGGTTGTTTAAGGTAGCTGGAGTGGATTCTATTGTTTATAACTAATAAGAACCCTGACATTGGCAACCAGGAAGTAAGCTTCCACTCCCATTTCTTTTTCCTCTCCCCTTCCTCATAGGTTCTGTGTGGGTGATAATATCATCTTCTTAAGTCTCATGATCCTCCTCTCTAGCTGCTATCATTGTGTCCCAGTTATCAATGGGTTTGCTTCCTTAGCACAAAATAGTATCTTCAATAGCATATGTCGCTCCTTCAAGAAACTTTAGGATTGGACAATAGCATCTTTGTGTATAACATATGCCTCTTTTTTGCTACACTATTCATATAATAAAACTTATTTTGGCTATATTTACATAGTTTTCTTACTTCTATAAGGCAGTGGTTCTCTTTATTGTTTTTTTATTTTTTTTAAATTTTTTTTTTTAATTTTTATTTATTTATGATAGTCACACAGAGAGAGGAGAGAGGCTGAGACACAGGCAGAGGGAGAAGCAGGCTCCATGCACCGGGAGCCCGACGTGGGATTCGATCCCGGGTCTCCAGGATCGCGCCCTGGGCCAAAGGCAGGCGCCAAACCGCTGCGCCACCCAGGGATCCCAAGGCAGTGGTTCTCAAATACCTCCTTTGAGGGACTATTTAATTTTTTTTTTTTTCTAGTCCATATAGACATTTTAGAAAATTTAATAAGAATGAATTACTAAAAAAAAATAAAAACACATTCATAACAGAAACTTGTATATTTTATTATTAGATTTGACAAGACTATAATTACATATCAATAAGTATAATTAAAACAAATAGGGCCGAAAACATAATTAAAAATTATACACATTGTTTATTGAAAGTATATATAGGTGAGTAATCGAGAAATTCCCTCATATTTGTGAATTTGCACATTACAGAATATTAACTAAGCAAAAAGTTACGAGTAAAATAAAGCTTCTGTATATCAAGTGCCCATTCACATGGTGAATGAAAACCACATACATTGTTCTTTAACCTTGACTGTGACAAATGAGCTTGCTTCTTGCTTATTACTTTGTATCTTTCCAGGTAGATCTGGATAAGTTAAATTTTTCTTCTGATAACCTGTGGCATGAATTTATTAAGCTGATACTATAAATGAACCCATCATTAGAAAAGGCTAAGTTTAAGTTATATATATTTTTTTCCTTTTCTTTTCAACAGATCTGTAGATATTCTGTCGTTCTACTGATATAAGCTGAGATCAGTTAGCCTTGGTGCCAGACTGATTTGGTTTCAGGTCTTCCCCACATGCCTTCATGTTCTTCTTGGACTAGCAGCTTCCTGGGACATACTCTTCTAATAGGGGGTCACAGGAGCATAACAGAACAATGTAAATGATACACAATCTCAGCCTCTACTCAGATGGTACTAGCATCCCATTGTTCAAACCAAGTTCCACAGGCAACTTCAATAAAGCATGGAAATATATTTCACTTACTCTAGAGAAAGAATTGCAAAGACACATTTAAGAAGTATAATGCCAAGAGTGACTGAAAACAATTTTTCAATCGACTACATCTACTTTCATTAATATCCATTTACTTTGGTGTTTCTGCTAAGACGTGATTATTGCTTAAGCCAGCACAAATCAGAATAAAAGGGTAATGATTCTTGGTCAAAGTCACGGTTATAGTGGCAGGAGTTCCAATTGTAACCTTCCTTCCCCTGGTATTTATGATGAAAGTCAAATAGAAAGTTCCCACATTATGGTTCAATTTTTCTTAATCTATATAGAGGGAGGATAATATACATAAAGCCAGTAGAAGGCATGAGAAAATAGAATACAGATAGAAATCAAGGTGAAGTCAAAGTAGCGTATGCAATACAACCTTGGAGAAATGTGACCGTTCTTCTTTAAGATAGACGACATGGCTATCACTAGTTTTAGAAAGAATTTCCCTGACCTTCTATATAAATCTCACAGAGAGGGAACATAGGTTATCACATTATATCTTAGACTGCCTTATTTTAATCCCTTTAGAAAAATGGCTAACCACTACAATGCCACTAATATCAAGAGTTGCAGTAGAACTACTACATTTTAATTTATAGCACCTACATCTTTAATAATAATATAGTGATATAAATTTCCTAAACTTGATGATTTTGATTGTATTATAGTTATATAAGAGAATGTCCTTATTTGTTCAAAATATATGATAATGTATTTGGGTACAAGAGGATTATCATGTTAGTAACTTATTCTCAATAGACTTGGGGGGGAAATAGTTCACTGAACAATTCTTTGAACCTTTGTATCAAATTGTATTTGTATCACAAATTAATTACAATAAAAAATTGTAATTGTATCAAAAAATTAAAAATCTGCACCAGTAACAAAAATGTGGTGCACTTATGAAATAATTAAGCAAAAGGGATTAAAACTTAACGTAGAAATGGTAAACATTTACTAGAAATCATTTAAAAACTAAATAAATAGATATACCATGTTCATGGAGAGGACCTTACAATATTTAAGGATGTCAATTATCCTGAAATTAATTAACTTATCAAATAGACTGCAATATAATTAGTAATAGTTTTGCATGAAACTTGGGAAGGTGATCTAAAATTTTACATAGAGGAATAGAGGGCTGAGAATAGCAAAAATTCTTTATATGAAAAAAAAAAAAAAAAAAAAAACCACAACAAATCCGGGGAATTTTCTTATGATATAACAAGACTTATTATAATGCTTTGAATAGAGATCTCAGAAATAGACTTATGCACATATGGAAACTTGTTTTAAAGCAGATTTGTCACACAGATCAGTAGGGAAAGAATACACTTTTCAAAATAGTAATATGATAGCTGGTTATACAATTAGATTCATTTTTCTCACTGGAAATTTTTAGTGTCTTTTCAATTCCCTCATTGCTCTGAAAATCATGAGGGTGTCCTTTAGTGTGGACTATTTTTATTCATTGTGCAGGAAGTGTGGTAAGCATTTTAAATATGAAAACTAATGCAATTCATTCAGTCTATCTAGAAAATTTTCTTGAATTAAGTCTTTAGTAATTTCCTACACTATTTTTTTTTTCTGATTTTCTTCAGGCTCTCCTATTATTCAGATATTGGTCCTTTTGTACTGATCATCTAATTTTGTTTTATCATCTTCTATTTTAAGCTTATTTTCCTTTTGTTATACTTACCAGGAGATTTCCACAATATTTTTCCACCCTGTATTGAATTTTAATTTCTTCTATATTTTTAAATTCCAAGGGCTAATTTTGCTCTCTAAATATTTCTTTTCATAGTGTGCTGTTCTTTCCTACATGTGATTTTTTTTCCTTCTCTCTGCAGAGATTAGCTATAACTCCTTTTTGCATGTTACTTTCCCTGCCTTGTTTTCACTTATTTTAAAATCCTCTGGGAGATTTGTTTGTTTTCTATATGTCCTAATAGAACATTTTCTCTATTGATATTTGGTTGTTCCATATAATTAAGGGAAGCTCTCAAGAGCTGATTGTAAGCTATATGAATTGATGAGATTGGTTGCATGGTGGATTTCACTCTAGATGACCTAATCAAGGGATTTCACTTGGGGACCCAAATGGTCAGGAACTGTGTGTTTGGGAATGTATATGTTTATGTGCATATGTATGGGTATATATACACATATACATATTTTTCCCTCTGGGAAAAACCTTCCATCTCTGGCTGTAGATTGTAAATTTATCTATCATTACCCCAGACCCCAAGTAGGGAAATAATAAAAGTAGTTAACACAGGGGTGCCTGGGTGGCACAGTCAAGTTAAGCATCTGGCTCTCGGTTTCTGCTCAGATCATGATCTCAGGGACCTGAGATTGAGACCTGTGTTGGGCTCCATCTTCAGTGCAGAGTCTGCTGGAGATTCTCTTCTTCCCTTCTCCCTCTGCCCCTCCCACTCATTCTCCCTCTCTCTAAAATGAATAAATAAATCTTTTTAAAAAGTAGTTAACACATATATAGTACTTACTTTTTGTCAAGCCCTGGAAAATGTATGCTTCACAAACATTCACCCATTTAATATTTATATCAGTCTAATAACTATGATTATACTCATTTTTCAGAAGAAGAAAGTGAGGCTCAAAGAAGAAAAGTAACTTACCTATGGTCATAAAGCGTGTAAAATGCAAAGCTGTGATTTGAACTCAAGATACTAGGCTCCTAAATGGGATATACTCCATTTCTTATCTACCATGCATTTAATCCCCTAACCCTGCTTTATTTTTGATGGAATGACTGTCTTCTGTGCCTTGTGTTTTTCCAGTTCAAAGTGTTAGACTGTTAACTCTACAGGTAACATACTTTCAGTTCTTTTCTAATGCAGGAAAAGGTCAATACCAAACTGAGTCAGGAGGGTGAAGATCAAAGTGCCCAAAGTCTTAGCAGATATTCAAATTATCCTCCTGTTTTTAGCTCCCTCTAACCACATTTACAGAGGTCTGTAGTTCAGCAAATTCTTGCACATTTCTAGGATAATGCAATGCAAAGCAGGTGGTTCTCTGTCTTCCTCTGTGGTTATTTAAATTTAAGCTTTCTCTGGTCTTCTAAATTTGTTACCACTATCCATCTGTTTTACATTCCCATATATATTTTTTTCTTTTTGACTTTAATTGTCCTTATATGATATTTCTTTTTTAAAAAATTTCACTTTACACTTGTTTCCATGAAAATTGAAGAGGAAACTGGGGTGGACGTGTGTTTATTCTCTCATGTTTAATAAGAACCCACTTTTATCTATTTTTCTTGATGCAAATTACTTCCAACTTATCTCATATTTGTAGATGGTGGGTTCCAAACTGAGAATCATGTGCTGGATCAAGAAAGTTCCCTTTCATCATCTAAAATTTCCTGATCCCAGTTTGTTGAGGATCACAGCAAACGAGAAGCCAGATCCTAGAGATTGGCTGGAAATACTGAATTTGCCACATCAGTCAGAGCTTTCTGTTATGCAGGGATGCAAGTCTTGATATAAGCAGGAAGTAAAGTAAGGATGACTCTTCCAGGCTCTATTCAAAAGATCTCAAAGCTTTAGGCAGATAAGCATTGGTGTAGTAGCTATATAAAGTCCTTCCATCTTTAAGCTCCTACAGTCTTAAGGCTACATATATTAAATCTGTTTGAAAACCAGACAACATGGGGCACCACGATGGTTCAATGGTTGAGCATCTGCCTTTGGCTCAGGTTGTGATTCCAGGGCCCTGGGATCAAGTCCTGCATCAGGCTCCCCTCACGGAGTCTGCTTCTCCCTCTCCCACTGTCTCTGCCTCTCTGTGTGTCTCTCAGGAATAAATAAATAAAATATTTAAAGAAAATGAAAACCAGACAAAAGAACTGCTACAAAGAGGAAACTAGGAAGAAATTAAACTGTGTAAAATGGTTTCTTAGCTTCTGCTTTTCCTGGAAATGACCTGTGGAGTTTTGTTTTGTTTTGTTTTGTTTTGTTTTTTTAAAGCCCCAATTCAAAGATGTCCTACGAGCCCGATTAAATCTGAACTTCTAGGGGTAGAGTCCCAGTAATAGTATTTTTAAAGTTTCCTGTAGTGATTTCATTATGGAGCCTTGTGTGTTGGTCTTCTACATGATTTGAGCAAACCTGGATCTAACAATGAATCTGTTAAAGACACTTGGTTATCAGTTTCTCTGTGGCCATCCCTGGATTTTGTAGTATGAGACTAACTTAATAATAGAAAAAAAACTGAAGATAATTGATCTGCAATTTAGTGTTTGGCCATTCTCTCCTGTTGGTATTCCTTTCAGAGCTCACTCCAAGTCTTCCTTTTTTGCTGCCAAGTTATTTTTCGAAGACCTCTTAAACTTCTAGTATAGGCTTATGAAAAATATATACATACATTTTTTTTTCTAACCAACTTTATAACAATTGGAGACAACTCTCACAGCAAGGTGACTTGGAAGGCTGAATATAAATAACTAGATCCTGAGTTGCATTAATTGGTAGAGATGGAAAGTGGGAAAGTGAATTTCAGTCCTGTTAGATTTTGTTATAAAGCAACCTCTCTCTCTAACAGCCATCTTAATTTAATTATCACTTTATCCATTACTGGCTGAATTTGTGACAATGGCAGCTTTATGTGTCTCTCTTAATAGGAACTGAGCCGAGCTCCCACTTGAAGTGTCAGGGTCAGAGGAGCAGTGGTTGAAGTGCCTCAGTACATCACTGGAGTGGAGGAGCTTTCCAGCTAATATACTTAGGGGAAGTATGAACCACTCTACTCCTGCCCCTCACCCCTTCTGAAACAGCACACTGCTGGCTCTTAATTGTATTGGGAAATACTAAGGCTCATTTGAGGAGAGAAGGCTCATATAAGGAGAGAAGAAGGGCGTGGAGTTTCAGGGATGTTGAAGAGAACAAATGTTAAGTTTCTTGCAACACTCAAGACATCAATTCAGTCAAGAGATGGAAATTGTTATTAAGCAAGTAAGCACAATGGAAAGGATAATGCCTCCTCTGAAATAAATGGAAAAACCACAGTATAAGCACATGCCTATCTATTGTCTTTTAAGGTTGGGGGAAGTGGACTGACTGAGTGAGTGAGTGAGTGCCAAGTGCTCTTCCTCAATTGTATCCCCTGTTATCACAGCAGATTGGCATAAGGTTGATCTCTGGCCAGTGGGGAATGTGAAAGTAATTTCAACAGAGCAGATTCAACAGATATAAGACCATGCAGGGTCTTATTTATTGTTCATTTCAATCCCAACTTGTGACCTTAAGATTCTTCCATAGGATAGCCAGAAATAATTATAATGATTTTGTAATGCTTCATTACTAATTAAAACGAGAATTCTTTCATTTCTTCTTAAAATAAGAATTCATGAAATTAATTGACCATAAATATAAACACTGTTTCAACAAATCACAGAACTCTAGGAGGTTCCCATTGGCTGACCCAGGATAGAAGTGGGTGAGCAGTCAATGGGGTGGGGAGGATGAATGGTGAATGGCAACTCAAGTTCAAGAAGCAAACAGCAAAGATAATATGCCTGCAGAAACCTTGCCAACTGCATTCCCAAACCACTTTATTAAGTAGCTGATGTCATTTTGAAATAATTTTAGATTATGACAGTCAAAGAAAAAGTAGCAGAAAAATTAAAAGGGTGTCTAAGGGGTGCCTCCATGGCTCAGTTGGTGAGCATCCGACTATTGATCTCAGTTCAGGTCTTGATCTCAGGGTCATGACTTCAAGCCCCACATTGGCCTCCATGCTAGATGTGGAGCCTTCTTTTTTTAAAAAAAAAAGTATGTATGAAATATGGGTCAAAATATATATGTAATTTTTAAATTTTAGAATAATGGATGATTCCATTTTCCAAACCCACATATAAGTAGCTTTGGAAACTAATATGTAAAAAGGGGAGCAGGGAAATTAGCATGATAGATGCCACAACACAGGCATTTTTATTTGTCAGAAATTTGTGGCTGCAATTGATAGAAAGCTCAAAAACTATTAGGGAAAAAAAAGAAATGAGAAATGTGTTGCCTCACACAATTCAAAACTTTTTCGTTGATCCACAAGCTTTGGAAAAATTAAATGCTTTGACCAGGATAAGTGGAATATGAGTTAAGATTATGTGCCTACCGTGGAAGAAGGAAGTAGGGTCAAGGCCTTTTGGATCACTGTATTGCAGTAAGAAAAGATGTGATTTTCCTGAAGGAAAATCAAGATGCTGTCACCCAGGTAGAAGGAGAGAGATAGCAGGCCAAGAAAAACAGCTGATGTTAAGACCAGTAATTAAATAATGCTAATTGAATGAGTGGCCATGTTATGAATGGAGTAAAAAGAACAAGTGTGTGAACAAATTTAAAGGATTGAGATAAAATTAACATTCTGCAGTGCATTAGGAGTGGACTGCAGTGTCCCCTATATTTTTATCTTTTGGGTAGGATTTTCTTTCTTCCATCGAGGTACATGCCACGTGACATTAGAGCTAGCAATGTACAGTGATTTCTGATGTTTTTATATATGAAGGCGTCCCATTCCCTGTGAACCACTACTGCTTAGGGCTGGAACTTTGAAAATCCAATGTCTCTAAATCCAACCAGGGCATCTTTTGTTTGTGTGTTTTGGTTTTATTGTCTTTTTCTCCTTTTCTTTCTCCCTGAAAAGGAGATCCTAACCCGTATACTGTGTGTGTGTGTGTGTGTGTGTGTGTGTGTGTGGAGTAGGGCTTAGGGGAAAGAGAATGGACAAGGACCTAAGTCTTTGTCAAGAGCACACAACACTGATCTGATGTTCTGTGTGGACCCTGGATGATTAGGTGAACAGCAAATCATTCAGGTCAGACTAAGCTGGGTGGTCGTTTGTCACTACACCTCAGGATAACTAGTTAGCACTTCACCTGGCACCTGGCAGTGATCAAAGCAAAGATAGCTTCTGTTCCATTTCAGACCACTCAATGATCAATCAATCTTAGATTTCTGGATTATCAACTCAGCAAACTTTTTTCTGGCCTTTTCTCTGATACTTTATTATAGGAAAGAAAATAAGGTAAATAGCACTTCCTGTTTAATGTTTTGAGGAACCATGTAATTCAGTTCAACTTTCTCTTCATTAGAAACGCTATTTTAAAAATAAAAGCACCTATTCAACTGAAGAAATGCTAATTTCTGAAGAAGCAACATTTTAGCTAGAACTTGCTTCCAAAAGACCTAAGCTGTTCCTAATTTTTCCATGCTATTTTGATCTAGAAATTGAGCTAGAAATTCCATAAGGTGTGATCTGAACCTTACTCTGACAAAACTCAGGTTTCTTTAGCAACACAAAGCATTTGCATACTTGAGAGAAAATGTTAATTTTAAGACAACAATGCAAAGAACAAAGGAGTAGAGTGTTTCAATGCTTCCAGTGTTCGAGTAAAAACAGAACGATTTAAAAAATAATAGCCACATCTCAGATCTAAATTATACTCCTTTATTCTGTCAATAATTGTGACAGCCTCAAAAGTAATTACTGATGAAAGACTTTGTCACCTTTCTGTTAAAATTCACTTAATGACATGCATCTTGGGTTGGATCTGAGTCATAGCTACTTTTTTTTTTTTTTTGAGACTCTACTGTAAATTGTATGGGATGTGGAGGTAAGGTGGTCAGGAAAAATATATTGCTACATATATCTTCTCTATATAATGTAAGAATGGCAGTATCTTACCCTTATTAATTATTATTTCATTTCTAGAATGTTTCCACTTTTTTCTTCTTTATTGTTGTCGATGGTAGATCATGGAATAATCATTTCAGATTTCGTTTTACCTGTGACTTCTAATACAGTGTTACCTGTAATAGATTTTTAAAATCCTTTAATCCTTATCCATTAAACACTATGAAATTAAAGTACAAAAAACTTGTGTTAACCATGCAAGACATTTTTGTGAGGAAAAAAGAAATTCTTCAGTGGTTTTTTTTTTTTTTTTTTTTGCTTGTCCAAGAGAACACAATTCTGATGCATTAGGATATACTTTCTTATCTTCAGCATCTATAGTCCATCCCCAAAGTAGCAATTGATGTGCATGAAAAATAACCATTACCCTATGACTCATTCACACTTTGCCCTTCTAATCAGAAACATCAGAAAAGATGCTAATTCATGTCAAAGTTTGAGACTTAGGTATGCCAGGCTTGGCTGACATATCTTGGCTCCTTGAATAACTGGTCTCTTTGTGGCTACAGTCAGCCCACTCTCCTCATTTTGTACCTTGTTTGTGCAAGCTTTGTTAAATAAACACAGTAAAATCTTATGCAACACATAAAAACTACTGGCATTTAGGGAGCTGTTTAGCTTAAAAAATAATTGGCGTGCACACAAAAGATGACACCAGCCATCTAGATTATATTCTTCATTATCAGGGTAAATACCACGTTTAAGAGGAATAACTGGCACTGATGGCACCAGTTTTATCATTTGTGTGCCTAGATTTCCTCATCTGTAATGGGTATCTTAACAAAACCTAAGGTTGGGGTAGGTATGAGTTATATTCTATGTCATATAAAATCATTATTTATATCTATTCATCTCTTTCCCTCCACTTTATTTTTTTTTCTTTTTTTCCCATTTTTTTTTTCCTTTTTTTTCCCCCTCTACTTTCGAACACTGCCTAGAACATAACTGATGAGGGAGCACAAGGCAAGCTGACAGTTTGCAATCCCCCCTACGCCCAGGTAGGAAATATGTGACATTCCTCAGGCACTCCCCACTGTCCCAAAATTAAGGAAACAAACAAACAAAAGAAACACACACACACACACACACACACACACACACACAATGGCTAACTAATAGAGATCACAGTTGAGCAAGATCTGAGTGTTCCTCAGTTTATAAATGTCTTAGTGATTTACAAGAAGACTCATTATTAATAACCTAACTTCCAGAGTCCCATAAACTCAGTTTCCTGGAGCCTTAACATCACCCACCCACCCAGAGTGATGTGGCAAACAAAGGTAGCAGGGAATGTAAACAAAAGAAAATATCCTTATAACCTGCAGCCCATTGAGGAGCAATAGGTAGAGTAGAATATTCCTCCTAATGTTGATGCTTTTCTAGATGGAAGAGCAACCTTAACAGGACAATGGCAAGGCCACTAGAATCTTGTAGGCACTCTTTAGCATGCAAAAATTCTTTTGAAAACTTCCCTTTTTCCTTACCCCCAACTCCCAAGCATATAATCAGTCACCCCTCACTCTTGTAATATAGCTCTTCCTGCCCACTGGTCCTGTCCCTGCACTTTAATAAAAACACCTTTTTGCACCAAAGACATCTAAGAATTCTTTCCTGGCCATTGGCTCAGGACTTCACTTATATTTCAAAAATACATCAATAATTTCTTTATAAATGTCTTTTATTTATCCAAAACTACGCACTTACGGTTTTAAATTTGCTTATTGGTGATTATTATTAGGAATGTTTCCACCACTGGACTTTAAAGCCATTTGGATATACTTCACTGGATCACAGTTAACTTTATATCACTGCTCCTTTACTAAGTACAAACACTGAAGGTATGAGATGAATGAATGATGACTCAAGCTGCTAGATTCAGATCTGGACTGAGACAGGCTTAGTCAGAAGTAATCAGAAACTGAATGATGAAGTAGAGGGTGAAAAACTGGCAGCCTTAGGTGATCTTCCACTGGATATTAATTTACATCAAAATTGCCTGATGTTTAGTGTCTTGATAACCCATGTTTCATATATTTTGGGGAGATTTTTTTGCTTTAGGTCAGATGGTAAATTCTTTGTTATTTTGTCTTGAGTGAAGGGATCCTTATTTCTTAAGAGAAAGTTTGTCATATCTTATTAAACGAGATTTATTCTGAAATATGTCACTAAGGTATAATGTTGGGCACAGAATCAGTTTGTTGAATTGAGTCAATTTGTCCAATTATTTATCTCAGTAAAAAGGAGGATAGATTTTTTTAAAGATTTATACATATATATAAATAAAAATATGTATGTATGTATGTATTTATTTATTTATTTATTTATTTTAGAGAGAGTTCATGTGAACAGGGGAGAGGGGCGGATGGGGATGGACACAGAGAGAGAGAAAGAGAGAGAGAGAGAGAGAAAGACAGAATATCCTCCAGCAGACTCCCTATTGAGTGGAGGAACCCAGTTGGGCTCCATCCCAGGATCCTGAGATTGTAATCTGAGCTGAAATCAAGAGTCACATGCTTAACCAACTAAGCCACCCAGGGCCCCCAAGGAGGACAGATTTTTATTGAACCTACGCAAATTCTCATATTGCCATGAAAATGTAAGAAGATTCCACAAAGCATTTCTCTCTCAATTCTGAGGAATTTTTGAAAACTGTCTTTTCAACAGGCATTTTGACTATCCTTTTTTGGTGATGACAGAAATTCTAACCTACAGTTTACAGCACATCTTTTGGCAAACATCAATAGGAAGCAGAACCCTGTTTGGTTTGTTATTAAATGATTTAGAGTAAGTATGAATATTAGAAGAGAGGATAAATTCTCTATTGGGATTCAGTACATAGTATATCAGGAGTTTGATCAGTGTTTCTCCTGAGGGTAAAAAAAAAAATATGGACAGTGAAGAAATTGAAAAATCTCTGGGAAACTAAACAGTATATATTCTGAAATCCTGTTGTAATAATATCTTATCTAGGTAGTGTTTCCTTAGGAAGGGCTGCCTATTTCTTCTACTTTGATGATTACTCCCTCATAGATTTTATAGTAGTATCAAGATAATTATGAATCTGGGACACAGTGAACAACCTTCATTGTTCCTATCATCTCTTTTTTTTTACAAGGTAAAGTAGCAAATATTTGTGTTTGTCTAGAAGACTTATGGGAGCTTTCCTGAATATATTAGTTTTTTTTCTGAATTTGGGATCTGATATTGGAGGCAAACCAAAAAAATAAAATCAATTTATGACTCAAGATAGGACCATGGATGTGGAGAAACAATATCTGATTATCTGTTTAATAAAACTGATAAAATGTTTAAAATGAACATAAAAGATAAAAACAGTTTTGTAAGAAACTTTATCTCTCTCACGAGTGAGGATTTTTTTTGTTTTAATTAATTACATAATAAAATCAATTCTATACAGAAAGGATTCTTCTGATAAGATGTGGAATCTCTGCTATGTGGGAAATTTATACAGAAGATAAAGAATGATATTACCTCTTAAGAGTTTCTAAGACTTAATTATCAATTTGATAGAGAAAGAACCAATTTTTTGTTTTGCACGGATATATATCTGACAGCCAAGTTTTCATGAATCTTCCTCACCTCCTTAAATTATCTGGAGAATAAGCCCATCTAAACTGACTTAACTTTGCCAAAATTTAAAGCTATTCATAGCTTCCTTTCAGTCTCAGGTATGATAAACCAAGGCAAGTAAAATTAATTTCCCTCATACTTTCTTCTACTTGTTATACACACTAATGTTTTCTTCTTTACTATATATATACTTTTTTTTTTTCTTATTTGGGATCAAATTTATACTTCAAGGAAAAACTACTTACTATTTTTTTTCTTTGAAAACTTAAACTTCAATTTTATATAACACACTGGTTTTCTCAAACATTGCTCATAGTATAGTCTCAATAATCCATAGTAGTTGTAACTTTTAACCAAGACTATCTTGTTTTGAACAAAGAAAACTAGGAGATTGTATTAAGACTTATCTGTTATATACAAGCACA
Source organism: Canis lupus familiaris (assembly GCF_011100685.1). Taxonomy (NCBI): domain Eukaryota; kingdom Metazoa; phylum Chordata; class Mammalia; order Carnivora; family Canidae; genus Canis; species Canis lupus. The sequence continues at coordinate 29,400,666 of NC_049239.1, forward strand.
ATTTCAGCAAATAATCACAGCTTATAAATACACACAACACAAGCCTAACCTCATGATCACTTTTCCATTTATGAAAGTGGCAAAAATGAACAAGTTCATTAACATAACCCAAATGTATAGTGACTCCATGACACATGCAGATAAGAAGCAAACAATATAAAATTAAAATTGTGCCCTGCAATGAGTGGTTCACTATTCAGTCTCACTTGCAAATTATCTACAAATTCAAAGATTGTCCATTAATTCATTTCAATATTAGTTGAAGGATTTTAGTTATCTAAAGATCTATGAAGTTTTGTGCAGTATGATGTACTGTAAACCATATTTATACTTTACATAAAAAGCTTGTCAGAATTATGATTCAATTTAATTAAATCAATATCTACATTTTTATTATCTCAAACATTATATAAGTTTAAACCAGTATGAGAAGTTTGAAATTTCAGATTAATTTATCTCTGTGAAAAAACAAATCCAAATTTTATTAAATAAATAAAAATCTTTTAAATCTCATGAAAATATTTAAACTGTAATCTGTAAAGCGTTTGTATTTTACTTCATGTTGAAACTCAACTAATACACACATAGCTATCATTTATTTTTTAAATATAGAATTATAGTAGTATAATTTGCAAAATTCACCTCAACTATATGCTTTGAATTCCTTAAAAGTTTTTAACATAACAATGTCTATAATAAAGATTTCTCTTAGTGCTTTTAAAGTATTATAGATTCAATTTATTTTCTGTGAAGTTTAGAAATATCTTAATTTTTATATGTGCTTATTTATACGTATAAAACAATCAGAAGATAATTTAATTTAAGAAATGATAAACTCTAATTTGTATCCTCTGGAATTAGAGAAATATTTCGTACCCAAAATGAAAAGTAAAAACTTACCTTAATTACAAAGCCAGAGACACACAGGCAAATTATACCTTCAGTCCTACAATCTAAATCATAAGTCAAAAGCAAACATAAAAATCTGTTAAGATTTCAATGAGCTGTTCTCCTTCTTAATAGATATCTAATTCTTAATTGAGATAAACTCACAAGTAGGCCAAGTTAAAAAATACTTAAAAAAACAGCAAATAGAATAACAAATCATGTATTATTTCTTCTCTCAATCAACAAAGAATAGGTTTTTATAATCTATTTGATAGAGTTTATCATAAAATTTAGACCATAACCAAATACCCACTTTTTATTACAACCAAAGTAGAATAACTCATCTGTGCACAAACTAGGAATAAAAACAAAATCATAAAATCAGTAGAAAGTTAAGAAAATTAAAGAGAGTCACAAATGTCAGTTCCAAATTCATTTGGGATTCACTTACTGAAACCAAGGAAAGATGGAGATGGTCTGGACTTAAGTATTCTATGGGGGTGAATTTCTGGTTTATCCCCACTTACTTGGCTCCATCAGGGGTGCCAATTTGACATCTCAGTGGATAATCTCCATTTTTTTCTTTCTTTTTTTGCTATTCACATAAACTTTTTATTTCTCTGTGCCACCATAATATCAAGATTTAATATCTGGCTTTTCCTTATTTTGATAACATATTATAAAAAATAATGGGATATAAATAATTGTGAACTATTTTCTGTATATAAGCCATTAAGAAAACAGGAGCAGATGATATCATTATTTAAAGGGGGCATCAAGAGGAATGGAATGAGTAGCACCTATGTACATTCGCTTGATATGTGCTATGTCATTTAATTCATACACTAGTCTAATGAGGTAAGATTTCTATTTACTAATGAGGACCCGGAGACCAAAGTTTCCTTAAACAGAGCTGGTCTATCATTTGTGGCTTACCTAACCCAGGGCCAAAGTATATTTTCTTTTGATTATACTGCTTACCAATCCCTTCATGGGCTTTACTGAAAAAAAAAAAAAAAAAAAAATCTTAAAGTAACAAAGTGAATAGTTATCCTTATTTTAGATTCCCTAAGCACCAATCTTTGGTTTTCACAAAGCCCAAGGTTACTTTTATGCACTCGTTTGAGTTTCAACTTTTGTTCTGACTACATACCACCTGAACTGTTATTTACTCATGGTTTTCTTTATATGAGTTTACTTTTAATTGAAATTTATTTAAATGGGAAGCTTTATATCACATTATAAATGTATTATACCCACTGTGTTGACCAGAAACAGAGCCAAAAAGAGAAGTAAGCATGAAATGATGGGAGTTCATAAGCCCCCTAGATAGTTCTCAGGCATTATCAACTGTGCATCCTGAAGGGTGGGGTGTTAGGGTGGTGGTGGTCATACAGGACCATGAAGTCTGGAAGCTTCTTGGGTGTAGAGGAAGGTCTTGAGCAGGAGTTTTCTGAGAGTTATATCCATGCTTTGATGTTATTATATAATTTACTTTTCCACCATCAGACACAGAGATTCATGGCATTGTAGAGGAGATTCACCCCATTATATAATTTTATCTCATTTTAAACATGAAAAAATTACAGAAACAAGAATCCATATGTTACTAGAACTAAAGCTTTAGAATTCCAAGTGTAAATATCAGGAGAAATTAGTTTCTGGTGTGTACTTTATTTTTGGTTTTCCTGGTATATAACAACTTGAACGGAATGCTGATATACATAAGACCTGGTGTCCGTGTAAATCTAATATCCTAAAATGAAATTTTCAATGCACTATACCCCCAATGCAAATCTGGTCAATGGCTGCTGTTTGTGGCTCTTAGTTTAAACTTATAATTCCATAAAGTAATCTCTATTAATTTGAGGGAATTTGGGCCAATCAGATCAATAAGCTTTTCTTGTAAAATACTTTGAGCTGCACAAAACTCACTATATGCCAAATGTGTGATTAGAGCCCTACTATAAAAAGGCATATGACCGTTCACAAAATTCAGAATTATCTTTTATATACCTTCATGACAATTTAAATCAGCAGTTATTTCTAGCTGCACTTCCTCCGCTTTTCTCTGATAGAGACACAAAATTGGTGGGACAGGAACCTGGGAAGTACAATGGCATCAGTTGAATGACTCTAATGGTGTAGTGAATGGAAACTCATAAGGTCCATTAAATGTAGAATCATCCACTGCAACCATAATACTAGAAATTAGAATGGCAGAGTCAAGAAAAGTCATACAAGCAGCAACTAGAATGTCCTGAAGTGGAGATCCATTGGGAGTGGCAGAATGTTTCTAGTAAAATTTTTTAAGACTTAAAATCACGACTTTCAGACACATTAAAAAATAACTGATGCCATAGATATTATTTAACTCACAAATTAATGAGAGAAGCAGGAAGATATTAAAACTTATCCACATGGCACTTGAAGTGAGGGTATTTATAGTAAATTTTAAAAAGAAATATTAGGATAACATTACTGGTCCCTATACAGTACTGATTAATATCTCACAGAGCAATAAAATACAATCTTGTGGTTATCTGTTTTATTGAACAAAAATAATGGGCATTTCTAGGAGAAATTGGCATTTCTTCTAGATAAGAAAAATCTACAGTTAACATGCAACTTCACTATCTGAGACTTTTAATAAATTAGTAATAAACTAAAGACTTTACCCTTGGTATGCCTCTGGTGGCATTCAGTTCATCCTACCCACTTTTTGGACTTATTTATGTACTTTGGTTGTATTTTCACAAGAGTATAACAACAAAATAGTGACTGTTGGTATAAAGTAAAGCTGTCCTGTCCATTATTCTGACTCAGTCATTGCCCCTCAAGCTCAAAAGAGAGGTTGAGATGATCAAAGATGAAAGAGAAAATATCTTTTTTAATAGAAATCCAAATATTTAAGTGCTTCCTGCCACCAATGGGATAAGTTTGGAAACTCAAAACATATTGATATTAGAACCTATACATGGTGTTGTGAGCAAAGTAAGAAAGAAATCATCATACTGAAAAAAAGTGAACGCTAGATAACCGGAGTCAGAGAATCACCAGCTACAAATACTGGTTGCAGGAAGAGCGCATACCTTGAAATACATGATTGGTAGATTCACCATTACCAAGGGGCTGCCTGGGGACTTGAAACAGTTGCTCAGCAAAAGTGCAGGCGATGACCTTGAGGAAAAAGGAATAGTTCAGGTGATGATCAGAAATGGCATGAACTTGCAGTTCCAATGCTGCTGACCTGAACAACTGTGAGCGAAGGTGAAGAGCACTTGGTGGAATGTTGGGACAGCAAAGAAAAAAGTACTTTGACAAAGTATCTGTCTTGGAAATATCCAAGGGAAGACCAGAAGGAGAAGAGACTTGGGTCTTGTTATTTGAAAGTTGTAAAATTGGCCCATGGACTCCAAGATCAACTAGCAAAGAAAATTTCTGTGCAAAGTAAAAGGTGGTGATAACTATGGGATATTATGATTATAAATAATACCATGCAAGGAGGTGAAGGTAAAAATTCTAAAATCTAAGATTACTAGGTACAAAGACAATTTATATCATTTTTCATCATCTAATCAAGGTAGAATAGATATTTCTCTGTACCACTCAGAATGAAATTAATGTAATTTTCTTTTAAATGGAAAGCCTTGATTATCCTTCTGAAGCTCTTCTGACACACCCATAGTGGGTTAATCTCAATGGATTAAAAGAGGAGAAATATGGAGCTTGGCATGAGACATATTTTTCTGGGTAAAGGGGTTAGTAAAAGAGCAGAGGTTAGACCAATTTTTGAAGAGAGAAAAAAGTCTGAATGCAAGAAATTAGGATAAAAAGACACTTTTTCTAGAAAACGACCTTTCCCCTCATCTGCTTCCTTAAAGCTTAACCTCTTGAATATGTACCCTTGCTCTCTCAGAAAATTGTTACATGGCACACATCTCTATGTGTTCTCCTGCACTGTAATTACATTTCCTTTTCTCAAGCCTTTAATTAAGTTTTATATACTTGCATGTTTTATATAATAGTGTCCTGGAAAATAAAGACATAGGACAAAAAATAAAGTGTCCCTTGACCCATTGTAACTTTTCCGATGGCACCCATCAGAAGAGTTCTTCATCCTGCCGAGGAAACAGTGACCAAGAGTTCCAGAAAAGACCTTGATCCTAAGGAAAACTCGCCTCAAGACTCTGGTTGTAGAGGATGATAAGCAGAACACCAGAAGAAACATGGATAGATAACTCAAAAGGAGACTAAAGTAAAATTTGTTTTTTTTTTTTTTTTTTTTTTTTTTTCCCTACTCTGTACTAGAGAATTGACCATTGTGGGTAATGAGATAAAGTATAGTGGAAGTTTCCACAGAAACGAAGAGGCTGAACATTGGCATGTAGGACCGCAGGCATGCTGCTAGTCAGCAGAATGCCAGATAGAGCCTGAGATCTTTTAAATGTAAGTAAAATATATTTTTTCCACCGAACCGGCCTCCTTGAAAGATGCTTGATGAGGATACAGCCCTGACAGGCTCCACGTAAGCAGTAGAGAAGACACGCTGCCTTCCAGAAAGGAGAACAAAAGAAGCCACCAGAAGCTACCTCCAAGTTCCCACTGCACTCATACTCGTTATGGTAATTTAGGCAAGACTCTCCACTGTTTTGAGCTTTACTCATCTATGAAATGATTAATGTCATTACCCTCTTGGAGTGTTGTGAGGCAAGATAATGATCTGTAATTCTAAAATATCAAGGATAAAAATGTTCTACAAATCAAAAGTACCAATAATATGCATACAATGAAAAGGATTCTTTCCAAATCTTTTGTGAATCTGATTTTCTTCACCTTCCTTAGATGAATTTACCCAGGTTGCTATATCCATCCATTCAATGAACACTATCCTCCTCACTAGCATATAATGTTCTTATCTTTATATTCCCTCTCCTCCCCTGCATGGAGAATATTAGAAATCCATAGTAGAAATGCCATAGTAGAAATGTAATATTTGTTAAATGAATAAATGATTAAAGTAATGACTGAATTATTGAACACCACATTTTTCCTGATCTTTGCTTGGTGCTTAGAACGAGATGAATAAGCAATGTCCTCTGTCCCCGTAGATTTCATCATTTTCTGTCTTGAATATATGAACTTTTAATCATTGCACTCCAACTTTCCAGTTTACCACCAAATGAGATTCTTTCAAGTAAGGAGATGCCCATATACAGAGCAGTTCACGTTTTATGCATATTTAATGAGCCCAGTGAATAGTAATCTGTGTTTATGTCTTGCCACATTGTGGTACCACTTTAAATGGTAAATACAAGACTCGTGTAGCTTATAAGGCTCCCAGTTTTAAATAATTCATGCCTCCAATCATGTGTTCTCCACGAACACATCTTTGTTTCAAATGTGGTCACAAGACAAGAAATCTTAGTAAAAGGAAGTCAGCGTTTTCCTGTTTGGGTTTTCATGATACACAATGCTATACAAATTTTGTGATGGTCCTTCAGTAATTCTCCTATATCTGCTCACAAATGATAGATACACAGCTGCTGGCAAGCTTGCAGAATACTATCCACTCCAGCTAATCCTTGTGTGCAGGTGGTGAGAAGTGAAGGTAAAATAAGGAGCAAGGGGTAAAAGGTCCTTCTTGCCTTCGGATGATGTCTTAAAACTCAATGGGTTTCTAAAGGCCCCTCCTCAGAGAGAAAAAGGGTTACTGTCAAACGGAAGCCTGCATTTTAAAATGGTCTCTCTGTGGCTGGTTAAACTATGATTAATTTTATCTTCTCACATCATTTCTCATATCCTCTCATTTTTCCTTTATCTTATTACACATTTCCACCCACCCAGTGCTGGGTTTTTTTACTGTTGTGTGCTTACCATTTCAAATAAAGACCCGTATTAAAAGGGCAGTGGTTGATTGCTTTGAAATTTTAACTTTGGGGTAAATTTATTTTTATTTTTGTATATAAAAATAAAATACTAACTCTTCCCTATAACGTCAAAAACTAAGTATTCGCCTATCTCCTCTCATTTGTGTAGTGACTTTCTTCACATGTCCAAATTCGATGTAAGGAATTTTGTTGTTTTATCCAGAAATCAGTTTTCCATTTGTTTATTCGTAGTTGTTTCTAATGATCATTATAGACAGATTTCCCCTCAACAAGACAATACATTTATGAAAATATGCCATCCTCTTTTTGTTTTTTCTTCTGGTTTTGTGTTCATTCACTTACCCTTTCATCTAATTTTATTAACTACTGTGTGCTAGGAACAGTACTTGTAACACAATAAATACAAATATGAGTGGAATAACAGGATATCTTCTCTTCCTTTAAGGGTGTAATAGTCTGACATAGAAGTTTCTAACAGTCTCTATAGAGAGCTTTCTGTGTTTTGATAATTATCTGCAAGACATACAAATTTTGGGTGAGTATGCATACGCTCATTTTTTGATAGAAAAAACATTTTCTAAAGAGAGCAATTTTAAGATCTCCATCTGTTAAAAAATAATTTATAGCCATTCTCTGCTCTGTCTTATTCCTGTCCTCTTCAAACTCCTTCTCATTCCCTTCCCTTTTATGAGGACTGTGGTTACCCATCTTACTTAAAATGAGACCTTACATACTTAGTTTCTATTAAAAAAAGAGACTATAGGCCTGAAATGGAGTCACTTGTGCTAATCTCATGTCACCAAACTGAGACTTAAAACCTAATCTAAATTCAGTTTAAATCTCTCCCAGGATCATAATCTCAACCAGTCAGTCTAGGATTATCTGGTCAGTGCTAGAGAGGTAATTGTCCCAGTAGATCTCTCCTGTCCCCCCAAAGAAAGGTGACCTTGCTTGTGATAATCTACTCTTTTCAAATAACTTCCTTAGTCTTCCTCCTGCTGCCCTGAAATTCATCCATTTTCTACCACCCCTTGGAACTCCTTTTTATTTGCTAGATAGGATGCTGCCCAATTTATGATTCATTGAATTAAGCCAATGACACCTTTAATTTATACAGTGGAATTTATTTTTTTTTAATTTTTTAATTTTTTTGCAATTCTTTTGAGAACTTTATTTTAGAGATATTAAAAGTCATTCACAAGACTCACTTCTGGAATGGTGGCATGAGGGCCTCTACAGACCCACTCCCCTAGAAAATAACCATTACTGAAAAAAAAAAATAAAGCAAACAAGTATTTAGGGTCTGTAGAGATTTTCCTAAGTTGTTACAACAAATAAATAATTATTTATTCAAGAAATTCTACTAAATTTCAGTAATAATAATAATGAGAGTCCATGACCCTTGTTCTGTGAACTCTTCCCTCTCTTTTCCATCTCAGCTAGGTGAGAGGAAGCTCCATGACAGCAGGGGTGGCCAAGAAGGCACGCCTTCCACTCCTTCCAGGTTGCAGTCAAGTTCTTTGGTATTTTCCAGAGAGAGGCAAGACACCGGCACTTCTCATCCCAGCCTCTCCTACCCACCATTTGTCATCTGCCCCAGTTCCACATTCTAAAAGTCAAAATCAAAGTAACTATGACAGAATGGTCAGGAGCTCTCTTTCCCTACCCACCTCCCACTCCATTGTCTGAAGTCTCTACAGTGGTTAGCATGCTATTAATCCTATGGCCTTGATTGACCTTACCCCAGTTTGTTTATAGGAGGAAGCCTTCACACCTGGATATGCAAGCTGAACACATTAACCAGTATCTTACTCATAAAGGAGGTGTTATGTTCTGAGAGAAGTGAGCCACTGTCCCTGCCCCAAGCTCCTAAACAATCCCTTAGAGATTTTGCCCAAGGGGAGAGTTAAAAAGATCTTAAAAAGAAAGAGCTCTAAAGATCTTCCCAAAAACATTCATTTTGTTTGAAATGGAGCATGGACAGAGTTTGAGATTAATGATAATCTTGAAAACAATGGAGATTTTGTTGTAAGCAACACAGGGTAGACAGTTTGTTCCTAGAGAGCAAAAGTTTATGGAGCAAATAGTTTATCAGAGATAATCAAGAAAAGAGGCAGCTCAGAAAAGGCTTCTAGGGGCTCAGAATAAAAGAAAAACAACATAAAACCAACTTCAAAAACTATGCTTGCAAAGGGGGCTTCTTGAGTCTGTGGGTAAGGACAGCCTTGCTGACACCTTCATTTTTGATATCCGCCTCCAGAACAATGAGACAATAAATTTCTTTTGCCTTAAGACACCAATTTTGTGTTGATTTGTTATAATAACTCTAGGAAACTAATGTAAGGCAACAAATTAGATAATTCCAATGAAATGGCCAAAGCCATTAAATAATATATAATAAGTAATATGTTTATAATAAGTAAATAACAAGTAGTTGTATAACAAGTAAAAATATTGGGAAAGTGATCAAAAACTACATACACATATATAAAGAAGGACCATATCCAGTTAGTTGGCTTTATGGGTGAATTCTACCAAACATTTAAACAAGAATTAATACCATTTGTTTTTTTCACAAACTCTTATAAGAGAAGGGAACAGTCCTCAAGTCATTTTTAAAGGCCAGTATTATTCTCATGCCAGAACTAAAGATATCACATGAATAGAAAATTATAGACCAGGGCACCTGGGTGGCCCAGTTGTTGAGTATCTGCCTTCCGCTCAGGGCGTGACCCCAGGTCCCAGGATCGAGTCCCACATCGGGGTCCCTGCAGGGAGCCTGCTTCTCCCTCTGCCTGTGTCTCTGCCTCTCTCTGTGTCTCTCATGGATAAATATATAAAAACTTTAAAAAACATTTATACCAGTATTTTTTTTATTATAGATACAAAAATCAACAGAATACAAGCAAACTGTATCCAGCAATATACAGAAGGATTCTATACCATGGTCAAATAGGATTAACTCCAGGAATACTAGATTAGTACAACAAATGATAATTAAGTAATACATTATATCAAGAGGACAAAAGACATATGCCACTTGATAGATAATCTTAGTAGATGAAGAAAAAACATTGACAAAAGTCAACACCCCTTCATGAGAAAAACACTTGACAATCTAGGAATAGAAGGAAATTCCCTCATTCTGATCAAGAGCATCTATTAAAAAACAGAAATAACAGCATCTCTAGTGGTAAAAACTGAAAGCATTCCCCTACAACTAGGATTAGAATAAGGATGTTGACTCTCACATCTATTCAGTGTTGTCCAATGTAGGGCAATTAGTCAAGGGAAAAAAAAAATGAAACCAGATAGGGAAGGAAGAGTGAAACTATACTTATAGATGGCATGATTTATATATAGAAAATTCTAAGGAATCCAACAAAATATGTATTAGAATTAGCACGCATTTCAAATGTAGTATATCCAAAGGATTCCTTTTAATTCCTACTCCCCTGCCCTTCTCACAAGAAAAACAACATCTTTCCCCCCACTCTTCTTTAACATAATTAAGTGCAATGTCCTACCCAGTTGATCTCGATAAGTGTCAGCATTATTCTCCTTTCTTCTTCTTCCTCATCTGACACACGTAATCCACAAACAAATGTTGTACGTTCTACTTTCCAAATATATCCTATTATTTCTCATTATATCTGTTTCCTTCCTTGATACACTAATCGAGATCAATAGGATCTCCTACCTGTACCAATACTATAACCTCCTAACTTGTCTGTAATCTGCTCTGTTGAAACCACCAGAATTATCTCCTTAACATGTAAAGGAGATCATGTTATTCTCTTGCTTAAAAATCACCAATGACTCCCCATTGATTTTCGATATCCATTCTCTTCTTCAGTCTTGCAAAAATCATACATGATCTGGGGTCTTTCTACCTCCTTGACTTCATTATATTATGTCATGTCATATCATTTAACACAATCTATCCTTTTATTATTATTTTGTTTTATTTTCTCCTTTGTTGACTATGTTAGCTTTCTTTTGATTCCTTGATTTGTCATGTGTATTTCTTGTGTTTTTGCATTAGCAGTTTCTCCTGCCTGGGATGCTTTCATTAGGTTTCTTCTGGGGCTAATGCTTAGCACTCAAATATTAGCTTATATATCCTCTCTTTAAAGAGGTCTTCTCTGATCCACTGTATTTAGTTACTATATACTCTCTACCTCGTCATTAATTTGCATTTATGTGCAGCACATTATCACTAGATGATTATTTACTTATTTCTATTCTTTTGGGAGAGACAGAGTGCAAGTGAGAGAACATGGGGGCAGGGAGGCAGAGGGAGAAGCAGACTCCCCTCTGAGCACAGAGTCAGGTGCAGGAGCTCCAACCTGGGACTCCAGGACCATGACCCCACCTGAAGGCAGATGCTCAACCAACTGAGCCACCCAGGTGCCCTGAATTTTTTTTAATTTAATTTAATTCCTCCAGCAGAATATAAAGTCTATGAGAGCAGACACCTTATCTTTGCTCACCATGGTAATGTCTAAGACAGCGTTGGCAACTTTGACGTATGGAATGCGCTCATAAATATTTGTGAATGAATGCAAGAACTAATGAATGATTTTAATTATACAAGATAGTCATATAATTACTAAATTGGAAATTTGGATTCAAGTAAGATGACTGGGGCTTTGTGCCAAAGACACCCGTTATTCAATAACGAAGAAAGTTTCAGAAATCAGGTCTGCAACTGAATTTAAAAGAGATACAATGCTTAGCTCAGAGGAAGGGGTGTTTGAGTACCAAGAGGTGGCTTGTGGGGTGTGTTTTGGAAAATGAGATGACCACGAAGTAGAAAGAGAAAAAAGGTCGTTCTTGACAGAGAGGACATTGTGGACACAAGCTGGAGGTCACACTGGTGGATTATGACAAGTCAGAGATGGGAGTTCAGCTCAGTTACTGCAAAGCCCACAGATGCCCTTCTGAGTTCACTTGCAATAAGAAATCTTCTTGTTTGGAAAGTTCTCTAATAAGTATACAGAGTTTACAGATTCTGGCAATTATCTGTGTGAGAAAACAGTTTCCAGGTGACCCCTGATTTGAAGATCTAAGCAGATTCTGAAGATATTTTTGTCTGTTTCTTTTTTTAGTGCTATTTACAGAGAGGAAACATTGGCAGAAACACTTGATCCTGGTGTGCGTCCAATTTCTTTCTGTTTTGATTGGCTAGGCTTCAGTAAATGATTTTCACATAAACAAAGGGACATTTGAAATAGTGATCTGGAATCCTGTATTTCTTTCTAATGCTGGTGTTGATGAGTCTGGATGCTGAAGTTCACAAAGGCAATGAACACAGGCTATTGACTTAGGACAAAAACATGGTGTGTATTTCAGATTGTGGGTTAGATAACAGTAAAACAGACTCAAAATTTGACTTGGAGAAAGGAAAGGTAATCACATGCTACTTAAAACAAGTTTCTAGGCTGAAAATCTATTAAAAAGTTTCAACATCTACCATAATTTTGACAGGTTATATTTAGTTACTAAGAACTATTTAAACTGAATTTTTTTCACCTTTGATTAATTCTTCCAGCAACTTGGAGAAGATGCAAATGCATATGGGTAAATGTAATTTAGTTCTAACTGTTAGGTTTTATGAAGACCTTGGCAACAGAAATCTGCAGAAGAACTATATCCTTTGAGAAAATGATTTATCAGTTGCAGAGCAACTTGGAAAGAGTAAAGGCTCTTGCTGAAATTTTAGAAATTTAAATACATAATTGTCTGTAGAATGTAATAAGGAATAGCCCTATATGATTGAGAAAGAGACTAACAAAAAAATTTCCCTTCATTCATGATGTGCTTATCTGTGCTTTTAATTCCTGGCTATTCTTACAAAGATATGCAAAGACAGCTACAATGAAATAAGAAAAGCCAAGGTGAAAACACTTAAGAGTTATAAGGCCATTGATTTCCATTATAATAATGTAACATTTTATTCTGACTTTAAAAGGGATGCATGCTCCCTGAGAAATACTGGAAAATACAAGATAAAAAAGGAGATAAAATCATTGATCATTCCAATATCCAGATATTAACATTTTGTTACACTGAAAACTTTTTTACTTGACCGGTAGATAATAGAGGGATAATCATAGTTATCATATAGGTTTAGACAGTTGGCATTAACCTGTCATCCTACAAATACATTTTTTTCTTTTTAATTCATTATTTGTTTGAACACTAGTCTACATTAAATATTATTCAAAATTATAAAAATATTTAAAAAAATTTAGCATATTTGATGAATGACATTCTATAACATATGGCCAAAGTAAGTTACTGAGCAATCATTCCTATTGTTTTGTAGGTTTATCCTTTGTTCCATTATAAACAATGCATGTCCTTTACCTAAGTTGCTATACTTAATGAATTTTCCTGAGAATGGAGTTTTGAGGAGTTTAGCTCTGGCACAGAGGGTAGAAAATATTTTTGTTCTCTCTATGTATTCCCAAAATTATTTCTAGACGTGTAGCACAATTTTGTCTTTCATCAGCAGTGATCCTTTCTGATCACACTATACCCTCTGTTGCAATGAGTTTTAGTCCTAAAAATCTATCTTAGCAGAAAATAGAACTTAGTTACTTCAAATTAAATAATTACATCAGTGTTAATGTAAGACATTTCTATAAAAAATATACTCATTCTTTTATGTCTCTTTCTATTTTTATTGCTGCGTAATAATTTTAGATTTAGGACATTTTTACATATTAAAAATTAACTTTGATCATAATCATTACAAAATTTACAAGTTTTTTAATCTTTTAATGTTCTTTGTAACTACTCTGGGGTTTAAAATATTTATACAATGTGCACTAAGGTATGTCACCCTATTCATCTCTGATTATTTTTCCATAGAATGTCATCCTTTTACATGTGTCTATATTGTTTTTTTGATGTTTTAATATGACTATTTTTAAAGGTTTTATTTATTTGAGAGAGAGAGCGCAAATAAGAGAGAGAGACAGTGACAGCATGAGCAGAAGGAAAGGAGGTGGAAGAAGCAGACTCCCCACTGAGCAGGGAGCCCGACAGAGGGCTCGATTCCAGGACCCTGGGATCATGACCTGAGACAAAGGCTTAATGGACTGAGCCACCCAGGTGCCCCCAAATTACTATTTTTTTACATATGACTTTTAAATTTATTGGATGACATATAGTTTAGTTGGTCTATAATATAAAATAAAGATCTAACCTCAATTTTTGCAGACACTTTTCTAAGAACTATTTTTCAAATAATATTTTTCCATTAGTTTTTCATGCCCCCTTTATAATAAATTTAATTATCATATACCAAAAATATTCCATGACATCTGAAGGTTTCTTCTGGCCAAAAGAGCATAGACATTCCATGGGAATCTCTTCATCCCTCGCTGAATGTGAGGTAGTTGTCGTTAAGTGTGGGCAGTACATGGGACACCGTGAGGGTGTCCAATTATTTGTATCTTGAGTTAGTGGCAAACTGAAAACTTTTTTTTTTTTTAACTGAAAACTCTTTAACTTCTTTAGCAGGTTTCTTGTATAATCTGAATAATCAGAAGCAAATGACTTTTTGGGGGGTAGAAATCTCAATAATGGGACACTTTATTACAGACAATTATGTCTACGGGGGTAGTTTGGGAGAACGAGATAGAGCTATAATGGAGGTTAAAATTGCTTTGCATAATGTAAGACTATCTTCATTTCAGACGTGTAATATCTCTGTAGATTATTGCTTTAGGAAGGTGATGATTCTTTATGAATATGGACTTAAACATCACTGAGTCTGAAAATAATTTTATATCATTAGAAGATGTGCGTGGCCATGTGTCTGAGATGTGTGTGCGCACGTGCATCTTGTGTGTGTGTGTTGTCTGGCAATTAACGGCAGAGGCACTACTCAAAGTTTTAGTTTTTTAAAGTTTTTATTTAAATCCCAGTTAGTTAACATACAGAGTTACATCCGTTTCAGGGATACAATATAGTGATTTCAGCACTTCCACACTTCACCCCGTGCTCATCGTGATTAAATGTACTCCTTAACCCCCACCACCTATTTCACCCATCCCCTCGTTCACCTCCCCTCTGATAACCATCCATATGTTCTCTGTCATTAAGAGTCTATTTCTTGTTTTTTTTTTCTCTCTCTCTGCTTTTTTTTTCCCTTAAATTCCATAGAAGAATGAAATCATATGGTATTTGTCTTTCTCTGATTAACTTCTTTTGCTTAGCATTGTACTCTCCAGCTCCATCTACATTGTTGTAAATGGCATGATTTCATTCTTATTTATGGCTGAACAACATTCTTGTGTGTGTGTGTGTGTGTGTGTACAATCTCTCTCTCTATATATATACACACAACGGGCTGCTTCCATAGTTGGGCTGCTGTAAATAATGCTGCCCTAAACATTAAGGTGCATGCATCCCTTTGAATTAGTGTTTTCAATAAAATACCCAGTAGTGGGTATTTGGGTAAATACCCAGTAGTGTGATTGGTGAATCTTGGGGTAGTTCTATTTTTAATATATTGAGGAACCTCTATACTGTTTTCCCGCAGTGGCCACCCCAGTTTGCATTCCCACCAACAGCATAAGAGGGTTCCCTTTTCTCCGCATCCTTACCAACACCTGTTGTTTCTTGTGTTCTTGATTTTGGCCAACCTGACAGGTCCTAGGTGATATCTCATTGTAGCTTTGATTTGCATATCCCTGGGGGGAGGCAGTATTGAACATCTTTTCACTTGTCTGTTGGCCCTCTGGATGTCTTCTTTGGAGAAATGTCTGTTCACATCCTGTGTCCACTTTTGAATCGGATTATTGGGGGTGTGCATTGAGTTTTATAAGTTCTTTATAGATGTTTGACACTATCCCTTTATCAGATATGTCATTTGTAGATGTCGTCTCCCATTCTGAAGATTGTCTTTTAGTTCTATTGTTTCCTTCACTGCACAGAATTTTCTTATCCTGATGTAGTCTCAATAGTTTATTTTTGGTTTTGTTTCCCTTGCCTCAGGGGACCTCTCTAGAAAAAAATTGCTACAGCTGGTGTCAGAAGTTACTGCCTGTATTCTCTTCCAGGATTTTTATGATTTCAGGACTCACATTTAGGACTTTAGTCCATTTTGAATTTATTTTTGCATACAGTGCGTAAGAAAGTGGTCTGGTTTTATTCTATTGCAGGTTGCTGTCCAGTTTTTCCAAAACCATTTCTTGAAGACTTTCATTGGATAGTCTTCCCCACTTTGTTGAAGATTAACTGACCAATAATTGGGGGCTTATTTTGAGTTTTCTTTTCTTTTCTCTTCATTTATATTATCTATTTTTGTGCCAGTACTGTACTGTTTTGATTGCTACACCTTTATAATATAACTTGAAGTCCAGAATTGTGATGCCTCCAGCATTGCTTTTCTCTTTCCAGATTGATTTGGCTATTCTGGGTCTTTTGTGGTTCCACATACATTTTAGGATTGTTTGTTCTAGTCGTGCGAAAAATGCCATTGGTATTTTGATGGGGACTGCATTAAATGTGTGGATTGCTTTGGGTGGTGTAGACATTAAAAGATATCTGTTCTTCCAAAGCATGATGTATCTTTATGTCCTCTTTAATTTCTTTCATCAGTGTTACATAGTTTTCAGAGGACTGGTCTTTCATCTCTTTGGTGAGGCTTATTTCTAGGTTCTTTGTTTTTGGTATAATTGTAAATGGGATTGATTCCTTAATTTCTCTTTCTGCTGTTTCATTAGCAGTATATAGAAATGCAACGGATTTTTGTACACTGATCTTGTATCCTCTTACTTTACTGACTTCGTGTATCAGTTCTAGCAGTATTTTGGTAGAGTCTTCCAGGTTTTCTATATAGAGTATCATGTCATCAGCAAATAGTGAGAGTCTTACTTCTCCCTTACTGATTTGGATGCCTTTTATTTTTGTTTCCTGGCTGCTGTGGCTAAGACTTCCAGTACTTTGTTGAATAAGAGTGATGAGTGTGGACATCCTTGTCTTGTTCCCGACCTTGGGGAAAAAGCTCTCAGTTTTTCCCCATTAAGGATAATGCTAGCTGTGAGTTTTTCATTATTTTTTTATGTTGAGATAAAGATATGTTTTATGTTTATTATGTTGAGATATGTTCCCTTTAACCCCACTTTGTTGAGCTTTTTATTGTGAATGAATGTTGTAATTTGTCAAATGTTTTTTCATCTATTGAAACGATCATATGGTTCTGATGTGATGATGTATCGCATTGATTGATTTGTGAATATTGAACTACCCTTGTAACCCAGTAATAAATCCCACTTGATCGTGATGAATACTTTTTTTTTTTAATACTTTTTTTTAAAAAAAGTTTAGGTTTGCTAGTATTTTTTGAGGACTTTTGTATCTGTGTTCTTCAGGGAAATTGGCTTATAATTCTCTCTCTCTTTCTCTCGATGTATTTTTCTGGTTTTGCTTTCAGGGTAAGGCTGGCCTCATAGAATGAATTTGGAAGTTTTCCTTCCTATTCTATTTTTTGGAATAGTTCAAGAAAAAGAGGTGTTAACTCTTCTTTAAATGTTTGGTAGACTTTGCTTGTGTGACACCATCTGATCCTTGAGTTTCGTCTGTTGGAAGTTTTCTGATTATTGATTCAATTTCTTTACTGCTGATTGGTTTCTTAAAATTTTCTGTTTCTTTTTGCCTCTGTTTTGGTAGGTTATATGTTTCTAGGAATTCATCCATTTCTTCAGTTGTCCATTTATTGGCATATAGCTTTTCATAATATTCTCTTATAATTATTTATATCTCTGTGGTGTTGGTTGTTATTTTTCTTTTCTTATTTGTGATTATATTTGAGTCCTTTCTCTTTTTTTCCTGATAGGTCTCTCCTGATAGGTTTATCAATTTTACTGATTTTTTCAAAGAACCCGTCCTGGGTTTCATTGATCTGTTCTAAAACATTTTATTTTGTTGTTTCTATATTATTTATTCCTGCTCTAATCTATTATTTCCTTCCTTCTGATGGTTTTAGGTTTTGTTTATTGTTCCTTTTCTAGATCTTTTAAATTTGAAGTTAGGTTGTTTGAGATTTTCTTGCTTCTTGAGGTAGGTCTGTACTGCTATAAACTTCCCTCTGAGAACAGCTTTTGTTGTCTTCCAAAGGTGTTTTTGCTGTTTGTTTTTTTTTTAGTTTTTTTTTTTTTTAAGATTTTATTTATTTATTAAAGACAGAGAGAGAGAGAGAGAGAGAGAAAGGCAGAGACACAGGCAGAGGGAGAAGCAGGCTCTATGTAGGGAGCCCGACGTGGGACTCAATCCCAGGTCTCCAGGATCACACCCTGGGCTGAAGCTGGTGCTAAATCGCTGAGCCACCCTGGGCTGCCCCAAACATTTTGAACCAAGTGTTTTCATTTTTATATGTTTCCTGTGTACTTTTTAATATCTTCTGTTTCCTAATTGACCCATTCACCATATAGGAATATGTTATATAATCTTCATGTATTTGTGGTCTTTGCAGATTTTTTTTCTTGTGGTTGACTTCTAGTTTCATGACACTGTGGTCAGAAGATGCAGGATAGGACTTCAATTTTGAATTTGTTGAGGTTTGTTTTGTGGGCTAATGCATGATATATTCTGGAGAATGTTCCATTTGCAATTGAAAAGAATGTGTATTCTGCTGTTTTAGGATGAAATGTTCTGAATATATCTGTTAAATCCATCTGTTCCAGTGTGTCATTCAAAGCTATTGTTTCCTTTTTAATTCTTTATTTAAATAATCTATTGTTGTAAGTGGGGTGCTAAAGTCCCCTATTATTATTGCATTATTAGCGATTAGTTCCTTTATATTTTTTCTCAACTGTTTTATGTATTTGGGTGCTCCCATGTTGGGTGCATAAATATTTACAGTAGTTCTATCTTCTTGTTGGATTGTCCCCTTTATTGTTATACCTTTGTCTCTTGTTACAGTCTTTTTTTTTAAAGTCTATTTTGTTCGATATAAATATCACCACCCTGGCTTTCTTTTGACATCCATTTGCATGATAAATGTTTTTTCATCCCCTTGCTTTCCATCTCTAGATGTCTTTAGGTCTAAAATGAGTCTCTTGTAAGCAGCATATAGATGGGTCTTGTTTTCTTTTATCCATTCTGTCATCCTATGTCTTTTGATTGGAGCATTTAAAGAGTAAGGTAATATAGTTTCACCTCAGATAAGAAAAATGGGATAGAACCTGGAGGTCAGAGCCCAATCTGAATCAATTCTTTGGCTGAAATTACTCTCCTCTCTTGACACACCATATTGGAAATGAGGTTATTCCTAGACTGAATATTGCAATTTTGGGAAACATATTGGTGGATGATTTTGGGAAACTATTGAAGATTTTTTCCTCTTTTTTTTACATTTTTGTTGATGTATAACATATGTGCATATATATGTTGAAGTATATAAACATATACACATACGTTGAAGTATAACATTGTATATACATGTTGAAGTATAATATGTATATATGTATATATATGTTGAAGTATTTTTTAATGTGTGTATATATATACATTAATCCTAAGTGGAGATATCAATTTATAGACTGCATACACCTGTATTCAGCACTAGGATTGAGGAACAGAACATTGCCAAACATTCTAGAAAACTTCCATGTGCAATCATCTATTTATTTTTCTCCTAGGGTAATCACTATTCTGATTTTTAATATCATGGATTAGTTTTATGTGTTTTTAAACTGTACATCCGTGGAACTATGTACTTTTATAATTGGCTTCTTTTGGTCAAAATAATATATCTGAGATTCATTTACATTGTTGCAAGCACTTGTAAGTCATTCATTTTTATTTCTGTAGAATATACCATTGTTTCACCATATTTTTATTTATTCAGCTTTTGCTGGGGATTTCTGTTGTTTCAGTTTTGGAGTCTCTTATGAATAGTGCTACTATAAACATTCTAATGCATGTCTTTTGGCGTGCACATTTCTGTTAATAACATACCTCGAGGTGGAACTGGTGTATGATAGATTATGTTCAATTTAGGTTTGTACTACCAAGTAATTTCCCCAAAAGTTTAACAATTTATATACCCACCAGCAGTGTGTAATGAGAATCCCCATTCCTCCAGTTTCCTGACACCTCTTTCTATGATGCCTTTTAAATTTTAGAATTTCCCTTGGGAGCTTACTGGAATTTCATTGTAGTTTGAACTTGTAGTTCCCTGATAACAAGTGAAGTGGGACACTTTTCATATATTTTTTCTGGCTACTTACACATCCTTTTTTGTAAAGTACCTACTCAAGTCTGCTTTTTTCTACTGATTTTTAACCAACTTGTAAAAGTTGTGTTTGTTTTTTGTTTTGTTTTCTCTATCTTCTGAGAACTAGACCTTTCTCAAATAAATGTGCTACAAATATCTTAGCCCATTCTGTAAGTTGCCTTTTTATTCCTCATCCTTTTGATGGAAAGATGTTCATAATATTCACATGGTGCTATTTACTTTTTATTAAATACTTTAAAAATTCTTCATGATATTGCTTTGCGTAAGCCACATTCAGGAGATATTCTCTATGATTTCTTGAAAAGCTGGTTAATTTATCTTTCATAGCGACATCAAGAGCACCTCTGCAATTGAGTTATTACTGTCATATGAAGAAAGATCAAAGTTTCTTTTTTTAGATTTTATATATTAATTTGAGAGAGAGAGAGCATGCACAAGCAGCAGGAAGGGGCAAAAGGAGGGAGAGAAGCAGACTCCCTGCTGAGCAGGGAACCCTAAACAGGGATAGATACCAGGACCCTGAGATCATGACCAGAGCAGAAGGTACACACTGAACTGACTAAGCCACCTGAGCACCCCAAGATTAAGGGTTCTTTATTTCCTATATACATTGCAACTTATACTATTTATTTAAAATACTGTCCTTTCTCCATTGTACTATATCACCCTTGTCATAAATCAGTTGACCCCATACATGTATATCTTTATTGTGTTTTATTGGTTAGGTTGTATATGCTTGTTAAGTTTCCATACTCTCTTGATAATTATAACTTTACAATAGAAGTCACTCATAGTGTCTAGCTTCATTCTTCTTTAAGAGTGTCTTGTCTATTTTTGACCATGATAATTTCTAAGAATTTTAGAATCTACTTTTCAATTTACATACACACTATACCACTTCCCCACCCTCCAGATCCCAACCCACAGTCATATCCTTCTAGGAATTTGAGATTGAATTAATGATATAGATTTATTAGGAGAGAGTTGATTTTTTTTTTAACTTCAGTTTTTCACTCTATACACCTAGTCTTTGAGATTTTTTTTGGAGATTAAAAAATTTTTAAAAAGGTATGAGTCATAAGACTATAATATTGGATATTATTGATCAAGAAGGAAATTTGTCTCAGAAGAAAACTCATTAGGTTAAATAATCAATGTTCTTTGTATTATGTTAATGAAACTAGAAATTGGGGTCAGTGAATTCAAGAAAAAATAGAAAGAAGAGGAAAAAACTGCAAAAACATTGCATTCTTGTGACCATTAAGATAAAATGAGGGATGCCTGGGTGGCTCAGTGATTGAGCGTCTGCATTTGCCTCAGGTTCTGATCCCAAGGTCCTGAGATCAAGTCTCACATTGGGCT
Organism: Canis lupus familiaris; assembly: GCF_011100685.1. NCBI lineage: Eukaryota > Metazoa > Chordata > Mammalia > Carnivora > Canidae > Canis > Canis lupus. The sequence continues at coordinate 29,422,065 of NC_049239.1, forward strand.
CCCTATAGGGAGCCTGTTTTTCCCTCTGCCTGTCTCTGTCTCTTTCTCTGTGTGTCTCTCATGAATTAATAAATAAAAATTAAAAAAAAATAAAATAGAATGAGCCAAGGTATAGTACAGTTTAACTAAAGGGAGTAGAACTAGCTGTGGATTTATTATTGCTATTTGAAATGGATTAATAAATATTTAAAACAATCATCTAAAAATGCCTACTACAGTAAATATTGAGAAATAAATTCTCCAAAAAGACTCTGATATCTTCAGAAACTTTTAGGAGTTGTGAAGGGCTCTTGAAACCAAAATTTGAGAACTACTACTGTATTAATCTTTTCAGAGAGAGAGACAAAGAGAGAAATTCTCAGAAACTACTAGCCCAGAAGCTATATAGGATTGCAAATTTGTATTACTAAGAAGACTCCTTGGACAAATCATACTAGTTTGCTAATTTTAGTTGAAAACAGGAGAATGAAATTCACTGAAGTCAAAAAGCATTATAGGGGAAATCTAGTGGAGAGACTTTCTTTGCTTCGTTAGCCTTAAGATGAAAGAAGTAATAATAGAGGCTTTTACATTATCCAATCTGAGATTCTATGATGAAAATTTGAGACACAAGTTAATTTTCTTGCATTAGAATGTGCTCAATACTCTATAGGCAAGGAGATTTACAGGGTTAATTAACACTGCTTATAGCCCTGTATAAGTAAGCCAATTGAGACTACCATTTTTTGCAATCAAGAATAATCTTTGGAGATTGTGCTTTATCAAATTGGTGGGGTCACTAAGCAAATAAAATTATTTACAGCTTGAAAGTAAAGCAAAAGTATGGACTGTGTATCCTTTCAAATTTATACCCAAACTTCCACAACAAATTATTTAATGATCTAGAAAAATGTACCTGTGGTTGATGTTGCTATTAAACAAAGGCTCACACACTCATAAATTACATGTTAATTTGTAGGTCTTGTCCAATAGAATTGCAAATATTTCTGTCTAGTAGAAAAATAACCTCAAAGGTTATGTATAGTCCTGTAGGTCATTAATCACTTTTTCCCCCTCTGGATGAACTATTTCAGAGTACCTTTCATGGTGGATCATCCTAATTTTCATTTGACCCAGGTCTGCCATCTGACCAGTTCTCTCCTTCATTAATGAGGTGAATAAAATCTTTGTCATGTGTTCATTCTATATATGTATAAAATCTTTTAAAAATTCTTCGAAAAGATTTAAGACTTTTTAAAAATTGCATTTATCTTATCATCTCTAAATGCATTGGTATGCTCGAGCCAATGAGGATTGGCTCTAAAGAGCTGATTTCATCTTTTCCCAATTTCACTCCAGATCTGCAAAGTCACTCACAAGAAAATCAGCCATGGTAGGAAGATTTGCACCAAAATGCTTGTTATAAACTAAAAATAACAACTTTTTATTATTCTTGAAGAGTCAGCTTACCGATACATTACACAGGCAACTAAAAAACACATTACTTAATTTTGCTTGCTTTGAACTTTTAACATGTTCTTGGACTTTTTCACTAAGACGTTTCTTAGAGTAATCTGTATTATTGCATCTAGCTGCAATTCATTCACACTAGATGAATTATATCTATATATGAATATCCCATTTATCCATTCCTTTGCTAGTGAACTTTTGTGTTGCTTCCAGTTTATGCTATTACAAACATTATTGTTTTCATAGCTACAATCACTAATGTACACTTTTATGAAATGCCAGTTTGAAGCCTATCCATCTATCTACTAGATTTTCTTTATTTTAAATTGATTACGGGATACACACACACACTTATTAGAAACATGGAATACACATACCCCCCCCCACACACACACACACACAACCTGTGAGCTCTAGTTGTCTCAGGAATGTCTTCTACTCTGTGGCTTGCATTTTCATTTTTGTAGCAGGGGTCTCTTGATGAATTCCAGCTCCTAATTCTAATATAGCCCAGCTTATTATTTTTTTCCCATTAAGTTTAAAAATTATCTTTGAGCTTTATTTAAGAAAATGACTTTGCCTATCTTAAGTCAAAAATATATTTTACTAAACAACCTCATAAAAGTCATAGTAGTTTTTACTTTGACATTATTTTATACATATTTAGAAAACTTACAAGTTAATGTTCTTTTCAAAAATCTACAGTAGGATAAAATTTCATTTTCTTAATATAGGTCACTTTTCAGCAACCTTTATTGAGAACACTATTATCTTCCTATCCCTCTGCAGTAATACATTCAAGAGTCCACAAATAAGTGAGTTTGTATCTAGGCTTTTTATTCTGTACCATTTGTCTAGCTCTCTGTTCTTATGCCAATGCCATATTGTCATGTTTGTTGTAGTTTTATAATTAGTCTTGACATTCAGTAAAGCAAGTCTTCTCATTTTATCCTTTCTCTTAAAGAATATTTAGGCTCTTCTTGGTTACTTATATTTCAAAATAAATTTTAGGTTTGTCTTGTCAAGCTCCCCCTATTTCCCTTTTGGATTTTGATTAAAATTGAACTAAATCTGAATTTGGGGGGAAAGTATTAAGTTCAAAATATTGTCTTCCAACTAAGAAATCTGATAAATCTCACATTTTATGGAATTGACAGCTCTCTGGGTTTCTGTATAGAAATCTTTTACATTGTTTGTTACTTTTATTCCCAGGTTTATGATATTTTTGTCCTACTACAAATGGTATAATTTTTACATTTTACTTTGTATTTGTTATTAGTTCCCAGAATAAAGCTATATCTCTTCAGGAGTTTTCTTCATATTAGCCTCAAACAAAAATAAAGGTATAGAATATTGTGGCTCCTGTGTTTTCCTAGAGAGAACTTTAGAGATTAATGAAATAATTCTTTTAAATAATTTTTGAAATCACTGCAGGTTATTTTTACAAGACAATCAAATTCTAGCATTATTACTTAAGTAAATAGTGTGATAGATAAGAAAAAGTAACAGCAATAGGCTACACAGGATATATGGCTTAGGTAGTATTCATTTATGTACAATAAAGCTGAAAGAATTTCAAGAAAATAACTGTCATTGTTATTGCTTTGCTGTTTAAAAATCTCTCAATTTTTCCTCTTTGAGGGTAATTTACAAATGTAATATACTCAAACTTCAAATAGTAGTTTGTTTCCTGATTTAAAAATCCTTTGGCAGTGCTGTTTTAGTGTTGGCTTATTGTTTTTTTCTAACCTTTACTTTCTAATATGAAGATCTTTTTAAAACTTATATTTGTGTCCTTGAAACTGAAGTTTAAAACACATACTTTATATACTATATAGTTCAACAAACACTTCTTTAAAACATCATTGTAGAGTGAATCCAATACCGTAGTTTATAATGGAATCCTTCAGTCCAAGCAATAATGGAGCTCGTTTTCTACTGGGACTGGGCAGTGGGAAATGAACAAGCATGAAAGCAGTTAAATATCAAGTAAAGACGAGTCAGTCACAGAGTGGTATGAAGGGAATGGTGTAGGAGGTACTTTTTATTTACTATTTAGAAGAGACCTCCCAATCCTGGCAATATATTCAAGCTAATATCTGAAAAATGTGAGGGAGCCAGCCAGGAGATGATGTGAAGGCAGAACCTTCGAGAAAAAGGAAAGAACTAGCAAAAAGACCACAGCATAGACATGGGTTTGTTGTCTTTGAGGCCCAGAGTGAAGGACAATGGGCTGAAGATAAGGAAAAAGAGGCTATACTAGATGTAATCTTACAAAGCCTCGCAGGCTAGAGATGAAGGCTCAGGCTTCATTCGAAGTCAGTTATAATGCACTGGGGATTATGATTTCGTACCACCTAATTATGTTCTACAAGCATCACCCTGGAATGCTGTTTCAGGATGGATTTGCAGGGTAGCAGGAGTAAAAGAAAAGGAGTCTATTCATTCCCTTAATTTCAGGATCTCCTTTCAAAGTCAAGTCAATAGCTCTTGACTGTATTCTGGATGTCAGGAGTGACAGAAAAATAGAAATCAGGGAAGATTCACAGGATTTTCCATCAAGTCATTACGTTGATGGGTATTTGTTGTTGTTGTTTTTTTGAGGTGAGAAAAACGACACTTTGAAGGAAACATCCAAATGTTACTACTTGTACATAAAACTTGAGATACTTATAAGACATTAAAGAGATTTTGAGTAGCTTGAAGCTCAGAAAAGTCTTGGCAAGAGATATGAATTTGGGAGTTATTGGCATATGGGTGGTATTTAAATCCATGGACATGGATGAGATCACTGAAAGTAAACATTATTTTCATCAGTCTATTTACATATTTCCTTACCTCACCGTCAGTACTTCCACATGGTTAAGGCACCCATCCTTCGCTAGTGCCCATCCTAGTTCATCTGGGTGCCTAATTGTTATTACCACTGGTTCAACAAAATAGCGAGGGGACAGCTACAAGACAAGTTCAGCTAAAAGGCATTTGCTGAAATCTCTGAGCTGTAATAAGCATTACATGCTTACTGGTGTACTAATAAAGGTCTAGTTTTACTAAAAATAATTTAATTTTCTTTCCCCAGAAAGAGTTTAATAAAAATTTGAATTAAATTGGTAGCTTAAAATACTCAGTGTAATCAGGGCAGCAATAGGAAATGCAATTGTGACTCACAGGAGTAAAAGTGAACAGTGATCAGTGATCAGGAAAGGAAAAATCTATAGAGAAGATGAGAGATCCCTGGCATCGAGTAAATGATCCCCATGAGGTCAGGAAGTCAGAAGTCTAAAATCAAAATTTGCAGCGCATTAGTCTTGAGGGTCTTTTCTTCTCTTACTTTTCCCAATTCAGAGATGAAATGGAGGTGCATAGATGGTACTGGGTGGTTTTTCTTCTATTCCTTTGGGAAAGAACAACAAAAAAAAATCTGTAAATAAAACCTTCCAAATTCAACTCCCTGTTAAACTCAATTTTAATCACTACTGCCTAGGAATTTATAGACAATTTTCCTATTGGTAGGCGAGCTACCACTTGCCCCATGCTGACAACTTCGCATAATCAAGACATCCTAATTTGGATTCAGGAAAATTTGGGATGTGGAGCTTGTAAATGAGTTTGGTGAAGCACGCTTGCTACTTATTACAAGTGATGCAGGTGGTGCTATAGACTTCTTGCAATTCTTGAAAAGTTCCAGGGGTGTTCACTCTACAGAGATTCTTCAGGAATCTCAGAACTGAGGAGGTTTAGGATAGGAATCTTTAAGATTTGAGGGGAGAAACAGGTAGACAGTAGGGTCAGAATGGAATATTCCAGAGGGAGTTGCTGAATTAACATTATTTCTTTGGCAAGACTTTACAATGTGTGAGAAGCATTTCTTGAGTGCTTCCCATAGGTCAGCTGCCAGGCTTTATGTCAGGTAATCAACCCAACAGTATCATAAAATAGGGAATATAATTGTGTTTATTTTAGAGATAAAGAAGACTGAGGCTCAGAAATCACACAGTTAATAAATAGTTCAGCTTGAACTGGAAATCAGGCCTTGATTCCAGAGCCTGTTTCTTAACTGCTGTATATTTTGATAAAATGCAGTATGTGAGCATGTCTAAGGTAGAAGGTGTGCAGAGAATTTGGTTAAGTAATACCTGACTAGTGCCTTTTATTTTTTTTAATCTAGCCTCCCTTGAGTACCCTTTACTTATACGACAAAAGGGAGATTGTCCAAGTAGATCTAATCTAATCACAGTAGCCCTTAAATGCAGAGGCAGAAGAAGTCAGGAAGATGTGAAATGTGAAAAGAGTTTGACAGTGCTGGCTTTCAAGATGGAAAGAGCAATGTTAGAAGAAATGCAATTGGCCCTAAGGAGCAGAGGAGAGCTCCACCCTGCTCCCCCTGTGCCCTCAGTTGACCAAGAGTAAGGTAATGGAGACTTGAGTCTGATGCAAGAAGCCACAATGGGCCAACATAAAGGATTCTTCTCCAGATGCTCTCAAAAGACTAGTCCTACAATCCATGTAATTTTGGCCTGGTGAGACCCCAAGGAGAAGACCCTGATGAGCCTGCCTGGATTTCTGGTCTCCAGAAATTGTGAGATAATAAGTGGGTGTTGCTCTGAGTTGAGATAATGCATATGCAGCATAAGAAATGAATACAGTGAGACATCGCCACTATACAGCACCCTAATTTTCTTATTTCTGTTGATCTGATGAGGCAATTATAAGGCTTTCTCTAGAAAAAAAAAAAAGGGGGAGAGAGAAGATGGACTCTCAAGGGAGAAGATGGGCTCTCAGAGGCTTTCAACTCCATACACAATAAAGATGGCAAAGTAAAGTTTGATTTTCAGTGCTTTTCTTCATTTTTTTTTTTTAAAGATTTTGTTTTGAGGCAATTGGGTGGCTTGGTAGTTGAGCATTTGCCTTTGGCTCACGGTGTGATCCCGGGGTCCTGGGATCGAGTCCCACATTGGGCTCCCTACATGGAATCTGCTTCTCCCTCTGCCTCTCTCTCTCTGTGTCTCTCATGAATAAATAAATAAAATCTTTTTTAAAAAGTAAAGGTTTTGTTTACTTGTTTGAGAGAGAGATAGCTAGAGAGTGACTCTTGGTATCTATACCAAATTTTAAAACTTGTTTCCAACATCTAAATGCTCACAAACCTTGCTTGATTATTTTGACATTTCTGTTAAATGAGGGTAGTGCTGTGAGGTGGGACCCAACGATGGCATTTTATAACTCTTGCTTTTAACATCAATTGACAAAACACAGACATGCCTGATTAAAACCACAAGAAATCTCTCCCTTTGCAAGTGGGCACTGTATATTAAGTAAGATTCAATATGAAGAAATATTGACATGAAATGAATAAACTGGGCAATTGTCCAATTTGGGGACAAATGACACTGAATATCTGATTTTAAAAATTGAATGATTTTTGTCCAAGTCTCCATAATTTAATATAAATCCAAGCACACCCGCACACATAAAGCTTGAGATGTTTTAAGTTAATTATCCTTTATACAAATATGTATATGCTATTTAATCTTGATATGTTCTTAATGAAATGCTAATGTAAAAAGAAAGAAAGATTTGCCTGAGTGGCTTACTTTAATAAAAATTAAATGAATTTCATAGGAATGCTAATATAGCCCAGTCATCCAGTCCCCAGCATCATTTTCACTGCATCACCAATGCTTCAGAAACAGATGCTGACAAGGGACCTCCAATTAGATGAGCAGGAAATAAGCTCAAGTGAAAATGTTGATTTTAACATGGATGAGCCCCGAGAAATTACGACTGTAAAAAGCTTCGGTTTTAATGACGCCACTTTGTCTCTAGTAGGCATGCATTAACAACGAATCCCCTCTTCATCTTTCTTGCTTCATAAACTTTTATACCCAGTGTAGCCTCGTGCATTCCCTGGGGAGGATGACTCCAATAATTGAAAACTGAGGCCCAGGCTATTCAAGTCGTAGCCCAGGAGCACCCATTACTCTCATATTTATAACAAACACACCCAGCTCAAGAAAGTGTTAATTTACTCTGCCCACTTGCCAGGAGGATTCTGCTTTAGGACCAGAGAAGGGGAAAGGGGGAAATAGCTTGTTTCTCAGTTTTGTTTAAAAATGTGCAGATGCGCAAGCAAGCTTGGACTTTTCAACAAGTTAATCTGAAAATAGTTCATGCTCATGCATCCCGTGCTCCAGTGGAAACCCACTAGATGTTAAAGACGGACTCAGTCATCTGTATGTCTTTAGCTCTAAGCAGATAGATGGTAACTACTAATATTCATGTTCGTAATAACGACATTTTTCATCATTAGTATGTTTGGGGCATACACAGGATATACTTTATTCCGTTTAAGCTTGATGACAACTCTCCGTAATGGATATTATTCAAACTTATTGAGTTTTACGGATGTTTTGCCTTAGAAAATCAACACATTTAAGAGCCCAAATGTTTGATACATTTGGTGAATGAATGAATGAGTATGCATCTCATCTCTGTATGATTCCCTCTACTACACTCCATTGTGATTGGACCATCGTTAGGATCTGTGGAATACATATTTCTTCTAAAGCAGAAAAACAATGTCACTAATGAAATTTTTATTATATTTTTTCCTAGGCTAATCCTATTAGTAGAGCCCATGAGATTACTTTTATGTACTTTTATATAGGCTTTCCAATTATCTCTCCTTTCTTTTATCTACTCAATTTTTGCTTGCTTGGCTTCTAACTCCATTAATGATTAAAATAGAATATCTTTCACCACTTCACCTATATTGCCATCCTGCTTATGTATCTTCATGACTCCTCATTTCTTCGTGTCTTATGCTGAAATCTCAGCAGATTTCTTATATGCTTCACTCATCAACTGGGAATCAAATATAATTATCAAAACCATTTGTACCATATTATTACAAATATGACAAAATATAAAAACCCTAAAATGAGACAGTGTATATTTTATTTTCATATTTTATACCCCTAATTTTCTTATGTATATATTACTAACAACAAATATTAATATAATAGAATATTAAATCTTGAAAAGGATAATATTTAAATTATATGATTTAGCTTAATATTAGCTTGAGATAGCCATCTCATGTAAAATATTGGTAGAATGACAATTTTCACCTTCGATTGTCCTAAATTTATATTATTAGCAATTTGTAAGATTTCCCTGAGGCCACATTTTTTAAGATTTTATTTATTTATTCATGAGAGGCACAGAGAGAAGCAGAGACATAGGCAGAGGGAGAAGCAGACTCCTTGCAGGGAACCCGATGGGGAACTCGATCCCAGGACCCCAGGATCACACCTTTAGCCTAAGGCAGATGCTCAACCACTGAACCACCCAGGTACCCCTCCCTGGGGCCATTTAATTAAAAAACTTTTTGCAAATAAAATTATCAAAATATAAAAAATAAAAATAATACTATAGTGAACATATACATTTCATTCAGCTTCAACAAGTATGAACTGTTTCTCTTTGTTTCATGTGTCCCTTTCTCCCAATTCTTTGTGTTTTATTTATTTATTTACTTATTTATTTAAGATTTTATTTATTTATACATGAGACACAGAGAGAGAGAGAGAGAGGCAGAGACACAGGCAGAGGGAGAAGCAGGCTCCATGCAGGAAGCCCATTGCAGGACTCGATCCCGGGACTCCAGGATCAGGCCCTGGGTGGAAGGCAGGTTCTTAAACCTCTGAGCCACCCAGGGATCCCCAATGTTTTTTTTAAACACTGGGGGATTTTCAAACAATCCCAGACAGTATATTATTTCACATTTTAATACATTTAATTCTTACATGAAGACAAATATACAGATATGGACTTCTGTTTCTTTGTTAACCTCATGACATTATCAATCTTTTTTTTTTTTTTTTTTTAAGATTTTATTTATTCATGAGAGGCAGAGAGACGGTTAGTGAAACAGGCAGAGGGAGAAGCAGTCTCCCTGCAGGGAGCCCGATGCAGGACTCAATCCCAGGACCCCGGGATCACACCCTGAGCCAAAGCAGACGCTCCACTGCTGAGCCACCCAGGTGTTTCGACATTATCAATCTTTAAAATTATCAATGTTAATTACTTAACACCATCTAGCATCAAACTCATATTTAAATTGTCCCAGTTGGCTCATAGAGTTTATTTTAGACTTGCTCAGTTCAAATCAATTTCCAAACAAGGTACAAACATTCATGTGCTTATTATGTGTTTCAAGTCTTGTTTAATCTATCTATAATAGTGCTCCTCCCTCTAGCTTTTAAGTTTTTATTTGTTGGAGAAATACATGTTTTATGGAATCTTCCATATTTTGTGTTTGACTAATTCCTTCTTGAATGGATTTTTTTAACTTGTCCTCTATCCATTCAATTTCTGCTAGATTTGTAGTTATATCCAGAGACTCTGTTAGATTCAGGTTCTGATTTTTAGCCTAGATAATTCACGTACGGCCATGTATACCTCCTTGTATCACTTCATGACGTGCTTCATATGATCCTGTTGTCTCCATTTGTGATGCTGAGATTGACTGGGTTCAGGAGGTGTGGTCCTGCCCTGCTATTCAAACAGTAGTACATGGGAAATCTTTATAAGTGTTCATGTTTCTTGTTATTGTCATTGCTAGAGTCCAATGGTAAGTCATTTTCAAGAGGTGCCACGTTTTAATATGCATGACATTTCTCTTCTCTAACTCATCACTTTCAACTCTGTTATGAAGCACAACTTTGGTAAAGTGGGTCAAAATATACTTTAGAGGTCTTGGAACTTTGGAGGAGATAGGATTTACATTTAGTGCCCTAGGATGCAGATATGGTTCAAGACACATGGGAAGCAAATAAAAAATGAACATCAGTAATTCAGTAGAAGCAAGGAAAAAAAGCCAGAAGCATGAAAATATATCTTAAACCCCAATAATCTCTAGAAGCATTGGGACTAACATTGGGACTAACTAACATGACATATGGGATTAGAATTTGAATGGAATAGTTAAAAACAGATCAGCACATTGGAGAAGCCCAACAACTGAGGGCTTCAAAAAATTTGAATTTTTTTCAAATTTATCTAAGTGATAACATTTATCTAGGTGATTGTTACTCAGTAAAACAATTTCGGTCTCTTATAGACAATGTTTGTGTCTTTCTACCACCATGACCACTAAACTTATCTCAAAATCCAAAGCTCTAATGTGATGTTATTAAGAGGTGGGACCTTTGAGAGGGGTGATTAAGTCTTAAGGAAGGAGCCCTCATGAATGGAATTACTGCCTTTATAAGAGACTCCACAGAACTCTCCCACTCCTTCTGATATGTGAGAACACAGTGAGATCACATCTTTGTGGCAGGAAGCTGCCCCCAACACACAACACAGTTCCTGGCATCTTGATCTTGGACTTCCCAGCCTCCAGATCCCTGACAAATAGTTAAGTTACCTACTCTATGGCATTTTTTAAAGATTTATTTATTTATTTATTTATTTATGAGAGGCACAAAGAGAGAGGCAGAGACACAGGCAGAGGGAGAAGCAGGCTCCCTGCGGGTATCCGGATGTGGGACTTGATCCCAGGACCCCGGGATCACACCGTGAGCTGAAGGCAGCCGCTCAACCGTTGAGTCATCCAGGTGTCCCTATGGCATTTTTGTTAGAGCAGCCAAAATGCACTAGGACAAAGTGCTCCATACATTTTTCTTTTTCTAAACTGGATAATTGTAATTTCTAAACTTAAAATTATGCAGCATTTCTGATGCAAATAATTTTAGGTTACTGAAGACAAACTGTAGTATGTGTTCACGTGCACAAAACAATATATGTTTCCAGGAGGAAGAAAAAGGTAGAGTGTTGTGTTTGCTTGAATTTCTTCTTGTTGTGATCCATGAGCTTATGAATATGTTATTCTTCTTTTATTTAAACTTCAAAAGATTAGAGATAAGTAAACACTAGCAAGAGGTATCTATTTGTCATCATACTGAAGTGTAAGTATGCCTTTACGAATGGAAATATGTGAGGTTTCTGCAAAGTTTCCTGTGTGCTTATACTCATTTACTCTTCAGGATGATACTGGGAGGTTAATGGATGGGGATGCTGTGCTCAGTGTAGACAGGTTGCCAAGGTCACATTATATGGTCTTGTCACCAACACTGACTTGGAAGCAAAGATTCTTGACTCCATTTCCAGTGCTTTCATTATGCCCCCAATGAACTGGAAAATAATGATAAGTAAATTGTCAGAAGAAACAGAAAGGGGTGTCTGTATTGTAAATTAAGAAACTAAATTATAAAGCATTAAAAAAATAAAGGATTATAAGTATAAAGTATATATACCTAAAGTATTAAAGTATGTGTGAAAATAAAAATCTTTAAAATTTTTTTTACTAAAATAACTATTTACTATAACTTTTATATCATAAAAAGTATGAACACCAAAATCTGTATTTTTCTTTTCTTGCAAATTGCAAAAAAGTGACACAAATTTTTTATACTTCAATAAAATACAATTTTTATACTTTAATAAAAAAGAAAATAATTTTAATTAGTAACTGTATTATGTATTAAATATAACTTAAATATATGACATGAAAGCTTTAGGAACCATTTGAATTTTATGTTATATATTTAAAATTCATGAGACATAACAAGATGTCTCTAACTCTGTTTTGAATGGCATCTATTTGAAGTATGTAATATCTGTTCCTATGTAAGATAGGACAATGCTCTCCAAGACCTACGTGCCTTTCAGTATTTACAGAAATTTTCATTCCTCTGTATGCACCTCATGCTCTGAAGGAACATCTGTCAATTGCAATCTGACTTGAAAAAGTTGGAGCGCATGCTTTCTTTTTGATTTGGTATATTACAAGGAGGCAGACTGAATTGCACTTGAGTAATAATTTGGAATGAGGCCCTAAATAAGACTTTTTTTTTTTTTTGAGTTAGCTTATAGCTGTTCCAAAATTCAGATAAAACTGTCCAGTAGAGTGGGTGATAAATTCTCTGGTTTTCTAATCTCAGATAGAATTAGTAAGAGGACTCTTTAGCAATTTATCAACAATTTCTCTACATGCAATATGATATCCTTGGTATTGTGGGAAATGGAAAGAACTGTGTAATACAGAATCCCTGTCCTGAAGAAGTTTATACTTTATGGGAGAAGACAGGTGTTTAAGTACATACACAGCAATGTGAATTAAACCACAGCTCTCTCACAATTCTAGTCATGACAATTTGCCCAGTGATAAAAAGAGATAATAAAATCTAGGAACAGAGAAATTTCCAAGGTATAAAGCATCTTTTATTAAACCCTGCCCCCACACCATAACATAATTTTTTTTTTTTTTTATTCAGTTGAAATCTGAAAAACCACTTCCTAGTACCTTGTATGGCTATTTGCACTTAGGAAGTTTGCTAGGCTTACGTCATATCATCAAGTCATTACAACATATCTGAAATTAGTGGTATTAACTCTATTTCATCGATGGAGCAATTAGAGGTGCCAAAACCTTATTGTTTCTTCAGGTTCCCTCAGACAGCAAGTTGAAATAAGAACCCAGATAATTTAGACTTGGACATTCGTACTCATCCTACTGAACCACTCACTGTTGTTACTAAACATTTTCATCTAAATGGATAGATGTCACTTAGGAGCATTTTAGAAGTTCTGGCAATACCCAGATCGGATGTCTCTTTAAAGCCCCTCCGCGGAGCCTTATTTAGGAACTCTGAAGGAGAAAGTACTCATTATCATCCCCCAGTTTTTAAAAAGTTGAGAGAGGAGCTATGGAACCCAAAAAGCTTTTCCTCTTTGAGACTGATCCTTTTTATATGCCATTCCGGAAAAAACAAAACAAAACAAAACAAAACAACAACAAAAAAATACTTTCCAGGGAGATAAGATGTAACCTCAAGGAGGGTAGTGTTTTTGCTTGATGATACATTTAAGCAGCATATGATATAATGGGAGGAAACACAGAAACTTTGTGACCTAATGCTTATCTCCTGGGTCACGACGCACCCTAAGGTCGGAACATTGGCTCAAGTCTGGCCTCCTCCCATCCTGCCTGCCTGCTTGACCATCTAGATACTTGCCTTCCTTCTCCTCCTTCCTTCTCTTCCTTTCACTCTCTTTTTCACTTCCTCACTCATTTTTCTCTTAGTCTTTCTTTTCCTTATCCCCTCCATCTCATTCTTTATCCTTTCTCCCTTTCTCCATTCTGTCTCTTACTCTCTTCTTTGTCCCTTTCTCTGTCTCCCCACTTTATTCCCCTTTTAAGTGAAAGCATCTTCCTTCCTTCCTTCCTTCCTTCCTTCCTTCCTTCCTTCCTTCCTTCCTTCCTTCCTTTCTTTTCTTCTTTCTTCTTTCTTCTTTTTAATGCTGCACAGTAAAAAACATTGTCTCTCCCAAGCTATTTATCCCTCTGCTATTCCTATTCATTGCTTGGACCACTTCTTAAATGTATTTATTTATTTGTTTATTCACAGTCATGAGCTTAATATATGTCAAGGCAAGAATTGTAAATCAATAATGAAGAGATAGAACATCAATACTTGTTGGAAATAATCAAGTTAGGTCTTCATCTCTGTAATGACCACTTGTCTCTTGGTGGTCTCCCCAGGCAAAAATATTTCCCGTCCCTCATGACTACCCCTCCCCTGATTCTTTGATATAAAAAATCAGATCCTCAGAGAATGGCCTGCTTGGGCTACTTTTAAATGTTCCTGTGGGGGAACATTGGATGGAAACAGCTGCGTTCAAAAGAAAAGTTTCTGACAAGGCACATACGAAAAAAAATTGCAGCAATCACTTTCACAAGTCTGGTTAAGCCAAAATTTGTTTGTGTTGCTGATTGTTCTATAGTAAAAACTGCCATCAATGAACAATGCTTTCCATTCTTAGCACATTTAGAAATTATGTAAATTAAAAGAAGAGACAAGAATATTCTGATGTGCTTGAGTATATCTCTGTGTAATGACCGCGGTTGTCCCATTTATCTCTTCAAACTGTCGGTATCAGAGGCTTCCAATGGAGAGCCCAGATTAAAAAGGCAAATGAATCATAAATAAGCTTGCTCATCCTTTCTGCAGATGACTGTCTAGCTTTTTGGTTTAACTTTATTTGAAATATACATGTCTGGTGGAAGCTAATATGGGCCTTGGAAGGGATAATGAATAGGGGATGCATCCATTCATAATGACAAGAGAGACTTTAAGTGTTGAGGCTTTTAAATTTCATTCGGAATCTGACATATAGGATTATCTGTATTTGAACTTAGAGCTATCAAAATTTCCATGAAAAAGCCATGGGAAAAAGATAGTGGCTTGAAATGCAAATATATTCTTCAAGTCAAGAAGTAAATATTTCTTGCATTGGCATCAACTTTTATCTGCTGTAAACAAAAGTATATTTTTGCTGGTGGTTTAATCTTGTCAAATTTATACCATTAAATAGATCACTAAACACATAAATATGGTAAGGTTTATTATATGGCAGACAGTGTTAATTGTCTTCTACCCAACAGCTATCATATTTCTCTGATATTCCTGTCCTTAAATGTTTGCGTGGAATTCCTGAAATTCTGAAGCTAGATCACGGCAATCATCAATGACATGTGTATGTGACATAATGAAAAGATAGAAGGCTTTTAGGAACTTTGATAAACTTTTGAATTAACTTTGGAACTGTTCAAACTCTGAATTTGAGTTGGGCAAGACCAGAGACTGAAAGACCATTTTTAGAGATGATGGTTTTTCTACTTTTTCTACTTTTTTGTGAATCTATTGTAGTCTTGTGAATACAATAGATTCACAGAAAAAAGTCCCAGAGAAAAGCTTTACTTTTGCAGCAGAAACAGAAAACAAATGGTTGCATTTTGACAGCTTGTGTAGCAGTGACGTTTGATGACATGTATCACATTCACTTGGAATGATGGCAGGCCTTTGTTGTTTGGTAGAAAGTTCTAGAACAATCCTAACTTCTATGAGATAGAAGACCCTGTCGCCTATACTAGTGCCCTCAGTAACTCATTCTCATGTGAATTTCTACTCCCTTCCTGACTTACTTTTCTCAGTTCCTCACTCTGGGTTTCTCAGAGAGCTTTCCAAATAATCTACCTGCACCACTATCCTTGTAACATGCTCTGCTCTTAGGTAGATCTCCTACTAATACACCTATTTCAATTATATCTAGTATCATAATTGTAGAAATTTAAATTGTACAATTTTCAAAAGGATAAGAAATATTCAAACTTGGGAAGTTTTGATTTTGCTTGGTTAAACCAACTAGTTGTGGATTAACTGCTGTTAATGTCTACAAATCGTCTGTCTGACTGGTGAAGGAGGATGGGTATGGCTAGAGTGGAAACCAGTGCCAAAAATGGTGATGCTTAGGAAAAGCTTATCACTGGGAGTAAAATTAGATCTCAGAAATCTGAATCTCAAGCATAATTAATTGAAAACCTAGTTAGAGCTCTCCTGTGTAACTCAAAGATAAATGTAGTTTTAGTTTAGCCATGATTTTAAGAGTTTGAGAGTGTTTCTTACATTCTGCTCATTGCATTCCTTCCACCAACCTTCCCACTTCATGACCTCTTCCCATAACTTATAGAAAATTTTCTGTATGGAGTCTTATATTGTCCTAGTTTAGTTTAATTGGCTTTGTCACATGGCATATGTAACTGCTATACGTGGACATTGTAAAAGCCTTAAAAGCATGAGGTAAAATTTCAATAGGGAAGAGTTTAGTTGATTTTATATTTTAAATGTTTTTTTTGTAACCAATAATTGATAAACAAATAAAGCATATAAAATAAAAATGAATGGGCATTAAAGTTCAAATACACATTTTTATCAGCTGTATTTTATAAACATACTTTAGACCTTGAATATATAAGGGACATGAAGGCAATTGCAGGGAAATACCTGTGGTCACAATACAGTCCTCTCCCTCCTGGTGACTTTTCATAGAATCATCAAAACTTTACTATATATGTACTCTCTACTAAAATCGTATGTTTATTGGAGGCAGGTGCAATGTCTGATTTATCTTTGCTGCACCCACTGTATATTACCATAGCACTTTACATAAATACTTTATACTTCACCTCCCCCTCACACATAACTCTCTTGAATTTCAGAATCATATTACCAACTGCCTACTTTACATCTGCACTTGGATGTCTCATGGCAATTCAAGCTAATCATGCCCATATCCAAACTCTTGATTTCGCCCTGAACAAAATGTAATCTTTTCATTGTCCTCTCGTTTTGGTAAATGTAAATGCCAGATGTTGGTGGCTCAGGCGAAAGTCTTGGGTATCCATCTTTGGCAACTCTCTTTCCATCACAACACATACCTAAAAAAAATCAAACAAAAGCAAAAAACTTAATTAGCTTTGCTTTCACTATTGATCTAAAATTTGACCACTTCTTACCGTCTCTACCCTTAACATCCCCAGTCATCCTCATGTCTCATGGAATTATTGCAGTTGCTTCCTTATTGACCTCCTTCCTCCCACTCTCGTCCTCCCATACTGCATATTCTTAACTCAACTATCAGAGCTTCCCAGCTCATTGAGTCAAAGTCTACCTTGTCGTTTGTGATCTCACCTCCATTACTTCTCTTACCTTATCTCCTGATAGTCTCTCTCTTGTCTCCTCCACTCTGGGAGCATTTTCTCTTTACTGTTCTTTGAATCTGCCAAGGATCCTTTTGTCTCAAGACTGTTACACTTACCATTCTTTCTGCCTGATGAGGTCTTACTATAAATACCCCGTGGCTTACTCCCTGTGTTATTTTCTAGGGATGCTGTAACAAAATACCACAGACTTAAATAACAGAAATTCATTTTCTTACAAGGCTGGAAATCCAGCCCAGTGAAATCGAGGTATCAACATGGTTGGTTTCTCCTGAAAAACTCTCTCCCCTTGTCTTGTAGCCTTCTTGCTATGTCCTCACATGGCATGTGTGCACCTGACATTTCTTCTTCCTATAAGAACCTCAGTCCTGTTGCAGTAGGACCCCATCCTTATGACTTCATGTAACATTAATTACTCCTTTAAGGGCCTTATCTCCAAATATACTCACATTGTGGTTAAGGCTTCCACCTATGAATTTTGGGAGAGCATAATTCAGTTTATAACATTTTCTTATTGTCTTCATGCCTCACTCTACCAGCAAGGGCTTTCCTGACCAGCCATTGAAATTGCATTCCACTCCCCCTTTTTATCCACCCCCATCTGTTCTTCATTTTTCTTTATGATAATTATGTCACTAATACATGGTAAACTTCTATCTGTTTCTCCCATCAGGCTATAATAACTCCCTAAATACAGGAATTTTCTATTTTTTTATCCCTGGGGTTTTATTCTTATCACTGAGATTTATGCCTGGATAGAATAGTTTTTCAACACATAATTGTTAGAAAAAAAAATAATGAATTATTTCAGTAGGCAGTGTAAAGTGGCATACCAGTAAGGATTCCAGTAAGAAACACATGGGAAGTTCAAAAACTAGAAGAAACTAGAAGAACTTAGAGTAGGGTAGGAGGAGTTTTAAACAACAACAACAACAACAACAAAACAAAACAATGAGACACTTGGGTGGCTCAGTGGTTGATCATTTGTCTTCAGCTCAGGATATGGTCCCTGGTGTCCTGGGATTGAGTTCCACATTAGGCTCCCCACAGGGAGCCTGCTTCTCCCTCTGTCTGTGTCTCTGCCTCTCTCTTTGTGTCTCTCATGAATAAATAAATAAAATCTTAGGAAAAAAAAAAACAGATCAACAAGTGATGATGAGGCATCAAGGATCTAGCCATAGTCAAAACCATTTCCTTCTCTGGACCTAAAGGACCAAAGGAAAGGCAATTGTGACTGGAGCCAAGGAAGAGAGTCAGCCTTAATGAATCCATGACTACAAGGGATGAAGACTTTGCCAGCTATTGTGAAACAAGGAGAGGGAGGGAAAACAAGTAGATTGTTCTCCTTTTCTCTCTAATCTCCCTTTGGTAACATCCTCTACTTAAAGAAATTGGACACTGGAGAACACAGAGGTATAAATGATGCAATGAATAGAGGCCAGCCTCCTGAAGGACCAAGCAGAACAGCAAAATGAAGAAAATGGATCTTTAGAGAGAGGAAAGGGGGATAATGGAAAGTAGGTAGCCCAAGGAGTTAATATTTTTTAAGTTATTAATGTCTTTCTAGATTTTGTTTTGACTATGTGTCCTTCTCCCCAGTAATCTTGAGACACCCTTCTACCACCAGTGGTGGCCCTGGTAGGGAGGAGATGGAGGATATACAGAACTGTTACTTGTAAAATGCAAAGAGTAATAAAGGGTTCCTCTTCTGCTATTGGAATTCACACACACACAGAAATGATTTTATAACAAGACAGAAGAGATTGTAATCCAGGATTTGAGTAAAGATCAAGGATTTTCTAAATTGTCTCCATATCAAGAACCTGGCCTGGAACCAGGTCATAATGTCTTACACTACATAGATAAGAGCCCTATTCTACCTATAACTGGGTCATGGGGCTAGCACCCTAGAATTGTAGAACAGTGGATAAGAATTCCATCCTAAAGAAGGTAACCCTGAGTTTGTTAAGTGGAGGCAAGGAAGTTTTCCTTTATCCAGTATGGAACTCTAGGAGATAATATTGCTGCATCAAGGGGGCTAATGATATGGATCATTCATTAATGTAAACTCGGTGGCATAGTATTGTTAACCGGAAAAAGAGTCTAGGTTTCACTTTCTTACATTCCCAGATAGTGTGGATGCATCCATTTTCTTTTAGGAGTGATGGTAGCATGGGAAGTTATTCAAGACATGGATTAGAAGGTTGATAGAAGCGTGGGCTCACAGGAGGGGCAAGGTGGGCCCTTTAGGCAAGGCTTGAAGAGTAGACCACATGGACACCTGGACTAGGCTATGGATATCACTGGGTTTTTGTCTGTTTGCTTTTTAAAGATGTTATTTAATTATTTGATGGAAAGAGAGAGTGAGAGAGAGCACAAGTGGGCAAAGGGAGAAATAGCCTCCCCACTGAGCAGGGAGCTCAACCTGAGGCTCCATCCCAGGACGCTGAGATGACCTGAGCCAAGAGCAGACACTTAACCAACTGAGCCACCCAAGCACCCCTGGATATCAGTGTTAGACTTGGACCAAGATGGAGCAACAGTAAGAGTTAAGATGGAGGCCAATCAGTTAGAGGCTCACCCTGACCAACCTGAAACTGCTTATCATATCAGTTAAACTGATAGAGCAACCAGGGATGGGACAGTCATACTTAAGGAGTCATCAGTCCAGAGAACAGCACAACACACTTAAGTCAGTTTTAAGACCCTGTTCATGCGATGGGACGTGCCCAGTGAACCCCCTCGTACTAGCAGACACTACCTTGAAGTGTAGCAAGGGCAAAAGAGGAGGACTGAAAAGTGGCTCTGTATCTCCAAGAATCCAATCTCCTAAAAGCATATCTCAAACTATAAAATTAAACTGAGATGACCAGACTTGACCTCCTCCCTCAAAAAAATGAACTTTGATTCTTTCTTACTCTTCTTCCCCAGTGCTGGCAAGGGATGCAAGAGGTATCCATAAGGATATGTCACTTTTAGAGAATAATGAACACATTTTTCTGCAAACTTGAGTGTGCTATGCATAATTCCAGAAAAACTAGAAATTCTATTCCAGGAAAAACTAATGCTACAGATATAGATATAGATATAGATAGATATATATATAATTCTGAAGTATATGCATGTTTAAGCTTGTTTGGACTCAACTATGCATGAAGTTCACTCTTGGTTCTGTCAAATCATTGATTTGACATTGATCTGATTTGATTATACGTAGATAGATGATATCAGCTCTAATATTGAGGAAGTAGACAATGCAAAGTAATTATTCACAAAGCTCTTTTGTAAGCCTCCAATATAATGAACTCTGGGCAAATTAGCCCGTAAGCATCATATCTCCCATTTTAATTTGATTTCTGAGCTCCAGAATTAGGAGAGCCATCAGTAAGATCCGTTGTTATTTTGCCCAATATAATTAGAGGGTCAGCAATTTGATCTTGCCTTGATGACAAAACAATTATCTATGGCATCCCCTTTCCCATTTAGGAAAAATAAAAGCCTGTGCTTACTTAGGTTTCTTTTCTAATTAAGTAGAGTTAGTCCTGGTTTCACAGGGCCGGAATGAGCAAGGCATAAATGTCAGAACTGAAGCTCAGCGTGAGTGTAAAGACTATCGCAGGCTGGAGGACTCACAACCACAGCAGTCACGGTTCTCTAGCCCTCACCTTACTGCCCTTCTGTCTCTGTGTCTGTATGAATGAGCAGAGTTTCCCCTTTCCCCCTGGTGCGGGTTATGGTGGCTTCCCCCTCCTTCCGGGCCTATGTTGGCAGGTGAGCTCCCAGCAATTCGGCTCTACATCTGGTCATTTCACAGTTCTCCATTCTCTGTTACTGGAGTTGGGAGCTTGTCAGTGGAATTGCATTTTCTAGTTTCTCTAGCAAAGTATAAGAAAATAGAAAGCAATGCAATATGTTATAGCAATCTAAAAATGAACAGGTGTTTGCTGGGCTTTTTCTTTCACTGTAGTGAACGTTTGAAATTCTGTCAACACTCTTGGTAAAGCATCCCAATTTCTTACACCCATTAATGACACCCATTTTCACAGTTCTCTTAAAAGACTATTTGGAAATTTTTTGACATTCTGTTAGACCCACTTCCTACCTATTAGCAATCAGTACCCAATATTGTAGCCCATAGGTCAGATGATAGTTCTTAAAGATGCTTTATATTTACCATGTTGAGGTTCTTTGCCTTTTTGCTCCCTGCCTAACATTTTTTGTTTTTCACCGACTTGGTGAAAATCTAAGTATGGACTACATATGAAATGGCCCCATCTCTACTTCTTTTATTAAACAGACAATGTTCCAAATTACTTTTTCTCACATGGTCTCTAATAAAGTCAGCCAGTGATAGCGACCTGCATACTCTGGGGAAAATGGGATCAAAATCCACAATGAGCCTTATAGACTATAACAGAAGAAAAAAAAAAGAGAGAAATAGATTTCAATGCAAAGAACTCTCAATTTTAAAGCAGATGCAACCCTATAACGCTCTGCTTGCATGTGAAATTTGCCAAGTACATGAATCTTCCCTTTTAATCTTAGTTTCCTTGTCTTAGTTATAGGATAACCCTCATCTGAAGTAAAGTCACCTCATGCCTATTTTAGGCCTTGGGAATTTAGCACATCTTCCCAAAACAAAGTTCCTAGAGCCAGAATTCTTGTGTGCCAGAGAAGGAGGTGGACAGATACCTGCTGTGGCAAAATTAGCTGTGAGACTTTGAGCAAATCGCTAAACCTTACTGATTTTGTTTTTATCAATATAACATGAACCATCATATAATCTTCATAAAATAATTTTGAGGATTAGTGAAATAATAAAGAAGTAGAAGCACTTAGCATGGTGCAAATAATAAAACCTTAATAAAATGATAATTGCTTCGTTTCTTTAGTTTTCATATTATTCCTAATTTTCTTCTGGAGAAGAAATTCTCCCTGGGATTTTTGTTCTTTCTAAGGATTGTTTAAAGCATATTAGCAAGCTATCATTGAAGGCAATTCTCTTATTGTTGGGCAAACAGGTATGTCTAGGAAGCCCCCTGGTAACCTGTGTTCTTTCTGGTCACTAGGTTACCTAGAAAGACTTACTAGAGCTTTGCCAAGGGAGCGGTACATCTCTTCTTTACAAATAACATCAGGTCTCCCACAAAGTGCCTGTTTTGAGCTTTCAGAAGAGAGTAGAAATGATTCATCTGTCCTATATCCACTGAGTTGTTGAAACCCTGAGATAATTGTAAAATGTGGTTGAAAATTCTTTGACACGCCTCCCATTGATAGACGGCATTTGTATCCTTTCCTCTTTATCTGTACAGACTTGTCACTGCTTTAACCCATAGAGTACAGCAGTCCTGACTCCAGGTGACTTCTGAGACTAGCAGATATAAAGCCATGACACTTCTGCTCTTTTTCATGGCGTCCCGAGCTACCTTCAACTACAGTGAGGCAGCCATGCTGTGAGGAAGTCCAAAGGACCTGGAAGGGACATTTGTAGCTCAGTGTAGCTCAGACGAATGTAGCACTGAAGTCAGCACTGAAGTCATCCAGCCCAGGTGCCAGGTAAGCCAATAAATCAGCCTCCAGCTGGTTGTAGCCACACCTCCACCCCCTCCGCACAGTCACATCTGGGGTGGTCTTCCCAGGGGAAGTCCCCAGACTCTGTTGAGCAGAGTCAAACCATCAGTTGTGCCTTGTCCAAATTCTGGACCCACAGAATCTAGAAGCCTAATAAAATGGCTTTTGTTTTATGCCACTGACTCATGGGGTAGCTCCTTATGCAGCAATTTATAACGAAAACAGTCTCTGAATTTTAGCAGATCTGCTCAGGCAGGTGATTAAGTAATGATCAGTTAAGACTTTTCCAAAGAAATCTATTCAGATGAAGACAAAGAGGGCTGGTAGTACTGAGTGGGCTCAAATGAAATGCTTCAGGGGAACCTGCCATAGGGTAATATATGGGATTGAGAAACTAACTGCAAGAAAGTCTAGAAGCAGATTTAGGGGACTAGTGTAACAGAATTCCAGTCTCCTAAAGAAGAGCATGTGAAGGAAAATACTAAATAGAAGAACAACGCCCAGATTTAAACATAATAGCCCGTGTAATCAATTACTGAGGAACCAGCAAAAAATATCAGTATCTGAACTCGATCAGGGAAGGATAATCTGTGTATTTTACTGGTTATTGCCAGATATCTCAATTACAGTCACAGCGCTTTATCTGTAAGGCCTAGGATAGTTTAAAAACACTAGTGTGTTCCAAGAAGATAATCATTCTTTCATGTTAAATGTCTATCTCCACCAATAACTTACTTCACTATTAAAATTTAAAAACAATATAAAATTTTCCTGTTTCATAAAATATTTGTGTTATGCCTTCAGAAACAAGAGCTACACGTTATAGATTAGTCGGCCCAAGACCTTTCATGGCATCTGACACGCGACAAAGCAATTCCATTTGGGAAACGGTGACAATCAAGAGTAGAGATCTCAAAAAGAGACCAAGCATTCCGACTGAGGCCAACCAAATTTGAGAGATTTTAACAGTGTTTTACTTTCAGGGAACTTGGGCGTCTCAGAAGTTTAAGCCTCCCGTTCTTGATTTTGGCTCAGTCATGATCTTGGGGTCTTGAGATCAAGCCCCAAATCAGGCTCTGAGCTCAGGGGGAAGCCTGCTTTGGATTCTCTCTCTTCTTTTCCCTCTGCTCCTCTCCTCTCCCCCCTACCTCCTTGCATGCTGAAGCCAAGAATATGATAGTTCACGGTTCACAGATAAGGAATTATTTTTTTGTCTTCAATTCCACCCTATTGTGCCTGTTTCTGCTTCTACATCTTGTTGGTGAGCTTCTCGGCTCTTCGTAGGCCACATGTTACCCCTGGCTAAGATCTCTGTGGCAAAGACTAGCATGCAGATGCAATACTCTTTCTTGCCCCGCCTGCAGGGAGCACTCACACAAAGATGAAAACGTGGGGGATGTTACCCATATTCTTCAGCTGTAAACAAGGGTACAAATTGAGACAGGAATCTATTCTGTGGATGGCCCATTCTTTGAGTCATGGCTGAGTCATTTGGGAATTGTGGGGATTGTGAATCCCTTCTTATGCTTCCTGGTTTAAGCCATACTCCTCATCAATTTTTTGATGAATTCTACATAAAGACTTGTATATTCATAAACCATTTGATTTGTTATTGATTGATTTTACTGAGATATCATTGGCATATAAAATTAGAAGATATTTAGAGGGTCATCATGGTGATTTTATATAGGATTTTCTTTTTTTTTTTTTTTTTTAAGATTTTACTTATTTATTCATGAGAGAGAGAGGCAGAGACACAGGCATTGGGAGAAGCAGGCTCCCTACGGGGAGCCCAATGTGGGACTCAATCCCTGGACCCTGGGATCACGCCCTGAGCTGAAGGCAGATGCTCAACCACTGAGCCCCCAAGGTGCCCTGATATAGGATTTTCACCTGATTTTTCTTTGCTTCCATTGGAGGGTTGAAGAAGGCATGAGTGCTAGGATTATTATTAATCCCTAAATAAAGGCCTGAGAATATTGTATAAACTGCTCTGCTCGGAGAAGATTTATCCTCCATCTCCAGAATAAAAAGAGATGTAAACTAAAGCTCATTTGATGGGCGGGCCTTGCAGCTTTCAGGTTTCATGAAAGTGAGGGCCTTGATTCCAACTCTGGCAGTTTCCCAGAAGAGAGTTCAGAGGTAACTTTGAAGTGTTGTTCCAGATAACATCTGTATTTGATGTTCTCAGGAAATGGAGCTTTTGAGTATATATTTGACATATTATAGAAGTACATCCCACTGATAGTTTTCGGGTTTTCTTTGTTGCCTCCACATATAGTGGAAGGCATAGAACTAATCTTTATATGCTCCTGTGTTGGTTTCCTAGAGCTGTCGTTACACAGTACCACAAACTGGCAGCTTAAAACAATAAAAATTCACCATCTTAAATTTCTGAAGGCTAAAAGTCAAAGTGTTGCAGGGCCACGTTCCCTCATGAAACCTGTGAGGAGAATCCTTTTTTGCTTCTTGCCAGCCTCTGGTGGTTTTCTGCCCATCTTGGGAGTCCCATGGTTTGCAGCTGCCAATCTCTGTCTCTGCTGTCCTAGGATATCTCTCCTTGTGGGTCCGGGTATCTGTGTGTCTCTTAGGTTCTTGTAAGGACACTGGTCATATTGGATTAGAGGCCTTTCCTACTCCCATATGACTTCATCTTAATGGGTCATCCCTGTGGTGATCCTATTTCAAACTCAGGTCAAATTCTAAGATGTTGGAGGTTAGGACTTCCACAGAACTTCTGAGAGTACACAGTTCCACCCATAATGGTCTCCTAAGAGTAATTCTTAGTTTTATTTTAGTGTACAGTTTTAGATCGTATTTTCTTCCCATTTCCTAAATTGCAACAGTTAGAGCAAATTACAGACAGGCACACTTACGTATAGTCTAGTATTTCCAAAATATGTAATGATTTTAACATCTAGCTCTTTCAGAAGCTCCTTTCCCGCATCCTTTCTTTTTATTTTTTTGTCTTTCTTTGTCCTTTATAAAAGGGCAAACGATGCAAGAATACATCCCCGAATGATTGAATTTATCTGCAAATTGCTTCCAGGTGCTCATATCACTTTCTCTCCATCTTCAATTGAAAGACAAAAAAAAAAAAAAAAAAAAAAAAGATTCAATGTCACTGAAGAGCAAAATCATGAGGAATTTAAATGGTTTTGGTTTTCACCTCATTTTCCTTCTGAAATATTGCTTGTTTATATTTCCCTGGTTTGCATTTACTTACACTTCCCATATTATACCACTAGTACAGTGTGAGACTTTTGTTCATTCTTGATTTTCCAGTTGCCAACATAGTGCGTGGCTCATAATAGACACGGAATAAGACTTGATTGACTTCAATGTGGAGTTTTCAAATGCTTTAATTCACTTGAGGGGTAGCTAAAGTATCTCAACCTCCAAAGGATTTATTGGTAAGGAACAAGTCAGAACAGATTAGTCATAAATATCCAAAAGAAAGGGTTGAAATTCTGAGGACATCTGTTTATATTCTATTTTTTATAGTAGATGTAAATGGTACTTTAAAGGAGTTTGAAATGAATATTACTCTGTTATAAACTCAACATATGATTTTAATTTACTTGGCATTCCTTCACCTCTGTTGCTCTTAAGAAAAGGTAAAAAAAATACATATACATATATATGTATATATGTTTACAACTATATATATTTGCCCACAATCACCAAATATTGACATTTGTGAAAAGCTGTTAACATCTTCCCTTTATCCTTCTCTCTCTCTCAATCATCTTTTGAAAATAAATTGAAGGGACTGTGACACTTTATCCGAAAATACTTTAGCCAGCATCTCATAAAAATAAGGATATTTGCTGTAGCACCCATTGAAAAGTAACATTAATTCAATAATGCCATCTAATACATAGTCCATACTTAGTTTGCATCAAAATTTCATTTATCATTATTTTAAAGTTGAAGATACAGTATAAGTCCACGTATTTGATTTGTATGCTTCATTAGTTATGTTAAATCTAAGACAGCCCCTCTGCCTCCTGGTTTTTTTTCTACAGCGTATACGTTTTCGTGGAGCTTATGCTGCCTGTCCTGCAGAATATTCTACATTCTTCATGCATGCAGTTGTTTCCTCATTACTAGATTTAGATTAAACATTTTGGGAAAGAATACTACAAAGGTGATGCTTGTATGTCTAGGGCATCAATTCTGGCGGCATGTAACATTCTGTTTCACAATATTGGTGGTGTTGACTTTGATTACTTGATTTGCGTGCTGGTCAATAGAAATTATAAAATTAGATAGTCTTTTTGGAGTATGTGCATACTCAGTTCCTCTGAAACCCTTTATCAAATGATTTGAGCATATTTTGATAACCCTTAACTCTTACAGTAGGATTGTGAAATGGTGTTTTTCTAATTCTATCATTTCTTCTACACATATTAGCTAGAATTTTCCTATAAAGGAGAGTCCCCCCTCTTCTTTATCTCTCTCTCCAGCTCTATTATCATTCCTACCATCATCATCATCATCATCATCATCATCATCATCATTAATTTTAGTATCACCATAGGTGTAATTTTTAAATTCCATGTGTTTTGATCTGTTTCCCAATAAGGTATTCAATTTAATGTTCAAATTGTCTCATCTTTGGTTCATGGATGTCCCAGCATGCTAGCTCTTTTGTCCTTGTTTTCAGGCATGAAGTGATCTAAATTCATTTTATACTTTTTCTGTCTAAATTCAGAACCATTCATTTCTCCAAGGAGCCTGGTTTCTTTTATAAGGAAATGGTATTTAGAATCCAATTATCTGGCGCCTATACATCCTTAGGATACTGAGGTGTCATTATTTCTAAGCCCTTTGAGTAGAAACAGCTAGGAAAATACTTTTACAAAATACAAACCTATATTAATATGTCCAATTCTCAACCAACCCCACAGCATTCATCCTTACCCTCCCTCTTTCCCATTTGCCTTTATTTTCTTAATCAGTGAAAACTCTGGTTTCCAAAAATATTTAGCGTATATACTCACTGGCCGTATTCCAGAATATATTAAAAATAATTTTGAATCATACCACCAATGCCTTTACGAACTACAGACCTATAAATCAATCTCAAGAATTTGGAGTTTTTTTAAAAGATCTTTTTGCCCTTAGAACTTCTTTCTTGAGAAGGACATTAAAAAAATAAATGAAATAATCATTTGCTTTGTGTTTTCATGCTTTTGATTTTATATAAAGTTAGATTTTATAATTTCTATTTTTAGTCAACTTGAAGGTTTCCCCCCATACTTTTTTTTTTGTATTTTAAATCTACAAAACATGGACACGTATTAAAATTCAAACCATTTTAAAAAATAATTGGAAAATTCAGACTTCTATTTCTAGTCCCTCACCTATAATCATCCACTCTGCATCAGTAACATTTTTCATTACTATCTGGTTTATCTTTCTATGTTTTTTTTTTCTTTTTGCAAAAATACATGTGAACATCTCTCTCTCTCACACATGCACACAAACACACATTCTTATTTCCTTCTGTCTCACACAAAAAGTAGCCTACCATATACATTCTTTCATACTTCTCCTTTTCCATTTGACAATTCATGCTGAAAAATACTGTCGGTCTGAAGAGATCATCCTCATTTTGATTAAGAGGCATGGTGCTATGTTGTATGAACGCGCCATAAGCCTTTCGGCCCAGTCTCTTATGAAAGACACATATGTGGTCTCCACCGTTTTCCTTTGCCACATCATTCCAGAATTATGAATAAGCATGTGCCTGTATTGTTTCATGTTGGTGGGAGTGTAGCTCAGTGACAATTTCTCATAAGTGAAGCACATTATTCTTCTAAATTCTCATGATTGCAATTCTTGTGAGATAGTCATGTTTGTAATTCTGGTGGAAATTCATCAAACTCCCATCAATCGTGGTTGCATCACTTTGCTGTCTGGCAAGCAAAGTCAGATAGTGACTATTTTTCAGAGATTTATTTAAGAAGTTTATTGTTATATAAAATTTCTGCCAAGCATTGTCACAGTGAAAAAGATCTTACTAAAACTTTATTTTCCTTTTCTTCTACTATGAGTAAATTTCATGATCTTTTCACATGCTTAAGGGACATTTGTCTACATTTTTTTTGTAAGGAGCTCTCCTTGATGGATACTTCAATCTTTTTTTTTTAACATTTTAATTTGAACTAATTTCATATTACAGACAACTTATAAAAATAATAGAGTACTCCTATATAGTCTTCACCCAGTTCCCCCTAGTGTTAATATCTTACATATCATAGCCCATCTCTCAAAATCAGTCAACTAATACATTTTTTTTAATGACACACCATATTCAAATTCCGTCAGTTTTTCCACTAATGTCTTTTCCTGTTCTAGGATCCCAGATATATCTATTTGATTTTGAAAACTGTTTATATTCAGGACAGTGGTTCTTTTCCTGTGATTGAAATTACCAATACATTCTCCCAGTTTGTTGTTTGTTCCCTCTCTCTGGAACATCCTCTTTTGACTTGACTCCACTTATTAATGCCTGGCTTAATTCTCTCTCATAGCCGTCTTAGAGTTTCCTCCACAGCATTTATCAATTGTCAGACTTTTATGTTTGTTTACTTACATATTTGGTCTCTCACCTCATTCAACTCTAAAAGCCACAAATGCAGGAGGTATGTTTAATCACCACCATACAAGAAACTGAAAGAGTACCTGCCACATATTAACTTTTTATCATTATTAATTGGGCTCATTAAGCAAATCCTCAAGAAAGCATGCCATAGAAGAAATCACTGAAAGATGTAAGACCATTTAGTTTAAAACAAAGAAGGTTGAATAGGAGCATGATAAACATTTTTAAATATTTAAAAAGTGATCATGTTAGACTAATTTGACTTCTTGTATGTAACTCCAGAGGCCAGTCAGAACAGCAAAAATCAGCCTTTTCTTTTCTGAAATTAGAAAATGTTTTTCTAGTGTTTTTTCCTAAAATTGGAAGAATTAAAAAAAAATGGAATGAAAGTGTCTTCTGAGCCATGGAGTATTTTCAAAGAGAAAACAGATTTCAGAGAGGTTGGAGAAGAGGTTCATGCATAAAATTGGTTTGACTAAATAAATTCCACTAAGTATATTTCTGAGCTAAGATTTTATGAAGCCATGAAAAGAAACTTCCAGGGTGAATGTTGATATAACCATTCTCTTAGAAGAAAGAAGTAATTCAGTATTAGTCCAAATGAATGAATTCATCATGGTGAAATTTTAGCAATTAAACTGCTAAGTGGGAACATAATGTGGGTTGTAAATATTTCTGGCCACCAAAAAATAATACTGCATTTATAATCTCTTTCTCAGACTTTACATGGACCATGCACTAATATCATACATTTATCAAAAATTATAACTATTTGTATGTGTTATCAATTTTTCTTTTCTGTAGATTTGAGCTGGAACTTTGCAATTTATATATGAATTAATGAAAAATAGCTAATAACTGACTTCTAACACCTGAAATATACATTTCTACATTGAATATATGGTCAGGTCCATAGGCAGCACCTGAAGCATATAAACTAATGCACATGCTTGAAGAATAGAACACTTACTTTAGTGTTTAATCTCAAATTTCATGGCATGAGATTTTGGGAAATAAAATGTCCCACTAATCATGTTGATGTTGCCGTGGCATCGCCTGGTAACTTTAACGATGTTCTATTTGTGGGCCAACCTGAATTTGACTCCTATCTCCCTCACTGACTAAGGAAAAAAATCAGTGCTGATATCTAATTAAGTGCTGATTCGAAAGACATAAATGCACTAAAACTAATATTAAAATACAGCAAGTAAAGTATGGCAGAAGGATAAAATCTGTGAAAGGCAATGGAAGTGAATTATTAAATCCACAAATATCAAAACCTCGGGACTCTTTTGCTTATGGCTGGCTACCAGTTTGGAAAGGCCCATCATTTTTCAGTTTTCTTTAAGGCAGACATTCTACATATCACCATATGCTCAAAGAAATTCTGCAATTTCATAATCTGTTCTACTTTTTTTTTTTTTTAGTTCGTTGTATTTGCCGCAGAGGATGAGTTTGCAAATGCACCTGCACAGTTTGATGTTTATAAAAATGGCAATTATGATGATGTACCATTGAAATAAAACTTTGCTGGATAGAAATTAAAGAGTGAAAACAATGATCTGCTAAAAACTATTATTTTGTCAGGCATTCCATTCATCAGAATTGCAATTAATTTCTTCCTCTCTATCGTCATTGTGGTTGAAACAAAGACCAGTAATCTCACATCTGGTTACAGATTTAAAAAGAGAACACTTCCTTCTTTCACAAAGCTCTGTAAGTATTGTGTTTACATTGTTTGAGGAGATAGTTAAAATTCTCTGGTGTTCAATGTCTTATATTTATTGTGATTTAGACTCTGGAAAATTTGCAAATCCAAGTATGGAAGCGGTGTTTTATTAAAAATAAATGTCTTAAAACAGCCTCTCTTGCTTTTCATTGCTTTGAAATGTCTGTGATACTGAGGTTTAAAAAAAATAATGGTGCACTGTTAGCATTCACTATACATTTCATTTGAAACAATGACTATTTTTGTACATAAATAAAATCCTGAGTCTGCAAGGGTTAGAATTCATCTTGTCATCATAGTGGCAACCTGGCACTTCATTCTGAATGAATCACCTTGTTATGTGAATTTTGTTATGTTCCCTGCCTTCCTTGCCTTTACTTCTTCTGCTTTTCTTGTTCATTTGCATCCTACTCTCCCTCCAGCCACTACCACCAATGTCAGAAGACAACATGGCTCTCCATATGGTTCTTCCTCTAAATAGTTTAGAGTTTGGCTTTATGTTCATGGTGACTCCTTGACT
The DNA here is from genome assembly GCF_011100685.1 of Canis lupus familiaris. NCBI lineage: Eukaryota > Metazoa > Chordata > Mammalia > Carnivora > Canidae > Canis > Canis lupus. The sequence continues at coordinate 29,453,572 of NC_049239.1, forward strand.
CTGTTTCTTCCCACCACTTTTCAATGAGGCAACTGTCTCAGTGTATTCTGGCTGTATTTTAAAATGGTTCCCCCCCCAAAAAAAAGGTCCCAGGTTTGGTGACTGGAACGACGTAATGTATTTATGTAGAAGAAGTCTGAGATCAAGTTGTCACAGGGTTGGTTTCTTCTGGGACCTCTCTCCTTGCTTTGTACATAGCCGTCTTCTCCCTGTGTTTTCAAATGTATGTATGTACCTATGTCCAAATCTCCTCTTCTTATAGGAACACCCATCGTATTGATTTAGGGCCCACACTAATGATCTCATTTTAATGTAATTACCTCTTTAAAGACCCTATCCCCCCAAACAGTCACCATTTGAGGTATATATTCTTTGGTAAGGTGTTTCTTAAGGTCTTAGGCCCATTTTTTAATTGAGTTCTTTTCTACTTGTTGAGTTTTAAGAGTTCTTTGAATATTTTGGACAATAGTCCTTTATCGGATGAGTCTTTTGCCCATGTTTTCTCTTAGTTTGTGGCTTGCTATTTTCATGACATTGTCTTTTGCAGGACAGAGATTGTTAATTTTTTAAGATTTTATGTATTTTATATATTTATTTGACAGAGAGAGAGAAATCAAAGCAGCGGGAATGGAAGAGGAAGAAGTAGGCTCCTCACTGAGCAGGGAGCCCAATCTGGGGCTTGATTCCAGAGCCCTGGGATCATGACCTGAGCTGAAGGCAGACACTTAGCCAACTGAGCCACCCAAGCACCCTGGAAGTTGTTGATTTTACTAAAGTTTAGTTTATTGATTCTTTTATGGGTCATGCATTTTGTCACATGTAATTCTTCTTTATCCCTCTCTATGTAAGGTCTTTGCTTCCTCTAGCTTCTTTCAAAATTCCTTCTTTATCTTTGATTTTCTGTTGTTTGAAAAATATGACTAGAAAAAGTTGAGTTTTGAGAGGTTTTTGTTGTTGTTGTTGTTGTTGTTGTTGAGGGTTTTGGTTTTTGCATTTATTCTGGGTATTGTTCTCTGAGATTCCTGGATATGTGGTTAAGTGTCTGACATTAATTTGGGGGAAATTGTCTGTCATGATTTTATCAAATATTTCTTCTGTTTTTGCCCTCTCTTCTCCTTCTGGTATTCCCATTATGCAACTATAACTACCTTTTGCAGTTGTCCCACAGTCCTTAGATATTCTGTTCTATTTTTCCAGTCTCTGGTTCTGATGCCTTTTGGTTTTCAAGGATTCTATTGATATATCCTCTAGCCCAGAGATTCTTTTCTCAGCTGTGTTCAGTCTACTAACAAGCTTGTCAAAGAGATTCATATTTGTTACAGTGTTTGTTTGTTTGTTTTTTTATCTAGCAATCTTTTTGGTTCTTTTTTAGGATTTCCCTCTCCACTTACATAGCTCATCTGTTCTGGTGTGCTGTCTTCTTCATCCATCAGAGCCCTTAGCATAATAATCATAGCTTATAATTCTAACATCCCTACCTTGTCTGTTGTGATATTCTCTCTCTCTTCAAATTGTGTTTTTTATCCTTTGGTTGTGAAAGACACTTCTGTCAATAGCCTTTGGTAACATGGTGGTGAGATGTGGAGGCAGGAGAGGTATTCTACAGTTGTATAACTAGGACTCAGTCTTTTAGTGAACCTATTTGTCTGGATTAGGAACTTCCTAAGAGCTTTTTGGTGTTTTTCCTTCTTCTTCTGGTGAAACAGGATAGGTAGAGTGGACTGGAGTTGGATATTTCCTTTTCCCCAAGTCAGTTAGGCTCTGATAATACCCCAGCAGGTTATCCTAGGTTAATTAGTTTCCCCTGAAGGCAGTCCTTGTTAAGAAGAGAATGTTCCTGTGTGTTTCAAAATGGTTCCTTCTCTCCTCTCCCTGTCAGGAGTATCGGGGGATTCTTGTCAGTATTCACCTTGAGAATCTCTTCAAACTCTTGGAAGTCAACTCCTGACTTATCTACACTGAGCTGCTAGAAATCCGTCAATTGCATTTCCAGTTTTCCTACCTGGTACTGATTCCTGAGGTGGTTTCTTCTGTGAGTTTCTCCTCAGGTAAGCCACGGCTCTGTATTCCTCTTTCTCCAGTCTTGGGAGCAATGGCTTACTCTGTCTTCTCCTCAAGGATCCAAGACAAGTTGATCTCTCACTGTTCAGCCTTTAATTGTTAAAACAAATAGTAACTTCAAGATGTCTTACATGTGAACCAAACACTGGAAATACTTAGATGGCTATTTTCTGGATATAGAGAAAAGGAGGTGTGCCCCTGTGAAACTCCTAATGTAGTGGATGGAACCTTAACTGCAGAGTTAGGTGCATGTATGGGGTTCACAATTTAAGTCCTTCTGCTTCTACTTCTCTGCTTCTCTGATTGTAAATGTTGATTAGGAATCGCTACTGTCTACCCATACAGCTGTGAATCAGTCATATGTCACCATAAGAAGCTTAATAAACTGGCTTTTATAAGTCAAACACCACTGGTAGTTAATGCGGTAATTAGCATTCACAGATCTTTCCATTTCACTGAACTAAATTTGGAAAATTTTGTATAAAGAAACCAGAGATAACACTTTTTAATTTACTTTATTCTTTTGATAGTTTTATTCATTTCTCCTTTTATATCATATTGGCTTTTAAGCTTGGGCCGTCAATCTCTGAAGTAGAAATCCGCAAAATATATTTTTACCAGAGGCAAAAGGGATTCACTTAACATTTTATGTTAAGTTAGAGAGTTTGAGAGACTTTTGCAAGCATCTTATTTGGATATTTATGGAGATACTGTTTCCCTCAGAAAAAAAGTCTTTCTATATCATTTGGAGCATTTTAGCCTCTTTCTTTTTCTACGTTAGAAGTAAGCTTGATGACATATGTACATACGTAAGATGATTCTTCTCCAAGGCTCATTATCTCTCCCTTAATGCTTGGGAATTATGATCCTAATGGCTTTCTTGCTGCACTTAATGAATGATTTTTCATGTTCTACCTGTTTCTGTCCAAGTCTTTATAAAGAGGAAAATTATTTTAGGATGGTCATAGATATACATGTAGTGATTCTCCATTAGTAGAGATTGGCAGTGCGAAGTACTCTAGTTTAAGAATATTATGTCTATCAGCCAAAGGGCACCACTCAAGCTAATGGAGTCTTCATTTCCTGTAATGACTATTCTACCCTTTGCATATAAGCAGAGGACAAAGTACCAAAGAACTACTTTAGAAAAAAAAAAAAATGGTTAAGAAAAAAAAAATTAAAATAGGAATAATCTTTGCAGCAATTTCTGGGCATCTAAGACTTTTGATATCTCTTTAGTATTTTCTCTTTCAATATGCTTTCCTTTGGGTTCACATTAGGATGTTTATGTACTTGAAAAAAATTAAACTTTAGAAGTAGACATTGTTTTAATTTTTTATGGAACCCAAAAATATAAAAATGAAAAGAAGCCTAAATAAAACCTGAGTTTCCTTCTTTCTTTCTTTTTTTTTTTTCCTTCTGTTTCGGAAATCGGAAGCCTTCACCAAAACATAAAAAGGGGAATTTAGGGAAAGGAAATGATAATAGACTAAACCTGTTTTTACTCGAGAGAAACCAGTTAGAAATGTCATAAAACTGCAAGATAAGGAATTTTCAGAAATCAATAAAAAATTTGCCTCAAAGCAATGCAACGATCTACATATATGCAATAGTTTCATAATGAATATTGATATTGAGATTACAGTTTATATCAGTCCATGTTTGGTTAGCCTATTTCACAATAGAAAATTGAGACTTAAGAAGATTGAATCTTATAAAGTTATATCCCAAAAGCGTGAGTTGAGAGCTCTGAATCTGATAACTTTTCCTTGATACATATTATAATTTTAATATAGTTTGAAAATCTTCTTAAGTATTTTACCTTTCTTCATTTCTAATCTTCTTCATAAATTTAGAAATGTTTTGCATTTTCCATGTGAAGTACGTTAAAATATTTGTTCCAAAAATGTTTTTGACTAAGAAATATATTCATAAAATAGTTTAAAAGTATTCTTTTCCTGAAGCAAGTTTTAAAAGTTGCAGCTTGGCTTAAGAGTCTTTATCATCAAATATTCCTAGTGAAATTCTCCATGGGAATCAGAGAGAGAATAGTTTGATTGGCATTTGTTTATTGAAGAATAGTCATTGGCTATTATTTAGTCTTTACAGGGTAAATACTTCAAATCATTATTCAACCAAACAACATCTTTTACCTCTTTATTTTTCCCAGAGCCAGTAAAAAATAGAGAAGTTCTAAGATGGTTGCAACAAAGTAAATTAATTCAGAAGAAGCTAGACTAAAGGTCGGACAGTTAGAAGCCAGAAGGGATCATCCTATCACATCCCAAACAATGAACAGATGAAGCAAAGGAAACTTAGAAATTTTGAATCACTTCCAAATTCCCCAGGGACTCATGACTCCTAATTTAGAGTTCATTCCACTGACACATCTAGGCTAATTGTACATGTAGTTGTAAAAAAGAAGTTGCTCTTTTCACATATGAATATATGTGTTTATGTATCTCTGTATTCATTAATTGTTAGCCTAATATCCTAAAGGTTGATGACCAACAACCAGAAATTACTTGACATTAATCAAATCCACAAAGTGACATACCAGTTTCAAAAAAGAGAAAACTGAAAGTCTGTATTCAGAATATATAGGAATATTTTACTCAAGCTGTGATCAGAGAAAGAGTATTGAGAGGTAACAGAGCTTTGTTGAGAATATGATAAACTATACTACAAACTAAACTAAACTATAGATAATTACTTCTTTGCAAAGTATTTCCTGGAATTATTATTTTCAGCCATGTTATATTTTTCAAGCATTTTTATTTTTTATAAAGATTTAGATATATTTTTTCAGAAGAGGAAAGGTCAGGAAAAAACATACTTGAATGCAGTTTCTAGGTAAGCACCTTCCTTTTAAATGAGAAAACTAAACCTCTCAACTAAGGCAAATAGTCTCACTGATTGGTAGTTTTACTTAAATGTGAAGCTATTAAAGAGAAAATCAAAGGAAGGTCAAACTAGTGTCAGAAAACATTACTATGTATTCTGTGGAAGAAGTAGTTTTGGTTTTGTTTTTAATGAGTATCATGTAGGTTAAGGGTAGCTTTACCTTATCCTCCCTCTTAAAATCTTAGAGCGAATTAAGTCCTAATGAATCACCTTCTCTATATGATAATTTGTGACTGCTGATATATATCTTTTATGGCCATACTTTTTTTGTGTGTGTGAACTACATTGCTGTGTCTTTGTCTCAATTTTTAAAAGATTTATTTAAATTCCAGCTAGTTGACCCAATGTAATATTAGTTTCCAGTATACAACACAGTGATTCAGCACTTCCACACATCACCTGGTGCTCATCACCGCCAAGTACACTCCTTAATCCCCCTCACCTATTTAACCCATCCTCCCACTCACCTCCCCTCTAGTCACCATCAGTGTGTTTTCTATACTTAGGAGTCTGTTTCTTGGTTTGCCTCTCTTTTTTTTTTTTTTCCCCCTTTGCTCATTTCTGTTTCTTAAATTCACATGAGTGGAGTTGTACAGTATTTGTCTTTCTGTCTCAATTATTATTTCAAGTATTTCCTTGAATGTAACATATGCAAAAAATATTTTGTACTGTTGAGGTCAATGCTCAGTTGACACGTTATTTCACAAAGCACTAGGTTTCGGGTAGAAAATGTACTGCAGTAGAGAGATCACTGGCTTTGTAGGGAGACAAACCTCATGTGAAAATCCCAGTTCTACTATTTTCTAGTTGTAACTATGTAGGCAATTTATTTAACTTCTCTCTGAAACCTCAGTTTTCTCATCTATAAATAGGAAGAGAAATCTTTCCCCACTCTTAAATTCGGAGGATTAAATGAGTTCGCATATCTGAAATCTGTGCAGTGCACATGGGCACAAAATAAGTAATAGGAATTGTGACTTTCCTTTTCCTTCCATTTCTTCCTTTCAGCCCTTACTTTTTATCTATTTCCATGATATGTGTCCCACTCATTCTTGGGGAGAAACCTTTCCTTTGTTTTTTTGTTGGAGACATAGGTACCTAAAAGTCCAATCTCTCGTTGGTCTCTGACATGCTCAAATAACTAAGGGGATTTTTGCTCTTTCCTACAGTTGTGAACTGAACAGATGGGGATTTACTACCTGACTGCTCTCTGTAATGTCAGCCAGGGCAGCTGAGGGTCAAGGTCTGGATGATACATGTCTAAATGTAGGTTTCACTTGCACCATTAAAGTGACACGATACAGGCCACATTCATTTTAGTTCTTATCCCCGATTTCAATGAAGAGTTAACAAAATAAAATGAGCCAGCCACATTAAAACATTACAGTCCAACAATGACCACACAATTTGGATAGACATCTGAATGAGATTCCTTTGAACTCATTGGTTTAAATTAATAGCATGTACCGTATGTTTTATGTATTGTTATTAATATCTAATGTTATCCTCAATTTATAGAGAGGTAAACTTGGCTAAGAGAGGTCTGACTGTGATTTGTCCAAAAATATAAATGGCAGACTTAAAAATTTGAATGAATAGCTTTCTACAAAGCCTGTACTTAAAATGTGAGTGGTCAATGGTGACCACAGGCCTTTGAATGGAACCATTTCCTATTGCTTTACATTAGCTTTAGATCCAAAGCACATGGCAGACTTGAAAATTCTTTCAAAATTCCCAGTTTGTGGAGGGCTGAATTGTTTTCTGAACTATCAAAATTATTTCCCCTCTTTTTTGCTTTAGTTCAAATACTGTTTTTCACTGAATGATATATGAATGTGTAGCAACTTAATCAAAATGCCTAGAATTGAAGAGAAAAAAAATCACCATCATATTTTGATCTTCTGTGAATAATATTTGACAAGCAGAAATAGTATATAAATAATAGTTAATGGAGAATGTTCGGCTTTCACATTACATCTTCCTTCTGGTGGTATAAATCGTGATGGGAAAAACGCCATATTTTATTTGTTATAACCCTGAAGAGAGTGAAATAAATAAAAATAGTATTGTGGGGCTGGGGTAAGATCAATATGAGATTTCACTGAAATATTAAATATTCTGTTGATGATGGATTGATCCCTGGTCTTCTCTATTGTCGAAATTGTTAAAGCTGCAATACTTGGAGGCAAGAGGTGAAAACAATACAAATGCATTAGAACCTATTTAAGAGTATGACTTATTATATGAGTTTATGTATGGCACAAATGAAATCATTTTCAGAAATAAAACTACACAGAGAAAATATCTGATCAATGTAAATACTATTATGTCTTATTTTTTTTTTTTTTTTGTCCACTACAAAAATTTCTTATGGTCATTCAGGTCTCTGCTGCATAATTTAATTTCCAACAAACATGCGGAGGAATTAAAATGTAAGTTAGACAATACCACTTTATGCTTACCTCTTTACAATCACCTAGAACAGGGTTTCTTAATCTCAACACTATCGACATTTTGGGCAGGATAATTCTTGCTGTGAAGAACCATCATGTGTAGTGTAGAATGTTTAGCAGTATCCCTGGACTCAAATCACTGCATGCTAGTAGCCCCTCCCCCTCCCATTTGTGACAATCAAAAATGTGTCCATATTTGCCGCAGTGGCCAAATTATCACCTGGTTAGGGACCATTACACTGAAAACTTTGTAATGAATACAAAATAAATTGCACACTCCTTATCCTGCCCTACAAAACCCCAAAATGCCCTGTGCATATTTGGCCTCTCACACATTATGTAATCAACTCTCTCCTATTCTCATGCTCCAGACACCTCTGCCATCTTTTTATTCCTCTAGATTCTCAAGATTGCTCCCAAGACAGGAGCCCTTAAACAGTCAACTTGGATTGCTCTTCTCAAGACCTTGTCACAAGCTCCTTCATGTCTCACATCAGCTGTCACTCCCTCGGGACCTTCCTTGTTCACCCTATGTAAAATAGTCACCTGGTCCCTTTCATTGTATCACCTTATTTTCATACCTTTCACAAAACTTATTACTGTATTTTATGACTTAGTTTTTTTTTTTTTTTTAAATCTCCTTCCACTGGAATGTAAGGCATACAACAGGTGTTTTGATTTGTTTAACACATTTTTATTAAACCTCACATTATTCTAAGCATGAGGAATATAATATTAAAATGCAGGACACTTAAGGCTCAAATATATAAGCTGTAGAATCAAGTAGAATTTAATTATATCTGGGCTGGAATAGATTATGATAAAAGAAATGAGTTCAAGTTTTATAAACCTGTATCAAAGGTGAGAGTCATTAAAATTATTTAATTCCTATTTCCAATAAGATAATTAGCTTTAATATTACCCATGTGTATGATAGGATAAATGAATAGGACTATGACAAAAGAATAAAAGAGAATGAATGATATGAGAAGGAATTAATGAGAGGCTCCCTAATTTCTCCAGGTGGTAATAGCAGGTCTGGCTTCTTTCTTCCCACTGCACCAAAGCATCTGCACTGTAATCATTTAACATGAGACCTACAATTAGTCATAAGGTCCTTGGAGGCAGAATCATGACTTTTCACCTAGGTATTTGCAGCATTTTTTTCACAGTCTTGGTATAAGTAGGCCACCAATACATATTTCTCTATCGATTATCCAGTGTGTGGATAATATTTGACTATTGATTACTTTGTGAGTCTTGATTTGATTATTCTATCAATACCTATTGCTCAACTTGATATCATCAAGCACTATTCTAGGCACTAAAGTTTCATTATTATGCATGTTTTACTTTTGCTTTCTCCTCTCTAGGGTAGCACGAAAAAAATGCTACAACAGTAAGAGCCCTGTCCACCCTCCTCCCCAAAAAGAATAAAGAAAATCAGTAATACTAAACTGATGGAACTTCATTGTTTGAGCTTTACTTTTCCCTAATTTGAAAGCCTGCTACTCAGTCAATGAAATTAATGATGGGGAAATTGAGAATCAATGAAAGGAAATGCGTTCTGTGCATTGTGTGTAGCCAGGCGATAGAATTCTCTGACACAGATGAGATCAAGTCGAATAATGTGGTTGGATATGAAAATAGAAGAGATAGCTTTATCTTCATTCATAGTACTTGCAGTTATTACACTATTGATCAAACAAAGAAGAAATTTATCTTTTGCTTCTAGGCATATTGATAAGTTGATTGTCTGCCATGATAAATGTGTGATATTTTGATCTTCCATGGGATTTATGTTGCAGTGTGGAAACGAGGGAAGGGTTGATGTATGGGATTGATCCTAGTGCTTCCAGAAGAGCTAGAGATCAGATACCTAAACTGAACCTGTGTGACAAATAGAAGGATCCAAACCACATTATCTAAGACCTTCAAAAATAAGCCATGGGACAGTTATTAAAATAAAATGAAAGATAAAAATATTTTATAGTATGTTTTATTTATGTAAAAACCATACTGAATCAACAGAAAAAGAAGGAAAAAATGTCTATTGAGTACTCATCTGTCATAGACACAGTTTAAGTGGTCTTACCTAGTTATCATAATGATTCTAGCAAATAGAAAAAAACTACTAACTGAAAGCAAATTATGTATTAGCAAATATTGCATACTCCATGTATTGGTATAATTTTAATATTTCAAATAACACATGGAATAGTTTATATTTTCTTTAAAAAACTAGAGAAAGATGACCTGTGTGAGACCAGTAAAGAAACTTGTGGCTCTCTGATAACACCGTAGGTTTAAGCCTCTTCACACCCATTTTTCCAAAGAGAAAATTGCAGGTTATAATAGATAAACAATTTAGTTGTGATGTGTCACAGTAAAAGAGGAGGGGAAAACATTTTATGACTCTCTAGAGTAAAATGACTATTGCCTCCTTATCTTCTATTTAGAAGCTGCCCTGAGCCATTTACTTTACCACAAAAGGATTTAATTAGAATATTTTGAGTGTGCGTTTAATAGAAAAGGCTGTTTTTAAAAAGGAAATAATCATTTGAGAGTAAAATTTAATTTAAATATTATCTTGCAGACATCCTAATATTACTTCCTATAGAAGAGAATTCCACAAGAAGATTCATCTGCATCATGTCTCGCTGCTCATTCTAGTTCTCTGAAGGCTTTATTCAGAGTAATTAAAGCATCAGGAAATGGGAGATTGTGTATGGAGAGACAAAATAATGTTTGGTAGCAAACAGACGTAACGACATCGAAAGGGAGAAGTATTTGAAGGGAATTATCAACAAACCCCTTTTCTAATTGCAAGCTATACATTAAATGGACATAAATTGGTAAAATCCTCAAGAAAAATATCTAGACATAGGTAGTCTTATAGAACTTGTGGCTTGGATTCATTAAAATAACTACTTCAAGTGTATTTTTTTAGGACAACTATTCATTGAATTCATTTTAGGTGCCAACGACTATTTCAGATGTTTGGTATAGAGTCGAGAAAGACATTGACCTGGTTCCTCCCCTCATGGAGCTTTCAGCCTAGTTGGAAAGATGAATAGTTTCCAAACAAGCCTATAACAAAAATACACAGATATAAAATGTGTTTGCTTTTAAGAAAGAAAATAAAGCACAAAGATGGCACGTAACAGGTGACTGAGAAGTCATAGCTGAGACCCCTGTGGCCTTTAACCTCCAAATTTCAATCTCTTACAAGAACACTCATTCCTGTTGTGTAACACTCATGTTGCATGCTGGCTATAACTCTGCTGGGTTCTACACAGCCATCATGCTGTCTTCCAGGGAGTGGCTTGGCTCCACATGGATTCCCACTTTGGAACACAGCCACTCTGGTTCTTCTCATGGTGGGAAAACGCACCCCGCTTACAGGACATGATGGTAGGGGTGAGGGGCCAATGGATACTTGTGGACAAGTGATGCAATCATTCAGCAGCTGCTTCTTCTTCTTTTTTAAATATTTATTTATTTATTCATGAGAGACACAGAGAGAGAGAAGCAGAGACACAGGCAGAGGGAGAAGCAAGCTCCCTGCAGGGAACCCAACGCAGGACTCGATCCCAGTACTGATCGAGCTAAAGGCAGATGCTCAACTACTGAGCCACCCAGGCATCCCTCAGTGGCTTCTTTTATATTACAAATATTTGCTTTGCTCCCTGTGAGCAAAATATACTCATCTCTTAGGACATCGAGAAAGTTTAATCACACATCTGACTCCAAATACAGGATGTCATGATCTATCTGAAGTTGGCGTTAATTCCATCTTTTGTTCAGTGAAAATATATTTTCAATTTGCAAGCTACCAAGAAACATATAAGCTAAAAATATCCAATATACAGAAATATGATGGTGGAATGGGAGCCACACTCCCTGTGAACAGTTCCATCCAGAAAAGAAGGGGGAGGCAGGGAGGGAAGAAGAGTAGTCACAGGTCCTAATCGTTTCCGAAATCATCCAGGCAAGTGTTGTAATGTCTCTTTATTCCTGTAATAGGGAACTTTTCTCCCCCAAAATATTTTGAGCTTTCTTAAAAAATAATTGAAGTACTTGAATTGAATTGCTTCTCTATCGATTAGCAACACCAATGTTTTGTTTTGTTTGCTGTATTTCTCTCCTTAGACTTGATAAAGGGTACTTTGAACCTATCAGACTTCCATACAACCATGTGATTGATTTTTTTCTCCCAATTAATTTGTCTAATAGAATGGATTTACTAGGGGCCAACGTAATACAACCTAGACCTTAATTTGGTCTTTGTCCAGAGTCTGGGTCTTAATTTGAGACTCTTTTCCAAAATGAAGGTTGAGAAAATTTGCCTCTTTCTTTCAACATTGAAACCCATTAATTTTTTTTTATTTACCCCTTCATCAGTGATTATGAAGAGGCCAATTATTTTCTAAACTTATTTTCTATAATCATGTGGCCCAAAAACCTACAATTAAACACCTAAATCCAGGTTCATTAGGTACATTTTTCCCCTTCCAGTTTATCAGTAATGACAGTTGTATAAAATATCTCAGCCTTGTAAATTTTGTGTAGCATTTTTCATCCTCCTATAACAGTTTACTTGTCACTTGCCACCAGCCATAAATCCATGGCCATATATTTTTTATTTTATGCTATTGACAGCCCCTACTTTTAGATTTCAGTTTATGTGTTAGTTAACTTTTGCTAGGTTATGTGGTAAAATAACCTACCTCAAAACTGCAGTTGGCTTCAACATATTCATTTCTATTTATGTTACATGAGAGTTGTGGATCAGCTATGCTTCTCTTGCTGTGGTTCTATGGCTCAGCTGGTGTGTGCAGGGCTCATTGAGCTCTTATTAACACGTGTCTTCTCTTTTTTTTTATAATAAATTTATTTTTATTGGTGTTCAATTTGCCAACATACAGAATAACCCAGTGCTCATCTCGTCAAGTGCCCCCCTCAGTGCCCGTAACCCAGTCACCCCCACCCCCTGCCCTCCTCCCTTTCCATCACCCCTAGTTCATTTCCAAGAGTTAGGAGTCTTTATGTTCTGTCTCCCTTTCTGATATTTCCCACACATTTCTTCTCCCTTCCCTTATATTCCCTTTCACTATTATTTATATTTCCCAAATGAATAAGATAACTAGGAATAAACCTAACCAAAGAGGTAAAGGATCTATACCCTAAAAACTATAGAACACTTCTAAAAGAAATTGAGGAAGACACAAAGAGATGGAAAAATATTCCATGCTCATGGATTGGCAGAATTAATATTGTGAAAATGTCAAGTGTTACCCAGACCAATTTACATGTTTAATGCAATCCCTATCAAAATACCATGGACTTTCTTCAGATAGTTAGAACAAATTATTTTAAGATTTGTGTGGAATCAGAAAAGACCCCGAATAGCCAGGGGAATTTTAAAAAAGAAAACCATATCTGGGGGCATCACAATGCCAGATTTCAGGTTGTACTACAAAGCTGTGGTCATCAAGACAGTGTGATACTGGCACAAAAACAGACACATAGATCAATGGAACAGAATAGAGAACCCAGAAGTGGACCCTAAACTTTATGGTCAACTAATATTCGATAAAGGAGGAAAGACTATCCACTGGAAGAAAGACAGTCTCTTCAATAAACGGTGCTGGGAAAATTGGACATCCACATGCAGAAGAATGAAACCAGACCACTCTCTTTCACCATACACAAAGATAAACTCAAAATGGATGAAAGATCTAAATGTGAGACAAGATTCCATCAAAATCCTAGAGGAGAACACAGGCAACACCCTTTTTGAACTCAGCCACAGTAACTTCTTGTAAGATACATCCACAAAGGCAAAAGAAGCAAAAGCAAAAATGAACTATTGGGACTTCATCAGGATAAAAAGCTTCTGCACAGCAAAGGATACAGTCAACAAAACTCAAAGACAACCTACAGAATGGGAGAAGATATTTGCAAATGACCTATCAGATAAAGGGCTAGTTTCCCAGATCTGTAAAGAACTTATTGAACTCAACACCAAAGAAACAAACAATCCAATCATGAAATGGGCAAAAGACATGAACAGAAATCTCACAGAGGAAGACATAGACATGGCCAACACGCACATGAGAAACTGCTCTGCATCACTTGCCATCAGGGAAATACAAATCAAAACCACCATGAGATACCACCTCACACCAGTGAGAATGGGGAAAATTAACAAGGCAGGAAACAACAAATGTTGGAGAGGATGCGGAGAAAAGGGAACCCTCTTACACTGTTGGTGGGAATGTGAACTGGTGCAGCCACTCTGGAAAACTGTGTGGAGGTTCCTCAAAGAGTTAAAAATAGATCTGCCCTACGACCCAGCAATTGCACTGTTGGGGATTTACCCCAAAGATACAGATGCAGGGAAACGCCGGGGCACCTGCACCCCGATGTTTCTAGCAGCAATGTCCACAATAGCCAAACTGTGGAAGGACCTCGGTGTCCATCGAAAGATGAATGGATAAAGAAGATGTGGTCTATGTATACAATGGAATATTCCTGAGCCATTAGAAACGACAAATACCCACCATTTGCTTCAACGTGGATGGAACTGGATGGTATTATGCTGAGTGAAGTAAGTCAATCGGAGAAGGACAAACAGTGTGTGTTTTCATTCCAAAACATAGGTTAATGGGATAGTCTCTGTTACAGGCTACTCTTCTCATAGGAAAAGTCTGGGAAAAGAAGTTTCCAGACAAATCATCGATAATGTTTATATTTTTGCTTATATATGACAGATTCTATAGGGAAAAATCTATCACATGGCCAAATTAAAAATTAATGGGGGAAGGGAAGATGGCAACATGAGGGAACAAATAGTTATTTACAAATAATATAATACAATTTACAACTCCCACAATAAAGGAAGAAAGGAAGAGAGGGAGGTAGGAAGAGAGGAAGGAAGGAAAGACAGAAAAAACTAAAAAAAAGAAAGAAGGAAAGAAAAGATTTGGAATCACATTAACCTAATTTCAAGTGTTGCTCTTGTTCTGTACCAGGTATGAAATCTTGGAAATGCCATACCATTTATAATACATGCTTTTTATCTACAACAAAGGGTTACTAATTTCTTCTGTGTTGGAAATTTGTGAATTAAAAACTAAAAAAGACAAATAGAATCAGCAGAATGCTTTACACATAGCGGACATTCAATGAGTATCACATAGGATTGATTACTCATTCATAGCAGAAACTTTGAATGGCAACAGGTTTATTCTGTTTCTATTCAGAGCTAATTTATCAATAAGGATAGATTTTTAATAATATTCCTAAAATTAGTTTACATGGAGAAAAAAGGGTGCATGTAGAACCTACTGTTTTTAAAGACTCATTCTCAGCTAACATACCAGAAGTTTTTATTTCCTGTAATTACTGATAGGGACTGTAGTTTAGGAGATATTTATTTATATATGTATAGATTATGTACAAAGACAAAGCAATTAATTTGAAGTTTATACCATTTCTGATCTTATTCTTAAATAATTCATAGAATTGATAAGATTCTCAAAAGACTGGCAAAAAATAATGTCCAATTGATAAAATATGGAAAAGAGTATTTTATATGTTGGGACACATTTCTATATACACACATGGTATATATCATGATATATACCATTACTCTTATTTTAACATTTATGGATGTTTTAAAAATATCCCAGGTTTCTAACTTGTAAATTAAATTTCTAATACTGCAGTTCAAAAATCAAATTTCATATTTTTCATTTATGTAAAACTTAAACTAAATATGTTTTTAGGAGCTCAGAAAACTGGTCAATCCCTTTTAGAGGTGGAAGTGCTCAGTTCCAGAAAAACTAGGCAAAAAAAAAAAAAGAAAATCTTGGTAACCTACCTATAGAAAACTTTTTTTCCCCGAGAGCAAATCATTTGGGGGGGGGGAAACGCTAGAAAAATAATCGGTAATTTTTTAACAAACAGATTATGATTAAAGACCTAACACTAACCTTCAACATTACAGAAAAAAATTGAGTCAATATTAAAGGGTTCTTTTCCTAGTTGTATCAGAAACTAATTAATGTATGCACTTTAAAGCCTTTAAACTTTAATTATGTTTTATTTTCCATAAAAACAGTTACTAATTTCCTGATGAGAATTCTAACATATCATGTTTAAGCACTGTACCAGTTAGCTCTGTGAGCTATACAAAGCTGCATCACACACAACACCAAAATCTCAGTGGCTTATAAACACGACTTTTTTTTTTTTTCACCATATATTTTTATTGCAGGCTCTGCTTTCCTTTTTCTCTTTAGATTTGAGTAAATAAGTGTAACAGCTGAGGGAAAAGGAAAGGGAAAAGTGGCAGATCTTCAGGGAGCTATTTAGGATTCTACTTGAAAATGGCACATAATCACATCCACTCATATTCCATTGGACAAAGCAAGTCAACCAACCTGGAAGTACATGGGAGTAGAGACGAGAGAGGTAGGGAGACACCATGAAGAGATATAAAATACATGCATTTTTAAAAACATTTTTTTAAATTTATTTGAGAGGAAGAGAGAGAGGGCATGTGTGGGAGGAGGGGCAGGGAGAGAGGGAGAAGCAGGCTCCCCCCTGAGCAGGGATCCCTGGACCCTGGGATCATGACCTGAGCCAAAGGCAGATGCTTCATCGACTGAGCCACCCAGGCACCCCTAAAGTGCATATATTTTAAATCATATAATTGACCTCAAACCTTTATCAGAAGTGAAACATTTTCACTTACTTGATTTCCATTTCCAGAGACTGTGCGTTTTTATTGTGTGCTGCGTGTAATTGTTTGCATGTATATGCCTGTGTGGTGAGACAGTGCATCAGGAAGGAAATAAATTTAAACATTTCAGGAAAAAAGTTAGCGTGTCTTGAGATGTCACTGTGGTGTGGTGGGATATGAAACTGTACTGTCAGAATGATTACTTTATTTCCTGTTACACAGAAAAAGGAATCAACCAATACAGTTTGAGAGTCTTGTGACTCAGAGAACAAGTTTACACTAATTAGTGTTCCCCTTAGGCTCCAGTTTGCCTCTATGTGATGAAGTGCAAAATAAGACGTTTGCCTGAGCCAGTAAGCCATTCAGCTGAAAGACGCTACATAATTGGTTTGATGTGCTCCTGGTTAGTCAGGTCATGTACGCAGAACTGGGGGCCGAGGGGGGTGGTCTAGGATCACGAGGTCCTAGGATTGCAATCTAGGGCAAAAAAAACATGAACCCTTCCCTACCTATGATGTGAGAGTTCTGCAGGAGAATTGGAGAGGTCGCCAATATTTTTATTTTATAATATTGTTAGCTCAAGGTAGGAACTAAAGCTGAAGAGAAACCAGTAGCCCAAATGTCTACTCGGTTCACAGTCACAGCAGTTGTCAATTTTATAAGGTAGCCTGTCCCAGATCATCGCTCATCTCTCTGAGGTGCAGTGCTGCACATCATTTATATTTGATTGTGCAGTGTGTTTTTTTATATTTATATTTATTTTTTATTTATTTTCTTTTATTTTATTTTTATTTTTTATATTTATATATGTTTTATATTCGATTGTGCAGTGTGTGATTGTGCAGTGCTGCACATCCATTTATATTCGATTTTGTTTCCCCGAGGATTTGTTGGACAATTTAAAATAGTATCCAAAGCAGGTGATATAGCAACAGTTGAGTTTTGATTGTTTTAAACATCTATGAGATTAACTGTCATGACTTTAAACCCGATGAACTCTCTGTAGGTTATATGCTGTCTGTAGAAATGTAGAAAAAAGTTAAAACCTTACTATGATCGAAACTGATGAACGTGTTCAAGACAGCTCAAGCAATACCTTATCATCATAAAAATTTAAAGTAGAAAAAGCACTAAGGAATCTAATGTATTTAATTTTGTGGATAGGATCTTAAGAGGAAGGAGGTAATTTGCATACCTGAATTATTATTATTTAGTTAGTGGCCAAAGTGAGGTCATTCATTCATAAATTTGTTCATTTATGTGAGCATTCATATATCTTGAACAAGAAGTGTATTGACTGCATATAATGTGGCTAGTACAGGGACATGTGGGTGTTGGAGAGCACCTTGGAAAAAGACACAGGATAGATGGCACTTGGGGGGCTATAGTCTAATCAGAAAAATATTGAAAATTATTTAGGAATTGGTGATCACAACAAAGGAGAAGTCAAGAATATCATGGCAACAGGAGAGAAAGAGAATAGATTTGAACTCAGCAATGATTAAGCTCGGCTTCGTGTTTATCGTACAACACCCACTGTGTCTTGTGAATCATTTTTAGAGTTTCCAACCTTGTCTTTATCTGGTAAAAATATTTCCCAATCCCAGTCTTACTGGTGTGTACCTATCATCTCTTTTTTCAGCCAATCTTATTCTAATGGACCTTTTTTTTTTTTTTTTGCTATTATCAAATAATATGTCAGTATCCATCCTTTACATGACTCTGCCATAGGCACAAACACATCCCTTGGGGAGAATATGATGTGGAATTGCTGAGGATAAGAATTTGCAGATTTTAAATTTTAACTGATGCCATCCAATCGACCTTGCAGAGTAGCTGTGCCAATAAATACTCTCAGAGTGTCTCCCACTTACCAACACAGGATATCTTTAAACATATGATTTTTGGGGATCCCTGGGTGGCGCAGCGGTTTAGCGCCTGCCTTTGGCCCAGGGCCCGATCCTGGAGACCCGGGATCAAATCCCACGTCGGGCTCCTGGTGCATGGAGCCTGCTTCTCCCTCTGCCTGTGTCTCTGCCCCTCTCTCTCTCTCTCTCTCTCTCTGTGACTATCATAAATAAATAAAAATTAAAAAAAATATATGATTTTTGACAATTTTATATGTGAAAAATGGTTTTTCATTGTTTTAGTGTACGTATCTCTGATATCTATTTTGACTGATCAAATCTCTTGGTTGCATTGATTTTTGTTTTACTACTTTATGCTCTTATTGATCTTAACACTAAAATACCCCTCAATAAAAATAAATAAATAAATAAATAAATAAATAAATAAATAAATAAATAAATAAAAAATATCCTCAATTTTGGCTGCATCACTTTACCTCTCCCAAAGTCACTCTAGAAAAGTACTTACATTTTCTCACGTGGATCACTGCAGCTCCCTAACTGTTATCCCTGTGTTCGGTGATCAACACCACCCTTCCGTCAGTTTGCAACATGTAGCCAGAAGAAACTTCCAAGATGCATATCTGACCACAGCTTAAAACCATTTCTATGGCTTCCCATGGCTTTGAAGATCAAGACCACTGTCGTGAACATAGGCAGAGACCCTGCGTGAACTTGTCCCAACTTTCTCCTAAGCTTCTCCTCAGGCCATGTCTTCAAGCCACTCAGATCTTCCTGTAGTTCCCGCAGTGTGCCATGTCCTCGTGTGCCACAGTGCCTTTGGACTTCCTCCAGCCTTTCAGCATGCCTGCCCCATCAACTTCACCTACTTACCATCTGCTCACCCTTCAGATCTCAGACTGCTCATGATGACTTCCTAAGACAAATTGTTTCTACATTCCTCCACTAAGTCAAACTCCCCATCATGTTTTTCTTCCGATACCTATGTTTTTGTTTATAGCATTTTTACCTTCTTTAGTATCTCTCTTCCATGATAGACTCTAAGTTCACTACGGTCAGAAATCATGTCTATTTTGGTAGACATTGCATTTTTTTAGCCAATATATTTAGTGACTGACATATAATACATATTCACTGATTGAACAAATTAATAAATATCCCAATTAATGTAGCCCCTCTCTGTCTTCTAGCTCTTATTCTAGATCTAGATTATTTACATAATTTATTTTAAACCTTTTTACATTCTACAATATACAGGGAAGGCGTGTAATTTTTCTAGGTGTTCTTTTTTGGGCATATTACACAGGTGTTGATGTGAAGTCCTCACTTGAACTTATTTTAAAGTAGTTTCCAGTTACTTTTTTTTTTTTTTTTTTTTACTTTCCTCTTTACTAAAAATGGTAATATATGTGGATACATTAAAATTTCTAAGTGGATAGATTTTTTTGAGTTCTCTATTGTTAATTTCTAAATCAATTGCTTTTAGTCGGATGATATGGAATGTGTGACTCATGCTGTTGTTTTTTCTGGTTCTGATAAATAATGAAAGAGTGGGATTTGGAGAATAATACATGAGTAGTTGAAAACATGCATTCTCTATTTTTTGATAGAAATTTAATATCTATTAATCATTGTTATTTAGCATATTCAAAAATCTTGTACTCATTATATTTGTTAATATTCCTCAGAAGATTTTATGTCTTCTCTTTGAGACGTCGTTTTCTGTGGCTATTGAGGATATTTTTCCTTCTTATAGTATTTGGAGAAGGATGTTAGTAGTTTTTGCCATTTATTTATTTATTTATTTATTTATTTATTTATTTATTTATGAGAAACAGAGAGAGAGAGACAGAGACAGAGACACAGGCAGAGGGAGAAGCAGGCCCCACACAGGAAGCCCGACATGGGACTCGATCTCAGGTCTCCAGGATCAGGCCCTGGGCTGAAGGTGGCGCTTAATCCCTGAGCCACCAGGCTGCCCAGTTTTTGCCTTTTTAAAACTACTTTCAACGTTCCATCTTTTGCACTACTTTTGTTCATTCAATAAATATTTACTGAGAACTTATGAAGTGTCAGCTGGGAATATAGCAGTGAACAAAACAGGACAAGTAATTGTTCTCATGGAACTTCTATTCTAGGGAGGAGGATACATTCCATTGTAAATTGTATTTGGCATTCTAGTATAACCCTGGTCTTGAACTTTTGAATCATTAATTCAGTTTTAAGCACAATTTTTTCCCCATTCAAATCGCCTCTTCATGTATTATTTCATTTGTCAAATTGATTCCTTTCTTTAAATTTGTTAGAATTCCATCAAAATGTGGTGATTCTTGGTTTTCTGCTAATCACTGAAATTGAATATCCATGTTTCCCTGTCTTGTGTCCTAGGTATTGTGTACTAGAACTCGGCTTTTTGATACAGAAGGAGGATCAAAGCAGGTGGGCTGTGCTCACCACTTGTCTTAGGGGTTTGAAGCCACACCGCGGGTTTTTGCTAGGGCCACTGCCCTCCCTCTGACTCTATTACAAAAGAGAAAGGTCTCTTTTATCTGCTACTGAAGTCATGGAGAATACAGTTTCATTTATTTCCAGTGCAATTTCCAAAGTAATCATCTTGACATTAACTCTAGGGACTTCTGTAACTCATTATACCCTTATTAATTAACTCTAAAATTGAGAGTTTTGCCACTATCTTTTTTCTAACATCCTCTACTGCAATAATTTAGGCTATGTTGATTCTTTTTATTATTATTATTATTATTATTATTATTATTATGTTTTTTTTTTTACTGTGGATCCGATTCCTCTGACTTTTTTTTCAATATTGTGGGTCTTTCTTATTTTCCAATACTATTATATTTTTATTATATTTTATTTTTTATTTATTTTTATTTTTATTATATTTTAAAATATTGTTAAATAAAAAAGGCTGCAAGATAAATTTGTTTAGCAAATGATCAGTATGTTATGTTGCTAACATCTGATGTTATCATTACTTTATTGAGCAATTTGTCAAAATGCATGAGATTTTAAATTCCCACACCCTCTGATCACATAGTGCTTTTGGAATTGCTCTTAAGATAGATGGGCAGAGGGTGCCTGGGTGGCTCAATCAGTTGAGTGTATGCCTTTAGCTCTAGTCATGATCCCAGGGTTCTGGGACCCAGCCCCATGTCAGATTCTCTGCTCCATGGGGAGCCTACTTCTCCCTCTCTGTCTGCTGTCTGCCTGCCACTCCCCCTGCTTGTGCTCTCTCTCTGTCAAATAAATAAATAAAATCTTTAAAAAAAAGAAAGATAGGGATATTTAAATATAATAGACATATTTGAAAGTTACATTTCTGACAATGTATTTTGCTGCATTCACAGTGAAAATTTACCTTCACAAATCATATTCATTCAAAACACTTAAAAATATGGCAAATATTCAGCATTATTTTAAATAACAATAGTTACGGTTTCAATGTTATGAAAATAAAATTTTTTGTATATATGAACCTAGAATAAAAAAGATATTATTTAAATATATATCCTATCTTTTGTAAAGTGTATATAATAAACATAATTTTCAATTATAAGTAAAAAATTCTGATATTTATTATCATTTTTAATATCTATCACAGCTGACAGTTGGTTCAAAGTCAAATATTAAGAAGGGTTTTAGGGAAAGTTAAAGCCACTATATATATATATATATATCAGACCAATGAATAAGTACATGACGGATAAATGGAACAATGCATGAATATTGAATATCAAAACAAGGCTTAGTTGTTCATCTCTCATATATTGGTCTAAGACATTTTCTCAAAACATTGAGAAAGATTTATCTCTTATAAAATCTTTCAATCATAGGATTCAAAGAGAGAATAATCCACCAAGAAAAATATGTGTATGTTCTTTTATTTACTGAATTTCAGAATTCCCTGGAGGTTATGCAATTAAACATCTCCCAAATTAACTAAGTAAGCAAAACAACCCATTTTCTATGATCCTTTCAAGGGAAAAAGTTCTGATGATGCTCTTTATACCATCTGTGCCTGCAGTTAGAGCTAACTCTATCATATCACAATAGCTAAACATTCACAGAGGCTACCCAAATTAATTTAAAATAAAATTAAACTGTTTTTTTTCTGATGTGTTTATAAAGCAGGGACATGAATACATAAAAATCTGACAATGAAAGAGTTTATCTAATTGGTATGTAAGAGAAACTCAATTATTCTAAATATTGCTTTCCTTTAGGATTCTTCTAGAGATTTACACTGAACAAACAAAAAGCAAAAACAAAGTTTTTACACTCATGACTTGACTCGAAGTTTGTGGGTTCACTCATGTTTACTATATTCCTGTGATACTCATAGTTGACTATAAGAATAACGTGCGATATAAGGAGTCAATCCCATTTACAATTGCACCCAAAAGCATGAGATACCTAGGAATAAACCTAACCAAAGAGGTAAAGGATCTATACCCTCAAAACTATAGAACACTTCTAAAAGAAATTGAGGAAGACACAAAGAGATGGAAAAATATTCCATGCTCATGGATTGGCAGAATTAATATTGTGAAAATGTCAATGTTACCCAGGGCAATATACACGTTTAATGCAATCCCTATCAAAATACCATGGACTTTCTTCAGATAGTTAGAACAAGTTATTTTAAGATTTGTGTGGAATCAGAAAAGACCCCGAATAGCCAGGGGAATTTTAAAAAAGAAAACCATATCTGGGGGCATCACAATGCCAGATTTCAGGTTGTACTACAAAGCTGTGGTCATCAAGACAGTGTGGATACTGGCACAAAAACAGACACATAGATCAATGGAACAGAATAGAGAACCCAGAAGTGGACCCTAAACTTTATGGTCAACTAATATTCGATAAAGGAGGAAAGACTATCCACTGGAAGAAAGACAGTCTCTTCAATAAACGGTGCTGGGAAAATTGGACATCCACATGCAGAAGAATGAAACCAGACCACTCTCTTTCACCATACGCAAAGATAAACTCAAAATGGATGAAAGATCTAAATGTGAGACAAGATTCCATCAAAATCCTAGAGGAGAACACAGGCAACACCCTTTTTGACTTGGCCATAGTAACTTCTTGCAAGATACATCCACGAAGGCAAAAGAAACAAAAGCAAAAATGAACTATTGGGACTTCATCAAGATAAGAAGCTTTTGCACAGCAAAGGATACAGTCAACAAAACTCAAAGACAACCTACAGAATGGGAGAAGATATTTGCAAATGACCTATCAGATAAAGGGCTAGTTTCCCAGATCTGTAAAGAACTTATTAAACTCAACACCAAAGAAACAAACAATCCAATCATGAAATGGGCAAAAGACATGAACAGAAATCTCACAGAGGAAGACCTAGACATGGCCAACATGCATATGAGAAACTGCTCTGCATCACTTGCCATCAGGGAAATACAAATCAAAACCACCATGAGATACCACCTCACACCAGTGAGAATGGGGAAAATTAACAAGGCAGGAAACAACAAATGTTGGAGAGGATGCGGAGAAAAGGGAACCCTCTTGCACTGTTGGTGGGAATGTGAACTGGTGCAGCCACTCTGGAAAACTGTGTGGAGGTTCCTCAAAGAGTTAAAAATAGACCTTCCCTACGACCCAGCAATTGCACTGCTGGGGATTTACCCCAAAGATACAGATGCAATGAAACGCCGGGACACCTGCACCCCGATGTTTCTAGCAGCAATGGCCACGGTAGCCAAACTGTGGAAGGAGCCTCAGTGTCCAACGAAAGATGAATGGATAAAAAAGATGTGGTTTATGTATACAATGGAATATTACTCAGCTATTAGAAATGACAAATACCCACCATTTGCTTCAACGTGGATGGAACTGGAGGGTATTATGCTGAGTGAAGTAAGTCAGTCGGTGAAGGACAAACATTATATGTTCTCATTCATTTGGGGAATATAAATAATAGTGAAAGGGAATATAAGGGAAGGGAGAAGAAATGTGTGGGAAATATCAAAAAGGGAGACAGAACGTAAAGACTGCTAACTCTGGGAAACGAACTAGGGGTGGTGGAAGGGGAGAAGGGCGGGGGGTGGGAGTGAATGGTTGACGGGCACTGGGGGTTATTCTGTATGTTAGTAAATTGAACACCAATAAAAAATAAATTAAAAAAAATAAGAATAACGTGCGATACCAGCAACTACCTTATTTCATAATAATGAGCTGTATTCTTTTTCCTTTCAGTGCACATTTTATTGAGTAAATCTAAGAAAAGAACTTCAATATTTTACCCTGTAGGAGGAGAAGAGAGAAATCTTCAAAACCTGGCAGTACAATCCAAACAATATGAGGCATAATTAGGAAAAGTCATTAAAACAATGTGCTCACAATATGCTCTAAGTATCAATGACCGTGTTTAGTCTGTGGATGTTTAAACATAGTTTGAACATGTTATTGTTTAAAGAAAACAAATCAGAAAGAAACTCAACAGCACACACAATTCTACGAACATTTGAGTAATGGGACATCATATGTTAATGTAAACCTTTTACTGAGCGGAGATTCCGTTTCACCTTCATCACTATTATTGTAACTTGAGTAGCTTTTTAGTCTTCTGTTTAAGCATATACTCAACATATATGATCTCTGCTCTTCATTGGCTTTTTGTGTATAATGATGGACAAGATGATATTGGACTTTTATAGATCATTCAATATTGGAAACAATCCATGAATCCTAGTTGGTAAAAGCGTGACAATTAACAAAGATAAATAAAACCTGATTAGTATTTACTACTTGGGAATCTCAGAAAATTCATTTAAGGTTATTTCTTTTATTTTATGGGAGAAGATATGAGTGTTGAACTGTAAAATCATTTGATCAATGATGCACTTGTTAATTAACAGTGTGTAGGTGGTTAATAAAGCTTCATTCTCAGGATCGAAGTGATAATTATCTAGGACAGTGCCTAGCATATAATTGACACTTGATGCATAATCATTCTTTTTCATGTGTAGTTAGTTTCTGAAAGGAAAAGTAGAGCTCAAATGGTGAGTGGTCAAAAAGAAATTTTTAACATCCTAGATTTCTTATAAATTGTGGAGGCAAATATTCAGAGAATTTAACCGGAGGATAGAATGCGGTTCTCAATACATATATCAAAATAGAGTAATGAGTCTTTGTTGTCAGGGATCTTGTTGAAACATGGGCCTCTGAGAAAATTAGCTAAAAACTGATTAATAACACTTGGTTTGGTAAAATTGTTGGTTCTATGGCTATCCCCACGCAGATTCTCAAACAAGCTTCTCAAACAAACATTTCCTATGAGCAGTATTCTTTCTGTGTTTTTCTGAAATTGAAGCAGATAGTATTATATCTGGTTCATTTTTAAATGAGGGCAAATCTAATTCAGAAATGACCAGATCCTTTCAGATTTAGGCTGAAATTTATTTGAGTATAAATAAAGAAAAAGTTTGATATTTTTGACATAAGATGATAAAATTAAGGAGGAGTAGGCTTAAAAAGAAATTGAATTAATTTTGATCACCTATTGAATTAAATGGAAAGAATACTTTGTCCTTTTTTAAATAACCAATTTTAAAAAATAATTAAATTTAATATCAATAATGACAAATTGATTTGATTTTTATTGAAGCCATGAAGCAAGGTGTTCCTTTGCATATTTCCATCTGATAATTACCTTACAGACAACACATTTCTTCAACGGGCATAAAAACAACTCTGAGTGGAATATCTTGTTAAAGGAATTTCTAGCATATCGTTAGAGTTGCCAAATGAGATTTTGAGAGACTTAATTTATACTTAACTGTTATATGTAGGGAGATACTAGTATCACAATGAGCAGACATCTCCCAGGCTTGTTGAATTCCTGTGGTGGCCAGACTCATTTTAAATAAATGTCTTTTGTATGTTAGCCATTATGCTGCCACACAGACTAAATATATATTTTTTTTAATTTCTCCCATGAGGGGATATTTTTATTGTTTCTATTTCACATTTTCATTCATTCAATAAGACTAAAAAATATATCAAAGATCAGACATTTGTAAAGTTTTAAGGTTGCTTTAACTTGACCTCCCATACCATTTATCGCAAGAATGTCGGTAAGAATGAGTCCCTATGGGGCACTGCGTGTGTTTTTGTTGTGGTTGTTTCAAATGTTTCCCCTCTCTCTATTGTGTACCTAAAGGTACAGAAGATCCTTAGTCATCCCAAGTTGTCTTGCTGATAAATAGGAACATTAAAGGAACGCTTTGTAGGATATCAGGAGGGATATTTCTTCAAGTGGATCTTGAGGCCACTACTCTATGACATATAATCTCCCATGGTAACCCTTTCCAAACTTCATCTTTTATGAAAAAAATATTTGGTATGAATATTTAGACATTTTCCCGAATCCTTTCCACTTTCAAAGGTTTCAGTATGGCCTCATGATCTTGACACATAGGTATGTACTTAAGAACGTTTTCTAAAACCTAAGTGGGGAAGAGGAGTTATTCTGGGTAGAAGTTATTGGCCTGCATGTAAAAATGCATGGCACAATCTAAGGTTTTTGTTTTGAGGAAATAATTATAGCTCCTAAAAAGACCCTAAACTAGACTGAAAATTCTGATAAAGATGGGTTTATGGTTCATTTTGAGCAATGACTTGGGATAAAAGCCAACACTTTCTATTGCTGTCTTTTAGGTACTTTGTACTAATAACTAATTTTTTAATCAGTTTACTTTCTCAGATAAAAGGATCAGATATTTTTCTTTCTCTAGGCAAATGAAACTATCAGCCATTTTGTACGTATAAAGGAGTGTTTGCATTCTATAAAATATGCAATTTTTTAAAAAAATTTTATTTGTTAATGAGAGACACAGAGAGAGGCAGAGACACAGAGGGAGAAGTAGGCTCCCCTCAGGGAGCTTGATGTGGGACTCGATCCCAGGACCCTGAGACCACAACCTGAGCTAGGCAGACATTCAACCACTGAACCACCCAGGTGCCCTTAAAATATGTAATTTTTGTAATACTAATCAACCATGGCAAGATTGCCTTTTTGCTTTTGAAATATTATTATTCTAAATAATTATTATTCATTATTTCATTATTCTAAAACATTTATTATTTTAAAAATTATACATATGTTCATTATACAATGTTCATAACATTAAAATAAACATTATCACCCATAATTCTTATACCTTTATTTAAAAAAGGTACGTTAATTTTTCAACATTTCTAATTTTAACTGTTTTTGTCCTTATTACTATAATTACAATAATAGTACTATGTTTTTCTAGTTTTTAATTCATTGTCTTCTTTGCTGCATATCATAAATTCAAAATTATTGTGGATTTCAGTATTTGTCTCTCGTCTACCCTACATATCCATTTTCTGCCATCATATTAAATGATTTCTACTCATAGCAGGTATACCACTTAAGAAGACAACATTTGCTCAACACCAGTGACTCACTTTCACCATACACCAAGGTGTTAGAAGTGGTACAAGTTTTGTCAGGGGTAGAGAAGGTGAGCAATTTGTAATTTTTACTAGAATCTTAATACTCAACTATCTCCTAGCCAAGCCCCCAACTAACAACAGATTCGTGAGCAAGCCCTGCTGAAATCAGTCAAAACCAGCCAAAATCAGCAGCAGAACCCAGCAGTCAACCCATTGTTGAATGATGAATAATACATGCTCATTGCATTCAGCCTCACAGTAGCTTTGGATCAACAGACCTTTACTCACATTATTATTGTGGAAATATTTCACAGGCACTTCATAGTACCTCAAATTCTTTTTTTTCCCCCTAAACTTGAAGCTATCATTCATTTTCTTGATTCCCTCACCTTGTTAATTTGAAAATTTCTCCTGAGTTACCCATTTTGGTAAATCACATGAAAACCTCTACAGTTTTCCAGGTCCAAAGCATGATTTTGTTTTTGTTTCTCCTTTGTTATCCTCTTACCAATTCCTATTAATTATGCCTTCTACTAATCTTCAAAATCCATTATTCTCTGTCTCCACGCTGAAAATTCCTTAGTTCCATCCTTAATCATATCTTACCTGAGCCCCGCCCCTGCCCCGCTTTTTTAAAACTAGGCTTAGTATCACCTTTCCTTCCTCAGTATTTCCCTCTTCAATAAAATGTAACTAACTCTGATACTCCATTAAACTTTCTAAAATGCACATTTGATCAGGCTACTTCCCTGCTTAAATCCCTTGATTACATCTCTAAAAAGGGAATGGACACAATTTCGGTGTTATAAAAAGCCCTGTAGTTTGTGGCCCACATCTTTCAATCTGTCCCCATGAAGGTCAGTTCTAGAAGATGTGTCCATATGCTTTTGTAGACATATTCTCATCTCCAGCTACTTTCTCCAAAGCTAACTCTTCCTGATTCTTCAAGTTCTACATCAAATCTCACAATCTCTTAAAATGAAGTAGGTTCTTATAATGTGTATTGTCATAATACTCTAAATATACTTCTACTTTAGGCTTTATTAATTATGTCAACAAATATTTTATATATTTTACTTTGTAAACTCCTGATGGCAAGAAATATGTCTTGTGGGATATAATACACTTTGCTTCATAATCTAGAGAAGGAAGGATTTTTTTCACTTTCTTTGAATTATTTTCTTTGTATTATAGTATTTTGAGTTGATTGCATCCAGAACTAACAATAACTAAAAAAAAAAAAAATTCTTATCATTTAAAACTTTCTCCTTTTCAATGAATGATAAGGCAATGGTCTATTGAATATTTTTCATTTTTAAAATCTTATAACTAGATTTAAAATAATTGGAAAATCAAAACTTCTTCAAAATTGTCCTAAATACAGATATATCCCAGAAGTCTACTTTCATGGAAGAATACCACATTGTATTCCTCTAAGATCTGAGATTCACTAACCTGTATTTTTCCTGAATTTATTTATTTATTTTTTTTAGTAAAGGTGTAATAAAGACTAAGAAAGCCACAGAAATACATAAGAAAGGTCTATACAAATATCTCTAATAATCCATACAACTCATAAGTTTTTTATTAAAATGAAAGTTTCTTGATCCGTGTTTCAAGACTTTGGGAAGTTTCTAGAGTAACAATTCTTCTCAGTCTCCATTGATAATATGTGAATGTATGCATAAAGCAAATATTTTAACATTGCATCTCAAATGCAAAGACATCTCCTTTTTTTGTTTATCTGTATTTTCTATGAAAATGCATATGACATTTAGAGCAATCTAAGAGAAAGGAGCTAACGGTGTTGCAATGAACATGAGGAATTAACAGATTGCCACTTATTGTAGAACACAAATACATTCATAGAAGCTTGGAAAACGTGCTGCATAAATAGGAATTGCAGTTATTGTTGGCCTATAACTATTTGAGTTCATCTCTCATTGATTCTTATTCTTTTCAGTCTGACAAGACATTTTTACTTTTTTTTTCTTTTTGGTGTCCACTGCTTTTAAAGACAAAGTATCTTAAAAAAATATATATATATATAATATATATATATATATATTTATATAATTTATTTGAGAGAGAGAGGGTGAGAGAGCACAAATGGGTTGGGGGTGGGGAACAGAGGGAGAGGGAAAAGCAGACTCAGACTTAGCAGGGAGCCCTATGTTGGCCTCGATCCCAGGACCCTGAGATCATGACCTGAGCTGAAGACAGACATTTAACTGAGCCACCCAGGGGCCCTAAAACCCAAGTATCTCAATAACATTTTTTGGTGTGTATCTTCAGATGGTTTTATAACATCTCATATGATAATTATTTTTAATTCTGTAAATATATATACATTTGTGCCTGATCAGGATCTAAGCCATAAACTCACTAAAGGACTCTAATTTTTAAACTGCAGCCCTGAACTCTGTCTTAAATTAAATATACTCTTAAGTTCTTGCTGTAACCATTAATTTAATTATCTATTTAGCAGATATTTATTGAGTGGGTATTAATCCCAGGGCAATGTGCTGGATGCTTTTGGGATTACAGAAAAGAGAGGCAATCAGGTTTGACTTCTCTGAGTGGGTTATATATTTGAGATCGGATCATCATAATATCCTGGTAAAGATCACCCTATACAATGGAAGTCTTTCCACGAATAATATAAAATTGCACAGAAATACTTAAAAATTAAAAGTAACAAATATATCTTCTGAAAACAGGCTTTGTTATATTTTTTCATGTTATCTGTAGGTGCAGAGAGTACAGCTGGTATTTTGAACTTCAGATTTTTATTGACTTTTAACTTTTGTTAGTGCAATTCCCTCTGTAATGCCTTACATTTCTCAGGAGGTTCAGCCAATAAAAGAAGTCAGGTTCTCCCCAGGAAGTCCTTTGTCTTCAATTAATTGATCACAGGAAGCATGCAAAGCCAAATCTATTGGCCAAAGTACATATATAAGGGGCAAGAGAAATATCAGATTGCAATGTTCTAAAGTGAGAAGATTTCAATTTAGAATTTGAGATATTACGGTTGTACAGAACACTAGATATTCAGTTGACTTTTTTTTTTACTACTTTCCACCCTCTTCTCACCTACTAGCTGTAAAAGAATGATGAGTTTTTAAATATTTGGGGCACGAATGGTTCAAAATATAATTGCTTATAGAAATGTGAAACGTCTAAGTTTTCAACTGGTAATTGAGAAAATCAATAAAACTTTTGTAGAAATTAACAGTACTCTATTTTTTTTTTTTCATTGTGTCTAAATAGAACTAAAGCTTGTTTGTACCAGAAGCTGGGATAAAGCAAACTGCTTGTGGGGTCTTCAAACAGGAAGACAAAATGTTCTTTTCTCCAATTTGATCAGATAGAGCTCCATGAAAGAAAGGATTTATTTTGAAAGAGGGCAATGGGTTGACTTTTTAGGAAAGAGTCTTTTAGTCAAAGGGACTGTGTAAGAGGGAGCAAAGCCATAGGATTTTAACAAAGAAATGGGAAAAGACAGAGAGAGACGAGTAAAAGCTATGGAGAGATAAAAAGGACATAAGGCAGAGCTTAAAACCATCAATGGGAAAGAGTAGGAAAGGATTCCTTGCATGTGGTCTGGGGTGGGGGGGGGATAATTTGGATAAAACACGCATATCCAGGATTTGCCCCTTTTTCAATTAAACATAAACTGTTATATGCAATGATTATTTTGATTTTACAACTATTTACTTCAAAGCAATGTCTTTTGAATACTGAGAGATTGATATAAATTTGATGGAAATTTGCTACAAATCTAATTGCTGACATTTATGTGAATTTGGTACTTACGTGACTATCTATATATTTACATATGCTAAATTTTATAGGTAAAAATTTTCCTCAGTTACCGATTGTATCACAATATGGCATATGTAATTTATGACTTAAAATTGTCTATGAGTATTTTTTTTTTGCTTATCTATGTTAACACCACTGAAACAATAGCAAGATTACTTTTTTCCAGGTAGAAAACCTGTAAAAACTGGTGAAAATTATGTGCTTACAGACTCATAGGCAATTTGAAAAAGGAAAAAAAAAAACTTTTGAGTTTGATTTTTATGCTCAGAAATCAATATAGCTATTTATTGTCAACTTGGTCTTTTAAAACTAGCTGGAAAAATGCACAGTGATTTTTCAATCAGCAAAATGGGAACAATGAAACGGTGAGAAATAATAGCTCTTTATGGTGAAGGAGTAGATGTCCCTATTTTTATTCCATTTTGTTTTCTCCCTACCACTACTTCATCTATGAGCAAAGATATAATCCAAACTGTGTGGTTTATGGGGCAATTTTTAGAGATAGTATGTTGGAATATAGTGATTGAGTTAGCCCTTCAGCTCTGCACTTTTATATATTTCAAAGTTTGATGCAGTTCCTCTCAATCTTTCTTTCAAGGAAATGTGATGTGACAGCCAAAACCAAGTGCTTCCCTCTATCTTATTGTTTTATTTTGTTTTGTTTTTATTTAACAAAAATTTATGGGACTTCTTAGTTCCAGCAGAGGATACAAAGATGAAGAATGACTTAACACCAGCAAATCCTTCTTAAGGCTCGAAGATAATTTTTAAATTTCATATATTTTGTAGAATGTTTCAACCAGAGTTCACACATATGAATCAGTTTTGCATGCTTAATGTTTTTCATCCCATTGAAACATATGACAAGTTGACATGGATCATGATGACAAGGGTCATTTGGTACAGAGGGTGTTAGAGTTCTCAAATCTTAGACCTAGAAAGGAAAGTAGGAAACATGTAGCCTGACCCACACATTTGATGGATGATGCATTGCTGTAAAAGAGTGCAGTGAAAAAAAAAATTTATTGAGGCGAATTTGTCCTTCCTCCTCTGCTAGTCTCGGCAGGTAAGGTTTACCCCAAAAACTCCAAGTCTCTGAGAATCTTTTCCTACAGAGAAGGATGGAATATCATGATTGATGGGTTGAGAATCAGAGAGTGGGACCATCGTGCACCATCTAAGTGTTTCCAGAGCCAGGTTGCTTGCACCACCCAAAATAATGTTAGCCCTGTGGTTTTAGCACTGGACAAAAATCACATATTTTTAAGACATAAGCTTTGAGATCTTCATGTGGAGAAGCCTGTGATTGATTAAGGCTGCTCCTAACTGTTCTTGTACATTTGGGATTCACTACCAGAAATGCTGGAATTATTGTGCGACTAAGTCAATATCAATTCTATTCAGTAACAAAGGTTCTCAATTGTCTCTTTATCCCCAAATCGTTTAGACCTTGAATTGGCCTCAGATTTCAACAAGATGTATTTTATTAGTGTATGTGTGTGTGTGTGTGTGTGTGTGTGTGTGTACATGTTTGGGTATTTGGAAGACTGAATGCATATTGTATGAGCAAGAGTATAATGACCACATGAGTAGACTTACATGGGTAAAAGGATATGCTTATGTTTGCAGTGATGCCTAATGGGGTTTGCAAGATAATAGAAAGGACACGCAGTTAAATTTAAATTTCAGAAAAATAATAACAAGTATATAGTATAAGTGCACCCCACCCATTCTTCATCTGAAATTTAAATTAACTGGATGCCTTTTATTTTTATTTGCTAAATCTGGCAACCCTACCCATAATGATTTATTCCTTTGATACAAGACAAAGCAGTTACAAAATAATGACTAGTAAACAATGCCTGGTGTGACTTGGCATCCTGGATATTTGCTCTGAAATTTCTGAAAGACAAGATTGTTTAAAATGGAGCATATAGGAGAGAGCAAGCCAACTGGTGTCTGTGGGTTCGCAACTGAGAGCTTTACTGTACCACCAAATGAGTAGGCAAGGAATCCTCGGAAAGATGTATGAAAATTCTTCATAATCACTCTCTTTTGTCCCTTATAGTTCACTGGGGAGCAGCGTATTTGATGGGTATGATGATGCCGCCAACTTTTTAAAGAAAACTTTCCCATTTCTGTCATTTCTCATTTTTTAGCGTGAGAAACACAATCATCAGTGATCAGAAAGGTAAATGAAAGCTAGGCAAACAACTTGCCCTTAAGGGATCTAATTTGGTCCTAAAAACAAATAATAAGCATCCTAAACATGATGCCCTAAACACATAAATACAAAATGAATCTAAATATCAAGTGGTCTATATCTCCCAAAAAGAAACTGGAAATAAGAAATTTCCTAATTTTATGGACTTGTAAATTTGGATGTTTAATCATGTAGAAGAGATAAATCAAATACATTATGTTATTAAATTAGTTGTGTACATCAACCTGATATTATATGAATGTATTGATTTTGAGATAACTTTTTCCCAAGTCATATTTAATGAGAATAATTTTATTCAGACTCACATATATTTCTTCAATATCAATGCTGTCATTGTCAGAGTAAATTTTTCAATCACCTAGCAGGCTTTTTCAAAGGTTGTTTCTATGTTTTACTTGAGATGGAATACACAGTTTTTTATACACAATGTGTCTCTATGCACAGATTTCCTGATAGTAAACAAAAAATAGCCCTAATGGTCAAATTTTTATTTAATTATTACTGGATTTTGTTTTTATATAGTCCTCTTATCCAGAGGTACAAAGTAACGAATTCACTCATCCCCATGGGACATCCCATTGGGAGTTCCAGTAGACCACTTCTTTCCCAGATGTGATGGGTCATGGCATTCACAGCAGCCCGGCATATTGATCCACAGGGAGAAGTGGGCAATGTCTATCTTTCTTATTTCTATGATGCAGGTGTCTTGGCCTGGGTCCTCAGTCTGGCATATCGTGAGGCAATAGGCCCTACCTAGAGTTGATCATTCAAATGTATTAAAGCCTGGGATACCAGCATCCCAGTCTACACAGCCAAAGCGGTTTTACTTGTTACTTATTTCATCTGTTACTGACTCATCTCCTCTTTCATATTCGATTTGTCTCCTTTCCATCAACCTGCTGTTTGCAGATTATGAGGGAAATAATACCTTTTTCAATGTCCTGTTCTTTTACCCAGGGTTAGATATCATGACCTTTGAAATATGACTCCCAACCACTGTTTATTTGATGAGGGTTTGTACAAGGTATTCAGCTTCTATAATTCCCTTACTGTGGCAGCCCAGTTTGTGTGGTGATGTGGGAAAGCCTGAGTGAGGTCAGAAGCAGTGTCTACACAAACCAAAGCATATTTAGAACCCTCACTTAGAGAAAGGAGAGCCAATGTAATCAATTGGCCAATTCCTTACCAGTTGGCAACTCCAGCAGAAGGTCCCAAACTTTTCTGGCAGCTGCTTTGGGCATTGTTTAGAGCACAGGACACACTATTTTTTTTTTTTATTTATTTATTATAGTCAGAGAGAGAGAGAGAGGCAGAGACACAGGCAGAGGGAGAAGCAGGCTCCATGCACCACCGGGAGCACAGGACACACTATTACTGCATCAATCAAGTCACTGTAATTCAAATGCAACCCAGCACACATAACAATATGCCATCCCACCTGGGCACTGCAGCAGCCGCTCTTTCTCTGCACCCAATTGACCAAATCTGTTGAGGGATCAGCTGCTAGAGCTTGTACCTGTTTTAGGGCATCAGCTTCCTGATTGCCAGGGGGTATCAGTGTCTTAGGACCTGGGAA
This sequence comes from Canis lupus familiaris, assembly GCF_011100685.1. Taxonomy (NCBI): domain Eukaryota; kingdom Metazoa; phylum Chordata; class Mammalia; order Carnivora; family Canidae; genus Canis; species Canis lupus. The sequence continues at coordinate 29,488,703 of NC_049239.1, forward strand.
ATAAGAAGCAGTGAGAACTGAGGCTTTTGGAGGTGAACCCAAATGTCTTTCCACATATCCTGATAATGTCTTTCCACATTATCCCATAATGGCTTAATCATGATCATCCAGCCCTCCACTTCCCATTGTCCAATACATAGGGTTGACCTCCAACAATCAAGACAAAGGGAGAATGGCCAGGGCTCATGGGTGATCACCAGCCAAACAGCTCTGAGTTCAACCCAGGGACTGCAGTGATTCATTCCTGTTTTCAATCCAGATGGTGTCAGTGTTAGACTGAATAGTGACTGTAGCTCCTGTGGATGGACCGCCTCCACTAGACCCACCTCTATACCAGGCATCAATAGGAATTTACCCTACTCTCACTCTACAGGCCACTGGACCCACCACAGGAATAGGGGCAAGGGCATTTGGAGGATCTTCATATGCTACTGAGCCTAGTAGCACCCACAGTTCTGGAGACCGTGGGCTGGTGGACAGGGTGCTCCTCTGGTGTAAGTAGGCATGCCATTTAGCCAGTGTGGGCATTTGAGCTGTGGCAGAGGTAGGTTGATGGGACATGTTCTCACCCAACTCCTTGATAGGAAGGGAAGTTCTTATCATGATACACTGTTCCTTTGTGAGAGTCTGTACCTGGAGGAATGCTGTGTACATCGTTACGAACTGTTATTCTATGGGGGGTGGGGGGTAATATCATCTTTCTGCCCTTTGCCAGAAGTGGGACAAAAATCCTAGGGGTGCTCTCTACTGCTGTTTCTTCTATAAGTGCCCAACCCATACCTTCCGGAATCACAGATATTTTTAACTTAAGCAATACCCCTACTTGGAAGGCTTTGATTTGCTTTCACTAGTATTTCTGCCTTCTCAAAGGAGGCTTGCTCCTCTGATCCCCAGTCCCACACGTACTCTTCTTATACCAGGCAGTCTAAAGGGATGAAGGCATTGTGCCAACTGGGGAATGAAAGTCCTCCCAAACCCTAAAATCCTCACAAAAGCTTGCACCTCTTTTACCTTCTCAGGAGTCGGGTAGACTTGCATCTTGTCCATTACCACTTCCGGGACAATGTGTATGTTTCCTGACCATATGAATACCAAACGCTTTATAGCAGTGCCTATGCTATAAAGTGATCTCACTTCCCATCCGCTCTCCCTCCTATATGTTCTAGCAAAGTTTGCAGAGTGTCCTATTGCAGAAACAAATCTTCATATGATAACATCAGTTCATCAGTGGAATGGCTCCATTTTACTCTAATGGGGAAGAAGGACATGGGCAGATCTTGGGTTACCATCCCATGACATATTTGGGAGGTTGGGGAAGTACTTGGAAGATCCATTGTCGCCCTTTCCACATGAAGGGAAATTGATCTTGTGACTCAGGAGCCCGGGGTATAATGAGAAAAGTGTTTGCTGAGTCTAGTACAGCGTGGAATCCTCCTGGGACTATGGCCAAAGTATCCACGGTGGTGGCAATGTTGGGCAGAGCTGCATTTGTGGGAGGCACTACCTTGTTGAGTTCTTGGTAGTCTTTGGTCATCCACCATGAGCTCTGTTGCCCTGTTCCTTTTTTACTGGCCATACCAGGCCATGGAAAACACTGTAGGTGGGTTGCACGGGGTATCCACTTGGTGCGATTTTTGGATAGTTTCTCCTCTTATGCTCTCCAGTCAACTTATATTCTTTGAAAGTTACCACTCTTCAAGGGAGTGATAGACTTCCTGGTTCCCAGTTGGTGTTTCCACTCAGCACTAGTTTTGATTATTCTAACCCAGAGACAGAATCCTTCCGTGAAGGTTTACAGAGTTTGACCTTGTAGGAAATCACTGTTCAAAATGTTCTCTGCTATTAAAAAGAGAAAAACCTCATATACTTCTGGAGGTAAACTCCCAATTAGCGAAATGTTAGTCGTCTGCCCTTTGTAACCCTTGATAGCGCCGGAACTTCTGAGGTTATCATATATTACAGTATATTTGGCTCCAGTACCAACCAGAGTTGTTGTCCTTTGTTTACTTCTGTGGGATCAGTGAATAGCAAGGCCAGGGACCCTCACCTAGAGGTGATTTTGGCCTGCATGTTGTACCCAGGGCACCCTGAATAGGCCTGTACCCTGTGGCCTCTGTTGGAGCAGGCAGGGCAGGTATGAAATGTTCAGGTTTAAGGCCAACCAATGCAATGTTGGTGTGCAGTCTATCTTTTCCTTTTTTTTTTTTTTTTTTTTTTAAGATTTTATTTATTTATTCATGAGAGATACAGAAAGCGAGGCAGAGTCACAGGCAGAGAGAGGAGCAGTCTCCCTGTGGGGGAGCCTGATGTGGGACTTGATCCCAGATCTGGGGATCCTGGGATCTCGCGCAGAGCCAAAGGCAGACACTCAACCCCTGAGCCACCCAGGCATCCCCAGTCTATTTTCCAGTCTATCTTTTCAGCTGGGGTCTGGGCAGCAAGGAAATCAAACCACATTTGCTCCCCAGTTACTTTGACCAAACCCTTTACAGCTCTTCTTTTCTCTTACAACTTTGTGATTTCCCTGGAGTTAATAATTATTTCATATTCTTTAGTATGCCAGATGTCCCGTGCACCTATTGCTAACTTCTTTACTTTTCTTCCTTCAAAAATCCCTAATGTCTCATTCTAACTTTGAGAAATACAAAGATAATCTATCAGGTTTTTTTTTATTTTTGTTTTTTGGCGTGTTTTTAGACAATGACCACACAGCCGTTATCCTGGAACTATTTTTACAACCGTTTTAGGTAGGACTCTGCTTTCTGGATCGTGTCATTTCACCTTTTTTGTTTGTTTGTTTCATTTTGCGAAAAAACATTCTTAAATAGTCACAGAAGAAAGTTTTCTAGGACTGAACAGAAAATTTATCTGAGGAGCCTCTAGACATAGTAAACATGTAAAACCTCAACCAAACTACTGATCAGTGAAATGCAAACTGAAGTACTATCATTTCACATCATTTGAAATTGGCACAATGTTAAAAATGATAACACCAAGTGCCAGATACATATACAACAGATAGGAGTACAAAGAAGTAAATTTACTTTTGAAAGCAATTTGACATAATGTAGAAAACTTATAACGTGGTCATTCTGATACAAAAGGAGACATACACAAGAAAGAAATGCTCAGCATGACCATGGAGAAAGAATAGGTAAATAACGCGTGGTATATTCTGAGGTCAGAACCTGTAAAACAGTTCATATAAGTTTGATTGGAAAGGCAAGTTGCAGAGGTTCCTGGGTTGCTCAGTTGGTTAAGCCTCTTTCTCTTGGTTTTGGCTCAGGTCTTGACCTCCGGGTCATGAGATAGAGCCCTGCGTTGGGCTCCCCACTCACTCTGTTGTAGAGTGAATAGGGTGAGGGTCAGAGGGAGAGGAAGGGAAAGAATCTCAAGCAGATGTTGTACTGAGCATGGAGCACAATAAGGGCCTCCAGCCCACAACCCATGAGATCATGACCTGGGGCAAAACCAAGAGTGAGACATTCAACTAACTGCAGTACCCAGGTGCCTTCCACTCCTTTTCATTTTAATATTATTTTTTATTTAATATTATTCTATATCTTTTAATCTCCTTTTCTTTAATCAGCAATTAGTAATCTTATTCCTTGGTTTCTTTGCTTCTCTGTCTCTGCCTATTACTTTGATTACTTCTTTCTTGATTTTTCTTCCACTATTGTTCTCACTTTGCTGATTTGAAGCAGTGGATTGTATCTCTATTCATTCTCTCTCTCTCTCTCTCTCTCTCTCTCTCTCTATATATATATATATATATATATATGTAAAATATGTATGTAAAGGTATGTGTGTGTGTGTATATACTACATTTGTTGAAGAATCAGCTTTAATTCATATATTTACCACTATATACTCTATTTTATATATATTTAGTATTCAGAATTAACCATATATTTTTATTTCAAAAATCTAAAGTTATTAAGCATTTTTCCCTCCATAAATGATCATATTTTAAATACAAACTGAACAGGTTTTTTTTGGTTTAAATTTTAATTTTAATATTTTCTGGAAATAAAGCATTAGTTATTTATTTCAGTTTATAGTTAATTATGTTTCCCAAATATTCTGTTTGTGTTCATGATTTTTGTTGATATCTCTCCTCTTCCCTCTGTTCACATTTGCTGAATAATTAGCTTTAATAGTTGACTCTGTAACTTGTGAATTCTCTTAGTCTTTGTTTATCTGAAAATGTCTTCATTTTGCTGTCACTCTTGGATGATAATTTCACCTGGTATCAAATTCTAGATTGTCAAAGATTTTATCATTTTGAAGATATTCTCTCGTAACTTTGAGAATATATTATTGTTTAAAAATTAGGCTAGTTACAGGCCAGTTAAGATTTTATTTTAATGGCATATCTGGTGGCTCAGTGGTTCAGTGTCTACCTCAGTCATGATCCTGGGGTCCTGGGATCGAGTTCTGCATTGGGCTCCCCACAGGGAAATTGCTTCTCCCTCTCCCTCTGCCTATGTCTCTGCTTCTCTCTTTTTTTTTTTTTTCTGCTTCTCTTTGTGTCTCTCAGGAATAAATAGATTCTTTTTAAAAAAATATATTTTCATCATTGATGTTCTAAAATCATGTGGGTGTTAATATTTTTCGTGTTCAGTACTCAGGGTTCACTTTCAATCTGAAGGTTCACCAATAATTCTTGGGTACTATATTTTTAAGATACTTTATTAAATTTTCTCCCTGTGTTTATTTAATCCTCATATAAGTAGGCATTGTCCTATCTCCCACTGATGTCTAATCTTCCATTTTTTTCACTATAGTGTATTCTTGGTGAATTGGCACCATTTTCTCATTTAAAAATGTATCATCTGTATAGTTTTTATTCTATTTCAATGTTTTAGTCTCAAGGTTGTACTTTTTATCTCCAAAATTTCTTTTTTGTCTTGCCTATGTTCTCTTAAAATACTTATGTCTGTTTTAATTTCATAATCATTTATTTCCCCCTCCCCCCAGGAGTCTGTAAGGGTATAAACATGAAGCAACAAGAGTAACTAAACAAGACATTAATTGACTTGTTTAATGAGGAATTAAGGCTCCTGACTGGTTATGGAATGAAAATGAAGACTTTTTTGCAGAAACACAAATGTCATTATAGTTTCTGAGTGTGAATTGTATGCAGGAGTAAAATAAAGACATGAAGATTTTCTGACCTTTATCATTAATATTTGCCCAATCAGATTTAGCCTCCTTCCTGATCCTCTCTCTAAGGAGAAACATCCCTTTTCAAACTGTTGCTGGACCTTTATGATGCAGAAATAGGAGTTTAGAAGAGACACAGTGATAAAATTGTGACCTGGAAAGAGAATGAGAAAACACTTGCAAAAGGAGAAAAAAATTGTCTAGAGAAGTGTAGATTATGCACATGACTAGAAGCTAAGGAAAGGAGAGAGAGAGTGAGGCCAAAAAACTCACAGGGTATCCTGTAAGGAAATTTTAGTTCGATTAGTGAGATGCTCAAAAGAAAATTGGGGAGAAAAGTAATAGACATTTAAAAATATTTAAGGTTGTAAGTCAAGTTCTATGTACTCATTTAAAATGCAAATAAATAATGGACTTACTATTCACTTACTTCTGGCTGTGAACTAACTTTTAAGTGTACCGTACAGATAGTGGGCCACAGGAGCCCTGGATATTATTTGGGTTATATTATTAAACATTCCTTATGACTCTGGTAGCTTAGGGTGTTAAGGTTTAATGATTTCTTGCCCAACATTATTCTGGCTCCTGATGATGCAATGGAAACCATGAAATATTAAGACTATGGATGCTATTGATTTTAATTAGAAGTTACCTGAGTAGTATCTCTCTCTCTCTTGTCTCCCTCACCCCCTTGTATATGTTTTCCTATTTTTAATTTTAACATACTCCAGACTTACACAATTGTGGAGAATTAAGTGTAAACTTGGGGGAAAACTTAGCTTTGGCCAACTTCCTTAATCATTGCAGCATCTGTGTTGACAGTGGATAGGTGGGCAAGATGGAGATATTCCACTTACTTCATTGGAATGTGTGTTAAAATTGGGATGAAGATGGTGAGCGAATGAAAAGGGACATAATAATGGGGGGAAATGCCAGGTAAGAGGTCAGTTGCAAAGATCTACAGAAGTATGGTGGTTTGAGATGGCTTCTCTGAAAAGTTGTCATCCAAACTGACCACAATGACAAAAGGGAACCAGTATTGAGCCAATATGGAGAAACATGTTCCAAGAAAAAGAGACCCTATATTCAAAGCAAATGAAGAACTTGTTAGAGTTGAGGACTAAAGAGAGGCTAATGGAGTGGAGCGTAGCAGCAACAGGGCAGAGAAACACGCAATGAATGTGGAGGAAGAAAGTACATGATTGTGCACTGTCTCCAAGGCTTGATTTAACATCATTGCAATTCTCTCTCTCTCTCTCTCTCTTTTTTTCTTATTTTTGTAATTCTCTTTTTTTAAGTGTACTGGAAAGTCATTGGAGGGTTTTACATAGATAGAAACCACCATGTAAAAATCAAAGTTAGTCAGTGAAGTCTTTTTTAAAAAAAATTCCATTATAGATAACATACAGGGTTCTATTAGTTTCAGTGGATCCACAGTTCTATGCATGCTTCAGTGTTCATCAAGATAATTATTCTCTTAGACCCCATTGCCTATTTCACTCATCCCTCTACCAGCTTCCTTCCCCTCTGGCAACCACAAGCCTGTTCTCTGAAAAATCTGTTTTTTGGTTTCTCTCTCTCTCTTTTTTATTTTTCTTTGTTCATCTGTTTTGTTCCTTAAACTCCACATATGAGTGAAATCATACAGTACTTGTCTTTCTCTGACTTATTTCTCTTAGCATTATGCCCGCTAGATCCATCAATGATAAAGTCTGTCAGTGTGATAAAAACACCAAATGACCAGGAATCTGAGATTACTGGATGCAAATTTTGGCTTTAGTTGAATGATTGAGTCATTTGGATGTGATAATACTCATTGTCTTCATTTTTAAAGGAAAGGATTGGATGCTACATAATTTTTGGTAACAGGAGAGGATGTTGAAATTGGTCAGTAATTTGCTCATCTGATGTAATGATCCACTTTTGAAAGAGCAGAGTACTTCATGAAAGAGCCACTTACCCTCTTCTGAGGAGTCATTTCCTCTGGCGGCTCTTTCTTGAGCTATCACTCCAAACAGTGTTCATTACTTATATTAACTTTTTAACAAATGGCTGCCTAGAGCAACAAACTACTTACACAGTTAAGCTCTCTATAAATAGTGAGAAAGTAAATATTTATTAGTTGAGAATAAAGAGGACTCGAGTAAAGACTACATGGGGTGAGTAGATTATTCTTAGAGTTTCTTTGGATTCTGAGTTTATTTGTTGTAGAGGCATTTCCTCCAGACGTTATCACTGGTATATCCATTTATGGCACCAACATTTGATATTACATCTTGGATTTAGCATCTTAAAAATGCTAATTGAGGTTCTAAATTAGCACAGGTGCTGTGGAAAGCAAGTGCCTGGTTATTTTCCAGCCATGCTGGAATCTAATGAAAGCTATAAACCCATACTGAGAAATATGCAAATATATTTTTATAAAGTTTCAGGGATTCATGAACTCTTTGAAGCCTTTTCGCGGGCCCTCCACATGCAAGCCCTGTGGGGGTGAATATGAACCAAGGATAGGTACCTTCCAAGTATAATCTGTAATTCTCAAGGCTGGCTTCTGTCCTAAATTTAATAGTTCTAATTAAAGTGAAGGTATATTCTGTTAATTTTTCCTTCATACTATAATTGTTAACAGTATTAACAGTGCTGCTCAAAACTAAGTGGGAACATAAAGAGACAATTCAAGTATAGGATTTTCTGACAACCAGAAATGTTAGCATAGCTCATTTTAAACATGGGTTAAATTTTCTCTCCCATTATATTGGCTGAAAGAATTTTGTCTTGTGCATGGCTAAAATTGATTGAAATATACAGATATAAATCTGGTGTTTTTTTTTTTTTTTTGACTTGGCAATAAGTTTCCATGCAGTTCTTTAAAATTGATGTTTCAATATGCAAAATCCCCTTAGGAATGCGGAAATCAAAAAGATAGTCACCATTTTTTTTTCCTCCCAAGGTAAATGACTATATTTACAACTGTGCTTGTTTTTCATATTTATCACTGCTATCTTTTATGTGTGGGCGAGCCATCACATTTTCAGGTTGATAGCTAAACTTGAAAGATACAGTGTTGAAGGCATTTAGGTTTGCAGTGAAGGATGGTAAGTTAGCAGTAGACTGCTGGCAGTCTTTCTAGTTTCTTCAGAAAAAGGGATTAGATATTCAAAGTGCCACAGACACAGTTATACATTTGTTAACACCCACTGGGTAGTTGTTGGTGCACATTGACCTGTAGACTCTTTGAGTTTCAGTATCCTCATCTGAAAAATGAGGGCAATCACACCTCAGTGGGTTGTTCAAAAGATTATAATGAGATAACAAATCTCTTGCTGACCAACAGATGCCTGTGCCCATTATTGCTCATTATGATCACCATGTAGTCAGTAGCCAGAGAGAAATTTCTACTATTCGACTCAAAGTTAAATCCTTCTGTAGAGAGCAAGCTGACATCATTTGAGGGCACATGAATGATGAGCCCCATGTGGGCAGCCAACAAAAGCAGGCGGTAGTGAAGTCAAAACAGACTCAGCTTTACCTGCTCTTAAGGACCCCTTACCTCGTGTGTCACCAGGGATTTATAGGCATTCCAAGGGCTGAGCCCTCTGTTGACAACTCTCACGTGTCTTTATGAAATGGAAGTAGTTCATAGGCATATATGGAACAGAAGGTCAAGTTAGAGACAGAGCTGCAGGCAAGTAAACAGTGTCCAGTAAAATGCCTGCTAAACCATCTGAAAATACTTCGTTTAGAGTCATGGTTTTGAAATACCTAGACATTGGTTATTTAATAGATCTTATTGGATTCATTAGTCATCCCTTATTTACATGTCAGGATTATGGTATTTAAGATAATTAGCTGTAGAGTAATGTAAAAGCATATTCTGCAATAAGTTTAGAGTATTTCATTCTGTTCCACAAATTTCAGACATATTCTGTTATCAGGATCATATTCTTTTTCACTACATCCTGAATGGTTCCAAAATTTCTTTTCTGTAACTTATCCAAACTTGAAATTAATGTTGAGTGAATAGTGGATGTCTTAATCATGAAAGGACATACTTAGGCCTTATCATAAAAATAACAAAAGAAATAAATAGTAGTGAAATAGATATTTTTGCCCATGTATTATCTACGAGGAAAGAGCACATTCATTGTTACACTTCTGTTTCTCCTCCAGAGCATTTGTTCAGGTTCATATCAAGATATAGAACAAGAGGGACACCTGGGTGGCTCAGCGGTTGAGCACCTGCCTTTGGCTCAAGGTGTGATCCTGGATTCCCAGGTTCGAGTCCCACATCAGGCTCTCTGCATGCAGCCTGCTTCTCTGTCTGCCTGTGTCTCTGCCTCTATCTCTCTCTCATGAATAAATAAATAAAATTTTAAGAAAAAAAGATATAGAACAAGAAATGCTTGTGGCACTTTAGATAAGAGGCTTTGGACTCGGGGTTGGATCCAGCTCAGTCCTCTAGCACCTTTGAGTTTGAGCGATGAACTTGAACTCTACAAACCCCAGTTTACTCAGTTATAAAAAGGGAGAAAATACCTCCCTTGCAGGGTTTTAATGTGGGTATGAAGTAATGTATGTAAAATGCTTAGCAGATAGTAATCATCCAGCAAACAGTGGTCGCTCCTATTACTGCTACTATTTTTGCCTATCGGTGGTACATAGAAATCCACTGAGATGTCTCTCAACTCTGAAGATGAGAACTTGAAACTACTTTATAAAGCAAGACATCTGAGTACCAGTTTATAAATAGAGATGAATGGATTTTCCAGGTTCTTATTTTTTTCCACAAAAAGAGTACTCCCTGCTTAAAGCTGCAGCAGAAAAAAAAGATGATACAAGCATTTAAAAGAAGAAAATAACGTGTAGAGAGAGAACAGAGACTTCATACAGAGAAGTGAGCTCCTGTGGCTGTCTACGATGTCTACATCCCATCCCTAGTGTTCCTCTTTGCCTCCTGAATATTGGGTTTGGCCTCTGACTTCCACCACTAGAAAATAAGTGGCTTGGTACAGAACCCGTTAGCATTCCGGTGTGTTTCTGTCACCTGTTTGCTCCTGCCCTGTGCCCTGTAGACACGTCCCATTGGGGGTTGCCTCCTCGAGTTTAGGTGGCAACACGCAAAGACGTGTGGAACAAAGCTGCAGCCCACCCCCAGTGTGGGACAGAGTTAGAGTCTGTCAGAGTCACAATAGATGAGCAGCCTCTATGCATTGCAAACAAGAAGTAACCTTTGTTTTTCTAAATCACTAAGACTTGGGGGTTGTTACTGCAGCAAAGCTGACAAATATATCTGCAGGGTGATTACGTGAACTGATCTCATTCGTGGCACATCTCTGTAAAATGTGGTCTCTGCTTCCCTGTTAACCACCTCCCAAGCATCTATACCCAGCTAGAGAGAGGTTCTAAACCATGTATCGGGGTATGTTTTACTTCTAGGTAAAATTCTCCAGGGTCCTGCCAGTGTACTCAGGATAAAATCATAATGCATGTTTTAAAAACCCTACACTTGGCCTAGGAGGCAGACACAGTCACGCACTTCCTGCCCCCCCACATCGACTGTGTGCCCCTCTGCCCTGTTGCTGCCACAGTCCAACTATGTTAGCTGCTTTTTAGTTCATCAGGTATAATAAACACTTCCTTTTCCTTCGCTATATGGTCTCTTTTTCCTGGATCATATTTCTCATTAGTGTCTCAATGGCTGACTTCCTTTCATCTTTATGATCGCAGTTCGAATATCACTGCTTCACAGAAGCATAACAGACCACGGTACCTCAATAGAGAATACATCTCCCCTCCATCCCTGCCACTTTCCCCTCTTATTTCATTGCGTTAGTTTCTTCCATCTGCAGTACGATTTTGATACAATTTTCACCACTCGTAATAATAGCCAAGAGCCATCGAATACTTAGTATGTTCCAACCACTCTTTTTTTTAATTTTTTAAAATTTTTTTTCCAAGCACTCTTTTAAGAGAATAACGTAGAATACTCCATGTATTCTATAGTACGTACTATTTTATTTTATGTTATTATTTTTTGTAGGTACTATTTTAAAGAAGAGGAAACTGAGGCATGATAGAGATGTATTATTTTACCTCTCTAGATTATAAGATACATGGAAGTAGGGGTTAGGTCAATTTTTTTTTCACTACTTATACTCAGCATCTATTATAAAGCCTGCTACTGAATACGAACTCAAAAACATTAACTTCCTGTAGTCATCGCCCCTTTTGAAACCAGTGTTACAACTGGACCTACTATTGTGCTTCTTTTTATGATTGTGAAGTGTGCTTCAGCGGAACCATGAGGAAACTCTGAAAAAAAGAAAAAAAGTTTATTACTTACAAGACCTGGATGCAAGGTTTATTACTTACAAAATATAACACACCTGGGATCACACAGCAAGGTCATACATAGAGAAAGGGCCCATGTGTCTGCACAGGTTAAGGGTCCTGCTTTTATTGGGATAGAGGATGAGGGCCTGGGGCTATGTGGGCTCAGTCTTTATTGGTGAATATAAAACAGAAAAGTGGGGATTTAAAACATGGGAGGAGAAGAAAAGACAAGTGGCCCAAATGGTCAGTTATACACATCAACCAAGCTTGCTGAAACAGAGGGGCCTCAGTGGGGGGGAGTTGGCCTGACATTTTATCTAGAGGCCAGGATTTTCACTATAGCTGTTTTTGAAGTGGACGCCTCTTTGCAGTGGATGTGTTGGCAATCAGAACTTAAGTCAGGCACTTGCACTGTAATAAAGAAAAAAAAAATATCTGTCATGGCTTAACAGAAAACCATTGTGGAATTCTAAGTAGGGGTATAACACAATCTCGTGTTCATTTAAACTAAATCACCTTTGTTACTCTTTGGGAAACAAAAAAAGGAAAGGTAGGGTAAAATAATGGTAATGGAAACCAATTAGAAGAGGAAAAATAAGGCAATAAGAGATGCTGCCAATTTGGACTTCAGTGGTGGCGTGGAGATAAGACAAAGTGTAAGGAATCAGAATCCACAACTGATACGACCTGTTAGACCGAACAAGATTCATTTTTAAATTCCCTCCTAGAGATTGTTCATCAAGAAATTCCTAAGTAAATAAAGTAAGTGTAAGTAAATGAGGAAATAAATGAATAAGCCATTTTGTTCTAAGTGGCAGCAGAAATGCCCTTGGATGCACTGGGTTGTATTAATATCAGGAAATTGTATGTCCTGTGCGCAGCATCATTAATCCAGAGAATCCAGTAACTTGAAATTGCACTGAATTCTACAAATCATCCCTGAGACAGAAATTCATATAAAGGCTACATTTTTCAAGATTGTTTAGTATTAAACTTAATAAAAATTTTCATGTTAAAAAAAATCCTATATAAAAAAAAAAAAAAAAAAAACCTGAGTGGCTCAGTAGGTTAAGCTTGTAATGGAGCCCAGCATGTCCCTGCTCAGTGGGGAGCCTGCTTCTCCCTCTTCCTCTCCCTCTGCCTCTCCCCGCACTCGTGCCGTCTCACATGCACTCTCTATCTTAAATAAGTAAATACAATCTTTTAAAAAAATATCCTGAGTTCAGTTCTTAGGTCTATGTAAATTTTTAGGTCAGTTTTTTTTGTTTTGTTTTGTTTTCCCCTCCCAATCCTTTCTTACAGATTTTGGCATTTTCAAAAACAATCAGCTATCTTTGGGCCCCTGTTTGACCTGAAAAACAAAGGCTTTGGGTAAGATGATCTCTGAAGTCTCTTCTCTGTCACATCTCTGTGAATGCTTTGAATAACATGGTCTTAATCATGACCCATAAGCTCTTTTTTCATGGATCTTCAAGAGAGAGCTATTTGTTTCTCTCTGGTGGTAGGTCTTTAAATCTGATGGAACTTGTAGGTTAGTGTATAAGGCCAAGTATATTTGCATGAAACAGCCCAACTCTGACACTAACAGATCAAACATTTAAAAAAAAAATCAATATATCACCCTGGGACAACATGCTGCCCTGTTTGCTAATGGACTTTACATAGGGAGCAATAAATAATATCATTGATCAACACTGTATACAATTTTCTACCTCTCTGACTATACAGTATATCTCAGCATATTTTGTAAAAATTAAGTATATTTCTGATGAGCATGCCCAAAGTCTTATGAACATGTTCACACATTTCTATCATGTTATTCATTCATACAGATTTTTTTTATTTTTTATGAATTTTTATTTTTATTTTTAAAATATTTTATTTATTTGTTTATTCATGAGAGACACAGAGAGAGGCAGAGACACAGGCAGAGAGAGAAGCAGGCTCCCTCGGGGGAGCCCGATGTGGGGCTTGATCCCAGGACCCCAGGGTCACGCCCTGAACTGAAGGCAGACACTTCACCGCTGAGCCACCCAGGCATCCCCAGAAATTTTTTTAAACACCATGTTCCAGGCACTATTTTAAGAATGAAGAGTTGAGTCATGCAGACTTAGTCTTCACAGAGCTTAAATTCTTAAGAAACTTGCTTATTTCTAAAATAAATATACCTTTAAAAGAAAAATTAAATGTTCCAATAAAACCACTAATAATTTCAACTGATTTAGGCAGCCCATTGTCAGAAGGTCATTTAATCCTCCAGGGAATCAGTATTTTACATGGAAAGTAAGTGGAACTCAAAGCAGAAAGTAGGATATGAACCCAGATTCTGGTCTCATTCTTACTTCCTTTATTATGTCACTTTAACGCATACATATGTCATTATCCAGTTAAAATAGTCGCCTTTCTTAGTCCATACTGTTTGTGTTCTGACAAGACACCAAAAATAAATTTCAAAACTTTTTATAATGTGATGAAAGAGAACAAAATGATGCCAATGTGAAAGCATTTGTCTAAAATTTCACAACTAGGATAAAATACTCTGATCTCATTGTACACCATGCTGCTAAATCACTCTATGATTGACTGTCTCTAAGTACTATATATATATTTTACAGAGTAATGAGATATGATTAAATGATTAAATAAGATCTAGCTAAATAGTCTACACATTTCAAACCAATGGGTCAAAAATAAGAATTCTTCAGATGGTGTAGCTGGACTTTGTACTGAATTCTGTTTATTTTATCTGGAGCTATATCTCTAACCTGACCTTCTGTTACATTTATGCCCACAAACCACCTCTATTCCCTAAAGACATGAAAGCTGTCAGAATGAGGATACTGCTCCTGGAGCTCCTATAAATCCCTGGTGACATATTAGAGGTGAATCCTTAAGAGCAGGTGAAGCTGAGTCGGCTTTGACTTTGCATCACCTGCTTTTGTTGGCTGCCCACATATGACTCATCATTCATGTGCTCTGAAATTATCTCAGCTTGCTCTTCACAGAAAACACTAACTTTGAGTCTAATAGTTCAAATTTCTCTACAGACACTAGATGCATGGTGATCACGAAGACTAATGGGGATGGGCAACTGTCAGCAAGTGGTTTGAGACTAGCTCTCACTAATAGTACCTAATTTGATATTTTAGGCATCACTTGTTAGGTTATTGGTATGCTGTTTGGGTAAAAGAGAAATGATATTTTGGGGCACTGACTCTCAAGAGATGAATGATGTTGCTGAGTTCTTTGGCAGGGAATGATTGTCTAGCAGGTGACTCACTCAAATATCCTTGTAAACAGATTAATGATGGAACTGCTGGCAAACATACTTAATGGTACGTACTTGCTGGGGTGTCCCATTCTGGGGGGTGCTTCAACAAGATGTACCTGCCCTGTCTGGCTCTGCTTGTGGGTAACAAATATGGAATCTGAATTTGTGAGACAGGGTTCCTTGGAAAACGTTCCTTAAACAGTGTAACTATCTGAGGATAAAAGAGAAGTTTTACGAAATAAATGGCTCTTGCTACGGTCTGCATTTTGAAATCCTAATGCCCAGTGTGATGGCATAAGTAGGTGGAGCCATTGGGAGGTGATTTGGCCATTGCCTAGTTGAGTCAGGAGTACTGAATCCCACTAACTCCTTATTTAATTGTCCTATCTAGCTAATACATAAAGAAGGTATTTTAATACATAAAGTGGTTCCCGGAGTCAGTAAGGGATGATCAAGGTTTAAACATTTTATTTTTATTTATTCATGAGAGACACATAGAAAGAGGCAGAGATACAGACTGAGGGAGAAGCAGGCTCCCTGAGGGGAGCCCGATGTGGGATTCGATCCCGGGACCCTGGGGTCACGCCCTGAGCCAAAGGCAGACTCTCAACTGCTGAGCCACCCAGGTGCCACCCCTCCCTTTTAAAGATTTTATTTTCAGGATGATCAAGGATTAAACTAAGTAGTTCCTCCAACTGTTTTAGCTATAACCAACATGGTAGAGAATGTACAGAGAGGACCACAGACCAAGGAGGACCAGTAGGTTAACTCACACTTTCTTTTCCATTTGAATTTTGGAGTCTAGCCAAGCACAATCTATACTCCTATGGAACAGAACATAGTATATGTCTACCATTTTGCACCAGCACTATTTTATTTCTCCAGAAAACTGCCTTATATAGTTAGGTGGGACCTGGACTTGCTACCCATTAAGTGGAAGTTTGTGTTGTCCATTGATGACATCATGGTTATTGGCTCCCCAGAGGGAGTGAAGGACTGAAGTTACCGATATGGCTAAGGGAAGGTCATTGATACATCTGACTAAGATTTTAGAGCTAGCCGATTTATGAAATTTCTGGGATTTACATGAGTGAGCACAACCAAAAGATATTCTTGATCACTATAAAAAAAAATAATAATAAGTTACTATCTCTTGCAGAACCTGCTGATAAGCCAGAAACAGACATTCAGATCTGTTTCCTCTGGACCAAAGAAATTGAGGTTCCCCCTGACTTCCAACCTGTACATAAAAACTTTATCTGAATTATTTGGAGGAAAAATGTGCTTGCTTGGCTGGCACCTAGTTGACTTCAGCTGTCATTCAGTTTGTAGCCTGCAGGTTGCCCGTGAAGGAGCTAATCAAATAATGACTTTAATGAAATCATACACATCGACAACCTGAGGAGGAAGCTTGTCATCTCAACCAGTCTATTCTTGTCACTGTCCGATCTGATGTCTCTAGAGATCAGTAAGCTCCTGGAGTGCTAAAGAGCCGGGCTGAGGCGAGCGTGGAAAGGAGCTCAATGTGCAGCCTAAGCCATGGCAGGAACATGGGGCGATTGGCTTTGTCATTGTTCTCTGATGACCTGATGCTACAGGTCAAAAGGGAAATTGTTTTTCCTGTGGTGCAACTGCTTGATTCCACAGGAAATCCTTTTCCACGGGAAAAAAAATAAAAGAACATCTTGTCCTTGTAAGGGGGAACAAAGAGGTGGTGCTGCATGAGATCTGGAAGCCAGTGGCTGTGTCTACAAAACATGTATTAATGAATACAGAATTAATTTCATGTGCAAAAGGGTCTCCAACCATGAGCCAGTCACTAGATTTATGGTACATGGGGAAAGCCTTTCTTCTTTGGGACAAAATAGAGTTTTGCTGTCATCTTAATTGATATGTGGACTAGGAAACATGACTGTTATGTCTCTACCACAGTGATGGAGAGCAACCGCGGGCTTGTGCGTTGTTATCTTCAGGGAAGAACCTGTTGTGAGAGTCTGAGCCCGTCTCCCCGAGTCATATAACACCTATGGGAAGCATGGATAATGTAGGAAGTGAGTTTGGCCTTAGAACAATTATGCAGAAAAATGTCTCCATCGACCCATATAAAAAGATCCAAGTGTAAAA
This sequence comes from Canis lupus familiaris, assembly GCF_011100685.1. Taxonomy (NCBI): domain Eukaryota; kingdom Metazoa; phylum Chordata; class Mammalia; order Carnivora; family Canidae; genus Canis; species Canis lupus. Next base: position 29,505,597 of record NC_049239.1, read on the forward strand.
AGAGTCACACGTGAATAAAGGAGGGGGGGGTGGATAAAACCCGACCTACAAAGAGAATTTAAAAAACTGTGAAAGAATATTATTATACTTAATATATTTTATAAAAAGGGGATTCCCTAATCAAAAGTGAATGGTTCAAATGCTGAGCATTGTTAGGGTGCTAGGGGACTTTTGCCTTTTGCATAACATTTTGTTGAAAGATGAAAAGACACCTGGCAAATATATGGTGAGTAGAAACTGACCAAAGTCAGAGGGTGGGATTGGAAGGAAGTGGCTAAGAAATGGCACTCCATAGGCTTTCCACTCGAGGAAAGACGGAATGTGTCATTAGTGTACACACACGTATGACAGGCCTCCTCCAGACAGGGGAGCCCTGGTCTCTGGAATTTTGTTAACTGCATGTATCTGCTCTGTAGAGGGTCCTTGTAAACAGACCTGGAGTCTATGAATTTAGGAGGCCTCTCCTGATGCAGAAGCCTGTGTGAGCCCTCTGACTATGTCTAACCACCACAGCTCCACCACCAACCCGGCTGCCTTTACAGAAGGACATGCTCACATGTGAGTCTGAGCCAGAATGTGACTTGACGCTGCTGTAATGGCCTTGGGACTCTGCTGGTTCTGCTGATGCCTCATGATTCCTGGCGTCCTAGGAATTAGTAATTCTTAGTAAGACCTAGGTAAGATCTCTGATTTGTGTGAATTGGATCTTTTTTTTTTTTTTTTAAGATTTTATTATTTATCCATGAAAGACCCAGAGACAGAGAGGCAGAGACACCGGCAGAGGGAGAAGCAGGCTCCATGCGGGGAGCCCAACGTGGGACTCGATCCCGGGTCTCCAGGGTCAAGCCCTGGGCCCAAGGCAGATGCTCCACCACTGAGCACCACCCGCAGCGTCCCTGATCCTCCTTTTTATTTCACCATGATCGTGTTGCTTTGATCATTGCAATCAACTTGTGTCATGATTTCAGTGTAGACCTCATATTTGACATACAGGTGTGATTTTAAAAATTGGCCAGAGCAGGACAATTCCAATACAAAGAGTTATGAAGAGGTTATTCATCAGTCACACATTCACTTTCACGCATGTGCACACCTGCATATGTGCACAGCCCTACGCACCACGGGCTAGTGTTTAAATCTTTTAAGAAGGATAGTGCATTTATTGCTTCTATGAGATTCTCTCGTGTTTTCACATTAAATAGAAAATTCCTGAATCTTCTCTAATCCATTAGTTACATCCTCCCTTCCTTCCCTCCCTCCCTCCCTCCTTACTTCCTTCTTTTTCTACCTTTTTCTTTTCTTTTTTTTTTTCCTTCCTTGCTAGCCATTTGTTTCCCTTCTTGAGTTCACATAAGTAGGTACAAGCCCCTCCTGTAGACCCTTCCTTCTGTCAGGTGCTTGTAAGGGAGCATTTAACAAGACAAACAAGGCCCCTCTGGTCAGGAAACGTACATTCAAGCAGGAAGTGAAAGTCAATAAACATGTTTACGACTAAGTAAATAAGATGATTTCAAACAGTGATAAGTGTTGTACAGAAAGTAAAACAGGATGAGGTAAATTAGGAGTGACTGTACGGGTGGGCACAGCCCCTGTAGAGAGGGGTAGGAAGGAGATCTTTTTTTCAAGGAAACATTTGAGCTGATGCTGAATCACGGTTAAATTGATTCATTCATTTAAAACAGCTGCTCAAGGAAAACAAAATCTGGAGACCATATTAATACATTCTTGCCTTCAACATCTGCATTCACTACACACCTAAAGAGTGTTATCTCCAAAATATTGGCCAAATCCATTTATCCTTCTCAACTTTACCACCAGGGCTCACCCAGGCTTCGCCATCATCCTGCCCCCCGCAACCTGTTCTGGTGACTACAGGAACAAACAGGGCCTTGTGCGCATCCAGAGATTTAACGTGTCTATTATCCCCTAGTCTGTGTGGTATATTGAACATCTGCTCATCAAACCCTTCGTTAAGAACTAAAATATCCCTTTACTATCGAGTTTACCTGTGTGCTCTTCCCTTACCTCGCCTCTCTGCCTATTCCCAGGGGTAAGTGCTATTTGCAATGCTTTTAAAGATTTTGTTTATTGGAGAGAGCGTGTGAATGAGCGAGTGAATGAGAGAGAGAGAGAGCACCTGCACGAGCAGGGGCAGAGCGAGAGGGAGAGGGGCACTGCCCTGTTGAGCAGAGAGCCTGATGTGGGGCTCCATCCCAGGACCCTGCGATCTCAACCCCAGCTGAAGGCAGATGTTCCACCAAATGAGCCACCCAGGTGCCCCTGCAATTTTATATTTACAATTCCATTGTTTCATCAAATATGTGTTTGTATTTATAAGTATATGGACATATTCATACGAATATGCCTTGTATAATCTGGGCAGGATAAAATTAGTATCATGTTAACTTCTTTTGTTAAATTTAATTTAAATTAAGTAACACACAGTATATTATTAGTTTCAGAGGTAGAGGTCAGTGATTCATCAGTTGTATAAAACACCCAGTGCTCATTACATCATGTGCCCTCCCTAATGCCCATCACCCAGGTACCCCGTCCCCCACCCATTCCCCTCCAGCAACCCTGTTTTTTTTTTTTCCCATAGTTAAGACTCTCTTATGGTTTGTCTCCCTCTCTGATTTTGTCTTATCTTTCCCTCCCTTCCCCTATGATCCTCTGTTTTGTTTTTTTAAATCCCACATATGAATGAAATCATAATAAGCGTCTTTCTCTGATTGACTTATTTCCTCTGATCCATCCACATTGATGCAAATGGTAAGATTTCATTTTATTGATGGCTGAGTAATATTCCATTGTTTATAAAGATACACACCCTACATCTTTATCCATTTATCTGTTGGACATTTCAACACTTTTTCCACAGTTTGTCTACTGTGGACATTGCTGCTATAAACATTGGGGTGCAGGTATCCTGGTGTTTCACTACGTTTGTATCTTTGGGGTAAATCCCAACAATTGCTGGGTCATTGAGTAGCTCTATTTTTAGCTTTTTGAGGACCTTCCATATTGTTCCCCAAGGTGGCTGCACCAGCTTGCATTCCCACCAAAAGTGCAAGAGGGTTGCCCTTCCTCTGCATCTTTGCCAACATTTGTTGTTTCCTGACTTGTTAATTTTAGCTATTCTCACTGGTATAAGGTGGTATTTCCTTGATGGTTTGATTTGTATTTCCCTGATGATGAGTGATGTGGAGAAATTTTTTAAGTGTCTGTTGGTCATGTGTAGGTGTTCTTCGGAGAAATGTCTGCTCACGTCTTCTGCCCATTTGTTGCCTGGATTGTTTGTTTCTTGGGTGTTGAGTTTGATAAGTTCCTTATAGATCTTGGATACTAGCCCTTTATCTGATATGTCATTTGCAAGTATCTTCTCCCATTCTGTAGGTTGGCTTTTGTTTTTTTTTTTTTGTATGTTTGTTTTTGTTTTGTTTTGTTTTCGACTGTTTCCTTTGCTATGCAGAAGCTTTTTATCTTGGTGAAGTCCCAATAGTTCATTTTTGCTTTTGTTTCCCTTGCCTTTGGAGACATGTCAAGGAAGAAGTGGCTGAGGTCAAAGAGGTTGCTGCATGTGTTCTCCTCCAGGGTTTGGATGGAACCCTGTCTCACATTTAGGGCTTTCATCCATTTTGAGTTTACTTTTGTGTCTGGTGTAAGAAAATAGTCCAGTTTCATTCTTCTGCAGGTGGCTGCCCAATTTTCCCAATATCATTTGTTGAAGAGATAGTCTTTTTTCCATTGGATATTCTTTCCTGCTTTGTTGAAGATTAGCTCACTATAGAGTTGAATGATTTGTTGGGTTTTTTTCAATGAAATTATGTTTGTCACATTTATCCATATTGGTGACTGTGACTAATTTATTTAATTGCTGAATAATATTTTATTCTGCAAATATTGCATATTTAATTTATCCTCCTATCCAACATCTGGGTTATGGGCCAATTTTTTTCCTGTTATAATCAGTGCTAATATAAATATTCTTGCATATTTCTGCCTGGATACATGTGCAAGACATCATTATATATTTTACAGCAAAATTTCTGGTTGTTCAGCATGTGCACACTCAACTTTACAAAATATTGCTATTTTTCCCTTTTTTATTTTTATTTTTTTTTATTTTTCTCTTTTTAAAGGGAGTTTGCCAAGTTGGAGTTTCACTAACTGAACATAAAGGTTTCCAATGCTCCATGTTTTCTTGAACACCTGATATTGTGAGAATTCTTAATTTTTGCTTTTTGGAGATGAAATTTCATAATTTTTAAAAAGATTTATTTATTCATGAGAGACACACAGAAAAAGGCAGAGTCACGGGCAGAAGGAGAAGCAGGCTCCATGCAGGGAGCCCGATGCAGGACTCGATCCCAGGACCCTGAGCCAGAGGCAGACGCTCAACCACTGAGCCACCCAGGTGTCCCAAAATTTTATAATTTGTTTAAATGTTCCTCGTTACTACTGAAATCTCACATCTTTTCATATTTCTATTGATTATTTTTGCTTTTCTTTTTTTCTCTGAGATGCCTGTTCATATTATCTGCCCATTTTTTTCTATTGATTCACAGGGATAGTTCCATTTGTTCTAGATGTTATTTTTTTATTAGTTCTGTATGTTGCAAGTATATTTTCCTAACCTGTGGTTTGTCTTCAGTATCTTTTATGTGCTTCTTTAAAAAACAACTTCTTAATAGGGTTGTATTTCTTTCTTTCAAATTGCAAGTATTATCATGTCCTAAAAAAAAAAAAAAAAAAAAAAATCTTCCCTCTCCTGAGGCTATGAGAATAATCTTTATGCTATCTGAAACTAATGTTTCTGTATAACATGGATAGGGGCTAATTACATATTTTGTCCGGTACCATTTCTTGAAGAATTTATCCTTTCTTATTTTGCAGCATCAACCATGCCATATTTCAGTACTGGCCAGTAATGTAGGCTTAAATCCATTGAAAGACACTAAGGATTTTATTTTTTAAATCTGACTGAGATAGGGATATATTGTAAACAGAATAGTGGCTCACAATGCTGTCCAAGCCTAATCCTTGGAACCTATAAATGTTTTACCTTATAGGACAAAAATAAACTTGCAGATGTGATTTTATACATCTTGAGATGGGAAGACTATCCTAGATTATTTGGATGGGCCTATTATCATCACAAGAGTTATTACAAGGGGCAAGAGTGTCAAAGCCAGTATAAGGAGGTTTGACTAAGGAAGCAGGTGTTAGAGTATGTGTTTTGAAGACAGTGGGAGGGAACATAAGCCAAGGACTGTAGGGGGTCTGTACAAACTAGAAAAGGCAAGGAAAATGATTCTCCTGTGGAGCTGAGACTTTAGGTTGAGCTCCAGAGAGCCTCATCTCAGACATCCAGAGTCGTAAGATAATAAATTTGTGTTGTTTTGATCCATTGCAATTGTGGTAATTTGCTCCAGTAGCAGTAGGAGACTGATACAGGGAGTCCTGGAGAGGTTTGCACCGAGAAATTGCCTGATTTAACTTACATTTTAACAAGAGAACCCTAGGTGCTATGTTGAAATAGAATATAGGGGTCCCGGGTAAAAGCAGAAAGCAAGTTAGGGACTGTGGTGGTAACAGAGGAGAGCTAGAGTGGTGGCTTGGACGAGGGCAGAACTAGGAGAAGTGGTAAGTAACTGGTGAGTAATTTTTAGGATATTCTAAAAATATCCTAAAGGTAGGGCTCTCAGGATTATAGGGACATTAGGACCGTTCTGTGAAAAAATAAGGTCAAAATCAATTCTAAGAGTTCACAGTAAGCAGCTTTTCATTGTCTCCACGTATTTCATTTAAACCCAGAGACTCTCTGCCCATCTTTATCTACTATCTGTCCATTTAATCTCTATCTATCTGAATACCTTTTTGCTGTTTCTTTTGGCATCTAGTTCTGCTTTTAGCAGTCTGGACTGTTAAGACTGATTTTATTGCCTACTCTGGGCACACTGTGGATTTGCCAAGTAACTTCTCAAACTCTGTCTTTCTAAAAGAGTTGATATTCTAGTCTGGGGATGCTAGATGTAGGTTAAGTCAAGCCTCCACGATGGCCTTTGTAGGGTCTGGGATGACGGAGTCACCCACAGAAATCCCCACTCATGTGTGATGCTGGACTGTTACTGGCTAATCCAGTAATTTGCAGTGTTTATTACTGTTATGCTGTTGGTTTCAGCGTTACAGTGCTACTGGGTAACACCTCCCCAAGTGATTGTCACCCACTGTGAAAAAGAGAAGGTGGATGGCTGAGGGACTGGAGAGAAGAGTTTCCCCCAGAGAAGGGTATCCTATTCTTCCAGAATGATAATGGGAACCACATAGTGAGTGTTCAGGTATTAACAACCCATCAGGTCCTTTTTGTAAACGGAGGAACTACACTCAGATTTTAAAACAAACACACAAAAACCTAAGTGAACACAAGTGCCTTTAAGAAAGACAAAAGGAGGCATCTGCAGGGAACTGGCACGGTTAGTTTGCTGAGAGTTTAGAAAGCAAATGTGTCTATAGCTCTGCTTCCCGCACCCCAGAAGAAAGCCACATAAAGAACATGTAAGCAGAAAACTAGGTGAAAAATAACTGACTGAAAAAACAATGTGATTCTTGTGCAGTGCTGCAATTGGATATTTTATAGGAGTGAAGCAAGAATATTATATTTGGTCTTCCTTTGATCTAATGAGTTACCTACACCAGGGTGGAAAAAATAAAAACCTGACACTGTCATTAAAAACTGATCTACAAGCCACCTTTCTGACTCCCTGGCCTACTTGAAAGTACATGTTAGGTCAAAGACTATTATAATAGAATATTGGATCTACGCTGCTGAATAGCTTTCCCGACTCCATTCAATATGTCAGAGCCTTCGCCTCCAGGTCACTGATGTAACAAATGGGCCTGAGATTAAAAATTTAGAGTGAGAATAAATGATCAAGAAAAGTAATGTAGATAAAGTTGCAGTGCAAGAAATTTTTATTTTTCTCCTAATACAAAGTTCACTCGCCTATCTTGTTGCAACGTTCCAAAAGTCTTTTAACGGATTATGTTAGTCTAATTTCTGAAACAAACAGCTCTCAAGTTTCAATACCTTAACCCAATGGACATTTATTTTTCTCACATCATGTCCCCCATCAATCAGCACGAGGCTCTATTACACTGAGACAGGGAGGAAGCCAGGTTCCTTTCATTAAGTCACTTAAAGCTCTGGATTCCCTCCACTGACTCATTCAGGGAACCAGGATCCCTCTGTTTTATAGGTCGGCTGTCTTCTAACGGTGGCTCATTTGCCTCCAGCTGGCTGATGACACACAGAGAGAGAAAGAGAGGAAGAATCATGCTAGAAGTTTTAGAGGTTAGCCTAGAAGTTCTGATGCTCGCACTTAACAGGCTCACCTAATTATAGAGGGGCATTATTACAGGAAAAAGAAGAGAAAAATGGGAATTGGTGAGCACAAGCATTTCCCGTCCAAACTGCTTTCCTTACATAAAGAAATGCAAAAGTATATTTCATCTTTTATTCATTCAGACACAGTTTGGGGCATGCAGTCTTTCAGACTCTACCTTAGACAATGAATGCACACAAAACCGATAAATAGCTTTTACTTCCAAGTTAATTAGAATCTGGTAAGGAAGATAAACACATACATAGAAAAAACCCCCACATTATCAGAAGATAGGGTCATATTAGGGTACTATAGAAATATAAATGTGGTGTGCCCTGTGCTTTAACTTCCTTAAGGGCATTAAGAGAGATTTTTCTGGCTGGGATTATCTTCCTGTAGAGTCTTCACATGAAATAGCCAGTGAGAGTAGCGGAGAGGGGAAGGAGCTGATGCAAGGCTTAGGACTGGAGGGCTCTTGCTCCCTTCCCAAGGGACTGGCTTGGAATGGCTAAAGCAAGTGGTGGATACCTTGGGAGGATATGAAGCAGGGGCCAGATCACCAAGAGACTTTTGTGTTTGCATCTTGTGTGTGTCCTTTTCAAGAATCCATACCCTATTTTGGAGCTGCACATACTCATTGATAAAACAACTCATATGGCAGGGAGAACATGATAATATTTTAAATGTCACTTTCAGTCATCAGAAGATGTAAATTCTCCAAAGTGACCTCTGAAAAACAAACAAAACAAAACAAAAAGTGACACTTTGGGTCAGTCTCAAACACGTGTTTTGTCCACTGGTCCATTTTCTCCCATGTTGAGCCAAGGGGAATTCAGAATTAGGCGAGTTAGATAAGAAAGATTTTAAAAAGCTTTCCATGTAAGGATGATTAATGTCACCTCGTTTATATGTGCATTTATTGTCTCTCATCACCTTCCATATATATATATTTAGTTGAAGAGATTTGTGATGGTGAATTAGCAAATATGCTGCCTAAGTCAGAGAATATCCCAAATGCTTTTTAATAAGGACTACAGAATTAGAATATAAATGTGATATGATATTTTTTAATGTGATATGATCTTTTGTTTAAGATTTTATTATTCATGAGAGACACAGAGATATGAGAGAGGGGCAGAGACATAGGCAGAGGGAGAAGCAGGCTCCCTGCAGGGATCACGATCTGAGCCAAAGGCAGATGCTCAACCACTGAACCACCCAGGCGTCCCTGTGATATGAACTTTTTGATTAAAGAAATAACTTCCGAATCATTTCTTCACCCTGTGCCCAAGTGGAACTATTTTGCCCAGTTTAACTTTCACTCAGCCTCTGGAATAATTTTTCCTTGTCTCCTTCAGAGAAAGAAAGGTAAATGAAGAACAAACTAGCAGAAAGATCACATGTAAGCCTCTGGCCAAAGTAAATACTTTTGGACTGAGAAACTACGGTGACATGAAACTGTGTGTTTGGAGATGGCTTCCAAAGAGTCTGGCTGTGGAAATAAAATTGCTTGGGTTAGCCAACACTTAGTACCTCATTGTAGTGTTGATAGAAATACTGAGTACTCCACACCTTCTTCCCTACCTCACCGACCCGCCCCCCCCACCCTTGGCACAAGTTGGGAGCACTCTGGCATCTTCAACAGATAAGCCAATTTCTGTCACAACTATTTCAGAAGCAGGTGTAATGGAGAAAGTTTGCAAATAGAGGAGACTTCAGTGTAGTCGTTCTCAGGGGCTAGCGATGTGAATGATTTTTGTTCCCTCTGCAGGTAGGATGGTAGACAGGGGAAGAATGGGCTTTAGATTCAGTTGGAAGGGAAATGAAATAAGTGATGCACAGTAATCAGCAGAGTGATCTTATTTAGCTAAACTTTCTAAAGTAGAAATTTGGTGTAATAATACTTTCTTGTCAAGTGTCTTGTGGTTTTAGTGTTTTCTAAAAAGCCCCCAGTGCATATAAGTTAGTTACTCTTTGCCGTAATAACTTATATTTTGTGGTTTCATTCAGTCTAGATGCTGCATGTACAGCTTAACTTTTCCTCTTTTTCAAAAGTTTCTACAAATTATGCTAAGGGCAGTTGATGGGTAAAATGTAGTACTGCGGCGACATAATTTTAGTCTGTGGCTCTCAGATAAGAGGTGATATCTTAGAAAGAATTGAAAGAAGGTACTCCTTGAATGAGCTTAACACAACAATGGCATATCCTTTGTTAAAAGAATTATGGGAATGAAATAGGCAAGCTGATTTTGGATGAAGTGGACAATGATGATTGCTTATCAAAAGCCATTCATCCCTTCTATCCCACTTTTATTCTGGTAGGAAAAACATCTCTGGGAAAATAATCACCTCCACCAGCTACAGAGGATAAACAATGGTTTATGTTTGGCATTCAATGAGAAGTTCCAAAATTCTGGGGTGGTTTTGGAAGCTGAATAAAAAGAAAATCAGAAAAACAAAATGTTGTCTCCATCTTCCTATATTCAACCTGGTTCAATAAGTTTAATGATGCTTGGACCTTCATCCATCAAATTCTAACCACGTGATGACAAGTTCATAGACAGCAATTAACAACCCTATGCTTTCACGTTAATAATGGTGGGAATAAAGAGAGATTGAAGATATTTGAATATATTTGAGTGCTTACAAAAAAGCTATGTCTTCAGGACTTTAGCCATCATTGTTTGGGCATTATGTTACTTGCAGCTAAATGTACCCTAATTGGTAAAACTAAATCCTGAGAAAAGGGAACTGATAGCCAATGCTAGAGAAGAGCAAGGCTGTCATCAAAACAACACAAAACTTTTATATATCTAATTTTTTTCTTTGTGTTCATTTATTATATATCTATATCTATATCTATCTATATATGAAAAGCACTGTTCTAGGGAAATTTATCAAATCTCAAATCCTTGTAGAAAAACACACAAATACATAAAATAAATGTGATTTCATAAACAAATATTGTGCACCTAGTATACACAATGCTGAGTGTTGGTTATATATTGGGAGGAATAAATTTTATTAAGCACATAGCATATTTCAGAAGTATCATATTGCTTAAGATCACAGAGTTCTTAGTCAAATAGACCTAGGATTCAAAGCTGGCTTTAGAAATTCCAAACATGTGATTTTAGATGAGTTATTTATCTTTTCCAAGCATCCATTTCTTCATGTGGAATTAAGAAGCATACCTACCTCATTGGATAGCTGTAAGGATCAAATAAAACATTATTATGTAAAATATTTAGAATATTTTTGACAAATGCTAAGTGTTCAATATACAGTAGCAATTTTTATTATTCATTGAATCACAATATATTTATTAAATACCTGATTTTATTGGGAATAAAAGTAAACAAAACAGGAAAAAAAAATCATCTCCCCACAGAGCTTATATCTAGTCATAGGTTTTGAAATAATGCACAAAATACTGATTATTCCAAACTTAAACATCCTGTATTCAAGGGGTTTCATGTCTAGTTGAAAGAAAGGCAAACTAGTGTATATTAAGTATGAGGATCCGTGATAATCAGTTGATGTACATTTTTTCCAAGGCTAGGAGAGTTGAATAATTCTCTAATGCTTTATCTCTACGCGCATTTATGAGCAAGAATTAATAGATTATCTTTCACACCCAAGGTCCAGAGGACCTCCTCATCCTCCTCCTCAGGATCTGAGGCAAATGGAGCAGAGTATTGGGAGAAGTACCGGTCTCCTCCCTGAGTTTGAGGGTCATGCATTTCCCTGAGAGAACGGAAAACAAATATATGAGAATTTCACAAATAAGTATAATGTACAAGTTCACAAATTTTTTTTTGTAACTCTCTCCCCCTCTCAGACAACACAAAGATGGCAAATTAAAATGAACGATTTTTTACTTTTGTCCAGCTTGAGCTGTTATTTGTCACGCAGCTGGGGGCATTGGCAACAGTAACTGGCCAATCAGTTTCACAGCTAGGTTTAACCACTCAGTTCCAGAAGAAGTCGGGCATTGCTATAAACATAAAGTGGAATGTATCCCAAAGATCTCTGGTTGTTTTCAATAACATTTGTTTTATTTAGCACACTTCTTGGCCACCATTTACAGCTGATTGTGAAATTAGCTTTGGTAGCCCTGTGAGGCAGAAGCTTTGTTTGACGAGTAAGTTCAGTGCAGACCTAAGTGTAGGCCCATCAGTCATGACCCAAATTCCTGTAAGACTCAGTATTTTGCAAATGGTAATCTTCAACTACCCCAGCAGAGGTTGGCCTGGTGGTTGAGTTCATCCCATATATAGGTAAGAAACTCCATTTGTTCAAACAGGATGATAATATATAGAATATCTTAATTCCCCAGTACCCAAGACATCATGTATTTGTGCCTAGAGCACTATTTAAATAAAGTGTAGCATTCCTTTATTAGAAAACAAAATACATAAAGTGGAAATTCCTGGGAAACTGAATGATGAATCAGTGAACTGTGATATTTGATTACATAATAAGCCTATATAACCATATGGCAGGATTATGCATCCCCAAAATGAATGATGTCATGTATTTTATTTAATCCATTTTTTTGTTCCTGCCAAGCATTTAGTCTAATTTTCCATAGTATAATTACCAGGAAATACTATTATTCTGTGAATAGTTTAACTTTTATCATGCCTCAAAGTCTTGGGCTTCACAGATTTTTTCTACATACTATTCTTTATCATGTATCATCAGCAATGACACATCCTCATCTGTAAGACATCTTTAGATACTGTTACATTTTCCTTGTGAAGTTACTTTTTTTATGTGAAAATATTTAAATGGAATATATTGTAAATAAAAGAGTAAATGGAAACAGATTCATGTGGAGTTTAGAAAATGAGAGTTGAATTTAAAGGATTTGTATTGAGAGAAAAAGAGATTTCTTTTTAAGTAAGCAATAATTAAATGAAGATGCAGTGCTTCTTCATAGCCCTGATCACAAATACTGTTACACACACACACACACACACACACACAGTCTTGATCTAAATAATGTATTAAAGCATCTCTTCTATATTTAATCAGATCTCCAGATTGTTGCATATGTAAATGAACAGTCAACATCATTTGCTCTCCCTATTATAAAAACTGTTTTTTTAATTTAAATTTATTTCTCTCCAAATAACTTATTTTTATCCTAGAAAGGATTTAAAAGTACTAAAACTCCTTTGATAATTAAAACTTATATATATTATGCATTAAATGTCCATATATAAAGACATCTACATCTATCTATCAGTCTATCACTACTTATATATTCAACATAAGCAAATCTCTGAAAATAATCTCAGATTATATATAAATCCAAGCCCTGCTCTGTTTCTCATTGAATAGTTTGCTCAGATAATAGATTACATTAGCTTCAGTTATTCCCCTACTGTCACCCTGCTACCACCCCTTTGAAGTTATCCAAAGGATCCTGGAGGTGGACCTCTACATGACACTGTTAGATATCAGCCCTGGGAGTGTGAAAAACCGTACAAAGTCATCACCGTGTCCCTGTAGACCACTGGGTCTGGTCCAAGTTGGAGCTTAGTCATTGAAGCTAAAAATGGCAATAGGTCCGATGGTCTTGCTTTGTCTGAGACACGAGAAGTCTTTCACTAGAGGACAGTAGGGGATAGCAGGAAAAAACATGAACTCTAGACACACACCACGCTCTCATCTTGCTTTTACCCCTTGCCACCTCTGAGTACTTGAAAAAGCCACTTAAGTTTTCTGAGATGCAGTTGTGACATATTTCAAGGAGTTGTAAGTTGAATAAGTAGGACTTTGGATGTTCTTAGGGTATTATGTGGCACATAGTAGGTCTTTAACAATACGAGTTTCGCTCAGCATTGTGTATAGATCTTCAATGAATCTTCCCATTTCAATTGTACAGTCTTCAAACATCCCATGTTCCCTTTCTCCATTTTCACAATTTTATTTTTCTTTTAAACACTTCAGAGAATGAACTTTCAAATGTGTTTTCCTTTCACTTTTTTCAGTGTGTTGCCTCTTTTTTCTTTCCCATTTCTCTTCTTTTATCTGTCATTATTGTTTTTATTCATTATAAGGCAAAACGCATATTGTGTAGGAACCAAAAATTTGTCTTGTTAGAACTATTTTAGTAGCCACCACAGTGTAATTATTTGGCCCCATGGCTTTCAAATGTCCCATGCAGATATCACAGACAAAAAAATAATTACATATATGTAATATATATATATGAATATATATAAAATTTCCTTATATAGTGTATGTGTGTGTGTGTTGTATATATATATATATATATACACACACATATTTTCCTTCATGTAATTTTCTCATTTATTTACATGGAGATGTGTGTTTATGGTCATATTGTATCCTGTTCTTAGGTTGCATGTTATAAGAAAAATGACCAGAGGGACAGCTTTTAGACAATTCCAAAAACAAAGAAAAATTATGATTAATATTCCATATACTTCAATAAAAATTATGATTAATATTCCATATTCTTCAGTTGGTGGTAATGAGTGGCAAGCAAGTCCTTAAACATTTTTTGAAATTTGAACTGCCAGGATCTGAAAGGACTTTGAGACTTTTGTTTTTCAATTGGTGTCCTCTCATTGTTCCTGCTTGTCATTGAAAGCATCAGTTTTGTTTGCTTCCTGCAAAATGACAGACAGAAAGAAGAGAAACAATGAAATTAATGGAGAGCTACAACATACCTTGGCAGTAAAGTAGATCCGTCACAAAGTCATAATTTTATTGTTCCCTCTGCATGATGAAGTCTGTCCAATAGACAATGAGTTGCAATCATAACCCTGTGTGCAAAGAATAATAATGAAATAACTACAAAGAAAAAAACAAAGCAAAAGCCTCTGTTCTCACTGGTAAATTCAGTGACTTCCTCTGGATGAAAGGGTCAGGGGCTTGAGAAATAGATGTGAGCGCTTGCAGATGGGATGTAAGGCTGCTCAAATAATAATCTAATGCACGACAGGATCTTCTATTTCCACCCAGGTTTCAACTCAAATGTTCCTTCCTCAGAGAGGCTTTCTCTGTGTACCCTAGATGAAGTCGTCCCTCCAGTTTAAGTCTTCACTGTAGCATTTCTTCTCATCACAGCACTAAATATTATATTTGGGGTTTTTCTGTTTGTTTTTGCATTTGTTTTCTGTGTTCCCAGATAAGAATATGGATGTTGTGAGCATGCCATTCAGGCTTCTCTGCTCACTTTGTATCTCCAGAACCTGGAACGCTGCTCACAGTCCTTACTGGTCATCAATAGCTATCCATTGAATAAATAGATGAATGAACTAAAATGGGACATAAATCACTTCATCTTTTACAATGTTTTAAGCTTAAAATTGAGGAAACCAAACCATGACGAAGGAAGTAGTTTTCTCAAGATTGCAAAGTATAGACCATGTGTGTCTTTGTTCCCAAATGACTGTACTGTAGCTTGAAATGATTTTTCCACCACTGACATAGATGAAACCTTTTAAACTTCCTTCGCATTGTATGGGGGCAGTAAAGTTAGGCTATAGATTGAGTTTGGGGGAGATCAAACAGTAAAAAACCAACAAAACACACAAAAAAACAAGGGAGGGATAACAAATAATGGTGAAAACAACTCCAAAAACAAAACCTCCCTTCCTTCTTCTACTCAGATGATACATGTCCTATGTTTTCATTAAAAACAAAAGAACACAGCGGCACCTGGGTGGCTCATTTGGTTAAGCAGCTGACTCTTGGTTTCAACTCAAGTCATGATCTCAGGGTCGAGAGACGGAGCCTGGAGTGAGGGCTCCACACTCAGTGGGGAGTCTGCTTGAGATTCTCTCTCCCTTTCCCTCTGCCCCACACCCCATCATGCTCTCTCTCTCTCTCTCTCTGAAATAAATAAATAAATCTTAAACAAAACAAAACAAAAAACACAACACAAAAGAAAAATGGAAAAAATCAGCTTTTTCACTGAGGACTTCCAGTCTTCAACAAAGGGACATTCTTTTCTGCCCCTGGTTTGGTAGCTGGACTATTATTACCTTGCAAGTCCTTTCCATGTGAAGTTTATCATGTCTACCAGATGAGAAACTCATACTGGGCAAGCATACTAGCTTTTACATATTTATTTTGCATTTTCTGCAATAGCACCTATCACTCTTTTGTATAAAAAGTACATTTCTTAGTTCTCTCGGTTGAAAAATCTGTATGTGTGAATGTGAAAGGTAGCATCATGATTTCTCTGATATTCACTGTCCACTGTATGGTGACTTTTTACCATGTTGTTGATTATCTTCTGTGTACTTCACTGATTATTAGAATATACTGTTCCTGGTGGTAATAGTGTGCCAATTTTTGTACACCATGTTTTTGCAGCCGTGGCTAATATGTACTTTTGAAAAAGAAAGCTGAAATTATATTTAAAAAATAAAGTGTAATATTAAAAATTGGTTAGAATCCTTTTTTTAAAAAAATCCAGAGGACAGAATGTGAAAGAAAATGCCAACTTTTAGGTTTAGTTTGATTCCTTATTAATTCATCTTTAAGTGTTAAGGCAGTAATTGTTCTAACTCCAGGTTTATCCTTGACTTTAGTAGCCCATGTCCTCTTAACTGACCTTGAATTTTTAGTGTGCACCCCAAGCTTTGCTCAAATATGAGAAGGAGTTCAATGTTTTGATGTTTTTTGTTTTGTTTTGTTTTGTTCTTCTTCTTTTTTTTTCCCCAATATTTTGAAGTGTTAAGCCATGTTTTTGTTCTGGAATACAATGACAAATTGATCATGTGGAAGATGCCATTATGCATGTTATTTAATATTTTCTTAATTAGTGTGAGAGAAGCAAGGTCCTCTCTTTGGTCCACTGATCCTCATTTCCTGAAACTCCCTTGACACTAGAGACAGAAAAGTACATTTGCTTATAAAGCAGCCGGAAATGTCTCTTTCCAGTGAGAACAGTTATTACCTTTTATCTTAACCCGATCCAAGTCCCTCAGTTTCATTACCAACTTATAGCAAGCTATTTGTCATGCTCTTTTTTTTGAAGCCATTAGTACCCACCAATGATTTATGTAGGTATTGTTTTAAATGATATTTATATTCAGTCATCACCATAGCAACAAGCTTAATCCATCACATTATGTAGAAAGCATTTTTTTAAGTTTGTGGTTTAAAAAAAATCTATATTTATCCCTATATCTACGTCTACCTCTACATCTATTCAATTCTATGCCAAAACAGAACAATTAAAAATAGCTAAAGGCTACAGCAAGAGCAATAATCATAATAAGGACTTCATGAAAGAAATGCAAAGGAATTTTAATCAGTGCACTCCAAGAGGAAAGTGCTCGTATTAGATAGAATCCATGATTGTCTTTGCTCTACCATGAAAGAACGTGTTGAATTGGGGGTGGTTCCTTAAATTCTCTGCTGTCTGTAGTACATAACTATCTTTGCCTTTCCAGGATCTCTCACTTCATTTTTTTGCTTCTTAGATCCCAGTTTTCCTTTAGCAATGTGCTAAGGTGGAGGGCAAACCCTTCAAAGAGGAGTCTCATGAATAAAGCTAAGCTAACTGTGTTCTTGGTCTTGGTGGCTGGTCCTGGAATATGAACATGAGACAAGCTGGAGCCATGAGGACAAGACCTGGCAGTTGCTGAAACCATGTCTTGGAGTACGTAGTATCTGCTGGGCTCTTAGACCATAGGCTTGGATGTCTAATGACTCCCAACACAAAGCATAGCAAGAGATAGAAACTGATACCTGTGGACATATGTTTGGGCAGGCACTTAACTTTTTCAATGATAAGATTAAAAAACAAAACAATAATCTTTTAGGCTAAAGCCAGTTTGGACTTTTTGGTCATTTGTAACTAAATAATTCCTATTAGTCTTCAGTGATTCAAATTCAAAATATATGGTACTTGTTTATTAATATTATATATAACATATTACATATTATATAATAACTGAATATTTATATTAATAATTATTGACTTAGTTGAATCATCCTAGTTCATTGCATAGGTATGAAAATAATTTAAAATTTTAATACAGCATAACTGGCCATCTTTTTCAAGTTTTTCTTGGTGTTAATATTATTTCAGTTACACTTACCCAATTTACTGTGATTATATTTTCTACCTTCAATACGGATTATTTGGTATTGTTTCCAATATCTGTACATTTAAATGCTTTGATAACATGAGGCCAACATCTCAGATGACCTAAATATACTAATGAATTAATTGAAATTAGGATACTGGTAGCAGTTTAATCAAAAGCAATAGTAAAATTGAAAGTTACTTTAAAAAGAAAGTAATGAAAGTAAAAAGAGAATTAGAACAAAATGAGGAAGAAAAGAGATGCGATAGCAAGAATTACTGTGGCATGGAATGATAGAAATATCAATTAATAAAATATATATAAATTTGATTCTGTTCCCTATGTTTGCCCTTCAGAATGCCAGAACATATTATTTGGGTTAACACAATAATTTATGTTGTAGTGTAAAGTGTTCAGACCTAGTTAGTATAAACTGATTCATGTTCAGTAAAATAATCAGGAAAACATTTTTTCTCTGCCTGAATAAGCCTATTAAATTCCCTAAAACACAGTCATAGAAGAGGGAAAGTGTATGAAGAGAGAATCTGAGAGATAGGGGTAGAATTTTGCTGAAGTGTTTATTAAAATTTCTTTCTGGATCTAAAATTTTTTTTTTAATTTTTATTTATTTATGATAGTCACAGAGAGAGAGAGAGAGGCACAGAGACACAGGCAGAGGGAGAAGCAGGCTCCATGCACCGGGAGCCTGACGTGGGATTCGATCCCGGGTCTCCAGGATCGCGCCCTGGGCCAAAGGCAGGCGCCAAACCGCTGCGCCACCCAGGGATCCCTGAATCTAAATCAATCTATCTATAATATCATTTTTTGTGCTAGGCACTATGCTAGTACATTAATATACAAAAATGTGAATACTTTTTTTTTTAAGATTTTTTATTTATTCATGAAAGACACACACACACACATACGGAGGCAGAGACACAAGCAGAGGGAGAAGCAGGCTCCATGCAGGAAGCCAAAAATGTGAATACTTGAGTGCAATTTTAGAATACCTCCATAATTAGAAGTAACATTAAAGGACATTAAAATAATTAGAAAAAAAAAAGATGCTTTGAATTATATATGGTACTACCCAGAAGAGAAATTTATGTTGTAGCAATAAATAATAAGCACCCAAATCTCAGTGGATTAAGGCAATGAAAGAGTTCATTTTCATTTTCAAGATATATGTCTAACTCAAGTCAGCAGAAAGGGCTAAGGAGCATCTGCATATCATTGTCACAAAAGGGACCCTGGGCTGTAGAAGCTGTATCTGAACACGTGCTCTCTCAATCACTGAAATAATGAGAAGGGATATGTTGATGTGCCTAATGGTTTTTACAGGCTTTAGCCTAGAATGCCGTATATTACTGCTGCTCATATGGCATCAGACAAAGTCACGACTCTGCTGAACTTCCAAGGGTATGTGGAAGGAGGAAAGTTGGAAAATCTGTTGAACAGCATTGATGATTATCAGAGTTCATTGTTCTAACCATCAAATATTGTGTTCACTCCCCTCTCCATAAAATATACTCTTCTACTCATCAAAGGAGATAAAACAAAATTTTATCCAAAATCGGATTCACTTAGTCCACAATCCCTAGATAATGTGCATAGTCACTATTATGAGAATGATGTGTCGTACTTGGACATGTCAAGCATGGAAATTGGTGAACTAAAAAGGCAAGTTAGTTGAAGCCCAAATATATTGTAGAGATATATATGTAAGAGATGAAACCTACCATTTCTAAAAAAGAATGAAAGGTGACAGAGCAGTCATTGATGTGTCATAACTCTTAAATCCTGCACAGATGTTTCCAGGGTGGCTTATCCTAGGGTAGAGAATAATCCTAGATTTGGCTTCATTTCTTCTTTGGAAGAGGTTTACTCATCCATTCTTTGTGGCCTTAGGCTCTGAACTCAGGGAATTTTGTCTCTTTTTCCTGATTCTGTAAGCCACAACTAAAATGGGCATTGGAGAAGATGACCTCTTTGAGAAATAAGCAGGTTTTTTGACTCACTTGTGGCACGAATGTTTGGTGGTTGGGCTATCATCGTAATTGTCAGATTGTCAGATGATCACCCTATCTTTTACCCCAGGCTGGCAATACTTTAAGCACTACCAATCTCTCAGGGGAGTTCTGTTATCTCCACGGACCAATACACATGCAAACAGGTCTTTTATGGACAAACGTTTTAGACTTGCACGTGTAATGTGTTTAATATAGAATTTTTTACTTGTATATCTTTTTTCTTTTAATGGAGTTCTTTGGGTTTTGGTGGAAGAACCACATTTAGTCCCCTTTTCCCTTGAGCAAAATAGTGTGTAGCTGAAGGATTTTAAGCCATTCAGAGATTCTAACATCAGGCGTAAAGCCCATATCCTAGATTGGATCCTTTCTACCAGGTTGGGTTTTTAATCACCTCTTGTCGTTTGGAATGCTGAAGTCTGTTGCTTCTTCAGACTCTACAAAGTCCATCTATTTGTGGATTTTCTCTCTTCTATTTCTTCTTGCAAAATGACCCTTTCTTTTTTGAGTTCAGCTTATTCATTTAATAGCTTATCAGCTGCAAGCAGCAGCAATCACCACATGCTATTAAAGTTCTTTTTCCTATCCTCTTATCTTAGGGCTAATGTTTCTAAGTACTTCTTTCAAGTTAGTCTAAATCACAGTTTTACAACTTCAGCATTAGATAACATGGATTATCATCCTTTCAGTCACCAATAACTGTTTTTTACACTGCTTTCTTTCTCTCCCCCTTAAGCTAGTACCATCTGTTCTGGGTGTTTTTGTTATAGCAGCTCTTCATCTCTACTACCAATTTCCATACCTGTTAGTATAGGCTAGGTTATGCTGGAGTGAAAAGCAATTCAGACTCTTGGGTCAAATATCAATAATTTATTTCTCAAAAAATTTTATAGATTTCTAGAAGTAATTCAGAAATGTATGAACAGTCTCCCCTGAATTCCACATATGCTAATAAATTTGAAAATCTAGATGGAATTCATATTTTTCTAACAAAGTATACATTATACATTTGGATTATGAAGAATTAGAGAACCTAGGAAAAAATAACAGTAATTTTGAAATCATAATGATGAGTTTAGAAAGACCTGTCTAAGGCTGGATAGCATAAAACACAATACAAAAAAAATAAAAATATGTAGAATTTAACAGGAAAATTAGTTAAATATCATAATTGAAGTTGATAGATGCATGAAGATTTTCAAACTGATATCTAGACATAAAAAAGATGATCATATAATTAGTATTAAAATGTGATATTTTCCACTTCTCAGAATAATGATTAAAATTTTCAGCGATTGAGAATCATCTTTGTTCAAAAGGTTATAGATTCACAGGCATTGTCTTATATAGTATAATATATACAAAAGATATAAATATGCTCTGGAGTGATCTATTGAGGCAATTCTGGTTCTACAAATTTACTGTATGGAGGGAATTAGGTGTAGAAAAGTATACAAAGAATTATTGTAGCAATAGGATTATTTATATTAGTGTAAGTTTGGAATAAAAGAAAAGCATAAAAAGCCAAATAAACCTAAATGGATATCAGTAGTTGGTAGTAATTCCAAAATACAAAGAAGCATAATGAGGTACAAAATAACAAAATGCATATCAATGACAAAGCAAGTTTTAGAATGACATATGAACAATTCTTATTCCTTGGTGAAAGTTTTATTCACAAATATACTGTCACAGTGCCAAATAGGATACACAATATAAAATAAAAGGCTTTGATTTTATTGATAAGTGGAAGTGAAATGGACAAACAGAAACAAAAATTATGAATACTGCTAGGATTTTTGGCAAATAGACCCTTGTCCCTATCACAAAAGCTATTGTCAAAACATTAAAAGATCTTTTTTTCTATTTAACTTATACTTTTAGTTTTTGAGTCAACAATGCGTTTCTTTTAGAAGATTTGAAGAGCTGTGGAAAACAATGAATTTTCTAAATAGCTAAATAAATATGTTTATTGTTAAATCATAGCCTATACTGTTGTGCCTCTATATATTGGGCCTTCTTTCCATTTAAATAACCCTGTGCGATTTTCATTGAAAACAAATTATTGTTCATGCATTCAAAGGGCAATGAGCAATTAGAACATAATTGATCCAACTGAGCATCTGATTTCAGCTTTGTGCTGAGAAAATGGTCTTGAAATAATGTCTTTTCCATTAGCAATTTCACCTAATTCAGAAGAACATTTTCTTGAATATGAGAGTGTATTGACCTGAAGGAGAGTTAACTACTATCACCAACACTACAATCCTAACCGCTTCTCAGCTATTTTAAATATGAACTCTCCACTCAAACAATGAAATATTGATAAATTAATTAATGATAAATCATGTTTACATTTTTTTTGTACATTCCAAATGATATGTATTTTGTTATTTTGTATCTCACTGTGCTTCTTTGTAATTTGGAATTGGATATTTAGGTAAGACCAGTTTTCTTCATTTCATTAGATATCCACTGAGATATTTACAGAGTTTCTGATAAACTCAGGAAATGCCAAACTGAATAAGACAAGTATCTTCCATCACTGTAAAAACGCAAATGAAAGTATAATAAGAAATTGCAGTAATTAATCGGAGATAAGTGGGAAAAGGGCAGTAGGTACTAGAAGGAAGATCAATGTGGGCAGTCCTCAAAAAGAAGGAACACTTGAGCAATGGGATGCTATCTAGAAACTACCAGTCATTAAGTGTCTTCTGGGTGGCACATGCTTTATATAAATTATCTTTAACCCTCACAGTACTCACAACTGATTTGTTAAAAAGACAGTTTGATTCTGTAATTTCCCTCTAAAGCCAGTGTTTCTCAACCCCGTATCCTACTACACCAAACTGCTCCATTTATAGCACAAAAGACAGAATTTCAGAGAGAGGCAACAGCGAGTACCACATAGAAATGTGGAACCACAGTAAAACTGTCTGGAGCATGACAGATGAACAGAAGAGTTGAAGAAACAGGGGTTAGAAAAATCAAAAAGGGGTGAAAACATGGGGGGATGATGAATACAAAGGAATTTGAGGTTTTCAAATAATTTATGGGGAACCACTGAATGAGTTAAACAGGAATAATTTTGATTGAGCTGAGTATTAGAAGGCTGTTAGTGCAGAGGTATAATCTTTGAGGAACTCATCTAATGAGCTACTGTTAGGAAGAATAAATGGAATAAAAGGGAGAAATCAGAGGTATTTAAAGGATATATGGGAAGAGAGGAAGTCATAGAGAGACAATGAAAAACTGGGGAGACAATAAAGTCCTTCTGAAATTCCTCTTAGACTGATGTTGAGTAACCATGAAAGGTTCATTTAGGTACACTTACGTTCAGAAAGAGCCTCCATTATTTTCATTTAAACACAAATTGCCCAGTTGTTTTACATCAGATTTAATGAAATGAAATGATAAACCTCTCCATGATTAAATAATACATTGTGCTAAGTGCTGTAGGGAATTAAAGATGAAATATTAATGTCAATAGCCCCATGTTTTCTCTAAGCATCTATATGTTCTACTGTAGTCGAAAATGGTCTTCCCTAGCACATTTCTTGACTGGTTGTATCATATTATTCAAAACGGTTAAATATTTACTGAATAGGCAACATATGCTAGGAGTGGAGATTCATAGCTGCGTAAGAAATGTACCCCGCTTTGAAAGATTTCACCTTGTCATAGAACAGTAGACTTATAAATGTGTTAATCATCATATAAAACAAGGAGCTAAGTAATAAATGTTTGTATAAGAGAAAGTGATAAAAGCGTAGGAAGCTACAAACTCTCTCTCTCCCATTGTAAGAAAGCAAAGTCTCTATATGGTTGGTAATAGGCTGGAGATATCTGACTTGTTGGTTAGTGATTACCTAAGCAGTAGGCTGGCAAGAAGAGCTGGTCTTCTCCATACATAGGACATCCACTACAAAATTGTGGTGGTTTGCTACCTCTGTGAAATAAATGAAGAGTCTGAATCAAGGTAATGATACTTGGTCAGATCTACATTGGTTTCACTAAGCTAGGTAGTCAGGTCAGGGTATTACCAATGTATATTAGCATGTGATAATAAAGTTAATCAATGTATTTAGTAGAAGTAGGGACATCATTAAAATTTTGTGAAGAATAATAGATTTGAAGGATTGAGAAGAAGCAAGATTGAACTAAGGCAGTGGAACTTATGCTATGAAGTATAGAGAGGTAGAGCTTTCAGAAGTTAATAACAGATTCAGTATTGAATTTGGGGAATGAAAAGAGAAAGAAAGATTCCATTTTGCCACTATGAAGATTCCAGTACCTAAAATAGGGTATATAAAGGATTAAAAATAGAGGAACTGGGAAAGGAGAAAAATAATTTGGCTCTAGAAAAGTGGATTAACGTACTATCAGAGTATATAAATGGATATATCTTTTAGACAAGGTACAAATTTCTGGATATGGGATGAGAGATTTAGGCTAAAAATAGGGACTTTATGGTTAAGAATATGGTGTGGTAGTTAAAACTGAATATAAATGTTTGGATAAATAGGAAAAAATATAGATTAAGAAGACAAAAGGCTAATAACTGAGTGATGGAGAGCAGTGTGCTCTACGAAGTTAAGGTAACAGTGCAGTGGAAAAAGAGAGAGTTGTCAGAAAGGTAAAGAAGACCTAGACAAAGAAAGGGCAGTAGAAACCCAGGGAACAGAGGGACAGAGAGCCATCCATAGCAATAAATATCTGAGAGAGTTTAAAGGTTCAAATAAAAAGGAAAAGGATCAACACCTTTCCAGTCAGGAGATCAGTGGTGACCATATGAAGAGCTGTTGCTGTGTAGATATAGGTATAGACTCCAGAAGCATGGTCAAGTCTGTGAATTAAAGATTGGAAAAGGAGATTAAAAATACACACACACACACACGCTATAAACACTTGTTTAGGGAAAGATAAAGCACTGAGAACACAAGTGTTAAAAGAACAGAACTTTATTGGAAATAGTTGGCAAATGAAAAGGCTTTAGCAGTTTTA
This sequence comes from Canis lupus familiaris, assembly GCF_011100685.1. Classification (NCBI taxonomy): domain Eukaryota; kingdom Metazoa; phylum Chordata; class Mammalia; order Carnivora; family Canidae; genus Canis; species Canis lupus. Next base: position 29,530,098 of record NC_049239.1, read on the forward strand.
GAGGCTGAAAGCATAGAGTCTTCTAAGGGAAAGAGACTGAAAATATAGAAGAGAAATGAAGCAGCATTCCTGGGAGTAGCCAAGAGCACAGGAAAAAGAAAAGGATTTCGATGAGGGAATGAAGGCCTTTGCTAATAGAGCCAAAAGGATAAGGATTTGTGAAGATGTAGGCACATTTGTAGGTTGAGAGGAAAGTTAGTGATGCTAATGCTTCACAGTGTCTGTTTTCATTATGAATTTCAAGGACAATTTATAAGCTACAAAAAAACTGGACAAAATTAGTTTAGGAAAAATTTAGTATAGCTGTTGATGGGACTGGGAGTTGTAGACATGTATCCAAATGGGATTGAGTCCATTCCTGATTAGTACCATACTACTTGCAGCATCAATACATAGATTTGCCATTTTACGCATCTCATTTTGTAAATGGTGTTGAGGATGGTTGAGTTTAAATTTTCAGAATTTAAATTTCAGAGTTTAAATTTTCAGTGTGGGAATGGTGGAGAGGCATTGGCATTCAGTGACTGTAGTGCTGGTAAGAAAGTAATGAAATGGTTGAAACTAAAATCAAAGCTAGGTAGACATAGAAGATAAAAGCAGTGCTGATGAAGAGGGGAAAAAGGAGTCTAAATGGATGAGGAACAGTTTAAAGAGTGGAGGAAAGAGAAATGTAGGAAGAAGAAGAAGGGAGAGGAAATGAGAGAGACATCTGGAAAGATAAATAATGGAGCATAAAAAAAACAATGTATTAGAGTTTACTTTGTAAGTGAATCAAATATGAGAACATCATAGGTTTGTTTTCTGAGAATCAACAAATTGAAGTGGAGTTGATAATTGTAGAGGAGAATAGAAGGAATGCTGTACTTAGAATGTCTTATGGGACACTAAAACCATTTAAGATTGTGACAGGGTTGGAGATACAAGAAAAATAAAATATAAGTCAATGACTCTGAGGACACAACAGTAAATGATAGGAGACAATGACACTGTGGTGTAGAAAGTAAATTTGATGTGATCTTTAAAGAGGAAGGATTTGCATACATAGAAGGAAGAATAGTTGTCAGGAGGGAGATAGGAGGAGCTATGTCATTAGTGACTTTCTGTGCCTTTTATTTGCAGAAAGGTATTAAGGAATGAGGAGAAGTATCTGCCATTGGAAAGAACTAGAAGGTATCTTCTGCTAAGGTAGGCTGAAGCAAAGACCTCTGTGAAGAAACTAAGACATAGTGGCCTAGACATACCCAATGGGAAAGTGTGGGGAAGAGAAAACTGGGGAAAGGCACAGAGAACATAGAAAAATGGTTATAAAAGAAAGAAAAAAGGGGAGCCTGGATTGCTTACTTGGTTAAGTGTCCAGCTCTTAATTTCAGCTGAGGTCATGAGCTCCAGGTTGTGAGATCGCGCCCCATGTTAGACTCTGCTCAGCGTGGAATCTGCTTGAGATTTTCTCTCTCCTTCTCCACTTCCCCCCACTCATTCTCTCTCTTAAATAAATAAATAAATAAATAAATAAATAAATAAATAAATATCCTTTATAAAAAGAAAATAGTCATAAAAGGAAGAGCACGGTTGATCTGAGGTTATATGTGTGGTCAGCTGGGTTTGGTGTTAGCAGGATGCAGGAATATACATAATTACTTTTCCTTGAGGTTCTAAATATTTATTCGATTTTAATGTAGTGGAAATAAGTGAAGGTGCTGACTGGTATCCGAACTTGAAATATACATGTAATTGCTGGTTAATATTGAGTAGGCCAAGCTACATTCAACAGAAGGATTGCTATTAATAATGTATTTGACATCACTAATTTAGCTTCTACTATGAAGTGTGGTCTTGCTGGTAACATGAATGATTTAAGAAAGGACTTTTTCTTGAAGAATGATTGATTTTAGGGCTCAGGTAGCAATGGGTAAGACAAGCTTGAACTGTTCTGTTTCACCTGGAAAAAAAAAAGTATCTCTAAAGTTGATGAGGGATGTCACCAGGATCCTGAATGCAACATGAAAGGGTTGCTTCTGGATAAATCTTGACCTCTTCAAGCACCAAAATAATTAAGGACTTGAATGATAATAAGTCATTCACAAAAATGTGACTCCATTTGTTTTTTTTGTTTTTGTTTTTGTTTTTTGTTTTTTTGTTTTTTTTGTGACTCCATTTGTATGTGACAATAGTAACTGAGTAAAGAAAGACAGAAATGGAGGAAGAGGTAGGGCTCTCGCTTATAGTAGAATGCCAAATTCAAACTGGGATATTTGGAGAGGATAGTAGACTCAGATGTCTCATTTTCCAACCATCATTTAAAGATTGGTTCAATTAAGAATCACCAGTGCTAAATTTAGGAGAGAAGGAGTTTTTATAGGGAAGGATATTCGCACGGTTTTGCAGTGTTTTCCTAGAGACTATGAGTAGCAAGGAAGAAAATAGTCACAATACAGTGGAAAAGTGGGGACTTGGGGTGATTAAACTTAACATGAAAAAATGAAAGGCAAACCCCATGAGGAAAACCCAAATTGAGGAGGTATTCTACAACAAATCTGACTTGCACTCCTTACAGCTGTCCAAGTTAGGAAAAATAGGACAGAGAAACTGACACAGATCAATGCAGATTAAAGTTTCAACTAAATGCGATTTGCTATACTGGATTAGCTGCTAAAACAGAAAAGATATTAGTGGAAAACCTGGTGAAACCCAAATGAAGACTGTAGTTTATTGAATACTAACGTACCAATGTTAATATCTTAGCTCTGGGAAAAGAGCATTGGGGATTCTCTACACTCTTTGAAACCTTTCTGTAAATCTATAATTGTTCTACAATAAACGGTTATTAAAAATTGAAAATTGAGAGGAGGGCAGATGGACATTATGTGTCTTCAGATGTGATACCCCGAGGACAGAATTTCACCTACATGGTATTCCAGATGCCAATGCATAACCTGAATTTCAGCATGAAGAAACATCAGAGAAACTCAAAATGCGAACGTTTTACTATTATTATTATTACATTATTATTGTTTTAAATGCTACATTTGAAACTGTTGTCATGAAAGATAAAGATGTGCTGAAGGAGTATTCCAGATTAAAGGAGATTAAAAGACATGACAATTAAATGTAATATGGGCCCTTAGTCTGGATTCTGTAACGGAAGAAAAGAAGTACTTACTAGAAAGGACATTGATGGTTCAATTTTTTAAAAATCGTAATATGGCTGACAGACAACCATATCACTTAAATTTAATTGAGATGACAGTTGTGTTGTATTTATGTAAGAGAATATGCTATTCTAAGGAGATACACACTGAAGTATTTAGAGGTAAGGGGATATGGTGTATGCATCCAAATCTCAAAAACATCAGAAAGATAAACATGGTATGAATATGCAGAGAAAAAAAGAAAATCAGGACAAAATATTTATAATTAGTGTATCTGAATAAAAAGCATGTGAGTATTTTTTACACTTCTTGCAACTTTTCTGGATATGAGAAACTTTCTAGCTTTTGCCTTTTTTAGAAAAGAAATGAGTTTCTTCTAAGAAAGGCACCATGACTTAATGCCTGAAGTAGAATAATTACAGTAATAGAATTTTTAAGCTGGAAGGAGCTCCTAAAATGTTGACCTTAGGGAATGCATTTTTCACGTTTGTATGGCCAGAACTCTGACTATGGTGCTTGGTAAATAGAAGATGTTCAAAGATGCTGGAAGGATGAAGGAATGGTTGACAGCTCTTGGGGACAATGCCTAGAACTGGCGACATCGGCTACTGATAGTTGTCAGAATTGTTGTCCTTTCCCTGAATTTGTGTAGATACAACTTTATAATACTGTTTCTAAATCCAAAGAATATGGAATAAAAAATAAAAAAATATATAAAAAAATAAAAAAAATAAAATAAAAATAAATTAAAATTAAAACAATAAAATAAATCCACAGAATAAACCATAGAATAAATATTTTTATTTATTAAAAATAAATAAGGACAACATGAGAACAGCAGGCAAGAGATACCTGGGTGGCTCCTTCAGTGAGTGTGCCTTGGGCTCAGGTCATGATCTCAGGGTCTCGCCTGTTCAGCAGGGAGCCTGCTTCTCCTTCTCCCTCTGCCCCTTCTCCTGCTTATGTTCTCTCTCATTCTCACTGAAATAAGGAAATATAATCTTTTTTTTTTTAGGAAATATAGTCTTAAAAAAAAAAAAAAAAAGAACAGCAGGTGAATAAGAGGCTCAAACTTTCCCATCCCCAGTCACTGCTAAAGTTCCTGCCTGGTGTAGACACTTAGAAAGGACAAAAATCACAGTCAGTTCTAAGTAAGATCAAAGGTGTAGGAATTTCAGGCTGTTTTTATCCTAACACAGTGTCTCCTGCCACAGTACTATAGGAATTTGGATAAAAGCATATTATCTTTCTCTTTGTTTCCCCATCAAGGGACCAGCCAGGCCTACCTGCAAATAGGTCATACATGGGAGAAAACAGTGGAGATTCTTTCATTTCAATTTGGGAAACAAAGCAGAGTGACTACAAAACTGGGAAAACAAACAAACATGAGATTGGGATAGTTTGAAACAACGGCGGGGGGGGGGGGGGTGGTTAAATAGGAAAACTAGCCACATCTCTTTATGACCCTTTAAAATATATGGGCACATGACTTTCTGCTGTGAATACACAGAAAACGTGCATGTCTTGTCTATCTGTAGATAGCTTCTTGAGATGTCCTTATTTCAATTTAGTGTTTTCAAATCTACTTAACCACCATATAGACGGGTTTGGCATGTGCATAATCTCTTACTAAGACATACGATGGGCACTTAATGAAGAATTAAGAAGCAATGAATCCGCAGATGGCTACAATCTTGCATTCCCCACTGCCTTTCGTGGATAAACATGTATTTCTCCAAGTAATCTAAATGAAAAATACAATTTGATTCTCCTCTTTCTGTAAGAAAATTCCTCTATAAGCAATTGGCATGTTTTCCATTTCAGTAACGGTTCTGTAATGGAATTTTAAAAAGCTGAAACAGAGATTTAGGCCTTTTTTTATAGCTCCCTCAGTGTTCAAGGTACCTGCTTATCAAAGTGGCTTTCAGAGTGATGAGTTAAATACCAGCGAGGAAGTGACTGGCGGAAACAAAGGTTTTAGTGTTGAGAAAGAAAGTGGAATTGTGAACCTTGCTGTTGCCTATTTTTGATCACAGCAACAGGAGTGGAGGGGATATATATATATATATATTCTTATATTCTTTTTTTTTTTTTTTTTTTTTTTTAGGGAGAGAGAGAGAGAGATTCTTAAGCAGATTGTGCATTGAGTGCAGAGTGTGTTTCGGGGCTCATCTCCCAACCCTGAAATCATGACCTGAGCCCAAATCAAGAGTATCAAGAGTTGGTTGGCAGACTGAGCCACCCAGGCACCGTGAGGCTATCTTTTAAAACCATAGACAAATCTTTTCATAATTCTATGCACTGATGAATGGATTGATTAACTCAGGTTTTCTGGATTGTCTTTACTAATATTTGTACTACGTTCTGGCACCTTGGCAGAAACATGTCTCCAGGAATAAAAAGTCTGTTTTATGTGGAAGTAAAAAAAAAGAGAAAGTTAGGGAAATGATTCTTTTTTTTTTCTATGACACAGATTATCATTTCACTGATAGACAAAATTTAAGTGAATGGCACTGGGTAATAAGCACACGAATTTACCGTATCACCATTAAAATTACAGTTGCACTGGAGGAGTTTAGAAAACTCAGAGATGATTTAAAAAGAATCACGAAGTTGAGTAATGGTAGGAAAAAAATCAAATAAATGAAATATAAGAATGAAATGAGAAAAATAGAGGAAAAGTATAATAGAATTCAAATACGTATTGGCTATAAAATCCAGAGGATGGAGACTGGTTATGTTCAGCTTCCAATAAGGACAGAGAGAAATTAAAATTGTCAGTTAAGATCTGTGTATGACTGTAACTGGGACTATGATATGAAAGAAAGTAACCACAGTAAAAAGTGGGCGTAAACAAATTGTAGGTTTTATTGTTTGTTCATTAGTTTTTAATTACTCCCAGATAAGTCAACATGATGGCTCAGCAGGGACAGAATCTTTCTCTTTCTGTCCTTCAATCCTTTGTGTGTGCTTTTCATATTGAAGGTCTTCTTATGGTGTAAAATAACTACTGGACTCTAGCTATCTAGATTATTTTTGAAGTCAAAAATAAGGAGAGAAAGGGAAAAGGCAAAAAAAAAAAGTATTTCTGGAAATTCTATTCAATAGTTTTTGTGTATATTCAACAGACTCCTCTTTTTTTTCAGGAGAAATATACACATGTGTATTCATACACCTATGTGTGTATATATTCCAGATATATGTCTTTCTTAGAAATATTGGCCTTATATTGATTAAAAAGAAAGAAAAATAGATTTTGGGTGGGAGGCCTTGGCATTGACCTACCGCACTAAAACCTAGATGGTGTGAGTTCAAGTCCTTGAGAAAACTCTCAGATGACTTGAGATAATATAAAAGAATATAACCAAAGTGTAAAGAATGGAGAAAATGGAAAAGAGGAAAAACTGGAGCCCCCTCAATTTTACCTACTTCTGGACATCCTCTAACTTTTCATCACTCTCTGATGATTTGTGTGATCTTCCCCGAAGGACGTACAAATGGCAAGCGATGAAAGATACCATTTTGCTCTAAGCAAAACCATTAGTCTTTTCCTCATTTTTACGTAGTAATGGGATTGAAGAGAGGAGGCTGTGACCCAAAGAATCTCTATCCGGGAGCACCCGGGTGGCTCCATTGGCTAAGCAACTGCCTTCAGCTCAGGTCATGATCTTGGGGTCCTGGGATGATGCCCCACGTTGGGTTCCCTACTCAGCAGGGAGCCGCCTCCTCCTTCTCCCTCTCCTCCCCACTTGTACTCTCTCCCTACCTCTGTTGCTATCTCTGTCTCTCTCAAATAAATAAATAAAATCTTAAAAAAAATCAAAGAATCTCTATACTGACCGCCATGTCTTCTAACACTTCTCCATTAGCCATCATCCAAAAGCTGATGCTCCCCATTAGATATTAATTCTTTTGAGTTTAAATAATCTTTTAAAATACAGATGCAGCTTCAGGAACTGTTGGCCAGGCACTCAGTGAAAAAGTGAGGACATAAAAGGTGTCCCTTGAACTCAAGAAATCTATAGGCCAGTGGTGAATATGAATGAATTTACAGAAAAATAAAGTACAAGGTTGTAAGTGTGATGCTTTTAAAAGCTTCAAGTGCTTAGAGGAAGAGCGTCTGAGATAGAGTTAGTAGTAACTCAAAACCCGAGAAAAATTTCTCTGGGAGAAGTACCTTAAGCAGTTATAAACATTTATGATCATGTTGTGGAGCAGATTTCTTGCATTTCTAGCTGACTGAACTGAAAACACTAACTTGGAATTTTTTAAATAGTGAAAAGGGAGGGAGAGGCTCGAAAATGATCTAGGTATATGAGATTAGATAAAAAATTAGAAGAGCGGTGAAACATGGGCAAAAATAAAATGTGTGTGTGTGTGTATGAAGCTAAAGTGGAATCTATAGTCCCCCATTGATTCCTACCAGCACCCTTTCCAAGAACACACAAATTTTGATGGTCTTGGGAGTACACACGGAATAGGGTATTTGCAAAAAGTGAGTACCATCGCCTTTTTATAGTCCTAGCAACTGTAGTATACAGTATATAGAAACAACATACGCTTCGTTCAAAGCATCGATTCTCACATCCAGCAAGACACGTAAACCAAATCTTGAAATGTTCAAGTGTCAGGACACAAGCAACTTCCCCTTTTCTCTGCCCATTCAGCCGAGCTTAGGTCTTTAACATTTATTTATTTATTTATTTATTTATTTATTTATTTATTTATTTATTATTATTATTATTATTATTATTATTATTATTTTTTTTTTTTTACAGCTTATCACATAGGTAAAGAGAGGAGGGGAAAAAAATAAACATGATGAGGGACATGGAGAGAATGGAAGGAGTGGGTTTGGAACATTTATAAACATTTTTTTTTATTTTAGATTTTATTTTTTGTTCATGAGAGATACAGAGAGAGAAGAAGAGACAAGGCAGAGGGAGAAGCAGGCTCCCTGGGGGGAGCCCAATGAGGGACTCGATCCCAGGACCCCACGATCATGCCCAGAGCCCAAGGCGGATGCTCTCCCAATGAGCCTCCCAGGAGTCCCCATTCATAAACTTCTAACTCTGAATCTGATACCAAGAACATAAGATCGTGCAATTTAATCAAAAGGCATTCTACAGCCAATGTATGTGGAACCCCTTGGCTACATTGCCATGTGGAGTGAATATATTTGAGATAAGTAGAAACCACACATTCAGAAGTAGTTTTTAAAATAAGTACATAATGAGTATTCATTTTTAATCCTAGCCTTTAAAACTTATATTCTTTCAAAAGAATTGAATGTGGCTTGTGCAATTAAACTAATATAAAATCATATATAAAAAAGAGCAGAAATAATCAGAGTAGTGAGAATATGCTATTCCACATACTCAAGTTAAGATAATGACGTTGTCTTTTTCTTTTTCCTGCCCCAAATGAAAATAGCTTTTATTTTTGTTATTGTTATTAAAGAAATGGTACTCATTAAAATTTCACACAGTATTAAAAAGCTCTAAAGAAGAAAGTGAGATTTACCAAAAGTAGCAAGACTAAAGATGATCATTTATATCTTATTATGCAGCCTGCCTTTTCTAAACACACACAGCATCCTATTTTATAGCCTGCTTTTTCACTCAATGCTCTGTTGTAATTTTGTTTTCATGTCAATAAATAAATGCAAATGTGTATTTTAATTGCTGGATTGGATATCATCACATAGATGTTTTATATAACCTATAGTATCCAATTCCACACATATTAATTTAAATTGCTTGGGCAGCTGGGTGGCTCAGTAGTTTAGCGCCTGCCTTCGGCCCAGGGTGTGATCCTGGAGACCCGGGATCGAGTCCCACGTCAGGCTCCCTACATGGAGCCTGCTTCTCCCTCTGCCTGTGTCTCTGCTTCTCTCTCTCTCTGTGTGTGTCTATCATGAATAAATAAAATCTTAAAAAGTAAAATAAAATTTAAATTGTTTTCAATTATTAAATACTTTAACAAAACTCAGAACATTTCCTAGGATAGCCATAGAGTCAAGTGTTCAATTGAAGAAATGAGAAAGCTCTGAGCTTTTCTCAAAATCATTAGCATGGCTGGGGCACCTGGGTGATGTGGTCACTTAAGCCTTTGACTCTTGGTGGAGGCTCAGGTCATGATCTCAGGGTTCTGGGATCTAACCCCACACAATACTCAGGTCAGAGTTTGCTTGAGATTCTCTCCCTCTTCTCCATCTGCCCCTCCCCGGATCACGTACTCAGTCTCTAAAATGAAATAGATAAATAAAATCTTCAAAATCATTTGTTTGGCTGGAAGAGTGGGCTTAAAGGAATAATTTCCAAGGCAAGACCATGAAACAGGTCCACCGAGAGAAGGGCCCTTGTTCCCATAATCTGGAAGGCTGGACCTCAGGAAGCAGTCCTTTGAATTCATGGAACCTCTGATTTATAATCTTAATATCATGAAATTCTTGACCCAAGAAATAGAACACGTAAGCCCTCACCTCCAGAATCAGGAAGGCACTGGTGCCATCTTATCTGTGGGTCCCAGGAAAATTCTCCTGAGCTGTGATCCAAGTATCAGAGCTCAGGCACAGAGTATAGGGGCCCAGGGTTTTGCCCCATTGTTAGGATTTGCATGGCATAATGAGTATTTTAGGACTTGACTCTCATGAAATTAGTGATGGGTCCCTGGACCACTACCACAAAAAATAAAACACAACAACCAGTACTCCCACACTGTCAGCAGAAATTGGAAGAAACCATTTCATGGCCTCCATGTGAATCCCATCTTCCAAAACCCCTGGGATTGCTCCTCCATCAATGACCCTGACACATCAGGAACCCTAGCTTCAAGTGTGTCCAAGGGACATGGGTTTAAGCTTCCCGATTCCACAGTAAAGGAAGGTCTAGGAAAGGGTGGACTGGAGGCTGTCAGTCTACTGTATTCACTAAAATTACCTGGTTAACAAGAGCTGCTGAGGAGATAGGCAGCCGGATTCCCACATCACAGCTATTGTGACATCGATCAAGTTATTTAACTTCTGTCGTCCTGAGATTCCTCAGTTGTGAAGCTGGGATAATGATCGATAAAGAGCTCTTGTAGTGTTTTATGATGATTAAACTAAGTAACTTATACATGATGAAATTAAAAAAAATGTTTCCCAGTTTTTGTAATTTTATGGACGTCTTTTGCAAGCTTGTCTGATTATTTCTTCAAGATAGATTTCACTAAGTGGAATTGATGACTAATAGACACACACATTTATGTATTACAGTAGGATGTCAAATGGAAACTATGGCCAGATCTATACTCCTGCCCCAAATTGGGAGGGTGACTATTTCTCAACATTTCTCGGAGAGGTTATAGTATTTTTGTTTCAATTTCCAATACTTAAATCATGAGGGTAATCAAATTTTAGTAAACAAAGTGACCAATGGCATTTTTCCCTGCTAGAAATTGTGTATTCCTTTGTTAATTTTCTATCGATCTGTTTACATTATTTCCTTTTATAATAAATTTCTCATGGATATATAAGGGCTCATTTTAAAACAAGTATTTTAACATTTTGTCATGCGTGTTATAAGTATTTTCTTTTTCCCCAGCTTTTTTGATGTATAATTGACAAATATATGCATTTGAAGTGTACAACGTGATGACTTGATATATATAAACATTGTCAAATTATTACAACAATCAAGTTAATATATTTATCACCTTACACTGTCACCTTTTGTGAGTGTGGTGTGTGTGTGGTGAAAATGTTTAAGATCTACTCTATTAGCAAATTCCAAGAATACAATACAGTGATTAACTGTAACTACTATGCTATACAGTAGTGGGATTGCTATATTATATGAAGTCTGAGGAAACATCATTCTGTTTTCCATAATGACAGCACCAATTTACATTCCTATCAACAGGGCACAGGGTTTCTCTTTTCTTTACACACTCACCGATACTTGTTTGTCTTTTTTCTTTCTTTCTTTCTTTTTTTTTTTTTTTTTTGTCTTTTTTTCAATCGCCTTTCTCAAGGTGATATTTCATTGTGCTTTTGATTTCCATTTCCTGGATAATTAGTGATGTCAAACGCCTTTTCAAATAATTTGGCTAGTTATATATTTAATCAAAAATAATATAAAGATGTTATTGTGCTAGTATAATACATTGCAAAATATATTTCTGAATAGGAAACAAAAACCTTGAAATAAAAGTATAAAATTCATATATGTAAATAAAATTCCTAATTTTCCCCTTCAAATCATAATAGATCCTGAACACCCCCAGAGATTCCTCTGTTCCATTGGAGATTGTTGCTCTAGACGTCTCTACTGTTCCTTGTCATATTGCCTTGGAGAAGGAGACAGAAGAAATTTAGCAAATTTGTATTTTTCTTTCCCTCAAGTTACAAGGGATTTTAGGTTAATAAAACTTGGCAACAGCCATGTGATCAATATCTTTATTGAAAGGGTAAAGTAATGGGGTGATAAGATAAGAAGATAAGATAAGAAGATGGTACCTGCCCATGCACAAAATAGACTGCCCAAATGATCCATGCTATTGCAGAAGAAATGCTGAGACAGGCTGAGCATCGTTGTCATACAGTTTGGAAGCTCAGAATCATCAGTGGGATGATGATGAGTTAGAGTCTTCTTGGTCATCACACCAGTATATTACACTCAGCACTATTTAAATTTTTGGGTTGGCTAAATTCAGTGCTCTGAGTTGCTGCATCTTCCTTAGGATAGTCTCCCGGGTAGCCCCACTGATGAATATCACAATTAGCACAGAAGAAAGAATCATCACAATCAGTGATCCATTCTGCCAAAAAAGTATCTTCCAGGGACTTTTTAAATTTTGTGTTTTTAGTTTAATGCATTGTAACTCCTAATTTTTGAGACTACCTCTATTTTTAAGCTTCCAGAACTTAAATAATTGGGGACTTTGGAAATGGACATAAATACATGAAATTTTCAAGTATTCTATCTGTATAATACAAATTCTCATAATTTTAATTAAAATATTTTTTTACTGTAGACATCGAGTTTGCTTTTAGTTTTTGTTTGCTTTTTGTTTTGTTTTTGTTTTTTTTAAGTTTTTAAATTCCAGTTAGGTAACATACATTATGATATTAGTTTCAGGTGTACAATGTAGTAATTTAGCAATTCCACATAGCCCTGGTACTCACCAGCACAGGTGTAGTCCTTAAGCCACATCATCTGTTTCACCTGCTGCCCCCCCATTGGTTTATTATCAAGTTCATTTTTAAGTAATGTCCTAGAAGTACCTGTAGTACAAGTAAATATGCTATATTTAATTATTAAAAAGCTTGATTGAATGTGTGATGCAGGAGAGACCAAGAACAATGTGTCTTTTGCCGCTTCAATTCTTTTTTCATAATTTTGATCCTAGTTCTTCTTTAGCAATTTCTTCCAGATTCCCTTCTTTCTCACTTTTCTTATTTTCCCCTTCTTTTCCTGATTGATATTTAAATGCATACTTTGGTATTTGGATAGAGGTGGGCTTTAGGGATGGTGGTAAAATTAAAAGAAAGCTAATGTGTCAAAAGGTCTTAGAAAACATTTAGCCAAAATCTCATCTTTTGTAAATGGCAAAATGAGGTTTGGAGAAAGTAATTATTTTTTCTGTATGTGTGTGTATACATATGTGTGTGTTTTTTTTTCCTCTGAGGTGAGAAAAGCGGTAAAAACAAAAACAAAAACAAAAACCAGAGCTAGTGTTAGATATTGTTATTCATTAAATAGTGTTACATATAAAATTAAGGGGTATTTAACTTAAATACAAGTTAAAATATATGTATAACTATATACATAAGATTATATATATAGCTACTTGTAACTATGTGTACATAGTAGATGAAATTGAGAAAGAGAAATGAGACAAATATAAAGCCATATATACTTTTAGAATAATCTGTCTTGTACTATATTTTATCCATAATCTATTTATTTATCTTGTATACTATGTCCTGTATTTTATATTTTGCAAGGCTCCATCTTATGGTACGAAACTGCTTGTACCCAAAACACTCATGAGAGATATTGAATTTGTGAAAATAGTTTTATTTGACATTGGTGAGTTTTTTACCTAATTACTAGGATATTGATATTAAAGCACTTGAAAATTCACAGCTGAAAACTCACAGCTTTTTTGCATAATATTATTTACTTCTGACAATAAAAGTGGTTAGTTGGATAATATTGTCCCTATTTTGGAGAATATATGGAATATGAGAAGCAAGTTATGTGGCTGAGGTCATAGACTAAACACTAAAAGTGGAACCACCTCTGCTCAGACCAGAAAGTTGATTCTTTGTTACTCTTTCCCATTTCATGTAGAACATTAACAAAACTAAAAATCATTTCTCTTTGAGGCTTCCTAGATTTTGTTTCCTGCTAAAAAAAAAAAAAAAAAAAAAAAAAAAAGACTTAATTTTGTGTTTTACTTCTTGTCTATCTCAGTATTGAGCATTTGGGATGCCAATTTGTCAGCTAATAAAAAGACACTAATTGCAAGTCTTAATTGAATGAAGGGAAAATCTCCTTTTCTAACTTCTCCCCAGCTAAAGCCTCAACTGTGACTTATAGGGAAACTTGCTATGCCACTTGTTTCCAAAGACCCTTTGGAAGAGACTGTCACATAGGAGCCTGGTTTATCTCTTTATCACCTGGGAGGTAGAGGAGAGTGTCATTGGTAAACTAAGTGCTTAGGCTGTAGGCTACCATTGGTTTCACGATGAAAAAATCTCATTTTTCCTCTTCCATCCACGTGTTAGAAGGGAATTAGATGTCAAGGCTAGTCGTTAAATCACACTGAGCATTACTAATTTAGTAAGGCTGTTATTTGCTGCACACTAAGACAGGTAATTAGGAGCACTTCCATGAGTAATTTTGAAATGTGACAACTCACCAGATAATCATCACCAGTGTATCTTTGGTCTCTGAAAATGGCAAAGAATCCCCTTGAAATGCTCAATGTTACCCACTTCCATAGGCTGAGCACATGGCTTAATTATCTATGACTTGAAATTATACCGTGTTCAATCAAATTGAACACTTGATCTGTGTCCTGGAATCCAAGCTCCTCGGTATTTCTGGTGATTGTCAGACCTTAAAAACACTAGATTATACCTGAGCTTTAAATGTGTGAGCCTGTTTTGTCTTTCCAACACATTTACTATGTGTGCTGCCTATGCCTTATTATCTTCCATCCTTAAAACCCTAAATGAATAAATCAAGGCTAGACTCTGGAGAGTGTGCCCTAAAGACTTCCTGTGATTATTTCTAACTGCTCTCCAGATTCCTTTACCACTCTTCCCAAATATTCTTGTGAGATGTCAACCTCTGTGCCCCTTTCCTCCCCCCCCACCCTTTTAGCAAATACAAACCTCTTCAGATCTTCCAGAATCTTTACAAGTTTTACTTTCTTGGTAAATCTGTGTCTGATGCTTCTCCACCCCAACACCAGGGCCTGCCCTTCCTGACTGTTGGCCAGAGCAATGACATTTTTCTGAGAGTTACAACGATTCAGTGTGGTTTACTGTTTTCCCATTCCTCTTTCACCCTAGAATGTTAGGTCCTGGTGGTTTGGAGATGCCTGAATAATCTCTGTTCTCAGTGTCAACACACAGTAAATGTTCAATTAATGTTGACTTAGTGAAACAGCAGAAGCATTTCACCCTTTCGATGATCCTGCCACTTCAGTATGACTCTTCTTTATATGTTTTCAATCATTGAAAATGTATTCAGACTTGTTTTATGGACTAGCTTATAGTCTATCCTCTGGAATGTTCCATGTACCATGAGAAATATGTGTAGCCTGTTGATATTGGGTGGAATATTCTATAGATGTGTGTTAGGACTAACTTGCTCATAATGTTGTTCAGATCTTCTGTTTCCTTGGTGATCTTCTGTCTACTTGTTTTATCATTTATTGAAAATGAGGTATCGAAGATCACCTGTTACTGTAGAATTATCTATTTCTCCAATCATTTGCTTTGTTAGTTTTTGCTTCCTGCATTTTGTCCTTTATTACAATGGAATGAAGGTAGAAATCAACAACAGAAAAGATTGTGAAATACACAATGATATGAAAATGGAAAACACATTTTTAAATAATGCACGCCTCAGGAAAAAAAAATCACAGGAAACATTAGCAAGTAATGTGAGAAGAGTTAAAACAAAAACAAAGCATGCAAAAACTTATAGAATGTGGCAAAAGTAGACCAGATAGAAATGTGTGTGTGTGTTTTTTTTTTAATTCCATTATAGATTTGTGAGTGTCTCCGACATGAAAAAGTGTGTGTGCTTGTAAGTTCCAATGACATAACAGTCTGTACAAGAAGATTCTGTTGTGTTTTTTAAGTCATTGTCATGAAATTGATATCTTAGAGCGGGGAGACTAAAGAAGTACAATAAACAAGAAAACAATGAAAAATGCATGGTTAGTATTTTAAGACAAGAAACCAAGATTTAGACACTGTCAGTGAATAGCCCAAGTTCACATAGCTAGGAAGTAGTTTGCTTTGAATCCATGTGGTCAGCATCTTTCCTAGAAAAGACAGGCAAGGTAAGGGTACAGCAGAGATCAAAAGAGTGGGGAATTAGTGGCAGTTTTTCTAGGACTCAAAAGATTTTAGAATGAATGTGTGGGGAGAATCTGTTCTTCAGGCAAAGTTAATCTTAGAAGATAATCTATTTCAAGTTATGGCATTTTTGCCATTTTGCAGTGGTATTTTTGTAGAACATAAAAACGTCTATTTCAGTGCCATGTGAGCATAACTTTATATAGAATGTGCAAGTATGGGACGAGGGAAGGATATGCTTGCTGCTTTAGCACCGCAGTGGAGATATGCTCTGAATATGATGTCTGTCCTCATAGATGAAGGGTGAAAACAGAAGTCTTCGTGCAGTGAGGAGAATACACAGAGACTTGTCTCTTCAGCCACCCGGGCACCAGGTAGTTGTGGCCACGGCCCGTTGTAGCAGTTCCATCTGCCCCACTGCTGGTGCTTCCTGCAGAGGCCTGGGGAAGGGCTGTAAGGACTCTCTTGTCTGGGCTCATCTCCTGCAGAACAGTTAGGAGAGACTTAATCCTGACCAAATGTTGATGACAGGAGAGATGGAAGCGATTGACACACAGAAAAAGATTTCTACTCTCCATCCATTGCGAGAGCTCCCATCATGACCATGTGTATCCTCCAGACTTGGTTTCAAATCCCGGCCCTCTGCCTCACTTTGTGGTTGTGGGAGTATTACAGAAGCCAAGCTGTGGCCTCAGCGACAAATCAGGTAAAATGGGAGAATAATGGTTACGGGATCGAGCGAGAACCTGTAACACACTGATCCTTCTGGCATTCAACAAAAAGCCTCTATGTTTCCTATTAAATCTGTGATTTGGACCTGCCCTGTTCACTCAGCAGAAAGATTTGCTGTTATATCAAATGGCCAAATACTTAAAAGTAAGGATTTTTTTTCCTCCTTGTCAGGTTATGTAGTTGAAATAGCCATGCAGTGCCAGTCTTCAGGTATATTCACTGGACAGTAGTAACCTCTGTTTGAGTTTTTTTCCTCATTCTTAATAAAGTTTCCTTAATACATTCTTTTTTTTTTTAATTTTTTTTTAATTTTTTATTTATTTATGATAAGCACACAGTGAGAGAGAGAGAGGCAGAGACACAGGCAGAGGGAGAAGCAGGCTCCATGCACCGGGAGCCTGACGTGGGATTCGATCCCGGGTCTCCAGGATCGCGCCCTGGGCCAAAGGCAGGCGCCAAACCGCTGCGCCACCCAGGGATCCCTCCTTAATACATTCTTAACTAAATATTGCTTAGTTATTGAAAATGTTATTGTAATAAAATAGCTACAACAATCGTGTTGCTATTGATGCCACCGTGGCTAGGAACTGATGATAGAGGACAGCTGTACGATACAGTTTGGGGCCCCTTCCCTACCTCAAAATGAAAAGTTCAATTTGTAAGTCTCCTTCACATTTTGAGGAGCCATATCACGTTTCATCTGGCTGAAGAATTGCGCTATTTTGAAGAGTTTCAAAGTTGCCACTCTGTAAAAAAAAAAAAAATTTAAGTCACTTTTGCAGACGGTTGGAACCCAACTCACTAAGGAGATGCAGCTTTGAAAAGATTTCCCAATATTTTAATGTAAAAGGAAGGAGAGACATGTCTTCTCATGTCCCTCTCCTTGTCCTTGTCAGTGAATAACCTGTACAGATGTTGACTAAATAAATAAATAAAGTGAAGAGAAAAGAAAGAGAAAAGGACGGAAAGCAAAGAGAAATCACTTGTATTTGTTTTCTGGAGCTACCAAAACAAAGTACCACGACTGAGAGATTTAAAGAACAGAAATGTATTTTTTTACAGTTCTGGAGGCCAGACGTCTGAAATCAAGGTTTTGGCAGCATCACGCTCCCTTCCAAAACCTCTAGGGAAGGATGCTTCCTTGCCTCTACCCGTTCTGGTAGTCCCAGATGTTCCTTGGCTTATCGATGCATTACTCCATTCTCTGCCCCCCTCCTCACACGGCGCTCTTTCTGTGCCTCTGTCTTCACATCATCTTCCCTCTTCTTATAAGGACACCAGTCACACTGGATTAAGAACCCATCCTACTCCAGGATGTTCTGTTCTTAGCTCAACTGATTATATCTAGGATGACCTTATGTCAAACGAAAGTCACAGTCTGAGTTCCTAGGGGGAGGCCTGAAACATACCTTGGAGAGGTACACAACTCAACCCATACCTCTAGTTGTCCCTAAAAGGTTAAGGCAGGTTCCGTGGAGAAAATAGGAAGCTTTACATGATGAGCACAGATAGCGATAGCGGTAGCCACAACCCAGGCTTAGGGCTGGCTTTCCTGGAAGACAAAATTGCCTGCGGGAGAATTGAAATGAGTCAAACCCCAAGAATCTCTTGTCAATTCCCTTTACCAGTTGCCTGTGAAGACGCCATTAGAAAGATACCGTTGGGTTCATTTTTGTATTCATTACATTTCAAATATCCCTCGACAGAATAATGCTTTGAACTGTGGTTGATTTTTTTAATGTCCTAAGAATAAATGAGTTTGTCAGCTTTTTCCTGAAGGCAGCTTTTGAGTCTCTGATGTAGAGGGAATTAGAGCAGTGGATAACTACCAATTTACATAGAAGCCAAGACGACCAGAACAGAAACTTGCAATCCATTGAATCAGGGGTAGGGGACTCCTCGCCAGACCACAAACGTACTGGGTAGATGGTGCAATGAGAATTCAGCAATTCTGCATTTCTTGTTGCATTTTGAAAACATGACCACGAGAGCGTCCAAAAGAATATATACTCCCTAAGTGTTCAGTTAAGGCTGGGGGAAAGGGGAAAAACAACTCATTCTTCCTTCTTCTACCAAATGCCTCGAATTATTATGCTGAATGAGTGCTGTTGAATTTCCATGTTCACATTAGTTTGCTCTCTAAACTGTACTGCCAGACTGGTTTTACTCTTCATTTGTTTGGTGTTTTGTTTTGTTTTATTTTTTTCCTGGTTCTCACGTATCTCCTGAAAGTTACACATCTAAAAGAGCAAAGAAAATGAAAAGACACTCTGCAGATGGGTTAAGATTGATTGATTGGATAATAAACTCTTAAATATGCCTGTTTCTTATAAGAATATTTTTCTTAAAATCGTATGTTATTTTTAAAGCCTCAAGTAGATTTTTATTTTTTTTTTTAAGATTGTATTCATTTATTCCTGAGAGAGACAGAGAGAGAGAGAGAGAGAGGTAGAGACACAGGCAGGAGAAGCAAGCTCCCTGCGGGGAACTCAATGTGGGATTTGAGCCCAGAACCCCAGGATCATGCCTTCAACCAAAGGCAGATGCTCAACAACAGAACTGCCCAGGTGCCCCTACCTGAAGTAGATTTAAAGAAAAAAGCTTAAATAATACACAGTGGAATAAAATTTGATTAAAAAAATTCCTACAGATACGTTTTCTTGGTATGGATAAATCCTTATTTTCCAAAAATGCAAGTGAGTTTGTTCATTGATCACCATGGTATAGATGTCAGCTCCTCAATCGCATCCTTCTTTTCCTCAAAACAGAAAAAAAAGATCAGACCAGCGCTGGAGTCTAGTTCTCTGCAGTTCTTCCCAAAGGCAAGAAATTCATAGGGACCTCTGCCTATTGACCCAATAGGATTTTTTTTAATCTGCATTTTTAAGTTTTTGTTAAGATAGAAATAAGCTAGAGAGAAAGAAGGCAATTGTGTCAGGCATATGCACACCCTAGCGGTGTGCACAGTCCCGTGTTTTCACACAACAAAATAAAAGATCCCAACCTTTAATGGGAACACACGATCACGTAAGAGTATCTCTCAGTAGCCAGTGAGCAGATTCTCCAAGAGCTAAAGGCCTGGAAACCATGCGTGTAATAGTGGCATTAGTTGACTTTATGCCAAAAAGTGCTACCCTCAGCTGGGGCCAGAACTCTGTAATGTGTTCATGGCCATGTTCCTCTCCTCCTGTTTGCCTCCTTTCTCATACACATCAGGCGGTGAGTCTGCTCTGAGTGCATTCTTTTTGAAGTCAGTATACCGAGCTTTTGAGTCAATTGGTGAAAGGCCATTAATTCTTCAATTCCATGAGCATAATATGCACTACCCAGTGGAAAAGATGTAGAAGGTAGAGTTTTACTTTCACATTTGTCCCTGAAAAAAAAAAAAAAAAAAGTCACGACAGGACATAAAAGGATGTGGAATTTGTGATATTGGCAGCTCAGGGAAGACTGTCTGTTGCATGAGGTTTTTATCACCACTGGGAGTGAAAGAGTACAAAGTCTTCCTTGTAGCACAAAATGAATGCTTCTCTGTGGTTTAAAGAAACCATGAAACCCCTTCTCATAACAGGAAAAAAAAAAAGAAAAAAGGTCCTCCTTGGATGAAACCAAATGGTGACAAATGAAGAAACGACACTAGAAATAGAATGACCCAGTGGGGAACTCAGTGAGTTACCTTTTCTTTTAGAATTAGATAAGGTTGTTTACCCCATAAACATGCCTCTGTGTGCTTTAAAAACTCTAGCAATCTAATAAAAGTCAGTGTAGCCCTGTCCACTAGCCATTGCAATTCATCCCTGCGTTGTTTTCCATTGGTTCTGCACTAATCCTTGATGCATATGCTTTGGAACTGGGGATAGTCATGAGGGTAATGGATGTGTCGGAAATGTTTCGGGTTTTTCACTGCTCTCTGACGGTCTTTGTTCCTGGTGTTTTGTTCTCCCTAAACATCATGGTTGTTGAAGATCTCGTGGCACTGCACACACTGATCTTTCTGGCTGGAAAATCCTACTAGTTAGCATGCACGTATCAATGTGGCACCCTTTACTGATCCTCAAGACTGGTTTCTCGGGTGCTGGATGGCTCAGTCAGTTAAGCATCAGCTCAGGTCCTGATCCCACATTGTGTCCCACGTTGAACTCCCTGCTCAGCAGGAGCTCTGCTGCTCCCTCTGCTCCTGACCTCAGCTTGTGCTCATTCTGTCTCTGGAAAAAATAAACAAACAAACAATCTTTAAAAAAAAAAAAAACAAAAACAAAAAACAAAACAAACAAACAAACAAAAAACAAAGCAAACCAAAACTGGTTTCTCTGCCAAAGCTTCCTCGTCGGACCAATTCAGTTGTTCCATCTTCTGGACCACCACCGAATGTTCTGTCAAGCTCTAGTGTAGTCTTACCACATTGCATTATATATTTTTTTTATTCTTTAAAACTTCAGGAATTGATTCATTTCGCTTGTATTCCTGGTACATACCACCATATCCAGCAAAGAGTAGATACCCAAGGCCTGGCTCTTTGGTTGAACTGAGTGAGGGAATGAAGGGCGGGTGAGGAGACAGGCGGTGGAGACATCTAAACGTGTTGCAAGACTGTTAACCGAGTTCCTGAAGGGTTAGTATACAGACTGGCCATTCTGTCCCATGTGATCATCTGCTCTTTTATGTATGATTGATTTATGTATTTATATTTATTTATGTATTTATGTATTTATGTATTTACTTAGCAAGTATTTCCAGAGGATCAACTCTGTCCAGAGACGACGGTAGACACCAGGAATACATCAACAAATGAGACAGGCTTTGCTCTCACATCACTGAATGATCACCCTGCTCAGAGTTTCTCTTCGTTTGGAGACTTTTTCCTCTTTAATCAGAGAAAACGCAAAGACTCCACAAAAGATAGTACTCAGCACTACAGCCAGTGTTACAGTCTATAAATATCTCTAGCTGAAAGCGTGACTAAGGCTCCACTGGCTGATATTACCCAGCTGAGCCAAAAAGTGAGCTTCAGAGCCTCAAAGCCACCTTTGCTATTTACTAATTGCTTTTAACCTTCCGGGCTGTGCAATCCTGCTACACTGCACCTCTTTGATTTATAGCATTCACT
This sequence comes from Canis lupus familiaris, assembly GCF_011100685.1. Classification (NCBI taxonomy): domain Eukaryota; kingdom Metazoa; phylum Chordata; class Mammalia; order Carnivora; family Canidae; genus Canis; species Canis lupus. The sequence continues at coordinate 29,551,672 of NC_049239.1, forward strand.
CATGTTCCTCTGATACAGGTGATGGGTTGCTGGGAAGGTGGTTGGGCACACTTCGCCTCTCCTCTCCCTCGTGAAAACGAGCTGTTGCGTTTTCAGAAACTCTGTGTCCAAGGACAATTTTGAGATAAGAGTTATGGTAATAAACACCACGCAAGGACCCATTATCACCTGTATATCCTGAAAACGACCAATAGTGATTTACATTTTCGTAATGAACTTTACAGTTTTGCATCCTAAAATGATACAGGTCTTAAGAACATACCTACTGTTAACACTGTTGAGGGGAGAAAAATCCATTTGTGAAAAATCCAGTTGTGAAAATAGTGATTTATTACATTTTTGTAATGAACTTTGTAGTTTTGCATTCTAAAATGATACAGGTCTTAAGAACATACCTAAGGTTAACACTGTTGAGGGGATAAAAATCCATTTGTGAAAAGCAGACTTTTACTATTCCTGCAATCATGCATGTGATCTTATTACAGTGTCCAATAAGGGTAAAGGAGGTGTAAGATAGACTGCAGTTACATGCACACCCATTTTCCTGGTTAATCAATGAATTATTTTGGCTGAGAAGGTATATTTCTTTTCTTCCTGGTGATGCCACATTTTCATCCTTTTTGAGATTAATCATGATATTTTTTTAAGTTAAATATATTCGTGAATTACATAATAATAATAATAATAATAATAATAAAACAACCTTTTCTTCCTGAGAGAGTCAAGACAGGAACATTGTCAATATTTCCAATTTTTATGGTGGATGTGTTTTCAATTAGAAGCATAAGTTTGAATTATCAGTTCTAACTAACTAACTAACTAAATAAATAATTCTCCTGGTGAATTGCCCCTTTAAATTTTTTCTGTTTTTCTCACCAGTCCTTTTCTTACCTTCTCCCCATCCACTTACTGGTTCAGCTTTCTTATAAATACATTCCATAGTTGAGATAAATCAGGTTCAGCGAAATGTCCATTTGGCATCACCTGTTAAGACTGGTGTGCTGGGTCAGGAATATGAGAATAGCATGTAAATGATTTAAACTATTTTACTTTTACAGCATCCTGCATTATGATGTTTCCTGGGAAGGTGATTTTAACTGGTAAGTTCATGAATTGAAAGTAAAAGCTTTGTAAATATTAAAAACATTTACAAAATACTAGGTGAAAGTAGGTCCTTATATCCACAGAGCAAGTACAAGTAACATGCAGTAAAGACATAGGCACACACTTTTTTTTTTTTTTAATTTGAGGATATAGCCATGTGTAAGTCTTTCAAATTAACAAACATGTAAAAACTTTTTTATTAATAATAATAAGGTGACTTCTGCTTCGTTTCTAGCCAGAATCCCATTACCCAATAGAACTAAAGGGGGGTTAGTATATTTTTCTTTGGATATTGTCCCCTGGTGAATTGTGACCACACTCCACCTGGGATGACTGCACTAGTTGGAACATCAAATAGCAAACATCAATTTACATAACAGGTATCTGAGGATGGTTTCTTTTTGCCTGAAGTGTGTTTTCCTTGTCCCTGAAGTCTCACCACAATGTCACCTCCTCCAGGAAGCCTTACTGGACATCTCTGTCCATGTTGGGTGCCTTACATCTATATTCCCATGATCACTACTGAGCCAAGCTCTAAAATAGTCTAAACTGAGAAAGATCAATTTCGCTTAGATATTTAGAAAATTTTTCCCAGAGGAGGTTTAGTTTATGTTGAAAGCTGAGGGGTTGCTAACGTTGGCTTTGTAGAAAGGAGATGGAAGGACTATCTAATGATTTTCAGTGTAATTTAAAAGAAAAATACAAAGGAGTAAGTGTGCACATTTCCACTTAATTAAGAAAGGATGAAATATTATCTAATGTCAGGACAATTGGATAATCGCATGTAAAAATAAATTTCCTTACTTCACACTAGCTACAAAATTAATTTCAGGTGAATTAAGGACAAAAATGTAAACCAAAGCGAAACTACTTTTAAAAAATGATTAGATGAAAACATCAGATTTCACATCACCTTGTGTTAAACAAGACAGTTTTTTAAAACCACAAAAATGAAAATTATTAAAGAGAGGCTTAACATCAAAACTGTAAGTATGACAGATAAAACTAGTATAAAGTTAAATCAGACAATAGCCTGTGAGAAATTGATGACAACCTACATAACAGGTAACACAATTATACCCAGAGTATATAAATATCTGCCATTCAATATGAAACAAAGAAAGAAAAACTATCACTTGGAAAAATGTATAAGGCGTGTCTGGGTGGCTCAGTCAGTTAAGTGTCTGACTTCGGCTCAGGTCATGATCCAGAGTCCTGAGGTCGAGCTGTGAGTGGGAATCCATGCTCAGCGGGGACTCTGCTTCTTCCCCTCCGTCACCCTTCTCCCACTTTGGCACATGTGTGTGCTCTCTCTCTCAAATAAAATCTTAAAAAACAAAAAATGTGCAAAAACTATAGGCAGAAAGATTCAAAGACAGTAATTGCCTTGTAAATGTATGAAATAATGTCCAATGTTCTTTAACCAAAATTAGAAAAATAACTTTTTTCATTTATCTTGGCAAAAGCCAAAATGTTTTCTACTATCAAAGTTTGATGAAGTCCTGGGGGAACTGGCACTGTCATTCATTTCCCGCTGGGTGGTGTGAGTTGGTTTAGCACTTCCTAGGTCACGGAGGTAGTAGAGTGACATCTTGCATGTTCATGGTGGCTACCAATCAAGTCTGAATAGCTCTTCCCTGTTTAGAGATATTTCAACATCCTGCATGCTACTTTCTTAACATAAAACTACCATTAGACCTCAAACTTCCAGCCTCTCTTTTAGGTCAAGCACAGGCTTGTGATCCCCAGGCCATCAGTAGGAACCAGTATTACCAAAGTCACATTGAGAAGTGAGCAATGCAAGCAAAATGCTAGAGCTGGGGCTTCAGTGTTCCCATTTTCTCTCTCTCTTCCTCAGTCTCCATCTTGCTCTCACTCTCACTCTGTCTCTCCACGTCCAGGTGGCAGCAGGAGCTCCTCCTTTCAGTGAGACGAATGGCAGCCTGGAAACATACCTAGTGGCTACATGAACCAGTCTCACTGGAGAATTAGCATCAGTAGGATTACCGCCAAGGTCACTGGGGCTGCTACAGTGGGTGTGCGTCCACTGGAAAGCCAGCTCTGCAGTGCCCCTTGGGACATTTTTTCTGGAAGCATAGGCTCAATTCAGGAAAAAGATTCGCCAGGACTTCCAGCAACTTTATGATGCTCCCAATATCTCTTTAAAAAAAAAAAAAAAAAAAAAGTCGTTTTTTCTCTGCTCCAACAGCCAGCTTCTGTTGTGTTTAGTCAAAAAGCATCATTGATAGGAATTTTATGGAAAAGAATAGAAAGGGAGGATGGGGGAAAGGAAAATGTGCTACTTTATACTCTAGTAAGAACAAAATAGACCATAGCCCATAGCTTAAGACATTCTGACCATAATTACACTGTGTAATAGTAAAAAAAAAAAAAAAAAAAAAGAGAGAGAGAGAGAGAGAGAGAAAGAAAGAAAAACAAAAGGTGGTGGGTGGCACTTAATATACATATTCTTTTGAATTGGGAAATGTACAATAAGATGCAGTATAGTCATATAACAAATATATATTTATTAAAAACCCAGATTTATAAAAAAAACAGATTTATATAAAACATACCCTACATAAACACAAGTCTATATATCTCTTATTTTTACATAAATATCTACATATCTATTTCAAATCTAAGTGAAGTTGGGGAAGTAAAGGAGAGAATGGAAGTAGGTAATGAGAAATTCAAAGTCCAGCTTCGTGTATACTGTATCACTCAAAGGAAAATGTATTCCTATCTTTCTAATAAGTTAAAAATAAATCTAAATACCAGTGTCTATAAAATCTTTCAAAGAACTATGGATAGATAATACACAGAATTGATTACAAATAAGTACCTATAAATCAATAAATAAAGTCTTCAACGTTAGTGTTCTCATGGAAGTCTAGAATGAGATATAAATATGGGGAGATGCTTTTTGTTTGATTCAAGAAATGTCTTCCATCTCCAAAAGTCACACTCCCTGACAGAAACCTTTGAAAGACTTTTGAAGGGAACTAATTGGTAGGGTCTCAAAACACAGAGTGGTACATAGTCCTGATCATTTCACAATTTATGAAGTGTGTCAACGAATGAGATGAGAAGTTTGAAGATCTTTTGTAACCAAAATAGCTTCTCCTTTGCAGGTGTGTCTCTTTCAGTATCAAGATTAAGATATATTACTATGTGAAGATGATTTTCCCCCCCTCTGTTCCCAGAAGATGTCAGTTGCTACAATAATCAAGTCAGGAGTTAAATTTACTTTTTTTTTTAAAATGAGGGTTTCAAATTATAGAGCAGATTATAACCCTGCCCCAGAGCCATCTTCTTTTCTATTGCATTATTCTTACATAGAAGCCATCGTGATTCCGATGGCAGAGATTAGCTTGAGTAGGTGGTACTGAGTTAATTCATATCCTGGTTGCCCTGGGAGACCTAAATTTAAGCTGCCTATTCTTTCCCGGGGCGAGAAATAAAAATGAGTCGAGTGCCATTTTCTTGAGGCTGTGCATTTCAAAACCTAGGCTTTGTCTCATTTCTTCTCTTAGAGTTACCATTTATTTACATTTTCTCTACAAGGGAGGTTTTACACTGCCAACTTTGGCTGAACATCAGGGAAACCAAAAGGAGTTTGTTGAACATCTAACTCTGGTGTTTAGGTACTAAATGAAATGAATGGATCCATGGGTAAGTTGAATGGTCATGTCTAGTTCATTCATTCACTTGTAAGTCATTCAGAATTAAATTTTTCAGAATTATTTTAATTAATAATTAAACTCAGCACATTTAAAAACCATTAAGTGGGATAAGATCATAGTGAGAGATTGCGTACCAACATAGCAAAGGCCCTGAGACTAGGAATTGCATCTGTACCTCAGTGATCCTCCAGTTGGATAACACGTGCTGAGTGGTTTCGCTGTGCCAGACATTGTGCCAGGCATTTGCAAAGATGAAGGCATCAGTGTCATCACCCCCGGTGAGGACTTTCAGTCTGGTGTAGTCGGATGCATAAATTGATATTTAAAAAAAAAATCAGAGTAAAATGGGGTAATTTGTTATATCTTCTCTACAATTCCGGTAATGGAGCTCTGCCTATATATTTTTAAAAAGTGCTTAATATTACTTCAGTGAATTGATGTTTATAAAGCTCATTACAAATGCAAAAAGATTTATTATCTGATGGCCTTCTTTCCTGATGTCTTTGATATAAGGAAACTGACAAATACAAAAGCAGGTTCCTGGTTTTATCGTGCCAGTCCCTGTTGTAGCCGGGTGGAGGGGTTGAAGCCAGAAGCTAAGCCTATCAGAATTGATTAAAATCAACACACACTTTGCGCCTAAATTATTTTCTGTGGCTACCTAAAGGGAAATTTCTCCTGCTCTTCTACAGCCTCTGATTAAGAAAAGGGAAAAGACAAGAAACATAGTCAAAAGCTGCCTGACCTTTTGTGTGGAGCTGTTGTCAAGACTGGTACCATTTTGCACTTGTATGATCAGAAATTGCAACAGTGCTGCATAAAATAGAGTCAAATGACGGCTCTGCATGTAAAACAGAGCTCAGAGTGTCTTCCTGCACCCTCCTCTTAAAGCCTTCTCCCAGTGCCTGGTGTCTCCACGGTAACAGCATCACTGGGATTCTGTTGAAGTGTATTTTGAAAGCTGCCTTCACCTGAGAAGTTAGCAGATGACAGAGCTGTCCATATTTCGAGTCCTCTCAGATTATTTTTCTAATGAAAAAAAGCAGGTGTAGAATAGCATTTGCTGAGAAATGGTCAGAAGTTATTATTTCTTCTTTTACAAAATTTGTATGAGGTATTTGGAATAATTATGATGCCCAAAGTGCCATCATGGTTTAAAAGTGTTATGTGCACAGGGTGTTTTTTTTTTTTTTTTTTTCTCTCTCTCTCTTTTTTTGGTCACATTTTTAATAAACAGATTTTAGTTCAGCCAAACCATTTGGACTATACTTCCAAACTGTAGAAAATATCCATGGCAACAGCCCTGGATCAAGAACCAAGAGGCATGTGTTTCTGTACAAGTTTTGCTACAGATTAGTGTTGCGATCTTGGTCAAGTCAAGTCTGTTAGAATTCAGTTTTCCAATATAGAAAGTGAGGCTAAGCGAGATGATGTTGAAAAGGTCTCCTTAATATTCTCTCACTTTCTCTGTAGGTTAGGACTGGTTTTACTTAATGAATGATGGCTTCCATGGTCCTATTTTCCTCCGGATGATTACCCAATGCCCAGTCTTTTTGTCTATGTTCCTATTCTCTGTTTTAATCAGTGTTCTGTTTCTAATATTCTGTCCAAGTCTTAAAAGAACACTGAGACTGGCCTTATTCTGGATTTGCTTCTTTACATAAATTCATGGAAAAGTCAATAAAGTATAGATCTGTGCTGTGTAATTCTATAGCCACTGGCCACATGTGACTATTTAAATATAAGTTGAAGTTAATTGAAATTAAATTAAATTAAAAATTTGTGTTCTCAGTTGCACTAGCTACAGGTGGCTAAAGCTTCCTCAAGGAACAACACAAACAGAATATTTCCATCATTGTAGTACATTCAATTGGACAGGACTGGCTTAGATCAATTCTCGTTTCTACCACTGAAATGTCCTTTCTCAGTCTTAAGAAAAAGGGAACAGCCTTGAGCCTGAGGATTCTGTTCTATCCAAGAACAATGTGAACTTCGTTTGGGGAGCAAACTAATATTTGCAAGGGGAAGTCCTAACACAGTAGAGTACCTTCATGTCTGACACCTATAAGAAGCTCTCAAAGTAGTTACTGAATGAATAACGAAATGAGTGAATGAATTAATTCAAAGCCATGTTTGGTAATTTTTATCAAATCTGAGGAAACTATCTTAAAAAAAATAATTAACTCTTTCCATAGCAGCTGTTGTGAGAACTTCCCCAGTGGAACAAAAATAATGTCTCATGTAGCTTTAATGACTTGGTCATAAACTCAAGTGCCTATGGCCACAAGAGGGTCTGTAATGAATTTAAGGGATTGGGTGTAAGAAACTGTAAGGAGTTGCAGGCCTATGCCAAACTGAAGAAAGCCTACTCATTTTCTTGAAAAAGAAGCCAGAAATCAAGATATTTACATGAAATTTCTTAAGTTTCAATGTTGGTAAAATTACCCATCCCCTCCCTCATGAAGTTGGTTTGGAGTATACGGTAATATTTTGGGGAAATAGTACATCAGGTACTTTTTAAAAGTTTCCTGAATCATGAGCTTATCATTTTGAGAGGTTAAGTCCAAATTTTTATCACTAAAACATAGCGTGAGGAAGGAAACGCCAATACTCTGGGGTTGATTCCTCTTTTCTTTTTCTTTAATGAACTTATGCTAATGACAATCAAAGACAAATTTTTTTAAAAGGATTCAATTTTTGGAAAATACAATCTGCCAAGAGTCTTTTTCTTTTAATTAAATCATTTTTTTCTTATTTATGTATTCATCAAATACTTATTAAATTTCCGCTATGATCCCAATATCCTGTTAGCTTCATAGAGAATAGGACACAACTTAGCTGCTTTCATAATAAAATAATAGCAATAGTTATGCAAAGCCTTATTGTAGAGGAAAGGGTTATATGCAAAAACAAAACAAAAACAAACAAACAAAAAACTCAGCAGAGGGATGACCTTAGGTCAGCCTCTCTCATTTCTTACAAAATGGGGGTTAACTGGCTCAACTAGGTGGTTCCCTCTCAGGATCTCTTATACAGTTAGTGATAAAGCAGTTGGTACTGGTGTTCTTTCGAGGGCTTTCTTATGAAGTTGTCTAACGGTTAATGGCAGTTGTTCTCTGGGACCTTAAGATGTTTGGTTGAACATTCATATGTGGTCTCTCTGTGGCACCTGAGTCTCCTCAAAGCATGGTGGCCAGATTCCCAGGATGAGTGTTCCTAGAGAAAAAGCCAAGTAGATGCTATCCACTCCTTTTGGGACATAACACTATGAGGGCACGTAACACTAGAGGGCACGTAACATGGATCTCTCAGAGCCATCACAAACACCTACCCAGGCTCTACCTCACATAGTGTGAGGGCTCATAGCATGTTTATGGAAAAGCATGTGAGGCTAGAGATATTCATGCAGCTGTTTCAATGGAAAGGACAATCTACTGTAGATGCTTATTTTTTTTATCTTTCTATTACAAAGCATTCACTTTGTTCACTCATTTATTCACTCATGATTTTTTTCAACAAGATGGATTGTATTTCTGAGTTAAAGATTTAGTGTCTGCAATTCTCACTTTTTCTGACTGAGAAAAATTTTACTAGTGATACAATTCCAGGAAAAGTAGTGTAAAAATATTAATGTTGACACGTGGTACTTGGGGGCCTATGAAGAAAGGCTTATGTGGGCCGAGGAACTTTGTGGAGCCCGACTGCCTGCTGCTACTGCAGACAGAACTGAAAAAGATCCTCCTATCAAGGGGCTCAGTCTCAGAGACAAGCTAACTGGAGAGGTGTGACAGGGACTGTGTACACGTAGCATATGACACAGTAGAGAACAAAGGAGTGAGAGCAGAATGGAGAAGTGTTCATTGACCTGCAAACTCACCCCGCATATAAATGCTACAAGCATTTTGTTTCTGTTTTTTTTGTTTTTTTTTTTTTAGAGTGGATTTGAGAATGAAAGCTATTTCTAGGGTAGTTCACATTTCCTCTAAAATACGTGTGTCCACAACAAAGAGAACTAACTAGGCTTAGGGATAGTTTCTCTAGATCATGGAAAACTGAGATTGTCATGATTAAAATCAAAGATTTTTTTTTTTTTTAAGATCCCAACTCTGCCATTTTCCCATTCAATACACTATGCCAATTGCCAATTAAGCTTTCTTGCCTCAGTTTCCTTCTTTGTAAAATGATGACCACAATAGCGTTGACCTCACAAGTAATTCTGCAAGGATTACATGAGTAAGGTACTTAGAGCAGTCTTCTATGTTAGAATTACTCGATAAATGCTGATTGCTCTTATTATTACTTGCAAACACCAATGGCTTACGCCACAGTCTGTGATGACATGTAGGACTTGGAGAATGAACTGCTTGTAATCAACCTCCAAGTTTACACCGGCTTCCTTAGAGTGTGAGGGTTTGGGAATAGCTACAATTATTCTCTCGGGCAATTTCAGATAAAAGGTCACCATCTCTCCTCACACTGCCCAGACTGATGTCTTCTTATTACGTGACCTATAAGCCATATGTTTGCTGGGTCCTATCAACCAAAATGTTCACTGGAGATACACATGGCAATAAATACTTTAATATAGAAAAGATAAACACTGCTGGCATTGCCGGTAGGTGCTATCATATTAATCTATTTTCTGCAACTTTTCTGCTTTTCTTGAGCCACTTTCTTTGTCAGCTGTGTTGGCCTTTTGCAAAACCTGCTTTTTCCTTTATTTCATTCCTCAATATAGTTTTCTGTCTCCAGTGGCTGAAACACCCTAGATCGCCAGTAAATGTGGATTGAATTAAATTGAATTAGAAGGCTTTATTTCATAGGTGTGTGTATGTGTGTGTGTATATAAAGTTATATTTTTTCCATTTGTAATTTTAAGCTAATGATCATCAAATAGGGACTTTTGACTCCACGGGTGTCTTTTAAATGCTACAATAAGTAGTAAGTAAAATGTTGAGAGGAACTGACAAAGAAATGCCATAACCCTAAGCCCGTAACCTTGAAGTATACCTGCCAAATACTGTAATGTGTGTAACAAAGGAGCAACGTGAGAGCTTACACATGGCACCTAGGATGGCTGGAAGTATACAGATTTCCTGTAAAGTAAATGGCATCATCCTCAAAGGCATATTCAATAATGCTTTGCTTTAAAGCAGGTGACCTAAGGCTGTGGAGAAGCCACTAGGAAGGTGGACTATGTCCCTGTACAGTTCGATACCACAGAATATTAGATGAGAGGTGAGATGAAAAGCAAAACATGTGAACAAGTTATTTCTATTGTCTGTAACAGAATGTTCTAGCTGAGGGGATGACAGGAGTAGTTAAAGTGCGATGGAGAAGGAAGAAACCGTGAGTACCACCTTGAAATCCACAGATTCTGAACCATGAAGGGCTTTGCTGTAATGACACTGAACTCTTGAACAGGAAAACCAATGAGAAATATGCTCTCTTTCCCGGGGTGAAGAAAATTAACACACTCGGACGAGAGGGTGTGATTGAGACAACAAATCCAAGTAAAGATTTCTAACTCGGTTGTGCTCCTCCTTGAATTATTCCTTAGCAGGCAGCCGGGCCTTTTCAGGAGTATTAACAAATATAAAGAGACATACATGAGTCCCATGAAATGAAATCTGCATGAATAAAATCTGCAAAAATAAGACATTTTTAAGTGAGAAAAAGCTTAAGCAAAAAAATCAAGTGAAAAAAAGCACATATCACATAATATCATCCATAGTCTCAAATACTATAGGCATTGTGAGTTATTTTCAAAAAGAGCTAAAAAATATATACAAAGATTCAAGAAGAGAAGACAATAAAAGGAGATGCAACGCTGACTACCAAAGCTCAAGGAACAACTGATTATATATAAATATGGCCTAAATATAACAGAGTATATGAAATTGAAAAGAACAGAGATTTACAAGTGATAAGGAGGCTGCTATATGGGGACAAAGGAAACTCTATCCACATTAATGTTCTTACTAAGAAAGAAAAAGAGAAAAAATCATTAAAGATAAAATAAAGCTTTTCTGACATAAATACCTATATATTCAGTTGCAAGTGACAATTGTGTTCTGGGAGAAATTGGTAGAAGTAATCACAGCAAGATGTATCTTGGTAAAATTAATAAAATTTGAAAGAAAATATCATTTAAATATACAAGAAGAGAAAAAAATTCCCAAAATTTGTGAAGTGTTTTGGACAGCATGGATTTGGGTGGCCTTAGGATTCTCTGAAGATAAAACATAAAATAACAGATAATATTCTGAAGATAAAATTGCAGTCCATGGGTTTTAAAGATTTCTTTCTTTATTTGAGAGAGATAGAGAGAAGGAGCAGGGGGAAAGGCGTAGGGAGAGGTAAGGAATCTCAAGCAGACTCCCTGCTGAGCAATGAGCCTGACTTGGGGCTTGACCTCAAGACCCCGAGGTCGTGAGCTGAGCCCAACTCCAGAGTGGGAGCTTAACCACGAGAGCCACCCAGGCGCTCTGATCCACTGCTTTCATATACAGTCAGTTTTGCCTTAAACTGTGAAGGGCAACAGAAGAATCCTCTTACACTTGAAAGCCTACAGGACTACAGCAGCCACGTGTTTGTCTTCATAAAACCACCTGCTGATGAAATGTAGCCAAATAATTACATGAAGAGTAAGAGATTAGAATATGAGACTTGGGGTAAAGAGTTAGAAAAGACACCACAGTGATTTAATGCCAAGTTAAATGAGTTTTTGAAAAATGTTTTCATTATAAAATATAATAATGATATAGTTAATGCAAAAATGACATAATAAAATATACTAGATCAATAGAAGGAAGATGGGTGTCATCTTTTGATAGTACATCTCGTAGACACTAAAATGTTATACTACCAGGTTATCTAATCTCATAAAGAAGTCAACATATTTTCCATTATCTTTATTATCTTTGGAGGAATTTTCTAAAGAACACATGCCTTTTGGAAAGAAAAAAAATTTTTTTTTCTGGAGTTTAGTCATGTATATATCTTCTGTTCCATTCAGTTTCTTCCCATTTGGTTAAATTTAAGTAAAAATAAAACCCCAATGCCATTTAAAATAATATATATATATATATATATATATATATATATATATATATATATTTCCTTCTACTTTATGTATGTATATACAGGCACGGACAAGTGGTTATGGCTTGTTAATCAAGTGTCAGTAATAGTTATTAATGATGGGATTTTGTAAATTTTTATTTTTCTGTTTTATGCGTGACTTGATTTTTTTATAAAATGGAGAATTTTTTTATACAGTAACAAATTTATTACTCCTTAAGAACTATAAAGATGTTTATTGCAAACAAAATTAATTTTTAAGGATGTCCTCACCCAGCCAGGGGTTCAAACATAACTTAATTTCTAAATGCATTTTTTTTTTCTAATTTGCTATTTAAAGTAGGCTTCCTAGTGTGGGTCTTGAACTCACTCACAGGCTCCACGAATGGAGCTGGCCAGGCACCCCAATTTTTATATGTAGATTGACCACAACTCTTCAGATACCCTCATCCTGGTGTGCATGCCTGTATTTGAGTTGTTAGAGGCTTATTTAGGATTCTGATGACAAACTACATCAGTATCAAGATTTCATTCACAGACGCTAGATAAAGCCAACAGATTCCTCAAGCCTATCGATATGAGAAAATGAACAAAGAGTGTGAACCAAAGAAAATTGCCTGGAAAACGCCTCTGGAGGCTCCAGGTAGAACGAATGTGGCATTCAAGGCATGTGCCATGGAATCAGGAAGAAAGGAGAACCTGAAGCTAGCACGTTTGAGTTCTCATCATAAGTCAGTCTCAGGGGAAACAGAGATGGAAATGAGAGAAAGGCTCATTTGTGATGCAGTCACTCTTGCTGTCAAAGCTTTCATGGCTGTTCAGCAGGCTACAAAAGGCCAACCCACTGGAATATGAATCAGATCTAGTCAAGGCCCCATGGAATAAGTAAGAGACATCGGACCTCCCTGTTTGGCTCCTAATAGCTTTTTCCACCTCAGTAACCTCTCACTGTAAACAAAAAGCTAGGACTTGTTTCCCTCCTCCTTGAGGGTCCTGGATGACTGTCAAAGATTTAATGACAAAGTGCAAATGCATGAACCAAGCTTTTTTGAAAAAAAAAAATTTCCCCATCAGCTGGCCTGTGGGTTTAGAAAGTACGGCATTGTCCCTTGTTTAGACTTGGAAGGATCTGATCACTAGGCAGAAAGAAAGTAAATGTGTAAGAGAAAGCAAAGGGAGATTTGCATCCCAATTTCATGCTTCAGCATATGGCAGAGGAAACACCACTTTTGGTAATGGGAACAGTTAATGATTATTTTCGGTCAAATGAGGGTAATAAAAGCATGTGGTGCCTTCTCACCCTTCATTTGCTAAATTGATTCAACTTGTGATCAAATACTGTTTAAGTGCATGAGGAAGACTTTCCATCCTTTTATTGACAGAGCTTTGTAGAAATATTCTCATGATGGGCTTGTAACAGTCATGGGTCTAGTGCCAGAACTTACACTTTTTGGCATGAATAATTTTAATTATTAATTTATAATTATATAATTATTAATTATAATTATTAAATAATATTATTATATAATAATTTTAATCATGAATTAATTTTAATCATGCTATGCTAAGAGACCATATGAATAATTTCAATCATGCCAATCTAAGAGACCTTATCATATTTGCTGATTTTTGTTCTTATCTTTTTCTTTGGTGTAGGAAGCCAAAGGATACTGTCCTGTCCCTTTGCGGATTTTAGAAGCTATACTAAGCTTTATAGTCGGAAGCCTTAAGGAATCTCTTGAGTTCCTGAAAACCCCTTTGCTCCCTCTGATATTATACCGGGCACATGTTCTGTGCCTGGTCCCTAAAAGTATTTGGGCGCGCGACTTGGCTCCATTCTCTGGGTACGTCTGTCCTGTGCCCTGCAAAGCACTTTGGAGACTAGACTCAAATAATTAAGGCACGAGGCCAGACTTTAAATCACAAGGTGTGAGAGACTGTCTATCCATATGGCTTATCCTTGTCCCTGAGCACCTAGATAATCACCGATGTTTAGAAAGTGGCTAATATTTAGTTTATTTAGTTATGTTTTTAGAAGAGTAAAAAAAAAAAAAAAAAAGAAGAAGAAGAAGAAGAACTCTAGGAAGAAAGTGAAGAAGCAAATTATCCCATGATGTTTTCTGGTGGTTTTGTCTTGTATCCACTTGCCCTAAGCTGGAAACAGGTTTTCTCAAATCCCTTCTGAATGGCTCCGAGTAGAGCTGTCGGAATGTGACACGGCTAGTGTATCTGTGCAAAGTGGAGGAAAAGCAGAACCCCCAGGTGTGTCGGGTGTGTTTCGTGTGATGGGAGGCAGATGAAGAGGTGCTGGCTGATTGTGGCTTGTGCTCACTTCCCTCCACTTCTCTCTGCACATGTTTCTGGTCGCAAGTGGTTGCAGACATGCCTTTGTCATCCTGTCAGCGCTCAAGGAGGGTCACTTAAGCACCTCCGTCTGGGGCACCTGGGGGTCAGTCCACTAAGCATCTGCCTTCAGCCAGGTCCTGATCTCAGGGTCCTGGGATTGAGCCCAGGTTGGGCTCCCTGCTTGGCGGGGAGTCAGCTTTTCCCTCTCCCCCTGCCCCACGCCCCCATCCCTGACAGTGTACTCTCTCTCTCAAATATAAAATAAAATAAAAAATAAAAAATAAAATAAAATAAAATAATAAATAATAAAATAAATAATGAAATAAAATAAAAAAATAAAATAAAATAAATAATAAAATAAAATTTAAGAACCTCTCTCTGATCCTCCAGCTTTTCTTTTTTGATGCTCATTTCTGTAGTTTCTTCAATAATTATGTACCCTCCTAGTCCTACAGCAAATCCTTCATCCCATAATAATTATAATATTTCTCTTTCTTTGATTGAACCCCTGACACAGGCCTTTTTTTTTTTTTAAAACACAGAATTCTGGAATGCATAAAAAATTCAAAGAACCAAAATAAAAGATAAAAAATAAATATTTAATCCTAATTCCCCCTGCACCAGATTCTCTCATTTTGAATCTACCTAGGTTAGGATTTTCCAACAATATTTCATAAAACCTATGTCTTTGTAGAGTCTTTATAAATTGCTAATTAATCTGAACAGGAGAAAAAAAAAAAACACTTTTTCTTACCTATATAATTTACAATCTGGGGACGCCTGGGTGGTTCAGTGGTTGAGCATCTACCTTCAGCCCAGGGCATGACCCCAGGGTCCTGGGATCGAGTCCCACACCGGGCTCCCCACAGGGAGCCTGCTTCTCCCTCTGCTTGTGTCTCTGCCTCTCTCTCTGCGTTTCTCATGAATAAATAAAATATTTTTTAAAAATTACAATCTGGGGGCAGCCCGGGTGGCCCAGCAGTTTAGCACTGCCTTCAGCCCAGGGCCTGATCCTGGACTGAGATCGAGTCCCACGTCAGGCTCCCTGCATGGAGCTTGTTTCTCCCTCTGCCTGTGTCTGTGCCTCTCTGTGGCTCTCATGAGTAAATAAATAAAATATTTAAAAAAATAAATAAATAAATAAATAAATAAATAAATAAATAAATAAATAAATATTACAATCTGTTCTAAGCCAGGCATTATTTCCATATATATTATTGGCCAAAATAGCAATCAAATAAGAATGGTTTACTTCTTTGTGAACATTCCGGCTTCTAGATCTGCTACAAAATTCTCCTCACCTCTGTGTTCTTTCTCTCATAAAGATGTTAAGTGACACACTGAAAAATACATACCTAACAATATCAAGACTTGCAATGAAAGCAAACACGTTAATGTCCCCAGTGATGTATTGCATGGTTGTAATCTGAATTTTCCTGTTATGTTCTGAACTTATGTACATTTTCAATCTCTGGGCTTCCTTTAGAATAAAGGATTTTATAAGTGTTTTATCAACACTGTCAGCCCAGTAAAATCTGGGCTTAAACATCTTACTAACATGCTCCTCTAGTTCTATTATAATATTAGGTACAATATTATTTTCATCCCCGACATGGCTTTCATAGTGTTTGAAATTTTGAGGATCACCTATCTGCCATTATCATTCTAAGCAGAGGAAGCTTTTTTTTTGTCTTTGTCAGTTTTCACTCCTTTGTATCTGCCTTCCTGCTTCCTTCCTTTCTTCTGTTCTATCATTTTCTTATTTAAGTTTGTGTTGTTTCTTGGCCTCTTTTATATCCTTTTCATCATTATTTCTTGTTATTGTAAATCCATGTTTATGCCATCATGAGTGTGAATTACAATGCTAAAGCTACTTTACAGCCTTATCCATATGATTACTTTATGGTTATAACTAGAGGGAGAATATATTTTATTTTCTTTATTAAGTACTGATTAATGATATCTCTTCTGGGTATTTTTGGCTAGTGAAATTCCATTAAGAGAAGGAAAAAAAATCAATAATAGAAATTATTGTATCTATATTATATTTTTATCTACATATTTGACTTAGGGGGATTATTCAGATATTCATAAAGCATTTTGACAGAGGGAATTATGCATTTTAAATGTTCTTATAAATATATCCAATATATTAAATATATCAAATATATCTAATATATTCTAAGTTATTAGCAATATATTGGCCTCCTATATGAGGATAGACTGTTTAATCAGATAAAGCATAATAAGTCATTTTAAAATATATATCTGTATTTATCACAAAGAAATGATGTTCAAGAACTTTTTTTTTTGCATTTATATAATATATTGCCCTCTTTTCTACGATGTCCATGAAAGTGATTCTAATGCTGCTAATCCTTTTGATTTTTCTTTCTGTAGACGGGACAGTAAATATCCCTTATTGTGAAAGATTTATTTTCTGCACCAACATAATTGAGTCAATCAATAAAACATAATGTTTCCCCAGGTGTTCTGCTATGCACAACACATTTTATCAACAAGTGCACATTAAGAAAACACCTAAATCCCCCTCTGACAGACATGTCACCTCAGAGATTTAAAAGAATAACAATAATGTTAACCATCTACATATAGTCTGGAAATGATATAGCTAAGTCTTTTTTTTTCCCCCTTGTACAAAGTTACTTGGAGATTTACAACCTGAAGTCCAAATAAAAGTTTCCTGAAACTAATATTTCTATATTTCTGAAACCATATATTTCTATAGAATCTGGTAGATTCTATAATTTTTGGTAGAATATCAGCAAGATGGTGGTATAGGAGTTTCCAGTCTTGTTTCTCTCATCGAAACATCAATTTGAACAATTATCCATGCGTGAGGAATGCCTTCACAAGGGCTAAGGATCCCAGGTGAGGGATTACAGCATCTGAGTAGAGTGGAGAAACAAGAAAAGATTCAAGAGGATAACTTAGTCTCACCTTATCCCCGTCACCCTGCCCCCAAGTCCGGGTAGCCAGGATAGAGTGCTTCCCCATGGGTTGAGGGCAGAGCGGTGAGCATCCGACTTTTCCCAGATGCCAGCACCAGGCCCCCACTAGTTCCAGGCCGACCACCAGGCCCCCAGGCTGGTCCAGACTCTTGACCTGCCCCAGCACTAGGAGGGCCTCAGAGACGTAGTCTCCAGGCAGAGTCCCATGGCTTCAGTCTCCCAGCCCACCCAGTGCCAGGCTGGCCCCTGTAGACACAGCCTCCAGGCCAACTCTGAGGGGCCCCAGCTCCCAAGCACCCCCCACCCCCAGAGCCAGGCCTGCTCTTTCAATCTAGGATGAAAGACTTAAATGTGAGTCCTGAAACCTTAACACTGTTGGAAGAAAACACAGAGAAAAGCTTCTTAACATTGGTGTAGGCAATGATATGACCCCAAAAGCCCATGCCTCAGACCAAAACCAAATGACATTGCATCAAACCGAAAAGTTTCTGCATAGCAAAACAATGAGCATAACGAAGGGACAACCTGCAGAATGAGAGAACAGATTTGCAAATGATGTATCTGGTAAGAGCTTAATATCTAAACTATATCCAAAATTAAATCAGAAGAAGTGTAGCCTGCTCAGTCAGGATCCTCCAGCTGACTCTCCTTTGTTCGGTCTGCCATATTTCAAGAAGTGATTCTTGGGGACAACGGTGACTAAACCACAATCTTGGCACCTTAAAATAACATCCATCGAGTATTTTATGGTTTCCATAGGGAAGAAGTTCAAGTGAGCTGGACTTGGTTCTCTGCCTAGAGTCTCACAGGTCAAAATCCAGATATTGAACAAGTCTGGGTTCTTATCTGGAGGGCCTGGGGGTGGATAATCTGCTTCAAGGTCCATTCAGGATTTTAGCAGGATTTATTTCCTTCTCATTTGTTCCACGTGTCCCCCTCCACCTGTGAGCTGAAGCAGGTGAAGTCCTCCTTGAGAATATGGGAGTGTGAAGTAGCATGCATGGCTGAGCTCCTTTTTGGTTTTGCCTTTCAAGGCTAGCCCGCTGTAGGGGGAGTGCGTTCTCAGCCACCCTTCACCTTGCAGAAAGAGAACCTGGGCCTGCAGAAAGTCCCGTGGGAGCTCAGCTATGCCAGTAAATATGTGGAGGTATCTATCAAGTAACAGCACGCCAACTTAACCGCAGATCCAAAGCTACACACCTTAAAAGGTTTTGAAGGTAATCAAATGGGATTTTGCACCCCCCACCCCCACCTCATCTGTTTGACTCTCACTTGCTGAGCTCAGAACAAGCCCAATACTTCAAATTTTGCAGGCCCCATAACCTCAGTTTCAGTCCATCCAGAGTTGATTAAACTCTCAGGTGTGGACGCATGCCTCCAAAAGCAAGAGTGGTTAAATATACAAATGCCAGTTCTGGAAATTACAATGCAGCCTGCTTTTCTCATGGACAAGAATGCATGTCTACTATCTAGGGCACCATGTTCTCTGGGATAAGGCTACATGAGTATATGAAAAATTAGGTAGGAGGCTGATTGATGGGTCCGATTTTAAACAAAGCAAACTAGATGATCTTGAGGGATATTCTATCTAGGTCATGGAACACTCTGATGAGATGTTTTATTTTTGTTTTATTCTTATATTTTAGAATCAGAGAATTTCTGTTTGAGACCTGATCCTGCCATTTGCTACATAAACTTTGGTAAGTTTAACTTTTCTGAATTTCAATAGATTGTTCTCTAAAACATGATACTACCTGTTTCCCAAGATTGTTAAGAGAATTAGATGAGATGATACATATCATAGTATTTAACCCAGTGCCTGCCAAACAATAGTTAGGCATATATACACATATATACACATCGTATATTGATTATATAGTGTGTATATAGAATTTATTATATATTCCATCTCCTTCCATAGACATAGAGAAGTTCTTCTATGGTATGTTTTACAATCTCTAGTAAATGTTCTCTTTTTTGTTAGTGCATCTATTATTATTTTTCAGATATATTGCCTAACATTCTTTTATATCTCTTTTTTCAACAATCATGTTGAAGTCACATGTTTATAATTTGACTATCTTGTTTGGACTTGGATGATTTTCTTCCTTCTTAAGAAATCCCTTTCTTCTCATATGATTTCATAATAGCCTATGTTTTTCTTTACACACTTGATCAAGCTTCTAAGTTTTATCTCTGCTTAAAGAATAATACTCACTTTGTTTACTACAATATCTAACAACCAGCACAATGTCAGGTATGTAGTTGATTGTCAGTTAATATTGAATGAATAAATACAAGAGTGAGTGAATGAATGAATGAATGAATGAATGAAAAACATTCCCAGTTGAATTATGTCTTGTTGCATTCTCAAAATGTAGGATTTCAGGGTTTGGAGCACTCTGTACTATTTCCTTCCTGATGCATTGGTAAATGATCTAATAAGTATTAGTCCGAGATCATAGACTCAGACTCTTGCAAAGTCTGGGAAGTAATGAAAAGGAGGTAAAAGGGTCCATAGATCAATGACAAATGGCCGTTGGCATTCTGTGTCAGCGTCAGGGAGGCAGTAAACTGTAGTAGGGACTGTGGTAACTGGAAAGGCATGCCCTGTCTTAAGACAAGCGACCCTTTTCAACAACAACTCGTCTTCACTACATGGACGTCAAGCCAATTATTATCAAAAATTTTAAAAGAAATCAGAAATATATTTTTTTCTGTTTAAGTCTCTGTGTCTGAATGGTGTGAACTAATTTTAGCATAAACATTCTACCACCAAATACTTGATTGGATGAATTAGGCTGTGCGTTTAGATGTGACCCAGAGACTCCTGGCTTAATGTAGCAACCACATAGATTTTCCTTATGCTGTATGACCCCATGTATTCTGGAATGATCTCTAAAGATTATTCTCAGTGGACAGTGATAATTTGGCAAAATTTACATCTAAGAGATCAGTGGGTTGGTCTCCCTGACTGTTTAGAACACCTGATTGCTTTAGTTCCCACCTAATGAGTTTTCCTTACAAGTCAACTTAATTTTCTCATTATTATTTCATTTTTAAAAACCCAAAAATATTAAGGAAGAAAAGGGAGCAAAACTAAAGCAAAAATGTCTCAAAGACTGCACCATCAGTCATGTGTAGATGCTAACATCAGTACCATTAGTGTTTGATTTGGAAGTTACTCTTCCTTCTTCGAAAGAATTTTGTTTGAAAGGCTTTTTCCTCCTCTGCTGCCTCACATAAGAATGTGGGATGAGTGTCTCTCAGCCATGGCAAACAGCCCGAACCATAGGAGAGGGCTTTACACTAACATCTCCAGAACCTCCCCAGGGAAGGGAATGTAAACAGGAAACCAAAGTGCTGGGTGATACTACAGACCCACCACTATGACTTGAAGCAGAACCACTCTTGCTTTATGCTTCCTCATAATATTTTGTTATCAAAAAATTTCTATGCCAAAAAAAGAAAAAAACTTAGAAAATTGAACACCAGCACATTGTACACCCTTGCCATGTATCACTTCTCAGTCTTCATTTCTCACCTATAAACTTTGTTCATAGCGTATTTCTCAGTTGCCCAAAATTGCAGGCAATAGAACAATGTATTTTAGTCAAAGCATGTTCAAATTCCCTAGTAGTCAAGGAAATAAGAATTAAAGATCTAAATAACATTTTCCACTAATAATTTAGAATTTTCAAAATGATTACATACATTGTAAGGGTTTTGGATAGTGGATATTCTCTTATTCTCCAAATGGTAATATGTATTAGAAAAAATATATATTTTTGAGGGCAATTTAGCAAAATGTATTGGTACTCTTAAAATGATTCACTATTTTCTGTTTCAACAAGTCATCTCTCAGGGATTTATTCTAAAGAAATAATCAGAAAGGCAGAAAGATTTCTCCACAGAAAAGTTTATTAAAGAGTTTTAAAAGGAAGTCTCGGTGGCTCAGTTGGTTAAGTGGCTGCCTTTGGTTCAGGTCAGGATCCTGGGTTCCTAGGATGGAGCCCACTGTCAGACTCCCTGCTTCATGGGGGGGTGGTTCTCCCTCTACCTCTCCCCCTATTTCTGCTCTCTCTCTCTCTCTCAAATAAACAACTAAGATTTTAAAAAACAGCTTTAAAGATATTGGAAAATTTTAAACAGTTTAATGAATTACCTATAAAAGATTTAGTATGGGATGCCTGGGTGGCTCAGTGGTTGGGCATCTGCCTTCGGCCTAGGGCATGATCCTGGAGTCCCGGGATCAAGTCCTGTGTCGGGCTTCCTGTATGGAGCCTACTTCTCCCTCTGCCTATGTCTCTGCCTTTCTCTCTCTCTCTTTCTCTGTGTGTATCTCTCATGAATAAATAAATAAAATCTTAAAAAAAAAGATTTACTAAGTCATTATAAAACCATATCATGTAATACTATGTAGTTATTAAATATTATGTTGTGTAAAACTATTCAATGACAAAGAAAATATTCTTTATATATTAGGTAAAAACAAAAGAATCAAAATATAGAATAATACTGTAATGCAATATTGATTTTATATTTAAAAATTTGCTCATTAATAAATAAGACACATGCAAACATTTAGCTTATAGAAGTTGCTACTTAAAGGGACAATTGTAGTTAATGAAGAAAAAAATTATTCAATTTTGTTTTTTTGCATTTCCTAAATATTCTATAATGAATATGTCTTCTGTAGTCTTCCAAAAAAAAAAAAAAAAAAAAGGCACATAAGAATGAGTAAGACACCAATGGAACAGAATAGAAAATCCAGAATGGACCCACAACTATATGGTCAACTAATGTTTGACAAAGCAGGAAAGAATATTCAGGGGGAAAAAAGGAAAAAAAAAGACAGTCTCTTCAACAAATGATATTGGGAAAACTGGACAGCCACATGCAGAAAAATGAAACTGGACCATTTTCTTTCACCATATATAAAAATAAATTTAAAATGGATGAAAGACCTACATGTGAGATAGGAAACTATAAAAATCCTAGAGGAGAACACAGGCAGCAACCTCTTTGATGTTGGCCGAAGCAACTTCTTATTAGACATGTCTCCAGAGGCAAGGGAAACAAAAGTAAAAATGAACTATTAGAAAAAAAGTTTCTACACAGCAAAGGAAACGATCAATGAGATAAAAAGGCAACCTACAGAGTGGGAGAAGATATTTACAAGTGACATATCTGGTAAAGGCTTGGTATCCAAAATCTATAATGAGCTTGTCAAACTCAACACCCAAAAAGTCAGTCCAGTTAAGAAATGGACAAAAGACAAGAACAGACGTTTTTCCAAAGAAGACATGCAGATGGCAGCAGACACATGAAAAGATGTTCAACGTCACTCATCATCAGGGAAATAGAAATCAAAACCACATTGAGATATCACCTCACACCT
Organism: Canis lupus familiaris; assembly: GCF_011100685.1. Classification (NCBI taxonomy): domain Eukaryota; kingdom Metazoa; phylum Chordata; class Mammalia; order Carnivora; family Canidae; genus Canis; species Canis lupus. The sequence continues at coordinate 29,574,264 of NC_049239.1, forward strand.
GTCAGAATGGCTAAAATTAACAACACAGGAAATAGCAGATGTTGGCAAGGATGTGGATAATGGGGAACACTTGTACACTGCTGGTGGGAATGCACACTGGTGCAGCCACTCTGGAAAACAGTGTGGAGGGTCCTCAAGAAGTTAATAATAGAGCTACGCTATGACCCAGCAATTGCACTACTGGGTATTTACCCCAAAGATACAAAATTACTGATTTGAAGGGATGCATGCACTTCAATGTTTATAGCAGCATTATCAACAATAGCCATATTATGGAAAGAGCCCAAGTCTCCATTGACTAATGAATGGATAAAGAATATATATATATATATATATATATATATATGTATATATATATGTATATGTATATGTATATATATATTTATATAATGAAATATTCTTCAACCATACAAAATAATGAAATCTTGCCATTTGCAATGACATGGATAGTACTAGAGTATATTATCCTAAGCAAAATAAGTCAGCCACAGAAAGATAAATATTATATGATTATTATATGATTTCACTTATATATGGAATTTAAGAAACAAAATGACTCAACATAGGGGAAAAAAGAAAAGAGAGAGAAACCATAAACAGATTCTTAATTATAGAGAACACACTGAGGTTGCTGGAGGGAAGGTAGGTAGGGGATGGGCTAAATGGGTGATGGGTATTAAGGAGGGCACTTGTGATGAGCACTGGGTAGTATATATAATTGATAAATCACTGAATTCTACTCCTGAAACTATATACATATATATATATATATGATTTTTGTGTATATTGATTATATATATACATATATATAGTATAATAATATATACTACATATTATAGTATATAATATTATACTATATATAATATCATATGATTATATAATATATACATAATATTACACTATATTTAACTAACTGGAATATAAATAAAAATCTAAAACAAAAAAGAGTGATTAAGACACTGACAGTGGACTAACCAAAATGATAATTTGTTTTTTTTTTTTCCTTTTTTTAAAAAGATTTATTTATTTGAGAGAGAGAGAGAATGTGCATGAGTGCAAAGAGGGGCAGGGGGAGAGGGAGAGAGAGGGAGATTCTCTCAAGTGAATGCCCCTTGAGCATGGAGCCTGACTTGGGATTCAGTCCCTCAATCTCAAGATCATGGCCTGAGCCAAAATCAAAGAGTCAGACTCTCAACTGAGGGAGGCACCCAGGTGCCCCTAGATTTTCCTCCTGTTGTTTTATTTTTTTGTCGCTTTAATAACTGATAACCCAATTACATTTTAGAAGATAGGATCTTTCATCTGAGGGACTGTTACATCATGGCTTGTAGGACTAGAGACTAAGAGAAGGCCCCCCTCCCTCTAGAGACCATTCTGACAAAGACTATAAGACTGACCAAAGTCATCACCAAGGGCCCCCTGCCAGCCGCTGTGATGATTACTTTGGGTATATTTACCATAAAAGACAAAGATGGTCTTAAAAGCAATAGATCCCAAGACAAGAAACTTAACAAGACAACACATTACAAGGTGCTTTTATCAGAACATTAAGTAAAAATTAGGTGCAAAGAAAAAATTAGAAAACATCTGGGAAAACTTTGAAAAATGTCACCTTTGTTCAGTAAGCTTTGATTCATTTTGCTATTTGATTCCCACAAAAATCAGACACCATGATGGATTCACTTGGTTATAGGATGCATTTAATATGTAATTTAATTGCATTTCCAATGTAATAGGACATCTATTATTCTGAGAGAGAGAGAAAAGTCCAGATTCACTGAGGTTGATATATGCATCAGGATACTCTTAAAAGAATAATTCAGCGTTCTCTTTTCAAGTCTGACTTCAAAGCACCACTGACAGATAAAGCAAGGCAGAGTGTAATTAAAACCAATTAAATTCAAACAAAAGCAAAATTGTTTAAGTATATTCATCATCCAGTTTGAACTTTATTATTATATTCATTTCTCCTTCATTTCAGGGAACATCATTTTGTTGGTGTAGGGATGCATCTTACATTGGGAGATTGGGGAGCAGTCTACATAGGATTGCAGAATTCCATGACTTTTAAGGACTCGAAATGACAATGAAAAGAATAGCTGTGATTAAAATCACAAATGCTTTTATGTTTATTTGTCTGCAATGTTACAGATCCTAAGGAATATGTATGTGTAGTATTTTCTACCTGTGTACAGGATGTATACATGTTCGGTAACTGTCATTGTGTTTTATTTTATTTTTTTGTCATTGTATTTTAATAGCAAGTATATAAGGATGAGATTAGAGGGAATTAAAAAAAAAACAAAAAAAAGATCAGTTGGTAGTAAGGCGAGGGCAACCAACAGATTGTATGAATTCTCAGTTCAAAAAGTTAAGTAAATAAATAAAATCTTAAAAAAAATGAGTACTTTGTGAAGCTACTTTTAATTTCTTCATCATCAAGTCAAAAATACAGTTCTTGTTTATGGGAAAAGCCCCATTGCAATATGCCCTGTACAGCATGAATGAGCAGGTGAGGGTTTATATGAAGACCTGCTAACAAGAAACATCTTTTAGTCACCCGGATTTCAGAATTGCCATATATTAAATCTGTCCTGCTCAAAATTTGTATGCTAAAACCTATCCTCAATGTGATAGTATTAGGAGATGAGGCTTGGGTCATGAGGGTGGAGCCCTCACGAATGACAATAGCACCCTAATAAAAGGACAGAGAGCTCCCTTCCTCCATGTGGAGCAATGGCCATCTAAGAAGCAGGTCCTCACTGGACACTCAATTTGATAGTGCCTGGATTTGATTTGATTATTCTATTTTATTTTAATTATTTATTATTATTATTATTATTATCAATAGTATCTGGATTTTATTTCATTTTATTTTATTTTTATTTTATTTACTATTATTATTTTTTTGATGGTGCCTGGATTTTAGACTTCCTGGTCTCTAGCACTGTGAGGATGAATTTTGTTATTGAAGCCACCCAGTCTCTGGTATTTTTGCTATAGCAGCCTGAGTGGGCTAAGACAAGAATAACATTGTTTCACTCCTTTTTAAGATATAACATTATTTTTATTTTCCAATCAAAGGGGAATTTTTTTTTTTTTTTTCCCATTTGAAAGTGGAAGAAACAATTCACTCCACACAAAAGAAAGCCAGGGAAAGTTCAACTCGAAGAGCTGTGCTTGTATAACCAAGTGTGTGGAAGACTGAGGGCCACTGGAATGGCAAAACAGCAATCACGAACAACATGCACATTAAAACAGGCACAACTTGTAGCTCTGCTCTTGTTAGCGAATTCACAGGTGGAAGACCCTGTAATGAAAGGTGACGTGGCCTTTTTGTTTATTTCCAGACATGTGAGCCTAATCAATTCACACTACTGGTGTCTGATAGAAGGTTTTCCACCACTAGAAAGAAGGAAGTCCTGCCATTTGTGACAACATGGATGGGCCTTGAGGGCATTATGTGCTATGTGAGGTAAGCTGGACAGAGAAAGAAAAGTAGGGTGTGATATCACTAAATAAGGAAGGAAGCAAACGTATAGACACAGAGAGTAGAAAAGTGATTTCCAGACTATGGGGAGGAGGAGGTGTGAAAATAGAGAAATTTTGATAAAAGATTACGGACATTGAGCTGTAAGATGAATAAGCATGAACTTCTAGTGAGTAACCGGTAACTACAGTTGATAACACCACATTGTGTCATTGAACCTTGCTAAGAGAGGAGTACTTAAATGTTCTCATTTTAAAAAAAAGATGAATATGACGGGAGATGGACGTGGACTTGTTAACTAACTTAGTGGGAGAAAGATCTCCTTCACAACGTATAAAGGTACCAAATCCCCACAGCGCGCACTTCAAACACCTTACAATTTTATGTGTTAATTATACTTCAGTTAAGCTGAAATTGTAATAAATAAATAAATAAATAAATAAATAAATAAATAGTATTTTTGTAACCTATTCTGGAGTGTTACGCATCTTGGAGTTTGTAATATTTCAGATATGAGTGGACAAATGACTGATAAGGCATCCAGAAAGGAATGGGGAATGAGAGGGGGGTAACATTCACCCTTCTCGATTCTTTCTAGAGCTAACGTTCCATTACAGACTGTTCATACCCTGATCATTGCCATTGCTGTTCTTATCACATGACGATTTGACATGTCCTTCTTAGATTATATTAATTCTGTAGAATAAAGCTGAAGACTGAAAGCACCTTTTGTTATTTGTTAGTCATAAATTCACAAGCACAGAATCTTGGGGTCGGGGGCACTTTATTCACTTGCTAGGTAAAGAAAATTAAGTCTAAGAAAGATCACCAGTTTGCACCAAGTCACCCACAGTGGTAGAGTTCTGGGTCCCCAAAGATGTCCACGTCCTAACACCTGAAAAAAAACCTTTCCAAACTCAGAAGGGTCCTTGAAGATGTGGTTAAATAAAGGACGGAGGTGGTCAGACAATTCCAGGTTCCTCAGAGAAAGGCAGGAGGGCAGAATCGTGGCTTCAGAAACAGAATTTGGAAACTGGAAAAATCAAGGAGTACATTCTCCTCTACCATTTCCAAAAATAATGGAGTCTTGCTGAACGATTTAGGGCATCTGACCTCAAGACAGTGAATGTGTATTGTTTTAATTCACTGAATTTGTGGTGATCTACAGCAGCAGTAGGAGGCCGGCATACCCAACCACGACGTTGGGATCCCTGGGTGGCGCAGCAGTTTGGCGCCTGCCTTTGGCCCAGGGCGCGATCCTGGAGACCCAGGATCGAATCCCACATCGGGCTCCCGGTGCATGGAGCCTGCTTCTCCCTCTGCCTCTCTCTCTTTCTCTCTCTGTGACTATCATAAATAAAAAAAAAAAAAAAAAAAAAAAAAAAAGAATAAAAAAAAAACCAGTAGTTCCTACATCTGAGTCCTGTGAGGGCTGCTGTACTCTTTCATGTTGTACTTGCAAGTCTGCACCCACCAGCACCCATGGATAATGTCCTAACCAGATCATTTTACCCAAGGTTAACTTAGATTTTTGGAGCCCTTGCTATGTGAAATTTTCAGGACCGGGTGCTAGACAAGAACAAATACGAAACAGGAATACAGCTATGCATAGGAACGATTGTACGTACCTGTGACAATGTCGTTTAATATAATAGCATAAAACTCTCTGCCCTTCAGAGTCTGCACTTAGTGTCTTTACTGGGCTGTTCGCACTTCACTGGGAATCTTAGTCATGTGACCTTTTAAAAATACACTTGGCCTACCCAACCCTAGCCACATTACAAATGGCTACGGGGTGCCCTTCTAATTTTCACATAAAACAAGGTAGACAAAGCTTAAATGATATATGTTCATCTGAGCCATATGAAATAGTCGATATTCTGATACCTTTTGAAATGTGAAAACAGCCATGTTATATAATTCAATTATTTAAGTGCCTATGGGAGACACTCTAATGCTGGCCCCTCAGTGAGAGATTTGTTCTTTCTTTCTTTCTTTTTTTTTTTTTAAAGATTTTGTTTAATTGATAGAGAGCACACACGCATAAGTGGGGTGAGGGGCAGAGGGAGAGGGAGACACAGACTCCCTACTGAGCGGGACGCCTGATGCAAGACTCCATCCCAGCATCCTGAGATCATGACCTCAGGCAAAGTCAGATGCTTAACCAACTGAGCCACCCAGGTGCCTCTTTTGCCATGTTTCGAACGTGCTATGAGCCCTTGAATTTTAGCCCCTTGCCTGAAGTCACACTGTGCCTAGATCTGATGACCGCCGATGGAGTATAAAGTTTTGGCTGCCTTGGCCCAAGTGAGGACAACTCAGAAAGGTCATTCTCGTTCTAGAAGCTCCTAGGAATTGAGCTGCGGCTGTCATGAGGCCTGCATCACAGCTTCACACCTATCTCTGCCGGGTACTGCTTCCTTCTCCTTTCTTCCATGGGGTCAGCCTAAGGCCTTCCTGAATAAACATCCTGCATTCTTACCTCCCAGAGAATCCAACTTGCAACAATGCCGCGTAATGTAATCCCATAAGATTCCATGATCTATAAAAGCTCATTGTTGCATCTGTGCTAATGCAATGATTTCCCGGGATGGCTGGGAAATTGCCTTCAGGAGTCAACCTTCATCCGTCAGTGTAGTTCCAGTAGGTCTATGGTATATTTATCACAGAGCTGTCAGTTGATCGTGCATTGATGATACACGTTGCCTCAGCAGTGGCTGTGCTTTATGGAGTAGCCATGAAAATGCAAGTCAGGGCTGTCCAGTCTTGCCACCCTCTGTGCCTTTGTGCCTCAGTTTCCTATTCTGTAAAATATAGATAATTGTGGGTGTCCCCCTCTCTGCTGGTTGTCATCATGTAGTTAATCCATGTGAAATCTTCAAACACTGCCTGACACTTAGTAACCACTCAACAAATGTTGGGTGTTAGCTATTATTTCCGGGTACTGTGTCCCCAAAATTTATCTTATGTTATCAATCTCTCTTCACTGACTCTTGACCTTAAATATACAAATATTCTCAGCCTCCTATGTAAACAAACATGCAAGCAAATAACTAATGTCTTTTGTCTTTTCTTTTTCTCTTTTAGTTACCCTGTATTTTTTCTTCTTGTTGTTTCATAACAGATTGGCTGCCACTCATTGCTTTCTCATGATCCATTCACCCCTGAAAGAACCTGCCTCCTCAGCCCCCTACCCCAAGTTTCAACCATTTGTATAACAGGAAAAATAGGTACAGAATCCAGTTATATGGGGGAGTAATACAAGTAGACAGCCTCCCTCAGAGCCATTCCCTTCCCTAGTATAAGGCATCCCCATGAAGGGAATTTCTCTCAATAATTGAGGAGTCAGCATCCTTGGCATCATGCCTTCTTACTCCTGTGATTTCTGCAACTGAGTCCCATATCCACCTCGGTGTTGCTCGTTCTGTTGCCATTTGTGGTTGAGATAATCTCTGATGGCTCCTTAGATCTCCCTCCCTGACTCTCCCTATATTATCTGATCAATGAGGGTCTATAGACTTCCAGATCCAACCAAGTTATCTCTCCAGCCTGCAGGTCTGATGATTGGCCCTCAACTACAGAAATCAGTCACCTCTCTTTTCAAACCCTTATTATTAAACTCCTATCATCACGTCTTCCCTGAACATGCTTAGCTAGCTACTGTACTTTTCCATACCCTCCAAATAGACGTTCAGAGGGCAGAAATTAGTAGTTCAATTTTGACTTTTTTACCTACCTATTTTTTTTTCTTTTTTCCCAACTATCCTAGGTCTAAGAAAGGTGTGGGATTTTCTATTGTCTCCTCTCCCCCATCCTATATCATCTTCATTCTTCCAGCTAAGACCTTGCAAGTTATCTTGACCAAGGAGACCTCTATCAATAAAAACTTTTAATATCAGTTTCTTGATATGCTAAGGAACATATCTTGGCTGAAGAATGAGAGAAGGTCTTCCAGGATAATATGAAATACTGCAGGGTCACATAGTTCTCTTGAACTAGGAACTGGGTCAACTAGCGTGAAGGCTTTGCAGTCACTATTTTGTGTGTGCCGCAGCAGGAGGGGGTGATGGTGATGGGCTGATAAATTGAGCCTGATTTAAGTTGAGAACTAAACTGATTTGAAAAAAAAATAAATAAAAAATAAACTGATTTGATTTCATGTTATATTGCTCTAGTCATGTTGAAATACTCATCGTTACTCAAATACCCAGTTATTTTGCATATTCTGTTATTTTGGCCAAGAATGCTCCTATGTCCATGCTCCAACTGAAAAACTTTAACCTGCTCTTTAAGGTAAAAATCAGATCCCATGTTTTCTGCAAAGTTTCCTTGGCTTTCTCCCTGGATTTTCTTAATATTTCTTAATATTTCTGACCTACAATACCTATTAGTTTCAGGTATACATCATCATAGTGATTTGATATTTTTATACTTTATTAAATGATCCCCATGATAAGTCTAGTTACCATCTGTCGCCATACAATGTTACTACAATATTATTGACTATATTCCCGATGCCAAAATTACATCCCCATGACTTATTTATAACTGGAGTTTTGTACCTCTTAATCCCTTTCAACTATTTCAATGTATTTAATATAACAGTACATGGGAGATCATAGGCTGTACATGACTAATAGTGAAATAAGTAACACAGTAAGTTCTTGACAAATCTGGAGGGAAAGACTGTTATAGCCTAAGAAGATTTATAAAATAATAAATGGGAAAATGAGGTACACTTGAAATACCAGTGATTAGTGCAGATTCATCTGTATCTACTGATTAAATCATGCACACTTGTTTATTAAATGTATATGTCTTATTTAAATATATACCCATAACTAAAAATTTATCTCTATTGTGCAACAAAGGTGTCATAATATTATAGCAATTTGGTGGATCATCTGTATTTATCATGACTATAGGTTTATGAGGGCTGAGAGTTTTATTTATTTAATAATTAACTCATAACTTCATGTATTAATTCATTTAGTCAAAATATTTATTCCATATCTGCAATGTTGAATGTACTCTGCTAGGGCAGAGGAAAACTAGGATGGCTAAGATTATCTCTCAAGAGCGTCTAGTCTCACTGAGGGAGATAAATATGTAAACAGATAAAGCAATAAAGTATTATGAGTGCCATTAATAGAAATACACAGAGGGAATTGAGCATAATGAAATTACTCGATTCTCAAAGAGGAGAATTTTTTTAATCTGTCTTGAAAGGAAGATACATGTTTATAGGGTGAAAAAATACAGGAGGAGAAAGAACATTGTGAGAAAAAAGGGAAGATGAGAAGTTGGGTTTATTTGGAAACTACAACTAATAATTGGATATGGTTGTATCATAAGTGCAACTGGCACGCGGCTAGTTTTTGCAAGAGAAAGAGAAGAGGACATTTCAGGGAGAACTGGTCATTTTTCATTTAGTCTCTTTCTCTGCTGGGAAAAGAGTCCCCTTTACCACGTTCTATTTTACTTTTATTTTTTAGGATATGTTTCTTAGTTAGCACTTCTGTCTCCTTAGTAATGTTCGGCACTCCTCTGAACCTTGCAAAAATTCACTATCTCCCATGAGATGTAGTTTTTAGACATAAATATTTCCATAATTCCTATTTGTGTAGCCTAGTATTTCTCTATATCCAGTGATAACATGGAACTGTTAAACACACACACACACACACACACACACACACACACATTTTTGAAAAAAACCCAAAAAACTAAAAACTAAAAACAAAACACATTTTTTAATCTTTTTACCCTGCCACCTACTCTCCCTTCACCTACTCTCTGCTCATTTCCTTTCCCGAGCTCGTTTACTAATGAGGTAATCTTTCCAGTGACCCCATAAGGAAAATGCTATTACTATATCCATTTTATGGAGGGGGATACTAAGGCATAATGTGCACAGTGAGTCTGTGTCAAATCTGGGGTTTAAACCCAGGCAACCCACCTCTGGAAATTATTTTCTTAACCACTACTCTCAAGGTAAAACCCCAAATCTCCACCACTATGTCTGTCAACCTCCTAACAACCAAGTCTATATAATTGGCCTTCCCTTTGCTAGTATTTTTCCCTTACTGCTGCATCAGTTTTATTGCTTCTCTCAAAGACCACCCTCCATGAGAGTCTACCACCTGTCTCCTAATTCAAGGACATCATTAATTCCTCTCTCTTTCTGTTGTGCATCGTCAGTTTGCCCATTCCATATAAACTTTCTGATGGTCTCACAAATATGTTTAGCTGAGTTATCTCTCTTATCTACAAAACCTCTTTACTAATTATCATCATGATCACCTCCATTTATCTCCCTCCTTTTGAGGGTAGGTCATCTTTCAGCTTTTTTTTTTTTTTTTTTTTTTTTTTTTTCCTATTTGGCAGCATTGGACATAGTTGACTCCTCTCCCCATGAAACACTCTCTTCGCTAAATTTCCAAGACAATACGTACCAGGGACCCTTCCTTAATGACCTCCTTGTCATGAATTTCGTTGGTTCATCATCATCCCCCAGTATCTATATGGCTCAATCCTTGAACATTTTCTCATTTTTAAAAGAAAGAAAGAAAAAGAAAGAAGAAAGAAGAAAGAAAGAAAGAAAGAAAGAAAGAAAGAAAGAAAGGAAGGAAGGAAGGAAGAAAGAAAGAAAAAGAAAGAAAGAAAGAAAGAAGAAAGAAAGAAAGAAGAAAGAAAGAAAGAAAGAAAGAAAGAAAGAAAGAAATCAGACTTAATTCCCTTACCAATTTCATCTAGTCTCAGATTTTTATATGCCATCAAAATACTGACAAACCCAAATTTATGTTTCTAGCTCTGACTTGTTCCCTGAACTTCAGATTCATATATCCAGTTTCCTGCTCAACTGTCCATTTTGATATATAATGTGTGTCTCCTAAAACTAAACTCCAATCTTTCCCCAGTCCCATTACAATCTGCTTCCCCTCCCTCCTCCCTCCTCCCTCCTCCTCCTTCCTCCTCCCTCCTCCTCCTTCCTCCTTCTTCTTCTTCTTCTTCTTCTTCTTCTTCTTCTTCTTCTTCTTCTTCTTCTTCTTCTTCTTCTTTTCTTCTTCTTTTATCTCAATAAATAGTCAATTCATTCTTTTTTTTTTTTTTTTTTTTTTTTTTTTTTTTAGTCAATTCATTCTTAACAGTTGCTCAGACTAGGTTTTTGGACTTCCTGATATTTCTTTTTCTCACAAATCCTACATTTTATGAATCAACAAATACTGTCATCTCTACTTTTATGACATGTTTAGATTCCAAACTCTTTCACAGCCTCAAAGCTACCACCATGGTTCAAGTCACTGTCATCTCACAAGTGAATTCTTTGTTTAGTTTGTTTAACACAGCAGCCAAAGTGAATCCTCTAAAATACGTGAGGTGACATTTTTCTGCTCAAAACACTCCCTTGCCTTTTCATCTCACTCAGAGAAAACTTGAGTAGATGGCCTATGAGGTTCTATAAATCTGCCTACCCCCAAATTATTTCCTTGATTCATTCTCCTGGTACTTAGGGAGATGTGAAGTTCATTTCTGTGTTTCTCTTTGTTTCTCGTTTGTTTTTAATATGCTATTCCTTCTAATTGGGAACATTATCTGCTCAAGACTTGTTCCACCAAATTCTTGCAGGTCATCCTGCATATGGTCACAGGATTTTATACATACATTTGTATCAATCCTTTCCCCCCATTGTGGTATCCACCAGCTATATTCTCTGTTTTAGTAAATCCCCACTCATACATAACTACTTAACATCCTATGTATTGTTATTCTTTTACTTGTTTATTTTGTTTCTGTTTAAAATGTCGGCTCTAGGAGCCTACACTTAACATATTCATTTGCTTATTCACTTACATATCCGAAGTATCTTGAATGTGAAATAAATGAATGAATACATAAAAGTATATTAGAGATCAGTTTAAACATTTTCTAGAAATATAAAGGAAAAGAAAGAATGAAAAAAGTGTTTTCACCTTTTTTGTTCACTTTTTTAATGTCAAATATCTGTAGACTATAAAGATATAAACTCATAAAAACCTTTCTATATCAAGATGCAAACTTCATAAATTGCTGTTTGTTCGCATGCTTGCTCTGTCTATGCTTATTTTTAGTTGGATAACCTTAGGCATTCTTGCACATTACAATTCCAGATTTGGTCAGAAATCAGCATTTTTAATAGATTGAGAATGTTCATTAGTTGTTTTTGTAACTTATTAGCAGCATAATTATCTCTGCAACTGAATTTTCTCGTTTGTTAATTGGGGATAATAATTGAAATACCTATTCTCAGTATTATTGTGAAGATTAAATAAATTATAAACATTTCTGATCTACACCCCCCTGCACACACACACACCACTATGTTTTATAAATATTGAAATGTGAGTGTGCTATGTTGGTAAGAGCTTTGGAATATAAACAAATTAGGTTTAATTTCCAGGCTGTTACCTGCTAACTGAATGATATTTTGAGTCACTTTCATCTCCCCGTGCCCTGTTTATTCTCTTTCTCTGTATAATGGGCATCAAAATTAACACCTCAAAGGTTAATTGTGGAAAAAAGCTCAGCACTATGAAAGGCACATATTAGATATCCAATAAATATTGTTTTTTCCCTCTCTTCTTCAAAATTAGTCTCACCTCCTTCTTACCCCAAACACCATATTTGAAACCACTATGTGATATTACACAGGATAGCAGGAAAAAATTTCGATTGATAAAAATTTTCAGAATCTTAGAATGTGTTTCTATGCAGAGTTTTTATTATTAATGACAATGCTATTTTTCTTCAACAATAATCTTTTGACAAGATTTGGGTAGACTGCCTAATTGACCAAGAACAATAGGTTTTCACACAGATTGGACAGCTCTTCAGCACTTGTCATTGAATCAGCAACATATCAGAAATGACTCAGAAATATTGGTACCTAGCTAAGGGATTGTCACACAGAGATTTTATTACAGAGGCACAGGAGGTTTTAGAGTAAATGTTCTAATCATACAATACAATGTGTGAAACTGAAGCAATGTGAAAGAAAATATGAGATTTGCAAGTGTGGGGGTTCTCCAATCAAAAAGCTGGATTTGAATCCTTACCTTGATTCAGATTCTTCACTTCTTTGCTTTTCTGTGCTGCGATCTATGAAATTGTAGTTATGATATTTTTCAGAATTGCTACAGATCAAATAAATTAATCAACCAGAAAGTGATAGGTAGATTCTAAACCTTGAATTAAAAAAAAATTAAATAAATGGTTGCCAAATAACATCATTAATTAACAAAGATTAGCTCTATGTGTGTGTGTTTGTATATATTTATATGCACACACACATATATATTTGACTCAAGCATTAGTAATTCAAGATTATTTGAGATCAACCTATTGGTCCTTGAAAACATAGAATAAACTAATTTATAAATAAATGTGATAGACATAGTTTTCTCTCATCTGTTTATTCTTTCAAACAGTCATGGCTGAGGGATCCCTGGGTGGCGCAGCGGTTTGGCGCCTGCCTTTGGCCCAGGGCGCGATCCTGGAGACCCCGGATCGAATCCCACGTCAGGCTCCCGGTGCATGGAGCCTGCTTCTCCCTCTGCCTATGTCTCTGCCTCTCTCTCTCTCTCTATGTGACTATCATAAATAAATAAAATTAAAAAAAATTAAAAAAAAAAAAAAAAAAAAAAAAACAGTCATGGCTGATAAGGGCCTGAGTACCAATATATGAGAGTACATCCATGGCCTCATTTTAATTTAACTCATTTGACATAGGCACTGAATCATCCCTCCATGTATGGCAGTATTTTTAGATGACCTTTCCAATGGTCTCCATTTGACTTAGGAAGTATTGGCTTGCATTTTGAAAAGTAATGGATGAACCATCGATTGTCTATTATTATTTTGTATAGGCACTGCTTGCTTTTCAACAGAAGGGTTTGTATCCCAACGACTACAATTAATTTAGTAGGCTTAGATAATATGTCTTCTACTATTTTAAACTTTACATATTGTGGGGAAATATTACATAAAACATATAGTGTAGGACAGCCTGGGTGGGTCAGTGTTTTAGCACCTCCTTTAGCCCAGGGTGTGATTCTGGAGACCCGGGATCAAGTCTCACATCGGGCTCCCTGCATGGAGCCTGCTCCTCCCTCTGCCTGTGTCTCTGCCTCTCTGTGTGTGTGTGTGTGTGTGTCTCTCATGAATAAATAAATAAAATCTCAAAAAAATATAGTGTAGAAATTCAATGTATATTATTGAAATGAGACTGGGGTAAATGGCATAATTCAAGTATTAATTTGCTCATGTAACAAACCATTGAGTATATACTGTATATTTGACACTGAGTCTTTTGTTGAGCTTTCAGTTATGCTTTATAATTTATGTAGGAATTTCTAATGATTAATATTGACTTTGATGCTGCTAGTTTTCCTGCTTATGATTTGTTAAATTATATATTTATGTATATATGCATATATACATAATGTATATATACATTACATGTACATATATAGACATGTACATATGTATATATACATATATATGAAATCATTTAGCATTGGTTTTGGTAATGATATGAAGTTCATTTATCCAATCCCCCAAGCAATACATGGATTTCTTTTTCCATTTGATATGGTTTTCATATTTGTGAGTAAACATCTCACTAGTGGGACAAGTTGATATCCAAATGGTTGATATAAAATAGAAACATATGAAAACTTAGAAAAATAAAGCTAAGGGTTTTTTAAATTTATTTTTAGTTTTTGGTAAATCTGGTGTAGTCTAGATTTTTTTTAATGTTAGTAAAATTCACATGTTCTTAAAATATATTAAAAAAAAATCACACAGTGATTTCAAGCTATCACCATAGCAACTATTTGCATCAGAATAACTATTTTTTCCCAGAGCTATTTCTGTATCATTAAATCCTTGATAATACTTTATTATTTGGTATCTGTTAAGTCCATATGCATGTTAGCGTCTAATTTACTTAACAAATTATGTCTGATAAAAGAGAAAACTTACAGAACAATAAACAACACTATTAATTACCTCATGAAGCAGGGAACCACTATATTTGTCAGTAGCATTGTGTCTTCAAAATAATGCCACCAACTAATTAAGTATGAACATATTCCATTATTAGGATATATATCCTTTTCCAAATTTATTCATTCTGATGAAGCAAAACCAGAAACTGGGACTGGTGGAATTGCAAAATTGCATTTATTAGAGAGGCTTTTATCCTATTAAAAACAAAGCAAAGGAAATGGAAAAAAGAAAAAAAAAATGTCTATATGTAAGAAAAAAAAATGTTGCTGTGGCAACCGCATGCCATTTGTTATATTTTCTTCATTAGACTTCTTGAAGGTAATTACATGATGAAAGAGAAAAAAATGCCATTTCAACATAAAACAATAATTTCATGGGGATACATATTTCTATTTTCCCCTGGAGTATTTATTGAAGTGCTATTTTTATTTGAGAAATATCCGTTTTCTTTTATTTATAAAGATTTAAAGGAGACATAAGGATTCCACAGACCTGAGACCATTATAGTTTACTTTCACTTTTTTATTTTTCCCAGTCTGGAAGAAAAGGAAGGTATAAATAAAGACAACCTTGCAAGAGAGAGCAATAAAGTGTAGTTGGTTTCATGGCCTCTAGGGCCTCATAAGTTTAATGGTCCATAACTTCGGTGAGTCATGTTATCTGTATGTTTGTTTTTTTCTTGATCACTGACACATGTCTGCAGTGGCATACAGGGTGCACTGTTCAATTTGATGGCATAGGTGGTGGATGCAAAATGCTGAACATGATATGATTTTACTAAATGTTCCAACCATATATCCTAGTTGCTACATAAACCCACTGGATGGTGTGTGTGTGTGTGTGTGTGTGTGTGTGTATGTATGTTATAGCTTCATTAAATGATGTGAGACTTGATGTGGTAGAAAAGGATATTAAAAAAAAAAAAGAAAAGGATATCAACTTTGATAAACCTATAATTCTAATTTACCCTAGATTTTGTTTTTAATTTCAAAAGCACTAGTATAATCTAATACAGGGGGTATCTGGAGATCACTTGATTTCTATATCTCAGGATATTGTTGAACTCTATATTGTTCAATTGCATCAACTAATATTTTAACAAAACACATTTGCAAATTACTGCTTCACCAAGGATCCTGAATTGGTTTTTCACATATGAAAGTTATTTAAAATAAATAATATTAATTTGAACATGTAAGTCTATGTTCTTTATATACTCAATATATTTGTATATAAATAGCAATAGTTGGAAGAACCATTTATCCCCATGGGTTTTCACATTTTGAAGCAAAGTTAAATTGTTTAAATATTTTTAGGGTTACAAATTGTTGTAAAACTGCTGGAGGAAGTATCAGGTCTTAGCCTTTGTGGCTAGAGAGATCTTTCCAATAATATGTAAATACTAAATCTTCTTGGGTGAACATGATTTTCTCCCTAAAGCAAAAGTATTTTTCTTTCTGATTCTATGGCAGCGCATAATTTAGAACACAGTGTCTTTCCATGGGAGTTGCTAAGATATGTTCAGTTTACATTGAGCTGCTAAAGTCATCTTTGTCTCAGTCCAGTGGCTAATAAAATTACAGTGTTAAGCAGTATTGAAGAAAATAACTCTGAAAATACAACTTTAAATGGAGCTTTACCACTGCCTCTAGCTTCATGCCTGCCTGGAGATCATCAAAGTTCATCTCCTATTTCTCGAGTTTTCCTTTTTTCCCTTGTTCTACCCTTAAGGGCTTCTAATTCCTCAGTCCCAAATATACACGTCCAACCTAAAGGTTTAGTTGTTGGTTCCTGTTTACTTCACATCACCATGGTCTTCAAATGCTGGCCAAAATTTCTTTGCTTCCAGAATGGATTTCACACAAGGCTCTGAATGTCATGACTAAAGTTACTCCATTTGCCTCACATTTCCCTTTTCCCTGAACCTCTTGAGTTTGTAGAGCAGTGTATTTTCACACTAAGTACTAAGAACCCAGGGGAACCTAATAAATAATTGCTTGTGAGTTCATGTGCATTCGTGGATTCAAGACGTGATTATAATGCATTATTTTTCAACTGGTAGTGAGGATGAGCAAAGGGGAACTGTAAAAGTTCTGTTCTTCTCTACCTGCTTTTCATCCTATCTTCCCCTATTGCCTTAAAACAAAACATATAAATTGACCAAATCTATTGAGAAATACAGAGATAAAAGATGGATAACTGAATATGAATATATAGATACAAAGGTGTTGATAAAAAACAAAGTTGAAGAAAGGCTTAATTCTATTTTTTTCCCCATTTCATCAGCCCTCGTCTTTGAGCAAGATGACAGTGTGTATTGTTCTTGAAAATCAGTGATATTTATTACTTAGTCAAAGGCCCCAAATGAATCACAATAATGAAATGTTAAGTTCCTCAGTACAGGGAACCAAACACTGTAACAATAGAAATAATATGTTTATTTTTTTAAAAGAGAGAGAAACAAGCTATTGAGAGGATTGAACCAAAGTGGCTGAGTTCTAATGCCAATCAAACCTATATTCCTGTCTATCTTGTAATACTTTTTAGCTGTAAGATTGTCAGTCTATTATTTCCCTTTCCTGAGACTCAGTTTTCTCAGTTTTGATATTGAGATAATAAAAAAAGTAGTCATAAGACTTTTGTGAGTAGAAAATGCATAAATGGAGATAAAACCCAGCCTGACAGGCATCTATGTTAAAAATGGCCAGTATCAGCATATCTTTCCTATGTCATCATCATCGTCACAATACAAATGATATTTTCATTTGTATTATGATGGTAGCTTTGACCACAAAAGGCACCTTTAAATGTTGATGTACTGGTGTAGAGTAGTGGACAAGAGTGAGTCAGAAATTTGACTGTAGTCTTTTAAATCACTCCTCACCATAAGCAAGCTATATGATCGTACATACTTCTTTTAATCTCCTAAGCCTTGGTCCCTTATTTGTGAAATCTAGCTAATCATGAAGTGATTCTACAGAATTATAGTGAAGATCAGTTGTTATAAATTCTTTCTTTTCTGGCACATAGTAGGAACCTGTCTTAGTTTTCATCACCGCTATTATTGCTGTTATTAATATTCTATAGGACATTATTTTGAGTTTTTCCCCTTTCCTGAATCCTTTTATTTCAATCAATACATTCCACAGATAAGATGGTGCTTAGGGTATTTTCTGCTAACTGACTGAGAGAAAAATACCAAATAAATAGAGACTTACTTAGTACATTTTGGGTTTGTATTGTCTTTTGAAATAAACTTTATTAAGGTATAATTTAAATGCAATATAATGTCCTATTTTAACTGCATAGTCCAATTAGTTTAGACAAGTGTTAGAACCATCACCACAGGTTCTGGGGTTTTTAAGTTGACTTTTGAAGCTAATAGCAGGATAATAGTTTTTAGCAGGAAAAATAACTTGAAATGCAAGAATTTAAACTGCTGAGGTTCACCTTCCTAAACCCTGCAAGATTCAGAATATTATATTTTTGTCCTTAACAACATACCAAAGACTGTCCGACCCATGTTAGATGAAAATTCCATGGGCTCAATATGGGGGTAAGAAGAATCAGAGAGAATGGACCCAGTGCTCTGCCTTCCAAATGATGTGAAATGAGAGGTCTAGAGTGATGACAGAAACTCCAAATAGATCTGGAGGCTCTTGAAGCAGGGGACAACCTGGGAGAACCCAGGAAGGTAGATAGCTTCACGTAGTACCTTCACGCCCAGTATGGTTGAGGAGATGGCCAAGTTAGATATATAGTCAATGGATCTCTGATACAGTTAGCATTCCCTGGGCAGCGGGCGGTGAAAACAGTGATGTGGTACCTGCGGGCTCAGGAAAAGCAGAAGTGCTTGGGAATAAGCCAAAGTTGAGAGACCTATGGTCAAGAATGTAGCTGTAGACTAACGATTAAAGAGCAGGTGAAACTTAGGTTGTCCCCATGATTTATATGGATGGACAAAATGTTTACTAAAGGAACAAAGTTTATCTCAGTACATTTCATCAGAGAACTGGCAGTGACTGAAGACCGGATAGCTGCCTTCCAACCCCACACTTTCATGAGCAATCAAATAGCCTCCAGGAGGCTTTAGACTAACACCCAGTGTGAGGCGAGGGAAAACTTCCAATCACTGAGTCCTTGAATTGACCAAACCTAAATTTTCAAATCCTGCTGCCACTGAAGCTAAAAATAAAAATTCAATTTTATTGGGAGTGGGGATAATTTTATTTCGACCTTTGGTTTGTGGTGTGAGATTTACACCTGGTATATTACTTATTAACGGAAACAAATTTGGGAAAAAGAATGGGGTATGGGCAACGATGGGATTGACTTTTCTCTCTGGGAAGTTTTCTTATAGCTTAAAGTCATAGAAGGTGGAAGGATAATAGTTGTGTTTTGTTGATTACGCAGAATAATATTTCTGAACCCATCATCCAGTTATTGATATGTTGACAATATACCTAAAATTACATTCCTTTTTTTTGGCTTTGCTGATGGCATTCATGTGTTCATCACATGACAAGCATTAATTTGCTGACCACTGTTAACCCTGGGTTTCTTTACCTGCTCCTTTTCTCCCCCCCCCCCTTTTTTTTTTCCAGTTCATATATTTTTCTATCCATTAAACCAAATTGTTGATGAATTTTAAACAAAGACATAGAGTCATTCTTCCAGAATATCTCCTTTGAATATCAGTGTTTGGAAATAAGCACTTAGGCTTAAATGTGAATTGCAACAGAAAAGAATCGTTGAGAATAGTAAAATTGTGAGGAAGATGCATAGTTACAGGAAAAAGATCACAAATAAACAGGAATAAAAATCCTTACTTATCAAAGTGAATAAGATAGAAAATACCTTCTTTCTTTTTAGATAGTATCTTCTAGGCATTCCTTTATTTAGTAAATAATATATTTTTTAAATGTCAAAAATATTAATTTTTGGTACTGTGGCTATAGGGGTTCTGAATATATCACCCCAAAATATGCCACTTTGGCATATGGGTTACTTTGAAATAAAGGTACTTGAAATAGCCAGCATAGGAAGGACACTCTGGTAGTCCTTTGTCCCCTAAAAGTGATGAAGTTTTGGAATATAGGTGAGGTCTGGAGCCAATGACCAAGAAAGAATCCTTGAGATGTCTTTGGTGAAAATGGTGGTTTTCCTAAAGCCCGGGGACAGGACCCATGGGCAGAAGAGTGGCTTCCCTGGGCCTGTGAGGGGTGGGTGATTATATACACAGGAGTTGGAGGAAGTAAGCAAAAGGGAGATTTCAGGAGGATTTTCATATGCTAAGGAGGACCTATAAGATCCTGGAGTCCTTGCCATTGTCAAGTTAAAGATTGCTTTTCCCTCTAGCAAGGTATTAACATTAAGAAACTGGAAGCTTCCTGAAGAATGTCACACTTACCCCACCCTGGGGGGGGGGCGTGTTTGTGGGATGTCAGCTGTGCTTTGAACTCAGCTAGCCCTGCTCCCTCATCAAAAGCAGGTGATGAATCTCACGTGTGAAAGGTACCCTCCCTTTTCACCAGGCATCCTTATCACTAAAGACAGGGAATGTAGGGCCTAGAAGGCTATATCAACAAACCTTGTTACTACCTCACTAGTTTACTATCTCTAGCCCAAACCTTTCTGTCTTGCCAATTCTTCACAAATGCACTGTTGCTTTGTCTAAAAGTTATAAAAACTTCCCGTTCTGGTCATGTTTTTTGAGTCTTATCTCTTTATGGGGTTCCTGGTTGTATTATGCAATTAAATTTGTTTCTCTATCCTTTTTATTTCGAGACACCTTAGCTGAGAACGTTGAAGGGTACAGGGGAAATTATTTTTCCTCCTTTCTCATGACTTATGAATAGTAGTAGTACCTGTAGGAGACACGGGGAGCAAAAAAAGTCCCTAAGAAATGTATGAGCCTGTGGGGATCAACTCAACTGATGCCTGTCACATCTATGGAGAGAATGCTTAACAGCTGTTCAGCAATGACAGCAATTGCAGAGAAAATAAGCCCCTGCCTCTGTCAGTAATTTGTTTCCTGAATTTTCGGTGGCCCTGGTAGATTCCAAAGGATGGACCAAGATCTCGAGGCAGACAAATGGGAAACACTCAGAAGCTTAAGTATTAGCTGTTTACCTGCCCAGTCAGAGGTATTTCCATGTTTTACCAATGTATGTGTCTGTGTCCAGGCCCCATGGCTGCATTTCAGCCTAAGTAGTAGAGAGCTAAGCATTAACAACCAGTCAGTACTTATAGGTAATTACTTCATGATCAACAATTATTCATATGTTTAGATTTTTCAAGGAATTTTAAATAAAAATACACAATTATAAACGTATTGTGAAGGTGCACTTAGGAAGTTCGAGAAATATTCCTTTTTTATAAAACTGCAATAATGATAAAGCTAAATAATGGAAATGATTTTATTTTTAGTGTTATAATAGACTTTATATTATCTGATATCACTATTCTAGATGATAGACACTTAGCCAGTTGTCACGTATGGAATCACTTAATAGAGCTACCTTTACATTATCTAATAATGCCCAAAGGTATCATCATTCGTCATCATCATCATCATTGTCAGTTCTTTAAAACACCTGAGAACTCACAGAGACTAATCCATTCTATGAAATAAGGATACGCACATGAAATATTTTACGGTATCAGGATGTGTGATGTTGTGATTTATAGTAAGAAATATGCATTTGGTCTTCTTCCCCATCCTGACACAGAGCTCCTAAAACCCTTGGAATTTGTTATGATAAGAGCCATGAAGTTATAGTTTGTTATGTGAGTGAGCTAACTTTTGGACCCCACCTAAAGGCGGGAGGGGGATGGATTCTGGTGGCCTGGGGAGCTAGTCATGTGATTAAAGGGTTGAAAATTTCAGTTCCCCAAGGAGGGGAGAGAGGAAAGAAATTGAACCAGTCACCATTGGCCAATTATATAATCAACCATGCCTACGTGATGTAGCTTTCATAAAAACCCAAGTGGATGAGGTCTGGAGAGCTTCTGGGCTGGTGAACATAGGCAGGTGCAGGGAGAGTGGCCTACCTGAACGGGGCATGCACCCCTTCCCACATACCTGGTTCTACGCGTCTCTTCCATTTGGCATATAATTTTATAATAAACCAGTAATCTAGTAGGTAAACTGTTTCTCTCAGTTCTGTGAGCTGCTCTAGCAAATTAATTAAACCCTAGGAGGGATTGTTGGAACATCCAAACTGTAGTAGTTCAGCCAGAAGCACAGGTAGCAATTTGGATTTGCGATTGGCATCAGAAGTGTATGTGGGGAGGGACAGCATGGTAGGACTGGGGTGTGATGCTATTCCAGGTAGATAATGTCAGAATGGAGTTGCACTCAGCTGTCCAAGGACTGCTTGGTGGTGTGACAAACTCACTGACCTCCCACCCCACCACGGCCGCTGCCAATACACATTGGAAATAATTGGTGATTAGAACCCTTAGGATAGAACCCTTTCATCTAATAAGCTTGGAGTTTGCCAAATGTAGACTTTAAACCTGCTTTTGACACAGAAAACCTGCGAGATCTTTCTTCTAAGTCACTTAACCACAGTAAGCTTCAATTTCATCCTCATTAAACTGAGAATCCTTATACCTACCTAATGGAGGGTAATGGGTTAAATGGAGGTCCTCCAAAAGATACATTCACTATGTAATGTCTAGAACCTGAACATGTTACCTTATTTTGAAAAAGAATCTTTGCAGAAGTGCTTAAGGGTCTTGAGAGGAGATAATCCTGGATTATTTGAACAGACCTTAAATCCAACGTCTAGTATCTGCTAGGCATTTGAGAAGAGATATTTAATGCAAAATGAAGAGGAAGTGTGACCATCACACAGTGATGGAGCCCCCGGTGCGGTAATGCCAGCTACCAGAGCTGGGATCCCCAGAGAGTGGATTCTCTCCTCCAGCCTCCAGAGAGTGGAAGATCCTGCTAAAAACTTGATTTCAGACTTTATAACTTCTGGAGCTATAAGGGAATAAATTCTTGTTGTTTGAAGCCACACAGATTGTGGTGCTTTGCTATAGCAGATCTAGGAAACTAATACACAGGGTCCCTGTGAAGATTGAATGAGAAAATGTAGGAGTCTTAGAAAAATAAACCTTAGGATGATACACACACACACACACGCGCGCATGCACACACGTAATTCCAATAGTTCCTCACTAGGAATATTTATGCTAAGATGACTAAAAGGTCTATTTCTGTGTGTCTCTTCCAGTTTATTTTCATCTGTCTGCCTGGTATTGCTTGCTTCAGAGTTACTTTGGTCTTATCTCTTGATTATAATGGTAGCTATTACAAATGAAGACTTTTAAACCAAGTAGGCATTTGGTATAGTGGAGTGCATGTGAGATTTTGATTCAGAATCAGACTGAATTGCAGTATCATTTCAATATTTCTCGTAGCTACCCATAGGATTTGGGGGCAAGGATCATATTCTCCTCCTAACTCACGTTCCTCATCTATGAAATGGAGGTAATAACATCTATCTTATAGGGTTTCTATAAGGAATATTAATATATACACACATTTAATCATATACAAACATTTGATTCGTGTGTGTGTGTATGTGTGTGTGTATATATACTAGTGAATATATTTATAGAACAGGATATCTTTTTTCTCGGAGAATAAACAAAAACTTTCTTTTATGGGTGGTTATTGTGGATGCAGAGAACCTGAAAACAGGGAAGAGGGAAGTATTAGCCTTTTAGTAAATATCTCATAAAAGTTCCATAACATAGTATGCATTTTTTTATTTAAATGTATTATTGCCATTGTCATTATAATTTTTATTAGAGGGCTATGCTCTCATGCCTGTGCTTTATACCAAGCTAAATCCTGAAGTGCCAGGTTATTTACATGCAAAAAAATAAATAAATAAATAAAATAAAACAATAAAAAAAAAAAAAAACAGAAACAAAAACAAAAGCCCTAAGATTCATTTTCTTCTGCTGACTGAGATAGTGTACTGGGTAAGTTTTCTGTTCTCTATTCTGGAATATTAATTGTATATCCCTTGTACTTACATAATTAATTAGTTATGTTTATTTTTAATAGATGATCCAGCATTTACTTGGCAAACATTGGGAGGATGTAACCTCTCCATTTGCTGCTAAATTGAACAAAATGTCCTCTCATTTTATTGAATTGCCCTGTATCTTCCATTACCTGGACATCAGAGTAACAGATACAAAATAATTCTTTTACAAAAGAGTAGTAAATACTATTTTCAGCCCAGATCATAATATCCATGAGACATTAGGGGAAAAAAAAAAGTATCTGTAAGAAGCAAATTTATTAAAAAAATAATAATAATAGAGATGTAGAATTTCTACAATATTTTTATATTATAATGCATATTAGTAGCAGGTGATATATTTTTGCCGATTTGCTATGTGAAATCTGTCTGAGTTATAAGTATCATTTTACTTCCACCAAATTAGAAATTTAGAATGAATTTCTAGGTATGGTGATGATGAGAAATTTGGGATTGATGTTCAATTTTATTTAGGGAAAAAAAGTGTTTAAAAGCATGAAGTTAGAAATCTTCCCAGAAGAAAAACTTAACACATTTCTTTACATCTGCCGATGGAAGAATAATTAATTAACAAATGAAATTATTGGACATCTAACACCTGAAATTTGAAGCTAAGTGTCAAACAAATGAAGTTTGTATTTGCTTTCATGGACAGATCTCCACAATATGCTCTTGTGAAGCAGACAACCTTTCCAACTGATGTTCAAAAATAATAACATAAAACAGTGTATGTGCGTGTGGGTATGTGTATTTAAATGTCTTTGTGGGTGTATATGAAGAGATCTAGAAGGAAGTATCAAACTGTAACTAATGGCTACCACACGAGAGGATAGTAGGATCAGTGGATGAGTCATGTGGAAGGGAAAATGAGCTTTGACACTTAAATTCATTCATTACGTACCGTTCGAATTACTTTACAATAAGAAAACAAATGCAATATATTTGTTATAAAAACAATGAATAAAAATTAAATACTACAGATGGTATATCCTTCCCCAAACTATTACTGCAAAGAAGTAAGGCTCTGCCTATATTGAAATGAAACCTCACACTGACAGTGCCTTCTCTGTCAAACACTGTCAAGGGAGTCACCCACACAGCCACTTTAAAATCCATTTGAAAACACACCGTGATGTTCCATCTTTAAAAATAAATATGCGATCTTCCCCAGTTTGAGAGAAATGATCCAGTGGCCCCAAATCAGAGTTGTATTCGGTGTTTTTCCAGGGGGCATATTTACTCCTGAAGGCTGTTTTATCTTTGTCACAACAGCAGTCACTTGTCCTGAGTATGTTGGTGGGTGTTTACATGGCTTGAAGGGGGGGTTTTGGTGATGTAGCTTGGGAGTAAAACGTGCAGTGAAGAAGTGGGAAGAATGGTCCTACAGGCAATGACCATTTGCTTGAGCTGCCTGAAGATAGAGGATTTTAATTTTCTGAGAAGAGTGCCCACTCTGCACAAACAGCCCCATTAGTGGAAAATTTAGCAGCTGCTCTCTCGACTGAGTCGCCTTCCACTCTCTGAAATATATTGTTCAAATGAAACAACCGCAGTTCGATGCCTGTTGCCGGGAATTTTGACAACTATAGCATGGGACCCCAGAATGAAACATTTAATAGAGTGAATGAGACCAGTCAAAAGATAGGGCACAATAAAAGAAAGTCATGAGGGAAGAAGGAAATTCTTAATATCTACATCAGTTTAAATTGCTCCTCCCCTAAAGTATTTATCTAAAGCCGATCATAAGCCAAACACATTTTTGTACATGGCAGATATTTAACCTATGCTATCCTTTGGTCCGTTTTATTTCTTGCTCTAGAGCCCACAGGGCACAGAAGAATAATAAAGTTTGTTAATTAATTCCCTGTCCTGCATCCAGTTTTCATGGAATGATTTATAGTTCATCTAAAGTATCCCTTCCAAACCTAGCCCGTATATATGGCTTCTATTGATTCTCTATCCTTGTCTTCCACATTTTCTTTCTTTCTTTTTTTTTTTTTTTTCTTGCATTAACTTTCAGTTGTCCTGGCCTCCTTTCTGTTCCTGGGACATGCCATGCTCAGTCTTGTCTCACAATACTTAGATTTCCCATGTTGCCTGCCTGGACTACTCTTTCTTTAGATCCTTGCATGTTTGGTCCTTTTGGTCATTTCTGCTGTTGTTCAGATGTCATCTCCCCAGAGACTTCTCGTTAATGTTGCCTGTCACACATTCTCTCTTCTGTTATTTTAATTTCTTTATAACACATTGTTTTCTGAAAATAATATTTATTATTTATTTTCTGATCCCCCCCCCCAAATGCAGTATTAAAATGGGGAGATCAGATACTCTGTTTTGTGAACTACTTTCCAGATTTTAGGACATTTGATAATGAAAATTTGATGAATGAATTAATATAAAATAATTATTAAATATGATTTAAAAGGAACAAACTATCTTACAGGGATAATAATAGGCAAAGTAAAGTTAGGGACAGGAGGCCAGGGATTGGGAAAACCAAAATGAAGAATGTTTGATAAGAATTTTTAAAAATCCAAGACTTATTAAAAAGAGCTTTTTAATTCTGGGATCTACTTTGAGGATCACTGTGTCAGAAGACCCAAAAGACCCAGCTTAGTTCTAGGTAGAAAATTTTTAAACATTTACAAATGAATTAGAAGATCTTTGTAATAGATCAATCACGTTATGAAGTATAAGCTCTTTATCCCCTCTCACATCTATTCATGAATCCATCTTTTACTATTTTCTCTTATTTCCAAAAATAAAGCATCCAATTCTAGTATCTGGCAGGGAAAGGGAAAAAAAGGGGGGGGGGATAGATTTCTAACTCTAGTGGGAACACCGTGTCCACTTTGTCAGATACAGTTAGGTAGCATAGCAGCTTCACTTCCAATTAGAAGTAAGTAAGAATCACCTGGTCTCAAAAGCAAGAAAAAAATACAATTTGGGAAACTGTGATGAAACTGTCATGCTCTAAAAGTCACAGACTACTCTGGAGACAAGGGTAATATTATGGATAAGAACAAGTCTTCCTTGGTAAAGAAAGAACTCCTTCTCTTAAACAAGTGAAAAAAGAGGATAACCATGGTTAAAATGATTCGGTAACCAAACCACCCTAGCAATGGCTCTTTTTGTCACATTTAATCACAACCGCGGTGGCTTCTGAAAGGAGGCCTAGTTATGACTACCTGTTGTTACTGAAATTGAGAATGAGTCTCCCTAGAGTTTTCTGACGTTTAACACAGATCCAGAAACACCGCTGATGTTAAGTGTATCCACTTAAAGATCCCACAGCAATCCAGATTTTTCTTTAGGATATCAGTTCCACAAGAAAGGATACCATTAGCTGAAACAAATTACTTCGTGATTGAAGAGGGAGAGTTGGTTTAAATTATTATTGGCACAGTATGCGCATTTAAAAATTTATTGACTCCACATAACAATATGTGCTCATCCAGATGTGACAGTCACCATGTCACGTGCTTACTCAGACCTTACAGGCCAGTGCATTGCATGCCTGGGTGCTGCAACCGCTGAATTTTTATCTTCTTGTGCAATCAGCTTCCTGTCACAGAGAACTGCTATTTTTTCTTTCTTTCAACAGTTAATAGAAATTGGCATCTTGCCTTCAAGGGGGTGATCTCTTTAGTTGTTGTAAGCTTCTCACATTACTTTCTCATGACAGATTTCTTTCCCTCATAGATATTTGATAGGAACCAAGTTTAAGTAATGGGAACTGATTAATTTATCTCCAAGAGATGGCACTTTTTGGCAATCATCTTAATTTCTTGAATGTAGATCAAGGATCTTTTGACCGTACCGTTTGTCAGCTATCTTCCTTTACCCAACCTCGCTCCTCCTCCCATCACATTTACACATCACACGTACACCCCTTTTATCTGTCCTAAACTTCTTAGAATTATATGGTCCAAATCAAAAACAGTGGCTTCAACGATATTACAGCCAGATCCATGAAAAGGCTGACGAACTGTAACTCTTTACTATATTGCAAAGATTCTTGGTAGCCGTTACCTCCATCTGTGTGCTCAGGCTGAGTATAAGAGACCTCTTGGAGACACCTGTGCAAGCAATGACATTGACCTCTCTTATCAGAGAGGCTCCCACCTCCACAGCAAGAGATAACTGTTACTGGGCATGTAAGTTTGAACATCAGGGACTTCCTTCCCTGCTGCTGCCAATCAGGTACCCTTCATTAGATCCTTATCTAATTAGTATTCCTTTAAAAATTAAACTTATTATGTATGCAGTGATCTCTCACTCTTCACTGTTCTAAAAGTCAGCTTCCAGCATATTGTTTGTACCTTCACCATATGTTGGAGTCATTAGATAATGACTTCCATCCTGCAAAGGCTTTGCAGGAAAGATGCATATACATTTTTACGTTTAAAATGGCCTGACTTAAGAGACTAATTAGCAATGCCGATTTTGTGTAGAAATTAGCATATCTGTTATTTTATTAACTAGCTTGAATATCAATTGCACTCCCACAATGTAAGGCATATCTCTGAAGTATTGTTCTGACATTTCAGGTTGGTCTCTGACAGGCAGACAGACTTAATCTGTCAGGTTTTACACAGTTGGAAATCAAGGATTTGGCTCTTTAAATGTTTGAGTTGGCCAAAGGTGCTGGTTTATTTTGAGGGCAAATCTTACCTGCTTATAATTACTTGTACCTATTTGATTGAATCAAGTAAATATCCTTTTTGCCAAACGCAACCGGTGTGGGATGCGCTCATAGGAATGTTTGGTTTCAAAGGTCCCAAGGCACATGAAGGAGTTCAGTCTGGAATCTGATAGTATAGCCTTCTGGGAGAAAAACTTGTCTTTGGCAGAGAATGCTCTCAGTCAATATATATATATTACTCAGCATCCATAAAAATGAGTGAAAACACGGGGGGAGAATCAAGAAGTTTTCATTTGAACTAGTGTAACAGCCAACCAAATCTAAATAAGGTTTTGTTGTAAATGTGAGCTCTGGATTAACTCTGATAGTGGCCCTCCTTTCAATAGAAATATTTTAATCTACCATCACTTAGAGCTCTGCTATCAGGAGAAGTGTTGAGAATAAGATTTTATTTGGTGTTTTTAAAAATGTCTGTATTCATATGTGCATGCAATCTATTGATTGGTTATAAGTGGTGTGATAAAGTCAGCCAGCTAGTAATGCTTTAAGAGGATCACCACTTCGCTTCATGAAGTGTCAAGCATTATAACAAAAATGAGAATAATAGAGGATAAGCCAGGTCAGTCATTTCGAAGGCAGGTGGTACATGCAGGATGAAGATGGATAGCCATGGTTGTGAGATAGAGATTGTAAAATCTGCGGGAATATGGAAGGAATTGGGACTGGAAATTTGACACAGCAGAGCTATCCGTGATCCATAGGTAATTGCACGTGTAGAGGGAATCTGCGAGTGGCACTCTAAGTTTCTGAGGGCACGAGAGGCAAAACTCAACTTCCTTAGCCCCGCATTTTATAGCTAGTCATTCAGGTACAATAGTTTCTCTGATACTAACATTCCCTAATAAAAGCACTTGCTTTAGATTGATGAACCTAGAGAAGATACTTCACCCTGTTTTCTGAGCATTGAATAGTACCTGGTGGAAAAAGCTCCAACCACTCTTGAGCTCTTATAGCCAACTACTCATTTTCATTCTGGAGGTGGTTATTTCTAGGGAAAGAAAAGAATATAAGAACTACTCTAAGTTGGATGGCTGGGCATATGCCTTCACACTTTATCTCTCCACTTATAAATCCCATGGAAGGAGAGTAAAAATGTACCAACAGGAATAAAATCTTAAACATATGAATTGGAGAATGGAACATCAGAATATCAGAAAGTTTGTTGACACCTGAAAACAAAAAGCAGAATATATATCAAAGATGAAAATATAGTTACTGCTTGTTAACGTCCATAGAATATTCATGCAAATGGCCTTCAACTGCTCTATTTTCATTGCTGTAATTGCAACAGCAATATTTATGTCAGTTTAAAATGACCGGCGCACTCTAAAAATTGAATGATACACTTGGGCCAGGCTAACAGTATCTTGTATAGATTTAACTTCTGAGAGTAGAAGAACTCATGGTTGAGTCTACCTGTCTCCCGCCAATCTGGAAGTTAAAAGCCAACAATGCTCTTCAGTAAAAGATCTGAAGATCAGTAGAGAAAATCCATAGTGAATCTCCAGTGGAGGGCTATCCAAGATTTCTATCACTTCTGCAGCTACTTACCCCAAACCTGATGGCTTAAGATAATACACATTTACTATTATCCTACAATTCTAGAGGTCAGAAGTCCAAAATGGGTCTCAGTGGTCTAAAATCAAGAATTTAAAGCTGCATTTCTTCTGAAGGCTCTAGAGGAGAATTTGTTTCCTTGATTTGTTGTGCTCACTGTTGTTTTTCTGGCTTTTGGAAGGCACCTGCATTCTTTGCCTTATGACCCCCTTCCTCCTTTAAAGTCAACAATGGCCAATAGAGTTGTTTTTATGCTACATCATTCTGACACTCTTCAGCTTTTACATCTAAGGACCCTTGTGATTACATTGGACCTACCAGAAAAATGCAGGATTATCTCTCTAGTTTAAACTCAGCTGATTAGCCAACATCAATCCCATTTGTTACTTCAATTCCCCTTTGCCATCATGTAGTATAACATATTCAAGTTCCCATGGATTTGTACATGGACCTCTTTCAAAAAGCTGTTTTCTGCCTACCACAAGAGCTAAATGAATAAATTAACCTTGTGCTTTGTCCATAAACATGAATAATAATAATAAAAAAACACATTATTTTGGAAACCAGAGTGAAAATATCAAGACCTAAGTCAATAAATGAAACAATTGATGACTAAAGAAACTGTGGTAATTCAGAAAGCACAATTTACATACATACATACATATATATACACATGTTATATATGTATATATACTGTTTTCAGGAAAAAATTGAGAAGGCGTTGCCGTCATAAAACAAGAATAGACTGAAATGAAAAAGGAGCAATCACAAAGTAAAACAGTGTCCTCAATAATTTAAAATATAACCATCAATAATGAAAGAAAAGTTGGATAAAAAGTTGAGATCCCTGGGTGGCACAGCGGTTTGGCACCTGCCTCTGGCCCAGGGTGCGATCCTGGAGTCCCTGGATCGAGTCCTGCATTGGGCTCCCTGCATGGAGCCTGTTTCTCCCTCTGCCTGTGTCTCTGCCTCTCTCTCTCTCTCTCTCTCTGTGACTATCATGAATAAATAAATAAAATCTTAAAAAAAAAAAAAGTTGAGAAATTTCCCAAAACTATAAAGTAAAATGACACAGCCACGAAAAATAAAAACCAAACAATAAGACAACTGGTGGGTTAGGTCAGGAGGAACAGTCTATTTAATTGAAAACTGAGAAAGATTAGACAAAAAAGAATTTATAGGGAAAGAAATGTAGAATAATAAATTTCCTCTAGGTTTCCTTCCCTTTATCATTTTGCTTTCAATCTTCATTATTTTTCTCCACTCTATGGCACTAACAACCATCTGTGATTTTATATAGTAACCTGATTATTTTCTCTGTGACTCAGTTAGAATGTAAACTCCATGAATAGGACATTAGATTATTTTGCAACCTAATGTAAAACTCTCCCTAGACTTATGCTTGCCACATAATAGCTCAATAAATTTTAATTAGATGAATGAATGATTTTTCAGTTAACAGTAAGTTGTGTCTGAGGAAAGAATACACCCCTGTCCTTTTTCTGCTTCCCACTTCCGTTGACGCAAAATGAGCAAACCTTTTAGAATCTTTAAAAGTAAGAAAATTTTATTTGAACCCAGGTTGAAACACTGCCTGAGAAACATGCTCTTCACAAGGAAGAAAATGTTCTGGAGAAGGAGCAGTTTTCACAGGGTTATGTATTTTTTACACCTTATAGTAGCTCAAAAGATGATAGATGAGCATATAAGCAGGAATCATGACTTTCATCACAAAGGAATGTTGGGAGTAGGAGACTCGAACGACATTTCTAGGTGGTTTTCCTTTAGGCTACTCGTTCACAAAGCATATGTACAATGCGTGAATAGTAGACTATAAGTTAGGTTTTTGGTTTGAACAAGTTTATATATATCGTGGTGACTTAGAAAATTATCTGAAATGGCTTCCTTTACATATTAGGCCTTTAGAGTTTTTCCCTCATCACTTCCACCATCTCCATCTCAGAGAATTTGCAATTCTTATAAAATCAACCTTCAGGCTTGCCTTTAGGTCTTTAGGATTCTATGGTGCCGTTCTTAAGGTCTATATGCTCTAAAATTTAAGTCCAAGATTGATATGTTTGTTTGGGGTGTAAAATGAAAAATTATTTGGACACGAGTATGTCTTTGAAAGGGAAATCAAGACAACATTTCAATTCCTAGCTTTACATTCAGAGTTTCAATACTTGAAATATTCCAAGCATAGACATTTAGCTTGACAGCAGTGTTGGATGAGAAAAAAATAATTTTCTCTCTACCTTGCTCAGTTCTTGGTTGAGGACCCCTTATCCCTATAATAAAAAGGGTAATTAACAGAAGAAAAACAAACAGAAATTTAACAACATGTATATCTCCTAAATACATGGAAGATGCCCAAGAACCTAAGTAACTCTCTGAAATGATTCAAGCCACCACTTTAAATACCATCAGAAGCTAAAGATAAAAGAAGATGTTGTAGAGGGTCAGGGATCCAGTTGTGGGAGGCTATCAGGACCAGCACGGTAAGCAAAGGTAACATTTTGCTGGAGATTTAAGTGCTGTCTTCTCCATTGATAAAAGTTTCTAGAGATTTAGTCCTCCCCTTCCTCCTACAGAGAGGGAGATTCTTACAAATGGAGAATTCCCTCAAGAATGTAAATTTCTTTTACAAAAGGTTAACATCAACTTGGTTTTTCTGAGCTTCTCCTGTGTCTGTTTCTTAAAAATAATCAACTCCAGATAAACCTTATGCCAAAGAGCCATATTTTGGCAAAAAATCTGTTCTCCTTTACCATAGTACAATAATAGGAGGAAATTATAAAACTTTCAGAGCCATCAAAATTCTGAAATTTTTAGTAATGGAGGATAGTTGAAAAAAGGCAGGCAGGTGCAAGGGGATCCTGTCCTAGGAGGAAACTACCCTTCAAAGGGAAAAGACCCCATCCTGTTATCCTATACCACTCTGGAAGGAGCCCTCCACCTTCTCCCACGTGAACAACTATCTGATAGGTAGATGAGCACATGGACTAAAACCTGTTTGGGTGACAGGCACACGGAGGGTTAATCAGATTAAAACAGCCCACCAACAGTCCCATAAAATCTCCTAGATTTAGAAACTCCCAACTCTCTCTGGTCCTCTCCCTCTTCAGGAATTTTTTCCTATTGATCAATAAACTTTGCTTTGTTGCCCATCACTTCCTCTGGTCTACCTCTTCATCCTTCCAAGGGGCATGACCAAGAAGAGTGAGCACTAAAGGAAAAGAAATCCTGAAACATCAGGACCCTGTTTAATATTGTTAAAGAACAAAAATTCAACTGAGCAAATTTGAAGATCTAATTGGTTTTATTAAAGATTCACAAATCAGCAGCATCCATCTCATGTAGCAAGTAAATAGCTCTGAACAATTGTGCAAAATGGAAGGCTTTTATAGGCAGAGACAGGTAGGACAAGAACATTATTAGCAAAAGAAAAGGAGAGATTGGTATAGATAAGGTCACCTTCCCTAAGGGGAAAGGGCAGGTGCCTCAACCATGCAGATCACCTCACTGGGGGTGATCAGGAAATTCCAGACTGATTGGTTTAAAATTCCACTTCTGGGAAAGGCTGCAAGTGCAATTGGGTTAGGTATTAATTCTTGGTGGGAGTTAGCAAAAGCACCTCCATTTTGGACCTGTTTTATTTTATTTTATTTTATTTAAAAAAATTTTTAACACTGTCGTTTAGTCCTGTTGAGTCAAAGCATCATTAAATTGGTGTATCTGGAAGGTATCTGATCCTAAAGGGCTGTACCATTAACAAATACATTATCCAACCAAAATTTGGGTTGATAGAGTTGCTGGGAATATATACAATGGTATCTGTGTTCTCTTCCTTGATGTTAGCTAAGCCTAAAGTATAAAAATTGCACTTCCTCCCTCTCCTGGCTTATTTTTAGCAAGATTGTCTTGTTAGGCTAAAGATGATAAGAGGCATATTATTGTTAATTATATATATTTGTATGTAACACACATATATTATTATGTATTATATACATATATATATACATATATATATATTCTATGCATTCTGTTGTTTTTAAAAATTAGTATAATTGAGGAATTTGAGAAGATTCTACTTGGGCACGTTATATCCTAATCTGTTTAAGAATATGACATAGTTCTACCAGTGAGAATCAAATTAATTGTTTGTTTCAGGAACTTTTCAAAAATCAATTTTTTGAACACCATGTAACTCATCTTACTCTTTTAGATTGTGTATCCCCTTTCCAGAGCAATAGCTGACATTAAACATTTGTTTGCTCTTTACTCTTCAAGACTCATTTCTTAAAAAAAAAAAAAAGATACATTTCTAAACCCTCCCTCAATCTATTAATCTTTTTAATCTTTAATTCTAATTCACTAATTTACCCAATCTAATCAAGCCCTTATCTAAAACTAGACCTTAACACCTTTATTAATTCTTACATTCACATCCCTGTCCCAAACACTACTAAAATTCTGCCAAAGTAGGATGTCAGCTTTACTTTATCACCAGCTTTATTTTTATAATTGTTCCATCGAAGCCTGCATTATTATTTTAATTATCAATGACAAAGAGAACTTTGCCAATAATTAAACTATAAGTTTTAGTACTCCTTAGAGTTTTTGTTTTATTCTTATAAAATCAGCTGAGTCAGATTTACTTGAACATTGATGTGTCATGTATCACTGTTGTACAAATAAAAAGGAAAGGTATGTGAAGTAAATAGTGTGTTCTGAAGTATCTTCACATTTGAGATACATCTGGTTCTCAGATATGAAAAAGTCGAAATAATGTGCCTCTTAGATTTGAAGAAAAGTCTCCCTGCAACTCCCAGTTGCCAATCTGTTTCTCAGGGCACATCAGTTAATCTGGCAAATGCCTCCAAAAGAGATCCTGCTTGCCTCAGTCAAAGAGGCTCATTTACATCGACAGAGCCTTGAGTCTGGGAGGGGCAATGCTCTCTCTCTCAAGCCTTTCACAGAACTGACATCTTGGATTCTTCTGGTTGTGGGGCTTGCATATTCCATCACGCTTCCCTTATTGTGTCAATTCTTGGGAGCTGAAATAAAAATGTGTTGGACTGTAACTTTCCATATACTTCTTTAATGTCAGGAGCTGAGAGAATGTGGGAAGAGGTAAAAATGAGAATATGTACTTTAATAATTTTTTTAAATGCAAATCATTATCTTAGGGCGTGATAAGCAGAGGAGGTTTTTGCAGGAATATTCAAAGGACAAGAGAAGGTGTCCTTGGCAGGCATTGGAATAGAGATATGAATCACCAGGTGATTTTTCATCTTTCTCTTTCACCTCTGTCCCATAAAAATACTTTAAAATAATATCTTATTTTCCTGTCTTCTTACTAAGTGCATAAAGAGCTTTTGGAGCCACAGTATTTCATCATTTGAAGAAGTCTAAATAAATGCCTAGTCTTAAGACTATACTCCAGGCAAATTTAACATGTAAATGACCCCCACATGGGGATCCCTGGGTGGCTTAGCGGTTTAGCACCTGCCTTCAGCCTAGGGCATGATCCTGGAGACCCGGGAACGAGTCCCATGTTGGGCTCCCTGCATGGAGCCTGCTTCTCCCTCTGCCTGTGTCTCTGCCTCTCTCCCTCTCTGTGTGTCTCTCCTGAATAAATAAATAAATAAAATCTTTTAAAATAATTAATAAATACAAAATAAAAGGCCCCCACTGAGGAATCAGAGTTGTTCTAAAAGAGGACCATGACATCATTAGTCAGAAATGACCACAGGATATGAGACTAAAACATGAGACTGGGGTTACCTTTTAGGGAATGCAAATGTGCCCCAGAAATAGGCTGAACACCTTTTCCCAACCTTGTATTTTTTGAAATAGATATTTAATGTATTTTTGAGCATTTTATTTTACCGTTGGAAGTACTTTGACCTTTGAACAGAACAGGTCTGAGTCACTTGCAGAGACTGGAAATTGAAAGTTTAATATGAAGCCTCTGTCCAGTTGTAGTGACCATCATTCCACTCACATGAAGGATGGTACTGGAACCCTGGAGAAGAAAGAGGAGATAGACATTTATTCCATATTCAGGAAAAGAGGACATTATTTTCTGTCTAGGCCTTGAAAACACAACAGACTCTGTTTTCTACAGTAACAGTAGAACATATAAAATGGAGAAAACAGGAAAGATTAAAGGAGATTTTTTTTTTTTTTTTCTATTTTAAGGGATTTTCTTCAAAGTGGCTGTGGAAGTTTCTTCCCTAGAAGCCCTTAAACAGAGAAGTCAGGATCTCCACACATGAGATGCATAATTTCTTTTGGTAGTACAAACGCAAAAATATATTCTTGTGTAGACAGAAGTCTCTACTGATTTAGGGTAACTATTGACCAGGAAGTCAGAGGATATGACCTCGTACCTCTCCTTAGACATAAGAAGTCCTTAGAAAATGTAACAGGAGAAAGGAAGCTAGCAGCCAAGAGGAGAAGAGCAAGAAGAGAATAATAAATATAAACTTATTGGGGTGGAGTCCCCCCCCTAAAAAAAGATAATTATTGAGTGGAGAAAGAAGCAGCAACCATATAAAACAAAAGAAGAGAAAATAATGAAAGGGAGAAAAATAAAATACTGTTTACACAAGACTTAGAATTCAAATGCATAGTGATTTGTAGCCCAGGGACTAAAGCCCCAGTGATCTATGACTGGAATAGCAAGATTAAGGCAACATGACCTCTAGTCACCCTAAGAAAGAACATAAAAGGTCACAAATCAAGTTAAAGAGGACAGGAGAATATAGCCGGGGTGATGAACTGTTCTTTTCTGGATGGCTGGGATCTAGAGACTTTTGTTTTTTGTTTTGTTTTGTTTTGTTTGATCTGCCAATACCTTCTTGGAAACCACTCCTCTCCCTTCTAAAATAAACATTTTTTATCCCTTATTCATTTGGGTTGGTGTTGACCCCACCTCTCCTGACTCCCCAAAACATATGCTGTCCCAGCCAATTAAACCCTCCACAGGCCGGGCTACATTCAGGGATTGGTCGTGTGATGCAAGCCAGGGAAGGCCAAAGTTTGCAAAGGTTTTTACCTGAACTGTTAAGCAAGACGACCATTTCTTCTTCCCCTGGGTTCTCTACTGTGGGAGCATATTCCACTTAGACAGTATGTGCATGAGCAGTAGGAAGAAGGAAAGGGATTTAATGCCATTATATGTGACTGTGGTTCATACCTGAAACCGTCCTACTCAGGGATTTCAGCAATGTGAGCTCATCTCTTCTTTCTCATTCAACTTGAGATAGCGGGGATTCATTCAGTCCTTGTGTCTGGCCTGGGAAGTATAGTGACTTAATGATGTTTTGGTGATTAATGGTAATAAAATACGTGGATGAGAAAACAAGGTCTGCTTTACTGAAAGCCTGCTATATAATGGGCATTTTATTTTCTTCTTCAGGGCTTTACTCTCCAAAATCACATTTTGTTTTAATGTCTACCATCTAATAGAGATCCTCTTTCAGTCCTATCTCCAAACCTAGTTGTTTGCTTTTACACACACATACAAACACACACACACTCTCAGTAGAATTGTCTACATATAGCTTCTTCAATTAATAACCTCTTGTTCGCTATTTAACCTCCTCCAATTTACTTACATCCTTGCTACTCAACTAAAATCGCCTCATTAATGCAACAAACAGCAACTACCGCGCTGACAAACCAAGTCAACTTCATCATCAGGTCCTTTTCTTAAATGTTCAGCAGCACCTAAATAGTGTTCCATATTTTTCTCAAGAGCAAACTCTTCTATTGAGCCTCCCGTGTACCGAATGGGTTCTAAGGGTGTGAAGTGTATTAGTTCATTTAATCCTCACGGCTATGCTCTGAGGCTGGTAAGGTTGCCATCCCTGTTTTACAGAAGAAGAAATCGAGGATCACAATGAGAGGAAGGGCTTTACCCATGACCATCCAGCTACTTATTGAGATTGGGTTAGGATCTAGGCATTTGGGTTGCAGTCTGACTCTATATCATGCTTTCCTCTCATTTATCTTATACCAACTTTAGGAAAAACACTTCTTCTCTTAGTTTCTGGTATGCTACAACTTAATTTTTTTTTTTAATAAATACTCTGTTATTCTCTCTCTCTCTCTCTCTCTCTCTCTCTCTTTCTCTCTCTCTCTCTCTTTCTCTAAATTTTGGAATGCTCCAGAGTTCATTCTTAATCATGCTTCCCTATATAATCTCCTTAGTCTCATCCAGCTTCATACTTAGAATCTTAGCAATTTACTTTTGACTCCCAAATCTATGTCACCATATTTGAGACAGAGTGTGAAAGTCATCTTCTCCTTGATGCATAACATCATGAATACAGTGAGTTCATGTCTTCAAGCCCATCAGCCCCCATTACAATGAAATATATCAAGCAAAATGTTTTCCTTCCACAGACTTTTCTACCTTTGTAAATAGCACCATCAGCCATTGAGATCTTTAAGCTGAAAGACTTGGCGTCACCTTTACTTCCATTTTCTCATTGGTCATAAGCAAGCCTTTTATCTCTGTTGGTTCCACCTCCAAAATTAAGATAGATTTCTTTTACTTCTACCTCTAGTGCTACTACATGACAGCAGCTTAATAACTGACTCTTAGTCAATCTCCCTGCTTCTGTGCTTGTTTCTTGACAATATTTTCTCCTTATAGTAGCCAGTGGTTATCAAATATGCCACCTACCGCTGCTCTCATTAAGCCTTTCAGTGGCTCCCCTTGAATTCAGAATAATAGGAAACTCTACGAGGCTCATCCATGCTGTGTCTTCTGCCTCCATTTCCCATCTGATCTCTTTCGCTATTCACTCCATTCCAGGGATACTTATTTCTTTGCTGATCTTCAAATATGTCATGTTTGCTCAACATTCAGACGCAACACTTGATGTGTTTCTCTCGGGATGGCACTGACTCATCTTTCATGGCCCAGCTCAAATGCGACCTCCTCAGAGCTACTTTCTGCAACATTCTAATTACTCTTTATCAGATTAGCCTATTTATTTTCTTATTAGTGCCACCACAGTTTGTAATTACATTGTCTATTTATTTGTACTTACTTATTTATCCTCTATCTCCTAAAGACAGGAATAAAAGCTCCATGGAGGCAGACATCGTCTTTTTCACAATTTATCTCCTATACCTAGAATAATGCTTGCCGTGAAGATAATTACTTTTTAATGAATAAATGAATACATGGATAAAAAGGAATTTATTAAGTTAATGTAATTAACTTTCACAATAGGTCTATGAGACAGAGACCGAGGTTCTAAGAGCTTTTTGTTGTTGTTGTTGTTTTTAATTTTGTAGTTATTTTGACAAGGCACAGATCTTATGAGAGTTAAAGCTATGACTATAGCTCTAACATAAATAGTTTTTTAACCACTTCACAATTTTATAGATATAGATACATATATGTGTGGCTATATGAATATATACATACATATATTTAATTTGTTTAAATGGGAAACTTGCCAGTTAGGAGGGGGAAATTGTTGTACTATATAGTACGTGTAGCCTAAGTATCTTTAAGTTTTCCAGTTTTCTGTGGTACCCCATGACTTAAGTATCCAAAAATCAAGGCCAACAATCAGATACAAAGCTCAAATCCATCATCCATTCTGAGGAGTTTCATAACTCTTTAGAATTCTTAAATTCTTCACAAAAAGAACCAGATTTAACTATTTTTTACCTCTATAGTTTACAGTCGCTACAATTCAAGGGCAGTGGCTAGACTGATATATGATCCAAGTCATCCTCTCCAAGATAGGTTTCAATAAATATTTGTGGATTTATGTTTAAGGAAAGTGTGTCATTTTTTATGGAGTTAAAACTTCAGATAAAGGTAGAATTTTTAAAAAAAATAAAATTTGGAGTGATTTTCTGGGAAATGCTGGGATAAAACTAAAATTTGAAGTATATAAATAGTTCTTTAAAAATTAAACTGGTTAATATGTCAATTGGAAGCTGTAACCTTCTTATGAAAATCTAATTTATTTGTTCATTTTATTTATTTATCTATTTATTTATTTATTCATAATCTTTGTTCTGAATGTTTTTTACAACAATTGAAAAATACCTAACTTTTGTTTCAATGTGTAGTTTAAGTTTTCAGATTCGATTTAATTCATACGAAGTTTTCTAAATTTAAGGTAGACATTATTTGTAATCATATAGCCTACACTTGCAAAAGAAGTGAGAATCATGAATATTGTCATTTTAAGAGATTAATTCTGATTTATTTTCCCAGATCTTCAAGGCCCTGACATATACTTTTTTTTTTTTTAATGCATTCTTTCATTGAAAACTCTTAGGAAGTATGTACTAGATTAAGTTTCCATCTCTCTCTCTCTCTCTCTCTCTCTCTTTTTTTTTTTTTTTTTTTTTTTGAGAGATCAAAGGTTTGGTAATCCCTACTTTAGAGGAGTTTATTTAAATCAAGAAATGTGGTGTGGATGGAGCAGTCTAGCTGAATTTGAATGAGTTCAAAATTCTTTAATGAACATGAATTTGTGATATGATCAAATTGACAGTTAGTGGAAAGGACATGGAATACATTTTAGATACTACAATTTGTATGTAACCAAAGCATTAAAACTGTTGAAAGTCCTAGAAGCTTGACAGGTGAGTATTTCAAATGAAGTTGACTTCAAATGGAAGAAACATAAACTTGTAAAAGTTATTGTGCATATTCTAGAATTATATAATAAATTGAATAAAATCAAAATATTTAATTTAGATTTATGTCTTCTCAAGATATGACTGAAATTGAAAGATACAGAAAATATATTCAGATTTTCTTTGATCAGATAATAAAAATGATGCTCTACTTTGTATCCAAATAAAAGAGAGCTATGTATTTTAATTTGTATGTTCTGGAATTAGCTGATCTATCTCCACATTATTAAAATTTATGTATTCATAACCAAAATTTTGCTTCATTTCATGATAAACCTTTCCTCAGATTTTTATTTATCAATGACCTTATGAGCATCAATTGTGATTCTAGGTGTAATAGAAAATAGATAATTAACAAAGCATGTCATATGAATCAATTCCATTTGTTTTCATTCTGAAAACATTTTTACTCTGTTAGGAGCTATTGAGTTTTAAAGAAAGATATTTATACAGAATCTAGCTATCGGAAGAAAGAAAGTTTGATGTAGGAGAAACAGAACCAGCCTCCGTATTAGAATTGATCTAAAGGCATAATTTTGTTCTCCTATTACCAGCTCTCTGTGTCAGGAATGACGATACCTTCCTTAGAGCCTTAGCTTCAGCTGGGATACTTTGGTTGCGAGTTCAGAAATTAGCTCTAGTTTGTCTCAGGCCATCAAGAGACCAAGAAGTCAGTTTAATGGGAAGCAGTGTATAGCAAGAATCATAACCAATGTCAACGATAATTTGGTTTGCAAATTGGCACTGCCACTACAGACATTGATTATCAGTCCTCCCCATGTTCTTGCACAAGACGCAGAGTTACTAGAGAACGCATAATGATTCTTGAACCTTGATCATGGGAGTAAAGAATTTCTGTGCTACTTTCCACCAAAATTACATACACTGGGAGTTTCCCAAAAGGGAGATCCAAGAGCTCACTGGGAGGATGCAGATCAGGATGAGTTTTCTAATTGGGAAAATCAGATGTGCAATAATGAGCTAAGAGCTCTACGGGTGAGAGTGAAGGCAAATGTACCTCATGCGGACTATGGCACATAATGTGGTTGAGTCTGTGTCCGTTAATAGAAAAATAGAATGTTTAAATCTGATAGCAAAGAAACAGTCACTTTATGCAAGGACCATATGGAAGACAAAAAATTGAATGAATAACATGTGCTGGAGTTTGATCTTCTCTCTGGTGTGTAGGCTCTACTTTAAATTAAAAGATGATGCTAATCCAGGGGGATTTGATTATCACAGCATAATATGCTAGATCTGAAGATTGTGTGTCAAGCTATTATTCATGAGGCTTTTTTCTTCCAAAGCCGACTTGAGTGCCTCCCTTCATCAAGTGGAAAGAGGATGTCAAAAGCACATAAGGTCACCATTACAAAAAGAGATTCTACTGGCATATGCCAGGTCTTTTTGCTTGGCAATGGCAAAATATTTAATCCTGTGATAGAGAAAGGAAATCTACTTGTTTGTCTCAAAGCTTGTATTTATATGGTCACGGCTTGACTCTGAAGTCATTCTTTGAGCTCATTTGAAATCTCAAGTAAGAATAAATGTCATCCAATGCTGAAATATTGTAAAAGCAATTCAATTCAATGTTTATTTATAAATATGATGGGCAGGAAGCTTGCATACCTTGTCTAAAGAATTCTCAAAGATGTAGTCATTCCAATCCTAATCTCTTATCACGTATTTAAATTGCTATCATGGGGATACTATGTAGTATGATGATCAGATAATGTTTATAGATTATCTAATTGAAAGTCTTCAGGTTCAATCTCAAAACATTCATTGGCAATCTTTATTTAATTCTAATATGAAACTTAAAAGTTGGAGAATATGTTCTTTCCAAAGATCACTCTTTTATATGCTTATTCAGTCATTCATTGTTGTCGTGTATTCCAAAATCTTTTATTAGTAATTTTCCACCTCCTTTTCCAGACTATAGCATAAATGGGAACCCACTAAAACCGTTGAACAATGTCTCAATATCAGGTTAAATATGAGTTATTAGTATTGATAAGTATGGAACTCACATTTAATTTAGGGATTTTGTTAGTATTTCTGTTCTCTGCTGTACTTTTGTGTTTATAGCTTCAGTAGAGATAGAACCAAATGATAATGATTTGACAGTTAACTAGGGGTTGCAAAGATATGGAGCTGGCAAATGATTTAACTGCCAATAAATATCGAGGGGCATAATTTATCTTAAAATGCCCTTAATAAGTTAAATGGAAAAGTAAAATGTTTGGATCTGTTGAGAAAAAAAAAAGAAAAAAAAAAAAAAAACCACCAAGAAAATTGAATAAAAACTTAAAGGAAAGGTTGTTGAGCTATATATAATGAGATATTTCACTGCTGATTAAATTATAAGGAAATTAAATCAAGAAGCATTTTTTATTTGAATTCCAAATTATCCAAGGGTCTTTCTTTGCTTTAAGCCAAGAGTATATGAAAAAAGCTGCCACTGATTAATGCTGGGTTCAAAAACACATAAAATGTATTCCTATCTATAAAATGTAATCCTAGAGTCATTTACTAATAACCACAAATGATGAGTAATCAAAGCACAGCGAATAAACTAAAAAAATAATTAGCTTTGTAGTTTGAGATAAAGAAAAGTCGATTCTTAAAGCTTCTAATTGTCTTCACAACTGGAACATTCGCCTTGGCATTTAGTCTTCGGTATGACTCTATAGGGGACAAAGGCAGGGACCTAACATGGGCCACTTGGGATATTATTTTAAATAAAAGTTACTCAAGAGAGTCTGTGTAAGAGGGATGCTCAGACCATCTTCTGCCCCCCTGCAAGAAGGAAATAAATCTCCCATATGAAAGATACCTTCTCTTTACATATCCTTATCACCAGAGATAGGAAATCCAAGGCTGATAATGCTGAGTAAAAGCCCTTATGGTGCACCTGGGTGGCTCAGTCTATGAAGCATCTGCCTTAGGCTCAGGTCATGGTCCCAGGGTCCTAGGATGGAGCCCTACAGTGAGCCCTATATTGAGCCTCGTGTTGGGTTCCCTGCTCCATGGGCAGCCTGCTTCTCCCTCTCTCTTTCTCCCTCTGCCTGTCATTCTCCCCACTTATGTCCTCTCTTTGTCATTCTGTCAAAGAAATACATAAAATCGTTAAAGAAATAAATAGAAACCCTTGTTTCTTTTTACTAATTCACCATCCAAGCCCAAATTCTGTTTAGAATCCCTTACTAATTGGAGCTCTCAAAGTTAAGTCTTCTTTGTCCTGTCAATGTCTCACAGATTTATTGTCTATTTGTCTGAAAAATATAAAAACTGCCTCCCTTGGTCATTTCCTTAGATTTCGATTTCATCATTGGGCCTTTGTGCACACCTAATAAAACTTTTCTTCTCCTTTTAATATGTCTCTTGTAAATTTAATTCTTAGTCCAGCTAGAAGAATCTTGGGCTGAGGAAAATTTCATCCTCCCCTTCCACACAGAAGCTCAGATTTTGCTGGGCTTGAATATAATTTTGAGTTTTGAGTAGGAGAAAGAGGAATAAAGAAGAACAACTCACTTGTTTGAGGGAGCTTATTGCTGATTCTAATAAATATTCCTCAAATAATATTAAGCATTTGGACTGAAGGATGAATCATTATTTAATATAGGTTACCTAATATGTAGCCAATACTTTTTGCAAGATACTTTGTGAGTAGAAGAAAAGATAAATATCTTTTTTAAATTATGGTTTTTTTTTAACATACCTCTTATGGCTTCCTTTCTCCAACACCTAATTTGGTTATATATTTACATATTTGCTGATTTATATAATTGCATCCTTAAAATATATATATTTGCAAGGCTAAATTAAAGAAGCTGGCCATTCATGGGGCTTATAAAATACCAGATACCAATTAACTACCACAGCAGGAGAGAACAAGGAGGGGAACTTATCATTCTTCTATAGAAACCCTAATTTCTATATATTTCTTTCATAACC
Organism: Canis lupus familiaris; assembly: GCF_011100685.1. Classification (NCBI taxonomy): domain Eukaryota; kingdom Metazoa; phylum Chordata; class Mammalia; order Carnivora; family Canidae; genus Canis; species Canis lupus. Next base: position 29,618,776 of record NC_049239.1, read on the forward strand.
TTTTCTTCTTTGAAGAGTTGTACCCATCTAAGAAACCTTTGACACAAGATCACATCTGAGGTAAACATTTTCAAATTTAAACTTTAATTATAGACTTCTGAAAGTTTTAATATGAATTACTTATAATTGTGATATAGCTTATTAATGATAAAAGCAGTTAGAGAACTTGTCTCTATTTTGCTAAAGAAGCTACTAGGTATTCAAATCTGTACACATTACTTGGTATTAGTATTCTCTTTATGCTTTGCAAAATATACATATATTTCTTTCATTCATTTGTTCATTAAGGATCTAAAATTGGCATTTATTAGAAGCTAAACAGTGTAAAATTGTGATGTATTTTGTTTATTTTTCTAGTTCACATGGGTTGTAAATAGTACTGAGGTAAGTCCAGTTAAGTCTGCATTCTTTCTTATTTTTAAAGATTGATTGATTTTTGAGAGAGAGAGAGAAAGAATGAGTGGGAGGGGCAGAGATAGAGAGAATCTCAAGCAGACTCCATGCTGAGCACAGAGCCAGATGTAGGGCTTGATCTCATGACCCTGAGATCAGCACCTGAGCCAAAACTAAGAGTCAGATGTTTAACCCACTGCACCATCCAGGGGCCCCTAATTTGGTATTCTTAAATCAGAGAAAATCATCAGTGTAATCAGATGACCAGTCCATTAGTCAAACAAACCTTTCATTCAGCATTTATTAAATGTCACATCCACAAAAACTGGGCATCTATCTGATTTTTCTAAAGGACTGTATTTTGAAGATAAGTGAGACATACAGGAATGTCAAACAAAGTATATTGAGCATATTGTTACTTAAAAAAACCAATTCATTTTATAACTGAAATACAGTAATTTTGGGGTTACTATTGCAGGTTAAGCTTTATCAGAGATACAGATAAAAGTAAATTCTTAAACTTCTTCTCGAGAGAAGGAAATACAGTTAAGTACCTAGACTACTTCTGGAAAATCAAATAGTACAGTCTAGGGAAGTCATTATCTTGGTAACATTTATGAGAAACACCCACCACTTTCAATTTGCTTAAATTATGCAGATACAGGATGAAAGAATCCTAGATTTGCTGGAGTTCTTTGTTCAATGTACGTCTATCAGTATGCTGGCATGCATGTGGACTTTGACTTCGGATGTACCAAAACAAAAATGAGCGGTTATAATAAATAATCCTTCCTTGATGTATAAGGTTGAGCAGTCAAGTGCATTGGCGGTGTGAGATGCATCAAACATGAGAAATGCCAAAATGGCAGGAAAGGAAAACAAACAAGCCCAAGAGCATGAATCAAGGTGATAACAGTAAGTTGGGGGGAGGTTTCCCCAAGTACTCAATGACAAGTTTCTTGGGCCTTTCCTGAGGCATCTACTCAGAATGATATTTCATGTGAGCCTGGATTTCCAATGAAACATTCCTCAAAGAACTCCCTTTCTCATGCTCTGTGGGCTCCTTATTCTAATTCTTATTAATAATGTAAACAGTAGCCAGCCTTCTGTCTGTGGTTGACTCGTACTTGTGTGCATCACTTTAATGCAAATATCACTGTATCATAGACACTGTTGTTATTCTATAGATGAAGAGACTGAAACTTAGAAATATTTAGTCATTTATCCCAAATCCCAAAAGCAGACAAATTGTGGAGATGGAGTTCAACCCTAGATAAGAATGGCTTTGGGACTTGTGTTCTAAAATACCCTGCTCTAAAAAAAATAAAAATAAATAAATAATAATAATAATAATAATAATAATAAAAAAATACCCTGCTCTGTTTCCTTCTCTCACAAAGAGAAACTTCCTTTGCCTTTTCAGTTCCAGGCACAGCTCATTTAAACCAGTGTAAGAAGGAAGGCTTTCAGAATGCAGCAGGAAATCCATTCCTGACAGCTCATCTTCATTTGGAACATTGCGAACATTTTGTAAAAATTTTATATAATGTAAAATTAGAAACTGAAGGTTTGTGTCTCTGACACTAAGTAATAGTATTGTGTGGGGCAAATTTTTTGGTATCCTGAAGCCTGAATTTTCACATCTACAATATAAAAATGAGATTCAACTTTATTTTTTTTTAAAGACTTTATTAATTTATTCATGAGAGACACGGGGGTGGGGTGGGGAGAGAGGCAGAGATGCAGGCAGAGGGAGAAGCAGCCTCCATGCAGGGAGCCCGATGTGGGACTCGATCCCGGGTCTCCAGGATCAGGCCCTGGGCTGAAGGCAGTGCTAACCCACTGAGCCACCCAGGCTGTCCATATTCAACTTTAAAGGCAGCATTCAAAAGTAGTACTAAATTGAGTTTGAAAAAAATCGCTATGCAACTCTAAGTTATTTGATATAAGCCGTCAAGTAGCCTAAACCCTATAATTGCTTGAGCCTTTCTCCATATATGTGGTGCAAGGGGAAATTGGTTCTATTAGTGGACTCTCAAAAGAAACAGAATTGGTTGCATCTTATGTGCCATGATTTTGGAAAATTTGTCTCCAGTAGCTTATCACTTAAAAATTAGAAAAGAGGGCTTCTCCCTCTACCTGTCTCTGCCCCCCGCCGCCCCCATCTCATGAATGAATAAATAAAATCTAAAAAATAAAATAAAATAAAACTTCCAATGAGATAAGTCATACTTATAAATCCATTTTAAATCTTAAATTATTTGGCTCAAAGCAAGTGAAACATAGTTCCTTAACACAATTAATTTGCACTTAACATTTCTCAGATCTATAATGATACTGATGAGTTGCCATATCCTCATTGACTGCGTATCTTCCTTTGTGATTGTCTTTAGGTGTTTTGTGCCAATATTTATTGAGTTGTTTAGGTATTTTGATGATTTGTACATTCTGTATGTATATGCTATATATTATCATATATAAACACATCTGTAAATTATCTACAAATATATCCTTTCTGATGTACATGTGATTTCTCATGAGAGTCATCTTTTCCTCTTTTTTGTCAGATGTATGTAGTCTAAATATTTTTCTCAGTCTGTTAGTCTTTTTAAATGTGTCCTTTGATAAAAATTCTTAATGTGTTGAAATCAATTGCATATTTTTTCTTTTACTATTCGTGCTTCTGTGTTTAGAAGGACCTGCCTATCTGTAGAGCATAAAGAGTTTTCTTTTAGAAGTTTTATAAATTTAATTTTTTACATTGAGGTCTATGATTCATCTCATAGATTTTTCTGTGGACAGTATGAAAAAACGTTCAGGTTTATTTTCTTTTTTTTCCCATATATATGGCTAGTTTTATTCCAGAACCATTTCAAGTACACTCTTCCTTCTTTCGCCCAGCTGATGCCTCTACTCGTGGCGGGTTCCCTCCTCCGTTAATGTGCCCCCTCAACAAGTGCCCCCTCCAGAGGTGACTGATCTCTGTTCCCTCAGGAAGGGATCATTGCTCTCTGCAGTTTAGTTTCCTTAGACATCATGATGTCCATAGCTCTCTGAAATCTTTAAAATAATGAGCATTTTATTTATGTGTTTTTGTTTTGTTTTGTTTTGTTAGTTGTGACAGGGGAATTAATGTTTAAATATACACCAGTGTTTTTTTTCAGTTTATTTTTGGTATTTTCCTAGTGTTTTAGAGAACTGCAATGAGAAGGTGTGTCAGGGTGTCTATTCCACAATATTCCTGGAAACAAAATACCATCTCATTCTCTCTAATATCATGATTCTTTGAGCTCTTGCTAATGACCCCATGCCCTGATCCTTGAAAACTGATACCTTCAGTAAGTGACTAAACAGCACTTGAAATATCATCTAAACATTGGTGACATAAAGATCATAATGGTCTGAATTTCTAACTGCCTGAAAGTCTGTATTTTATTTTATAGGGGACACAAAATGATTATATTTATATATTATTAATATTTCTTACCCCCAGGAAAACTAACCCAAGTAAGAGCTTGAACTTACTGATGGTTATGCACAGTTCCAGAATTACCTTCCATCTAATTTTCCAGAAAGGTAAAAACAAAGTATTATTCAGTGAGCTAAATTCTCAGCAGGGAAACAAATTTTTAATCTGGTTGCCATGGTAATTCCATCCCTGTATGCAATTCCCACTCAACTTGGCTTGATGGCATTTGGGCTGAGTAATGAAATGGGAGGAAAGGACTGATGATTTTACTTTGAAAATATCCACAATAAGAAGTATACATATTTCATTCCTTCCTTCAACTCTCCCTTCAGTTTTTCCTTTTTCTAAAGGCTGTGATTCTTGCAATGAGTATAACAATTCTAGTGTATGCATCAATTTAAACGCTTTCATATCAAGACTAATAGCAGATCAAGAGAGTGTACCGACAGGGTTAAATCCCAGACATGAATCATTCATAGGCCACATCTAGTAGGTTGTCCGCATCTTTCTACCTTGAGCTAGTTATGGTCAATTTTCCGATAAAAGGCTGTATTTCATATCAGAATTAAAGATCAGCTGATCTTCTCTATGCTAAATATATGTTAAGTATATGGGCTGGCAAATTAATGTGAATACTTAAAGTGAATACTTTCAGTTTTTTCCCCCCGAGAGAATCAGCATAACCTATTGGGGGGGAGGGATATATATATATATATAATTGTCCCTCCAGAAGTAAAGTACTGCCATAGGTATTAGGGAAATATGCCATACATAGTATGATCTGTATGAAAATATGAAAAAAACAAATGATCACCCAAGCATACTTCAAAGGACATTGGAACATAAATTTAGGTTACTATCTACGCATGGCCTTTGACATGGCCTTTCTCTTCACATTTCTTTTTTCTCACAGAGAAAAGTAACAATTTCATATATGCCTTATGATGGTGATGTAAGGCTCAATGGGAACATGTCTGTAAAAGGCAACAAATTCAGCAAATGCGTTTTCTTCTTATTGTAGATGACTACTATGTTGTGCATAACTACATTTTTTGCAATTCCTAACACTCAAATGAATCCCCAAATGCTCTGTGTGGAGGGATTCTTTGTGTAATTGAGTAAGTAGGTGAGAATGAAGACTTGTGCCAAGGCAATGTCTAACATATACAGAGGGAAATGATTCTCTTAAAAGCGGTGCTCTGAAAAGGTGCTACTGGTTTCAATCCTCAGCATCAAAGGCGTCACCAAAATTGTCAGTTTGGACTCATTCCAGTGAGCTATATTTTACTGACTGGAGGGTTTCTTTCATTGTAACCATCTATGGTAACCAGAAGCTTGACTGATGACAACAACATCCATACCAAGGAGTGAGAATCACTCCAATGTAATTCTAGAGTTGATTCTAAATATATTAAATGAATTATAAATACTGCATGACTTGTAATATAAAGTTTTGGTCCTTTTTCTTTAATGAACCAATGAGACATTACTGGGGTTGTTAAAGGGACATTCGGGGCGGGGCTGGGGGGGTACGGGTTGTGTTGCTTTCTGATTCAGCTTCCATTTATTTCTGTTCCAGGTAGTTCTTGTATCATTCAGTCCACACTGGAATGGATTATTCTCTTTTCTCGAAGTCCTTATTCTATCTGAGGAAGATTTTTACTCTTCTATTTATTGTGAATTTCTATGAAGATATTTTCTCCTCACTATGCTCTATAAAATGTCTACTACATCTGGAAAGAGATTTTTCTCTTCTTACCAGTGTTATTTGCTACATCTGGAAAGAGATTTTTCTCTTCTTACCAGTGCTCTCTGTTGCATGTCCCTTCCTTTTTTGTGCTATGTTGAAATATAATATGTTCTGTTTCTTGTGTACAGAAAAGTCATCTGCACATTTGGGTCTAAGATAAAAAATTGTATTATTTTTTTTTTCGCATGAGAGAAGTGTCTCTTGATACCAATATGTCTTGCATTGATTTGCAATTTAGTTGTTTATGCCCAACATGGTGTGAGATATATTGCCTTCTAGAAGCATGTTGAGGAATGAGCAGACACATTATTCAGATGGTAAATTAAAGAGTCGAAAATAAGTACAGGTGTCTATGCCAACATTTTCTTCCTTCTCCCATTCTTAAATTTGTTTCTTTACCTTTAGCTCTGTTTCTCCACAAATTCTCTCTTAGCAACTCTTAGAATGATAACTAAAACTCAGAGTAACCTGTTGTTTTTCCATTTCTCTTTCTGATTTCTACTTTTCAACTCCAGTAGAGTCCATTGGATGTGGCCACAATAATCTTTGATGAAGTTCGCAATCAAACATATTCATTACATGCTTCTTCCTTCCCTACGTGTTATTCTGAGTTTCCTACTTTGGATACCCTAAGTTAGTGCCTTAGTAGCCTAGACTCTAGAACTCAAGCAACTTCCATTTTTCTCCATGCCGTTTTTTATTTGGTATGCAGCTCTATTGCAAAAATATATATATATATATATATATATATTCTATCTATTTCCTGCTTTCTACTTTGCTGTCACTACTTTCTTCTAGATCCATATAACGTTGTCTTAGACCTTTTCATTTCTCCCTAACCTGTTGCCTTGCTCCTAGAATGCATTTATTTTTATCTCATATATGTTTCTATAGAATCAAATTCCAAAATATTATTATTACATTTTACTTTTTCCAAAAAATATCAAGTGCCTTGCCATTACATAGAGCAGGGGACAGCAAAAATTTTCTTTTAAGTTCCAGATAGTAAATATTTTTAAATTTTGCAATATACATCTGGTCTCTGTTACAGATATTCAAATCTACCGATGTGGTTCAAAGGCAGTCATAGATAATATCTAAATTAATGGGCATACATATATTCCAATAAAACTTTATTCACAAAAAAAGGAAGATTTGACCTGTGAACAAGTTTTCTGACCTCTGCTATAGTATTCATTTTCAAATATTTTTCCAACCAAAATATCCTAAAGTAACTTACCATGACCTAGACATTTAAAAAAATCTTGTTGTGTTTTTATATTTAATGTATATATAAGTGCACATTACATTTATCTCCAATATGCGTTTTAAATTATTTAATCTAAAGTAAAATTGATGACTGAGGCATACGTGGATTATATGGCATTTGGCTCCACTTATACCCAATAAATTCAGGGACACGGATACTCCATTTTGAGAAGCATTGGTCTGAAGGATTAAAGCCTGACTTTTTACTGTGTCTTTCAATAGCATTCATGCATTTTCTATAATCAAGTCTTCTAAATATCTCTCTTCCCATTCTGGTGGGAAGATCTTCAGCTATCTACTATTCTTTGCCTGAATCATCTCTATAATGCCTTTACACTGTTTTTTTGTAGTTCTTTAAAAATTTTATTTTTTTAATTTTGAGAGAGAGAGAGAGAGAGAGAGAGAGAAAGGAGGGGGGCAGGGCAGAGGGAGAGGGAGAGAGGGAATCTTAAACAGGTTCTATGCCCAGTGTAGAGCCTAATATAGGGCTCAATTTCATGACCCTGAGATCATGACCCGAGTCAAAATCAAGAGTTGGATGCTTAACCAACTGAGCCACCCAGGTACCCAAAACTTTTATGTAGTTTTAAAGTACATCTTTGATATATCTTTCCACAAGCTCTCTCTGAATCACCCAACAGAGATAGATTCATCCACTTATGAAATCCCATGTATGTATTTCTGTTTTAATACATTATGCTATAGGCATTTACTTACATATAGCATCTTCTCAATTAGACCATGTGATCCTAAGGAAGGGCAGAGTTTGTTAATAGTTCATTTTTAAGCCACCACCACTCCCACCAGTGCTTTGTACAGAATTAGGACTTCCTATTTATTTTATAAGTGGAAGTAAATGTGGTTTGTTCTGAAATAAAATATGTCTACACCATGGCTTCCTTTCCCATAAATGGAAGGATTATCAAGATAAAAGCCTGTTTGCATAGGATCTTTGTTCCTTTTCTTGCACAATCAACAAATATTTATAAAATATCCATAGGATGTTAGATACTATTCTAAACAATATATTTAATGGGTATAAATACACTGATGAGGCCTTTGTTTTCATAGATGACATTATGGTGAGTGGGGCTTGGTAGGGAAGAGAAAATCATACCCACACATATAACCTCAGGCAGACATATGTATGTATTATTATCAGCAATACTTGATGCTATGCTATAGTGACTGGGTGGGGTATCCACTTCAGACAGAGTGATCGTAGGTGTCCTCTCTGAAGCAATGTAAAATAAGAAGAAATGTGATATTCAAAGTTTTGAAAAAAGATTTTAGGAATAGGAAAATGAAACAGGTGAGATAGAGCGTGATGTGTATGAGGAAATAGAAGACTATACTATAGTGGTAAGCCTGGGGCAGCCTTCTAGTAATGCATAATCCTTCCATTGATACACATCACTAGAAAGAACTTTATGGGAAGGCCTTGATTTGAGACTCAAATGGCTTTAGCTATAGGAAGAGGTGTAATACAGACCTGGAACTAGGAAGAGACAGTAGTTTGCACACATAGTTATCCAAAGAGATGGATTAGCTCTGAATGGACACCTTGGATTGTTAGTATCATAAGCTAGTTTAAAATTAGGTCACTCAAGAAAGCCTCTTATGTACGGACAAAGTTCCTTCAAATTCTCAGTAGGAACCAGTCTAGCTCTACTAGAGGACCTGCTAGGATTTGTTTTGTTTTGTTTTTTTCCCCTCTTCATCTTTAATGTTGATGATTCAGGGTGATCCAAAAGCTATCACAGCTCCCTGTTGGTGTTCAACGCACATCAAATAGTAATGAGAGGAGACTTGAAGGTGACATCTTTCTAATCCAGTTCACAGAGACAAGTTTGTTCTTGCAATAGCACACCATGAAACTTTAATAATTTAATAACTTTGTAAAGAAAGAATTCATCTATCTCCAGAGTTGTATCTGTCTCTTTCCCTGACATCTCCTTTGGGACTTGCAGACAATTTATGCTTATTTTAAAGTTAAAATGTGTTCCAAGATAATTCTTTGCAGGGAGTAGTAGGGATATTTGCTGTGATTCTCTGAAGTGGAATGACATGCAAGAAAGGAGTGAGAGTGTAGGGCTCATGGTAACCTTTCTTCTCCCAGAAATCTGTACCTTTCTTGCTGCTCTTGAGTGCAGCACAAAAATATAAGGGCAATGATAAACTTTACTGTTACGAGTAAGTCGGTCAAATGTGAGGAGAATTATTATCAATAACTACTATAGGAAAGCAGACTTCATCATAATCTTACCGCCAACCAGTCTAGAATTTATGAGATCTGATTATCTCGCTGTTGAAGAGCGTGCTTTTCTAACCACAGTCCTCTAAATGAGGAGTTGCTAGAGCAAAATAAATCTTTCCCTGCTCTTGCTTGTGTAGGAAAGAATATGCATTATCATTTTTGTTTGTTTGTTTAAGGAAATTGAACATCATATAGAAAAGATCGTATACTAAAATTTTTGTTAAATATTAATATAAATGTAATATTAATATAAAACTATGAAAACTCAAATCTATGCTTGAGAACAGATCTCTGTATTTATCATAAAGGGTAACTAATGCCCTGTTTTTTTTCCCTGGGGCTTCCATGTCTAGACATATGGTTCTAGGTATAAAAATAAATACACACATATGTATATAATATATATTGCATATATATAATATATTATACATTATGTAATATAGATAAACATATGCATAATATGTTTATCTATATTAGCAATAAAAGAGGTGGTGAAAAGTTTAGTTTATTATTTTTTTTTCTTGATAAACCTTTACTAAGTATTTTTAAATTAGTAGATATGCTATTAGATGCCAAAATACTAAGATGTCTAAAAAATATTTTCTGCCTTAAGGGATCTCATAGTTTTCAAATTACAAACTTTTGTTACAAATATAATATAGAATGAGATAGACTATGATGAGTATCTGAAAGAAGTACCCTAGAAAGAAAAATAACCCTACTGGCAACTGGCAGTTTTTTATATGTTCATTTGTATGGTTTGTGTCTTTTGTGTCCTAAGAAATACTTGCCTAGTCAAAGTTGCAAGGAGTTTCACCTGTATTTTCTTCTAGAAGTTATATAGTTTTAGCTCTTAAATATAAGTATACGATCTATTTCATTTTAATATATGTGTATAATGTAAGGAAAAGGCCCAGACTTGCTTTCTCTATATAGATATCCAATTATTTCAACATTATTTCTAAAAAGACTACATTTTCCCCTATTGGATTGTCTTGGCACCTTTTACAAGACTCAATTGACCATCCATGTAGGGAACTCAGTTTCTTAATACTTGTGTATGTGGAGATGTCTAGTCTCTTCCAGGAGGACACATGAGTGTCCATTTATCTGCCTGTTCATGGACCAGATGGCATTTTTCTCATTTGGGATACGTAATAAAGCATTTTATACCTGAGACATGCAAAGAGGCTTAATACCTGAACAATGTAAGTTTGAGTATTTATTTGGTCACAGTGGGAGAAGGTTGGGGGCAGAGCAGGTAATTGTTTGTATTTTAAAAAATAATTGAATCTGTCACTATGATATCTTGGATTTCAAAGGTTAAAAGACCTTAAATTATATTTGATCACCAAGCAAATTGTCACTTGTTCGTCACCATGGGGTGCTGATAATGCTGGTTGGCCATCTGGCCCTTATTTCTAATGCCAGGAAGCAGTCACTTGGCAGGGCTGAAGCCAGGAGCATTTTAGTTACAGTAAAAGGCAAACTGGACATTCTTTCTCAGTTTGAAGCCATGAATTATACAGTTTAACTTCAGAACTCAGGCTGGGAAAATAAGGAAATGTTTTATCTTTTTATGTCAACTTTGACTTCTCAGTTGAGATACTTAAACCACTTAGAGCTTATATACAGAAATGCAAATTGAATTGGGATCTAGTTTTTTGAGTTGTTTTCCCCTAAATTTGTTTATGCTAGTTATTCACAGTTGTTTATGTATGATGTAAATTTCTCATGTGAATGCAAATGAAAATACACTCTATTATATCTAGAGGCGTTACCTTTGTATCAGGATTATTAAGGTATTGTTTTTAAAACATTCTCACAGACGAGTTCTATAACTCTGAGTCAGATCAACTGTTCTTTGGTCCAAAAGTATTACTCAAGTCCGAATGATTCTGTTGAAAATTTGGATACTCTAACATTTTACTTTGTGTATCATAGAAACCTGGGATTGAAGAAGCCAATCAGCAGTTTAGAAAAAAAAATTGGAATGTACCCCTTGGTGGCTGTCACAAAAGTCAAAACCATCTTCAAAACTAACAACAGGATTGTATCTGTTTCTCTCTAGAGAATTATCCAGTGCTCTTTAAGGAAACCTTAGATCTTTAGATACTCCCCTTTGTTAAAACAAGCAAACAAATAAAAATTCTAGGTGTTCCCCACTGCCAGTGAGGTAAAATCTGAACTTCTAGGTTTGTCATTTAGATTTCTCTTTGATCTTGCTCCACCATCCCCTGCAACCATTTTCCTTTCTAAATCCAGATTTTACATACCTCACACACTAAAAATCTTACAGTGTGCCGGTCATTTTCCTAATTCAATATTATTATATGTCTAGTAATACCTTTTGTGCATTGGGTCTCTGTGACTAAATCTTAAAAGATCGAAATCTTACAAAACTAAGCTCACATGGAAACTGACCCAAGAATTATTAGTTCATTAGTTTCAGCAGAAAGTGATCTCAGTAGTCCACTTTTCTTTATAGTATTTATTTTATTCAGCCTTGACATATCCATTTGGATGTACGTACACGTTTTAATTCAGATTTTGAGAGCGTGATCCATAGTTCATTTATCTGTGCATTAAAACCTATCTTAGAGTCCTGGTTATAGTAGGTACCTATTGCAAGTTGATAGAATAATGGAAAAAAATAAGTAATTTAATCGTTTTCCAACTTGAAACAGTCCATGCTAGGAATGTTCTAGATACTTCAAACCTAACTGATCAATCTTTTTAATTCCAACCGTCAGACATTTCTGAAGCTGACAGCCTCCCATTTTAATAACTCAATATTAAGTTCCTCCAAATGAAGTGTATGCATTAATCAGCATCTGATATGAATAACATCTGGCATGACTTCATGAGTGATTCAATTTCACTGTTCAGGTTCAACACTCTAGAGCCTTACTACAATAAAAATTACTCTTGTAAAACACTTCACTAGGTCATGGTTAGTAACATTGCATTTTCAATCAAGCTCACTCAGTCCAAGTGCTCCTCTCCCTGAACTATGTTAACCTAAACATATGTTGCAAGCATCAATGTTAGAGTCAAATACAGCTTTATACATATATTTCAAGTGACATTTCTCTGTTGCTATCTGAAAAAAGAGATATCTCATAGGAATACCCTCCCTTTTTTTCCCCTTTGCTGCTTTTGTAATACAGACCTTCAGTAATTACTTATCCAGTAGCAGAGAGGATTAAAAGCATGACGAGTGCCAATTACTGTCAAGATTATCCATGTGAACTAGATTTCAATAATTGGAATGCAGAATTTAATTTTAACTGTTTACATCATTATTTGTAGCATATATAATGTAGTCTAAGAGGTTTTATACAAGTATTTTGGGAATCAGTTATCCTCAGAGAATTGAATATTGAACATTCCGAAAAAGTAAATTAGAATAGTGGTGATGATTTTAAGTATGTTGTTATTTAGAATATTTGAAGAGAAGTTCTTTATTATAGAAGTATATCATAAATTAATGAAAAATAAGTGAAAATTTTAGTGCTTAGGAATATTCATAAATAATAGTCAATGCATTGTTCATATAATACTTCTGGTTTAGAGTGTAGGAAAACAATTCTCTTCTTTGGAGATAAGAAAATCTTATTTTTGCACAGTCCTTGATAATTCTTTTTAGATAATCATAGATATTTACAACTCCAAACTTCTTACTATTCAACCAAAAATACTCTTTATGGGAGGAGGAGAACTATGGAAGAGATGGTAGGAGTTATTAGTGATGTACTGAGCAAATAAGACAATTTTTGTAATAAGCAGTACTGCAAGGAAAATAATAATTATTTTCTTAACTAGAGGCAAAGTGGACTATCTGTGCAAAAATAGACCCTGAGTGGGAAGAAATATACTTGCTTTAACCTGCAGACTGAGAATATATTGTGAGACCAACATGGGATATTGTATGTGTTTAACATGGGGTAATGAGACCTCTCCTGCACAGAAACACACACACACACACACACACACACACACACACATATACATACATACATACATACATACATATATGTAGCCTAAAACAACTAATTTTGTGTATATTATTATTTTTGTGAAGAGTTAGTGTTTTTCAAATGAAACAACTGATAATCATTACTGTTGACTAACATATTGTTGCAATCTTGGCACACTATAAAAACATTTTCGCATATTTTCTGATTTTCCTCACCGAAACTCTGTGAGTTGGATTTTATGATTACTGCATTTTTCAGATAGAAGAATAAAACAGCAAAGCACTCTGACAAGAGTTTAGGAAAACCACAATCATATACTGTTAATTGATAATCCCAGAATTTAATCCCAAATGTTCAAATTTCCTTGGGAGTATAAAGTAAAAATTATCTAAAGAATAGATGGATGGGAGGGAGTTGAGAAATGTGTGTGTGTATATATTTATTTATATTTATATTTATATTTATATTTATATTTATATTTATATTTATATTTATATTTATATTATTTTTTGGTACAAAAATAAGAAATCTTCATTCGGCTTTTCCTTTTTTCCTGTTCTTGATTTTGTATCTATTCTGTAAAATAAAAGATAAGAAGAAAAAGCCTCCAGAAATCTAAGCAGCACCTAGGTTCTAACTAATTTAATTTATTAGAATAAGCCATAAAAATGCAAATGCCTACTTTTCTCATCCAGCTAATCCTTGGTGTGACTGGAGAAAGCCTTAAACTATACAAATATAACCCTTGCTCTCTGTAGCCAGGGTTTATATACATCTCTAGGGGATTGGGAAATTTTAAGACTTCTGTTGAGTTACAGTTGGGGATATGATTTTTACCAGCTAATGTAGCATTTTTAAACTCATTTGGAACACAACTTAATTCAAATATATTTGTTACTCTCAGAACAAATATAATCAATGTGTCATAAAAAAATAATAATCATTTATCCATAATATGTCTTTGACTTTAAAGCTGTCTTGCTAAGGATCCCAGAATAATGAGGATATTCTTTTTCCTCTCTTCTCCTGCTCTCTACCTAGCACGCAGTAGATTATCAATAATAGGCACAAAAATAACTTAGGAAAATAATTAAAATCCAGAGTAACTTAGGGTTTTACATAAGTTCTACTTACTATATTTCAAAGGCCACAAGCTCTCATACTGTCTAAAATATACTTACTAGTTTCCATGTACCAAAGAAGAAAAAAATAAATATAATTCTCTCAGAAAACTCACTTAATATATTTTAACTTCCAAGCATTAATTTCTCTCGTGACTTTCATTTCTAGGAAAATCTTTGTAAAACAGACATTCATACCTAGTTTTTGCTGATGTTGGTAATCTTGCCATTCCTTGGTTTGCAGCTACATGACTCTAGTACCTGACTCTGCGGCCATATGATAGTCCGTCCACTCTGTTCCTTCCCATTGTCTTCTTCTAAGAACAATGGCCCTATGCATAAGGACCTGTCCCCTTCCAGCAGGACCTCATCTGCAACAACTCTATTTCCAAACAAAGTTGCCTTCTGAGGTACTGAGAATTAGTACTGCAACATATCTTTTTGGAGGACACAATTCAATCTATAACAAAGGCAAATAAAATGAAGGGGATCAAATAGCAGAGATTAATCCTAACTCCTCTTTTGATGGAAATTTTTATTATCCTCCCAACCTCCGTTACACTTGTGCACTATTCAGCCATAATTGTTGGAGTGGCATCAACCACCGTTGCTATCCACAAGCAGGCCGCTTTGGTCAACACAGATGACATAAACTGTTAGTCTTAATATGTAATCTCAAATGACAGGGTACTTGAACAATTATTAATGGCATCTGCATTATTATGGAAAATGCCATATGTTGAGGCTTCATGTCTCATTTTATACAACTCAACTACAAAACATATTACCCAGAGTCTAGGCTCTTAGAAAATGTGTCTGTTTTAGGACAGATTCTCCTCTCTCACATGCATAGTCTTTATTTCAAGAATATTCAGAAAGAATTGAAATGAACTACATTCATCTAACTTAAAGACCCAGAGAACTTTAAATCATCTTTGGAATACTTTTCCTGATACTTTTATTAGTCAGAAGCTACCATAAAGGTAATGCTTTTCTCAAATAAAATTACCCACTTAAAAATAAATATGGATGTATTTTTGTGTTCTGTTTTTTTTATATTTTCCTTTGCAATGAACAAAGGATAGTAGAAATGCAGTTTATATTTACTTTCCCATTCGTTGTCATGTAGGATTCATGTATCTCACTTGCAAAGATACAAGAGGGCTCCTAAATTTACCTAATATGTTCAAGGCTAATCTCAAGGCTATAAAACGTCAAAAGACCCTCTTAGGAAAGTATGTCAATGTGGCTTCTAAAAAGCAGTGTGCTCTCCTCTCCCATCCCACATTTCCAGCTCTGAGAGTTTCTTACTATTTGGTATAAAATCTTGGTTGTTATGGTGACTGTAGTGGGTAGAATTTGAAATGGATTAGAAAAGACATTGCACAGATGAATAGAAGTCTTAGCCTGTGCAACAT
Organism: Canis lupus familiaris; assembly: GCF_011100685.1. Classification (NCBI taxonomy): domain Eukaryota; kingdom Metazoa; phylum Chordata; class Mammalia; order Carnivora; family Canidae; genus Canis; species Canis lupus. The sequence continues at coordinate 29,634,433 of NC_049239.1, forward strand.
TCAATATAAAGTATAAATATTTGAACTGGATTTGGAGAGATTGTGATTGTGTTCATCATGACAGGAAGTTAGATTATGCTAGGTTAACAAATCCTCCAAACTCTCCACACCTTAAAGTAATAACATTATATATTTTTTACAAACAATATTGAGCTCTGCTTATTGTAGCTTACTGAAGACAGGGATATACGGAATCTCCACCTTAAAACACTGTCATCTCATCAGAAAGATTCAGTATTTATGATGGAAGGGGAAAGGGAAAGGACATGGAGAAGCACATGCTGGATTTTAAATACTTCTTCCTAGAAATGATACAAATCACAATGGCTCACATTTCACTGGCCAAAGTAAAGTACATGTTCAGGAAAGTATAATCCTCCTACAGGTATGGAAAAACAAAATAACTGGGAATACTGGAGAACACTGTAATATCTATTAAAGTTCTTATGAAGATCAACTTGAAGTTAACTCAGTTCAAGTACACATTTTGTCTTGTGTTTATGTATCGTATTGCTTTTACAAGCAATATATTTTAAATAAATATCAACTTTCTTACTATGTGTTGATGCTAGATGAAAATGCGATTTATATTTATTGACCTTTTATTCAGCCTCCTAACTAAACATATTTTATAAATTCTAACTTGTATATATCATTTTTGGCTTTCTATGTGGATGATAATGTCATTGTTAGAAATAACAATTGTGTTTTCCTTTTTAAATTATTCTTTTTTACTTATATATTGTGTATGTCTAAGATTTTCAGTGATATGTTGAATACAGAAAGCATTAGTATCAATTTTTTGGTCCTAGTTTTAAAAAGAAGGTTTCTTGTATTTCAAATTCAGTGTCATCGTAGCTGTTGGCCTTTTAGTAGACCTTTATGAGAATAAGGAAATTTCTAGCTTTTAATATATATGTCTTGTAGATCTGTTTTTCTCACAGTTTGGAATTAAGATGACTATCCCATTTTTAAATTCTGCTTATTACAGTAAATCATATGAAAAACATTCCCACAATAGTATAAATTTAAATGTAATGATCCTGAGATTTGACTCCTACCTATTCTTCTCCCAGAATCTATTCTCAGTAGTTTATGTTCAATAGAGTGTGGGGGATGATTAGGGAAGGACAACATCACCCTGTATGTAAAAATAAGAAGCTGAGGGCCCTTGAGTTTCCAGTGTTTTCATTGGGCAACAAATCCTAGTCTAATTTACAGGATTTACTGTAATCTTTGCTTCTGTCTCTGAAGTCTCAGTCAGCCACAGTACTCAGAGACATGTCCTTTGTTACTTAAGCCTTAAACTGTCCCTAAGAAGTATAAAACACACCATGGTCCAGAATTTACTTAGATGACACCATAGCCTTCTAGAATTCCAATTATTTTATTAAATATGCAGGAACATAATCCTCCATTTTCCACAATAGAATTGTTTGGACCTGACATTATGTTATGACAGGACTTACCTTAATTTGCTTTGATCCATCATTTTAAAGCCTGCCTTTGTGTACCCTTTGGTACTAGGTTCGTCTCAAGTATGGTAACATTCTTTTCTTATTCCTAATTATGAAAGGAGTCTTTCTAATATTGCACAAATAATTACCATGTTGCTGAGATAATCATAACTTTGGCTATATTGTACAATTCAAATTTAGAGATTGATTTGTTTAGGTTGATTAATTTATTTATATTTATTGCTATTACTTATATGTTTTATAAATTTGATTTATTTCTACTAACCTAATTTGCACTAATTTGTTTTTTGTTTTGTTTTGTTTTTATACTTACATTCCTTTGAGTTAATTAATAGACTCTGGGGGTGGTGCATTTTTTTCCCTAACCTTTGTGTCTTTAAAAAACAAATGTGAATTTGCTCATATATCTGTGGGCTGGCAATTCGGGCTGGACTCCACTCCATGCTGCATGAGCTAGGTTCACTCAAACAAATTGAGTTTCTTTGTCATTTGTCACCAAAGAAAGCTGAAAGTATGATATTATGGCAGTGAGAGGACAAGTTCCTTAACCAGAATAGTTCTTGCATCCTTATATAGTAACAATAAAAATGAAAACATTTTTTTTTTTTTACAAAAACATAGACCAGAGTCTGCTCTCAAATTCAGGTAGTTCTCATTTACCCTGCTTTGCTAAATCAAGTTCCTAATAACATCCTATAATCAACTTCTTGCCACTTCAGGCTACATTATGCATCATTCAGGAACTTCCACCAGGTTTTAAACAGATGAGGCTAAAAGCATATAGAAAATCTACATCTAGCAAGACATGTCTATAAAGGCAAAGGAAACAAAAACAATATTGAACTATTGGGACTTCATCAAGATAAAAAGCTTCTGCACAGCCAAGGAAACAGTCAACAAAACTAAAAGGCAGGCTAGGGAATGGGAGAAGGTATTTGCAAATGACACATCAGATCACAGGCTAGCATCCAAGATCTATGAAGAACTTATCAAACCCAACAGCAAAACAACAAACTATCCAGTCAAGAAATGGGCAGAAGACATGAACTGACGTTTCTCCCAAGAAGACATACACATGAACAACAGACACACGAAAAAATCTTCCATATCACTTGGCATCAGGGAAATACAAATCAGAACTACAATGAGATCCCACCTCATACCAGTGAGAATGGCTAAATTAATAAGACAGGAAACAACAAATATTGGCAAGGATGTGGAGAAAGTAGAGCCCTCTTACACTGTGAATGGGAATGCAAGCTGGTGCAGCCACTCTAGAAAACAGTGTGGAGGGTCCTCAAGAAGTTAAAACTAAAGCTACCCTACGACCCAGCAATTATACCAGTAGATATTTTTCCAAAGATGCTAATGTAGTGAAATGACAGGACACCTGCATCCTGAAATGTACAGCAGCAATGTCCACAATAGCCAAAGTGTGGAAGGAGCCACAATGTCCTTCCACAGATGAATGGATAAAGAAGATGTAGTCTATATATACAATGGGATATTACTCAACCGTCAGAAAGGATGAATACTACCACTTACATCGACTTGGGTGGAACTGGAGAGTATTATGATGAGTGAAATAAGTCCATCAGAGAAGACAATTATCCTATGGTTTCACTCATATGTGGAATAGAAGAAAGAGTGAAAGGGACCATAAGGGAAGGAGGGGAACTGAATGAGGAAAAATTAGAGAGGAAGATAAACCATGAGAGACTCCTAACTCAGGGAAAAAAACAAAGGGTTGCAGAAGGGGAGGTGGGTGGAGTGCTGGACAACAGGCATTAAGGAGGGCACGTGATGAGGTGAACACTGGGTGTTATACTATATGTTGGCAAATTGAATTAAAATTAAAGTAAATTTAAAAATAAAACAATTATAATAATACTCTAAGAAAAGTTATGTGAATGTGATTTCAAAAAAAAGAAAAAAGGAAAAAAAAAAAAAACTCTAAGTCTATACACTTGGATTTGCCTGATAGATCCACTTTAAGATCCAGTCTCTAAGAACACACCTCGAAGTGAGCACTACTTGTAAGTGAATTTAAGAAAAGAACATGTGGGGGCAGCCTGGGTGGCTCAGCTGTTTGGTGCCGCCTTCAGCCCAGGGCATGATCCTGGAGACCAGGATCGAGTCCCACGTTGGGCTCCCTGCATAGAGCCTGCTTTCCCTCTGCCTGTGTCTCTGCCTCTCTCTCTCTCTCTATGTCTCTCATGAATAAATAAATAAAATCTAAAAAAAAAAAAAAAAGAAAGAAAGAAAGAAAGAAAAGAAAAGAACATATGTGAAGATGGACATGATCTTAAAATAAAACACAGTGGTGAAAAAGTCACTACGGCAACATCAGTAATGGTGTATCTGTCCAATATAATCAATAGATGGCCATCTTAAAGAAAGATTGCAATTATTTTGCAACTGATTTAGCTAGGGCACATTGAGAGAGTACAAGCAGATTGATAACGTATCATGTGAACTATGGATGCTTTTTTGGATAATATCAACTCAAAGTTGACAACTCTCTTCATCCCTTCTATGTGTCACTCTGAAGAGACTTGTTACACATAGCAATTTACTGAAATTCTTTGTGTGTATGTTGTCTTTCCTAATTGGATTTTAATGTCTATGGAGGCACATCTGATTAAACCCTGATATCTTAGCAGGTAATGGTATCCGTTGGCGGAAGATTCACTGTAGTGAAAACCAAGAGATGAGGCCTTGGATCTAATGTGGTCACTACTAAACAATGTGAATATGGATGGTCACCATTTTTTACCCTGGGTCTCAGATTTTAATATAACGATAGGGAAATTGGAATCAGTTATTTTACAATGATTTCCAGTGAATCTTCAACAGTATTTATCATGAAAAATGTCATGGTGACTTAATGTGATCAATCAAATTATATATGACTAGTTTTCTATTGGAATCTGCTATATATAACAATATAACTTTTAATTAACAATAATCAAGACATATATGTTGCACTGGGGAGATTATAGGAATTAGGGATTAAGAAACTATGCTCAAGAGTTAGACTGAGTGGATTTAAATCTTGGCTCTGCCACTTACTAGCTTTGACAATTTGTTAAATATCATTCTACCCCAGTTTTCTTGTCTATAAAAGGATAAAATAATAATACTTATCTGTGGTCTCATTGTGAAAATCAAATAAGAGGGTATCAACAAAGCACTCAAATGTGCCCGACATATTGAAATAGCTCCATTATATAGTATCATTATATAGTATTATTTTCTGTTATTACATATTGTTTTGAGAAGAGCTTTGGATGTTTGCTAGGCAGATTTCATTCATCAGAAGACCCTGAGAAACCACTAGCCTGTGGTGTCGTGAGCTGACGACCAACAAAGCAATGCCTGTTCCATTGCTGGGAGGATTTATGAAGAAGTTGCCTATTTGCTAACAAACTATAAAAGATTAGTGCATTGTTGTGAAATTGGACTGAACAGCTCCAAAAGTTTCTTATAATTATGAAAGTCTAAGATATTTTTAAGACAACCTAAAAACCAAATATGTATTCCAAATGGAGAAAGTAGTAAACAATTCTGTAGGCATGAAGTAGGAGTAGCCCCACCACCTATTTGGTGTCTCTTTGGATATTTTAACTTAAGCTGATGACATCACTTCTCTGATTGCTACCTTGCTAAGTTCCCATTCACCATGCCTTGGAGATGGCCCTGGCACAGGTTTATTAGATATGCCATTTTCTTTCCTACTATTTTAGTGTGGTGTGATACTATAGTTTCCATATTATATGCTTGCTTCTTGCATAAAGGAATGATCTTTATCCTTATTTCTTTAAGCTCATAAATATCTCTTATCAGTTTGAAATCTGTATTTTTTTATGCTTTGCCTAGTATTGATTATTCAGACAATGATAGACTAGCTGAAGAGAAAGCATCCAATACAGGGTTATAAGGCCATATTTAAGGCCACCTGAATATATCAGGTGTTGAGTGTCTTTTTATTTTGTTTTTAAAACTTTAAAATAAAATACATTATTTTTAATGGCATTATCCATATAGAGAAGTTACAATTAATAGTCATTAATAAGATATATAAAAATAACCGCTTTAAGGAAGCTAATAAAACTAAGCTTCCATTTTCATTCAGTGAAAGGGAGCTAAGCCTGCAAATTCACATACATTATATCATTACTGAGTTTAAAAGTTTGATTTTTGAGTTGAATTAAGTTAATTCAGTGTTCTCCTTCTACTCCATCTCTTATTTTTTTATACATTGAAATCAGGGAAGGGGAGGCTTGTGTTGTCTGGGTACAGGGGCGCCACACCCCACATTGCCTACTGTCCTTTGGCCATCCTGGCCTCTGTTGAGATGTAAGGTAGAAGGCTTTTCACACTGTGCAATGTCATTATCTGCTCATGTTCGTGGTCTAAGCATCCTCTGCTCTTCAGATGCATCTGTTCTTTATACCAAAATATGAACATCATTCAGACTAGCCCCAAGGCTGGAGTAGAGATGGGAAGTAGAGATCATGAGGACATAAAGCTCATTTTCAGGAAGCCAGACAGTTTCTAATTTAATCACATCTGTACTCCAGCAGGTAGAATTTTAAATTCCTTTGAGTTGGAATTAGCTATGGAACTTTAGATTTGTTTTCTCATTTTCCTTTCCTTTTCTTATTAAAGATTTTACTTATTTGAGAGGAAGCAAGCACAAAAGTGGGGGAGGGGGAAGAGGGAGAAGGAGAAGCAGGATCCCTGCTCATCAGCTTATGCTGCCCAGCTTTATCCCATGTCCCTGGGATCATGACCTGAGCAGAAGACAGATGCTTAACCAACTGAATCACCCAGGTGCCCAATCATTTTCCTTTTCTTAATTGATACACTTTATTTTGCATTTCTGTAGGCTTTGGCACCTGGTCTTCCCAAGTCAAACCATTCAGAATTCAGAAGAAAACACAAACACACACACACACACACACACACACACACACACACAACCATTTATCTTCCAAGTTCCTAGCTCTTAGAATTTTTGTTTAAGTGTGATTTTTAAGATACTTTTTATTCCTATACACTTTAAAAAGTCTACTTAAGAGCTCAAAAGCCTAAAATTGGGCACTGTTGTTCCTCTCTTATACTCTGAAACCAGGACAGAATGAAAATACTTGCCGCCACTTGATAAACGATGAGAGACGTTAGAGTTAAGGATTGTCAAATTAGGAAGTTTGATCTAAGAATTCCTTTTAGTATCTGTAATATGAAAAATATTAGGCAAAGGATAAGTTTAGAAATTCAGTATGAACTGAACTAGGGAAAGTACGATTTTGATGAAATTGCCAATTATGCCATTGAAGAAATGAGGTAATTAAGACGTTTTCGGTTATAAGGGTTGGGTTGAGGTTAAGACAGAAGACTGAGGTACATGATAGATGGATGAAATTGAGTCAGTTGAACCTCAGCAAATCCTGTTTCATTGTTCTGTTAGTCTCAGCTCTATGTCAAAAGACATTTATTACTGTTTTTTAAGAATTAGAGAAAAATGAACTTTTTTCTGCTTTAGTTTTAATTTAACCAGCCAATAATTAAGTTGTACAAACCTTGCCACTTATCCTCTTTTTATCCTACCTTTTCCTCCCTAAATTTGTAATGTTAATTCAAAGACCACATCAGTAGAGCCATTATCCATACTTGGTGTAACTTCCCAAAATTGACTCCAAGAAGTCTTTGGCTCAAGTACTTATTCTCCTCCTCCCCTTCCTCCTTCTTCTCTCCTGTATGAAATTGTCATCAGATTACAATACTATCTATGGGCTCATTGGTCATTCTAAAAACTATAAATATCCTGTTTGTTTGTTTTGTTTTTTTTCTCTTGTAAGTAAAATATTACATAAAACTGATCAGAGAAGATTGGTCTTTTCACTCTGATGTCAAAACTAAAACTCAGTGTTACATGTTACCCTAATATTGGGGAAATTAGAAGGGCCTCTAATTGCCTAAATTTAAGATCTCTTCATCCTGTTCCCACAGATAAGGTGCCACAGCCAAACAACCCTTCTTATCAAATGGTTTGTTATCAGTGCAGTCAAGTGCTGTGTGTTTGGCCATACACATCACCCTAGGGCAGGAAACTCTTACTCACCAACAAAATGCATAGATGATTTTTAAAAATTACTTTGTTTATTTACTCAAAACCTATTAACTTAGTCATTTCAGTTGGTTAGGCATTTCACTTTGCTTGTGCTTATATTTAATCCTCCTAATGACCCCCCATATTGGTGTCATTTTCTCCATTTCATGAGTAACAAAACCGTGAATTAGAGAGGGTAAGTAATTTGTTCCAAGTTACAGAAAAAGTAAGACTGAACCTAGGTTCTATTCTAAATTCCATACTCTTTTCATTACCCACATTATTTCTATTAAAAAGAAGGTTACTTAGTGAATAAGTGCAAGGGATGCCAGAGAGTACAACACGTTTTCCTTGAAATTGTTAGGAAAAAAAAAATGCCTCTTAAAATGGACAAACATCTCTTTCTTATCCTGGTATTTCATTTTTTCACTGATATTTCTAGAATAAAAGTACAAAACCACATTTATGTTAATGATGATAGTAGAGTGAAGGTGTTAATTATATTTAAAATATATGTTAGCTTGGGTCTTTTGTGCTAGAGGCAGGGATGTAAAAACAGATATAAGTCACTGTGATATCCTTGTCCTTGAGCTGTCTTCCCTTTCACTAAACTTCTTGAGCAAGTCTACAATATCCTTTTCCATTTTGTCCTCTTTTATATTCTTTCAAACTTGACTGGTCCCTGGTAAGGTTGAATGTAAGGTCCAGAGGATGGATTCTAAAGAGACTCAGGAGACTTAGTTTCATATACTAACTAGGCTAAAGATACAATTGCTCTCTCTTCCCTAATTCTTCTATTTTTCATAGAAATACTATCAGCTTAGAAATAAAAATATAAGAAACCATTTACCTCTATCTCCCAAGAATTATATTCCTTTCCTCACAAAGGATGAACTAAATGGAGATGTGTTTTGAGAAAATTCTGTTTACATACACTTCTACCTTAGTATATTCTTAATGCATATATTTCACTCCCTAATTTCAATTTCTCTCATGACTCATTACCACAGTTATCATGCATTGAGAGTCTAATATGTGGCAGATGCTACATTAGTTGCTATACATGTATCACCACATTTCTGCATGGAATTACATCCTCACATTAATTATTTTCATATGTCAATGAAGAAATAAATGTATGGATAATGTAAGAATATGCTTAGATCACGTACCTAGTTATTCGGAGCCAGGAGTCAAACCCAGGGCTGACTCCACAGCTTATTCTTGCCTCGTTAATTATGGTTAGACTGAGTGATTTGGAAACACCACAGCTGGCTTCGAAGACAAAAGCTGCTCATAAACACATATTTTGGTAGAGGCATGTCTTTTCCCTGGTTTGCCTGCTGCCTACTTGATTCCTAAAAATACACTGTTGATTGTTCAAAGCTTCAGAGAAAATCACTTTTCCATAAAGTACCCATTACAGCATGTCAATGAATGTGATAACGTGCATAATTTATCTCAGGGGAGTATGTAATTAGAAAATTAACCTTTTACTTTTCTCCTGTTAATCAGTTTTAGAAAATTATGGAAGAATAATACATTAGCAACCATCTACTATGTTATTGTGCTTTTAATTTCTAAGTAACTCGGTAAGAACAAAATGCTAAGAGACAAGAGCCTCAGTGTCTTAAACAGAAATGGCATTTTGCCTATACGGGGACCTACTTCCCATGTCTTTCATTTTCTTTTTAAAAATTCTTAAAAAAAAATCTCTATCTTAGGTTGGTATTTTACTCGAATGACAAAGAAAATTCAGGATTCTATTTTCACTTCTAAAGCCATCCTTACTTTTCAGAAAGCATGGCATTTGTCTAAGGTACATATATGCTTGTGGTTCCGTGAGAGGATAAAGAACATGAAGAGTAACGTGAGAACTGAAAGGAGCCAGCAGCTCTACAGTCAGGCCCTGTCCTCCCCCACTGATACTGACTTGCTTGCCCAAATCCCAGAAGAGCTTAGTTCTTGAACTGCAAGAAAGCAGAGTCGAGCTCATTATTATTGAAGGATTTGATCAATTTTAACTTGTTATCTCACAGATGCTGATGGGCAATGTTGGTTTTGTGTCTCAAAATTACTGGGTCATAGCCATGATTTTGTGTGGATCATTTGTGATATTTTATTCCTTAGAGACCTGTGAGAAGGCAAAAAAGAAAAAAATCTGATATATATTAAAATGGTGTATATTAGAGGGTGAGGGGGAAATGCTTCCTTGCGTCCCAGGCCATTTATGATACAAAAGGAAAACTTAGCTGATGAGACTTCTGGAGTTAAATGACTTGTAAAATATGAAGTAGAGTTTCCCAAGTGGAATGATTCAAATTTCTCTTTGATGGTATGAGAATAGGTCTGATTTCCTAGTTTAGAGTCTTTCATTTTTCCTTTTGCAATGAATTGTTGCACGTGATGTGTCTTAGTGGATTCTCTTAAGAAATGTTGCCTAGGAAAATAAAGGATTACACCTTGTAGGATTTCTCTTTCCTTTCAATCATGTTGTTTGTTTGTTTGTTTATGTTCCCCACTTGTGACATTGCGCTCCTGTTTTTACTGGGAAACAAAACAACTTCACACTAAAGGATCTTAATGCTATAAGGAAAACAATGGACAAGACTTAAAATATATATATTTGTTTATTTGAAAGAGAGAAATAGAGTGAGAGAGACAGAGAGTATGAGTAGAGGGAGAGGGAGAATCAGACCCTGCGCTGAGCAGGGAGCCTGACTTGGATCGTGATCCCAGGACCTCGGGTTCATGAACCTGAGCTGAGGGTAGATGCTTAACCGACTGAGCCACCTAGGCGCCCCTGGATAAGACTTCTTACAAGATTCTAGACCATGTGTTTTTGAATATGTTTAAAAAGAAGCAGAGTAAGAGAAAATCATTTTGCTGAAATTTCTAAACTTTGTCACTTACCTTGGATGTGAGAGTTTTCCTTCCTATGCATATTAATATGCTGCTGGTTTTGCCCCCCACCTCCCATAATTAACTGAACACGAACAATTCTTAAGAGTTGTTTTTCCAGTTAGTTTTGGACAAATAATAGTGAAAGAGGATGTTCTATATAAATAAACATCCAATTAATAACCTGTTTCTCAGAGATCATCAGTGATTGAGGAATATCTATAGCTAACTTGTTGAAATATCCCTTAATCTCTATAATTTCCAGAAGGGAATATATTTCTCTATCTTTTTGACCCATATCAAAAATATAAATACTTAGATATTTATTTATTTATTTATTTATTTATTTATTTATTTATTTAAATTTTTAAAGGTTTCATTTATTTATTCATGAGAGAGAAAGAGAGAGAGAGAGGCAGAGACACAGGCAGAGGGAGAAGCAGCTTCCATGCAGGGAGCCCGACGTGGGACTCGATCCCAAGACTCCAGGTTCACACCTTGGGCCAAAGGCAGGCGCTAAACTGCTGAGCCACCCAGGGATCCCAATACTCAGATTTTTATATCTAAATAGCATTAATTGTGCACTTGCAAAAGCCCCACCCCCAAAAGGGTGTTTTTTCTATGATTTATTTATTTATTTGAGAGAAAGAAAGAGTGAAAGCAGGGGGAGTCGGTGAAGGAGATGGAGAGAGAATCCCCAAGCAGACTCCCAGCTGAGCATAGAGTTCCATCCCAGGACCCTCAGATCATGACCTGAACCAGTCAGATGTTTAACTGACTAAGCCATTTACATGCCCCTGAAAAGATGTGTGTTTTTTTTTTTAATTTGTTTTTATTAGTATTACTAAACACAGTGCACAGCAAATTGCCAAAATAGCTAACAGAAAAATATATCCAGTAAATGAAAGTAAGAGAAATGTAGAGCTTGAATTGGCGTACCTATAGATCTCTGGTGTATTGTTCTGTTCCGAATCCTTATCTCTGCAGCCATTCCTCTTTTAGTCTTTGAAAGAAAGTCTCCATTCCTTTACTTATGTGTTATGTTATTCTGTGTATGTGTGTGCTTGAATTAGTGAATCAAAGAGTTAAATTAGAAATTCCAAAATTGGAGATGATAGAGGTAAAAATAGGATAAATAGATGAACTAGGAAAATGTAAAGAAGATGGAACTAAGATTTTTGGTGCGGGCCCTGATTACAAATGTAAGCTTATTCAAAACACACACATACACACACACACACACAAACCAATATCCTTTAATTTCTGTGCTTTTCAGAACATGTTTACATGTCTAAGAAATCCACTTAGAAGTATAAAGAAAAAAGTGGCAAGGTGATTAAAACGCTAGCAATGAAATAAAAGGAAAATAATTTTTAAATGAAATAGCATTGGGGACTATCAAAATCTCATTCTCACATTTTAAAGAATTTATCTTTTTTGAGGAAAAGAGTTTGTATGTTATTTAACTCAACTGCTACATTCTCTTTTGGTTTGTCAGGAACGTTGTTGGTTTGTGTCAGTTATAATGACTGTGCCATTCCATAAACAATAGTTTGACATTTCACTGTAGTCTAATTTAAAAATTTCAAAGTATAATAGTGTGAACTACCAGGAGTTAATTTCAAAATTATCTTTCAATTGAGCAAGCAGCACAGAGTCATTTTGTACTCTTTATACAAATCTTGGAGCAGCAAAAATTCCATTCTTTTCTCGGCATTGAGTAGTTTTATTTAAAACCAGGATCTTCTAGGGGCACCTGGGTGGCTCAAGCAGTTAAGAATCTGACTTTTCACTTCTGCTCGAGTCATGATATCAGTCATGGGATTCAGGTTCAGCAAAGAGTCTACTTGTCCCTCTCCCTCTGCTCCTCCCCTGATGGTTCTCTCTCTCTTCTCTTTCTCATGAATAAATAAAGAAATAAAATCTTAAAAAGAAACAAATTACAGCAAAATCTTTTGTAATTAAATGGATGAGTGCTTATGATACCATAGAGTTTCCAAAGATGAGGAGCGGAAAATTTTTGCATTGACAACAGGAAACCTTATTAGCATTGAGATAAACCTGTATTTACATTTCACAATTATTATTTTTTAAAGATTTTATTTATTTATTCATGAAAGACACAGAGAGAGAGAGAGGCAGAGACACAGGCAGAGGGAGAAGCAGGCTCCATGCAGGGAGCCTGACTTGGGACTCGATCCCCGGTCCCCAGGATCAGGCCCTGGGCTGAAGGTGGCGCTAAGCCACTGAGCCACCTGGGCTGCCCCCACAATTATTTTTTGTATGTTTTACAATGTGTGCCCCTAAATCCTAAAAGGTAAAGATGATATTCTGCTGTATGTCCACATTTTGAGAATAGGAATGTCATGACATTGGAGGTTTTTAGTTCTGCAAGAAGTCAAGACCCAGAAATATATATATATAATGTAGCAATGTTCTCCAAAGTCCTTTAATTAGAAAGGAAAATTCAGGATTACACTGAAAGTGTAGTGTTAATTGGCAGATACCTTGGCAAGGGGAAGTATATTAAAGGCCAATGTGGGAAATGAGAGGTGGGTAGATAACTTAAGTCTGAGATGTAAGTAAAATGGAAGAAATGGAAGAGTGGGAGTAAACTCTCATTAAAATAAATGGATAAAAGCATTTTCATGAACAGGTTGATATATTAGTAAGCATTGGAGGATCTGTAGGTGGGGAGTGGAAAAGATGTAGATAAAATGGAAATGGCTTCATTCATGGAGAAGTGGTGGGCTGACAAAATAAAAATACAGACATAAGTTATGCTCTAGTACTTGAAGTGTTCTTCCATCAGGGAAATTTGGGTGCATATCAGACTGTGTGCTTCTGTAAGAGGCAATAATAACTCAGCATCAGACACATTGGCTCAGAAGTTTCAGGACTCTCTAGGTATACTCAGATTTTTTTTCTTATATGGTTATTGCTAAATTTACCTGGTGTCTTAGTCAGTTTGGATGGCTACAACAGAGTGCCATAGACTGGGTGGCTTAAACAAGCAAACAAAATATTTATTTCTCATAGTTCTGGTGGCTGGAAACACAAGATCAAGATGCAAACAGATCTAGTGTCCAGCAAGGGCATAATGCTTGCTTTGCAGATGTTTGTCTTTTCTCTGCATCCTCTACAGGATGGAGAGAAAGAAATTCTCTCTGTTGATTCTCTCTCTCTTTTTTAAAAAGATTTTATGTGTTTATTCATAAAAGAGAGAGAAAGGGGGTAGGCAGAGGGAGAGGGGAGAAACAGGCTCCTCACCAAGCAGAGACCCAGATGGGGGACCGATCCCAAGACCCTGGGATCATGACCTGAGCCGAAGGCAGCTGCTTCCCTGACAGCCACCCAGGCACCCCTGATTCTCTTCTTATAAGGATTCTAATGCCACTGATGAGGGCTCTCCCCTCATGACTTATTTTCTACCAAGGCCATCACCTCCTAACACTGTCACATTAGGGGATTAGGACTTCAACATACGAATTTTGAGAGTACACAAATACTTAGTCTATATCACCTGGTCATGCATATTATAATCATATTTTAGTGCCTCCCAAATTTAATATTTTTTATCATTGAGCTCTTTACTCAATAATAAAATAGATTTTAGGTTTGATTTTAGTTGAACAAAAGTGGACAGTCTCAAGGCATATCATGAATTATCTTATTTAGTCTGAGAGGTGGGGAGCATGACCCGGAGGAAGTCTGCTGAGCACAGTTGTGAAAAATAATGTATAATCTAGCAAAACTATAAGTGTGTCTGGAAGGAGGATGATTAGTGCTCCAGACAGAGGCAATAATATATGCAAAGGCAGATTAGATGTGTTAGCATATTAGAGTATTAGACAGAGCATAGCAAATTTGAGGAACTGAAGCAAGTCCACTGGTACTGAGAAACAGAAAGCAGGTGGCAGTACCATTTGAGGTGCATCCAGAGAATCAGAAAATAAAGTCTTCTGCATGTGTGTATGTGTAAATATATTTATTATAAATATAATGGAAGACATTGAAATATTTATTTTTTTAATTTAAAAAAAATTAAAAAAGATTTTATTTATTTATTCATGAGAGACACAGAGAAAGAAGCAGAGACATAGGTGGAGGGAGAAGCAGGCTCCATGCAGGGAGCCCGATGTGGGACTCGATCCTGGCACCCAAGGATCACGCCCTGGGCACCATTGAAATATTTAAACAGGAGATAAAATGATAATGTTTTGTTTCAGAAATTCTCCTGGCTGCAAGCTAAAAAAATTAATTGGAAAGTGGTTCATGCAAGGCCATTGAGGTAGTCCAGGTGAGAGACGGTCATAGTTTGATCTACAGTTGGGTGGATAAAAATAGGTAAATTCTAGAGAGATATAGATAAGAAACACTGTATCCTTAAAACTGAGTCAGGAAGAGATTAACTATTTCACAGCTTCCTGGTTTGTGTGTCTTGGAATACATGTTGGGGCCATGTAAAAAATGGTGATCCTGTTCTATGTGCAAGTCCGTAAGTTAAGTTTGTGGAGAATACCAATATGCCTTCGAAACATGCATGTACAGATGAGACATAGGTAGAACAGAAGATAAATTTTGTTTGCCATAAATTGTAACATGAATAATATTCGAGGCCAACAGTGAATGGGATTACTTTAAGAGTCCAGTGTGAGAAGAGGAGAGAGCCTGAACATTGAGCCTTAGGGAGCTTTAGCCAGAGAAACAGCACAGGGAAAAACAGGCAATACTGGTTATGGAATGCAAAATATAGGTCTTTCTAGAAGCAAAGAGTTAGCAGCAATACTAACTGGTAAGAAGTCAACAAGTTGATGATTGAAAAATCATCAAATTAGAGAGAGTTCTTCATATAGATGGAGCAAGTTCAGGGAGTTTGGTCTGCTACCTGAGAGAGGAGCAAGGTAACAGAGAATAAATAACAGGTTTCATGAAGTTTAGCTGTGAATGGAGGAAGAAATAAGGCAGTAATTGAGGGGAATGTGGAACAAACAGATCCTTTGCAAGGAAGGGATCCAATTGAGAGAGATTGAATAGGTAAGAAAGCCTGAATGAGAAAGGGAAGAATGGAACTCAAGTCACACATTGGAAAATATGAGGTACTTAAATAAACCAGGGTACTGAAGAAGTCAGGATTTTTAAAAGGTATTGTAAAAGTCTGAAACACTTGTGAATTGTGATGCAGCAAATAGATCAGAGCAAAAATAAAACACTTGGTGGGCCAGGTAGAGATTGCACTTGTGCTTGCTAATCATAAATCATAAATGTAAGTTATGATTTACATAATCATAAATATAAATTAGAACCTATGGGCACAAAAAACAAACAAAAAAAGAACCTATGTGTACTTTTGTGTGACTTTTTCCGATGGAGCACGGTTACTTTTGTTCTGGCTGTACTATATAACCGGTGGATTTATCTACTTTGGAAGTTTTGCTGGTTATGTAAAATAGAAAAAACGAGTGTGGTGAATTTCGCTATTGAGAAGTGTAAACTCGGGATGAGGGATCATGGACTTTGTTTGAATAAAGCAGAAAATGCTGTTTCAAACAAGTAAAGTTGTTTCTGCCTTTGTGCATGTAAAGCTTGTAAAGATATGGAAATTATGGTCAAATAAATACAGAAGTTCCGTATTGAAAAGGAATAAGGAATTCAAGGCAATGTTCACAATTTTGTTTACTTAGAATATCTGAATTGAGCTATTTCAAGGTTGCAATTGTTATGTATGTTTAGATTATCTTTTATTCTACTACATCTACTCTCTGTTCACATTTTGAGGTGGTCATTCACCAGAGCGCACAGAGTCTTCAAAGTGCTCTATTCCTGCAACAGCATCTCATAGGCATTAAGCTTCAGGACAAAACAAGACTATGGAGATTACCTTAGTCCCTTCACTTTGAAGATGATGTCTTTAAAATTCACAGAAGTGTCATGGTAAAGGTCATAGAGTAGTTAGGAGAGCTGTAATTCAAACTGACACCTCTTTAACCCCGATATTGGGCACTCTCCATAGTCTTAATTGTCTGTGACATTACAGATGAGTATATTGTCATTGCAGAAGATAACTCAGACGAAGTCTATCCAAAGAAATTAATCTCTGATTAATTTTACCAAATAACTACCCCAGTATGCTCCAAGGTATATCAACCCCTGAAATAATATTAGAGATCTTTCTATAGTGCAATAGCATGTGATTAAAGAGTAACCCCCAGAAAGGTGGAGGAAAATTATAGGTAGGTGTTATTTATCTTTTTTTTTTTTTAATTTGCTTTGGACGGCAGTAAATGCTAACTCTATTTAACATTTTTGTTTCTCAAAAAATGCAATATAATATTAAGCTGATTTATTCTTAGTGTAAATAATACCAGTCGACTTTCTGTTAGGGAATTTAAAATTGAATATTACATCAAAAAAGTCAGCTACAATGTGGATTAAGAGAGGTGACATCTACAAGGTATGGATAACCATTGCCTGCACATAATGTGAATTTCATGTGATCTAGAAATACTCACCAACTGATAGTTACATGTAATGTGCTTATGTAAATAAAATCATTTCTTTTAATTTCTGTTATCTCTCGGAGTCCTACAAAATGTTTGCCACTTCAGGAACCTTGGACTCATACCCATCATTCATAACATTTACTTCACTGACTTCCAATACCATATCATTTACAAATGGTCTACTACTCACATAGCAAAAGGCTGATTGTTGGCGGGCTAAATATCCACGCCACTCCACATGAATTTCTCATGACCAGATTCATGTACTATGGCCGTGATGGATACTATTTTGCTAGTTGATTAAGATAATGTGCCAATGCTGAAATAAACAAGTTAAAGATATATCACCAACTCCCCTCACCTTACACGATGATAGTATAAATCATTCCATAGATTTATACAGTTCAGATTCTGCATACTGATCTACGCATGAGTAAAGAACCCTCTTTTAACAACGATGACATCATTTAATCTTAGTAGCTTCTCTAAAAGCAAGAGATATCTACTCTTCCAATTCCAGAGGTGAGGGGAACAGCTGCTCTAAAGTTAAAATTCTTCACTAAGACATTCACTAAGCTAATGTAATTCATTATCAGTTTTCTTTATTAAAGTATCTTAAATGCCTATGTTGATTTCTGGCACATATTCGGTGTTCAATAAATATTTGCTGAATAAATAAATAAGACAGACATAAAAGATTAAACATTAAGAATCAAGTCGAAATAAGAAACCACAAAACAACTCTTTGTCATCTCAATCTTTCTTTTTTGCCTTAGCATCAGCATTTACAACCACCGAGGAATCTCTTTATAAAATTTTCTTTGAGATTTAAACTATAAGTAAGGGTTTTACATTAAAAATATTGAATTTATGCCTATTTGCTAAATGATAAACATTTAAAGCAAGGATAAATAACAACCCTGGATGTTGTAAGTGGATTTTACTTTAGTCTGTCAGTTTAATCATATGTTACCCACTGGAAAATGTTATGCGTCATTACAAACTCACTTTGATAGGCTAGGGATTACAATTGTTTCCAGAGTAGAAAGTCAAACAAAGGTCATAAAAGCAAATCAATTAAATGTTTGAATCAGAAAGCTGCCTAAAATGATGACTTGTTGTTCAAATTTACAAAATCCCAAACCATCCCAAGAGGTGCTCTAGTTAGAACACTATTGGAACAGAAACAGTATTTCCCAGAGGTTGATAGTAACTTGTGAATAGTAAATTGTGATGCCAGAGGCAAACATCAATTTTAGATACTCTAATTCTCTCACATATTTTTAGCGAGAAATGCACAATAGCAGGGAAGAGGCATCGTTTCTTCAAAATTTAGTGATGAAATGAAACTGACAGATGTAACAAAGATTCTGGAGTTGATTGGGCATCCGAGCAATCAGGTCATGTGCTCATTATACACAGAAAGCGGATACTTTATCAATAACAGCAACCCCAGCAGTATGAAAAGTTTCAATGTAAGATACTTAGAACATGATATCGCCATCAATTGAAAGGTGTTTTCCAAGTAATAATGATTCAGGTATCAAAATCAATTTCTGAGTGGTTAACTTTCGGATTTATATTCAAATCTATTTCAATATATTCCCAATTCAGCATCACTGTGTCTTACATTTGAACATATCCCTTACGAAGGAAAAGAAAAAGATGGATCCAGATGCACTAGTGAGCTGGTTCTGACCCAGCTCACTGCCCATGTGATCTTTACCCAACCATAGTAAATGATCATTCCTAATTGATTATATATTATGGCAATTACAACTTACTGCAGTTTTTTTTTTTAATTATACTTAATTATCTCTGGCATGATCAGAAGTAACAAAAAGATATATATGTCTGGAAACTTCTGGACTTTCATAATCAGTTTGCAAATTTACTTTAAAAATATTCCTGGAAAGGAACACAATAAGAAAACAAAAATATAAACCAAAGCAAACTGGAAAAATTCTTTGTTTTCCAAATATAGATCAAATGAAGAGAGATCATAATTAAGGATCCTTATTAAGGATCATTAATCCCTAATAAGGAAAGGTTAATAACACTTACTAATTTCTTTAAACTAGAAAGTTATGTGATATGAAGGCATTCTTCCTCCTATGCAGCCAGTGGGATTTTTTATTTTATTTTTTTAATTTTTAATTTTTTTTAGTCAGTGGGATGTTAATTAGGAAAGCGTCTTTGAAGCAGAATCAAACAACACTTACTACATTTAATATGCACATGCTCCATAGTCTTGAGAAACTTTTGAGTGACTATGAAAGGAGATTTGTAAGAAGATATTCATATTAATGTTATTTGTTGTAGCAAAAGCTGGAGGTAAGGTGGGTGACCATCACAAGGGTAACAGATAAGATATAAGCTAAATCTACATATTGTGACATGACTATAGCTCTGAAACATAATATTTAGATGAATAAGAACCCACTGTATGAGTGGGAAGGTAACTAAATCCCATTCAGAACACACCACTACCTGAAAACTGGGAAGGATGAGCCATTTTGCAGATTACATGAACACTGTCTACGAATGTTAGGGCTTTTTGTGATTTGGTTCTTTAAGTACCATCCCTCTTTATAGTTATTAATACTGTCTTCTTCACTCCTTCAACTTCAACCTCCTCTGTAACTTTTCTTAAATATCACCTTTTCAGTCAGGTCTACCTAGCTACCACATTAAAAATTTCAAGTCTAGGGATCCCTGGGTGGTGCAGCGGTTTAGCGCCTGCCTTTGGCCCAGGGCGCAATCCTGGAGACCCGGGATCGAATCCCACGTTGGGCTCCCGGTGCATGGAGCCTGCTTCTCCCTCTGCCTGTGTCTCTGCCTCTCTCTCTCTCTCTCTCTGTGACTATCATAAATAAATAAAAATTAAAAAAAAAAAATTTCAAGTCTACCAGAACCATAGAATTGCTGTCTCCCTCTTCCTTTTCTTTTTTTTTTATCCTCTTCTTTCTCTGATCTGTTTCCCCCTAGTTCTCATTGTCATTTACCACACACAGTATATATATATATATATATATATATATATATATATATATATATATATCTCATTTTGCCTGTCTTGTATAATGGTCTGCCCATCCTAAGTGTTCAATAAATATTTGCTAAATTATTTAATTTTTTTCTAAATATCTATATGATCTGGCATTAATATTGCTGGATCATATTTATTAATTTTTAAATTTCTTTGCCTTCTATATATTTTTCCACTTATTAGTTTTAAAGTTTCTCTATTTTTAATTAAAATATGCATTTTCTAAGTCAAATGTAAATGAACTTCTTAATCCAGTCAGATTCATGGTATTTATCTGTTTAATATTTCGTTTTCCTGCATATGATAAAAAACTTTAGAGAAATGTGATATGTATTATGCTGAATTTTGTCCAATGTCTAGTATAGTTTCTGGCATATAATTGGAGCCCAACAATGTTTTTCTTTATTTAAAAAAAATTGGTAATTTTTTTTTTTTAATATGGAACTAGGTAGCAACTTGCAATGCAGATAGTGTAGGCTATGAATTCAAAATAACACAAGCTGAGTCTTTTCACAGCAAAACTAATATTATTTTTTTCCATATATGTATATGTACATAAATATTTATAATTAGAGAATATATGATTATATATATATAGTCCATTGGAATGAAAACAAAAAATAAAATTTAAATAATGTAATGTCTTTAGGAAATACTGAAGAAATGTGTAATTTGTCATGAAAATTACATATTCATGTGATATTCTAGCTATGAAGGATTGATTTTGAAATATTTGGGTTATAAAGATGAAATTCAACTTATTTTTTCTTATTTTGTTTAATATTTGATATATAAATCCATTTCATGATGCAGTTTTACTATATTACAGTAGCAAATCAGTTATGATGTGTTAGCTGTTTTCCCCCAAAATAGGTGACATTATTAAGTAAAAGCATGTTAGATATCGGGCATTCACTAAGGCTTCAGTTGAAAAATAACATGCTGCTTTCTTTTTAGAATTAAATTTTGCTAACTTAAAAATACTGATGGTTAAAATCCTACTGAATTACTTTTTACTTTTACCTGTTCTATTTTAAATAATCTTTCTACATAGGAAAAGGTTGCATACATGGATCACGATTCACATTTTGACAAACAGAATTAGAGGGGGAGATTCTGGGTAATGTATTAGGGTTATTATAATACAAATCACCAAAAAGGCTGATAAAATATAAGCAGCTAAAATCACGCACAAAAAAGTCTCTATCCTCATGAATCTTGTGGCTTTACTATTGCAGTAGATAATCACCATGGTAAAAGCTTTGGAGACAGAATAAGGGTAGAGTAAGTCTTGGAAGATAAATTAAGAAAGTAAAATCCCATTATTATGGATAATACTATTCAGATTACCATGTCAGAAAGGCTGAATAAATTAAAGAAGTTCCATCTTGCTGAGAATTAAAATAACGATTGCAAAACATCACAGGATACTATTGAATCTTTGGGTTTCTTCAAAGAAAACTCTGATTTAAAATTCTATAAAAGTTCCTACATAGATAACAAAGATGAAAACAGTACAGACCTTCCTGATCTTTTTAAAACCTTTGTTCTTGATTTCTATATTTTGGCCTTACATTCTTAGGAACTGAAATAATAAAAATAAAGATCTAAATAAGATTGCTGAAGATTTTCCCAGAAATTGAAAAATCTTATTTTATCACTGTTTCTTTTTCTCTCTTTCTTCTTTTTCCAGAATTCATAGCAGTTCTGATTCAGGTTAAGAGAAAGTAAAATGAATTTCCAATTAGATGGAATAAGTGGGCTATAGTATAGGTTGATACTGCTCTCTCTCCAATTTAGATTCTATCTAGGATTAATCTACTTTCTTTTGGTAAGAAACACACAAACTCTCACAAGCATCATGGGCCTTCTGTTCAGAGACGCTCCTCTGGTTTGGGAAAGGATTCAGAAGGAATATTTTCCAGGGGCAAATGTATTCTACTTGGGGTTGCAAGTAGAGAGCTGGGCCCTCAATTATAGGGAATTAAGTCCTGGGAATCTGTCATTTTTCTAATGCCAGGATCTAAAGAATTTTATGAATAATTATTTCTAAAAAGAAAACTTCAGGCCACCATGTGGTCGCATGTTATACAGGTACATAAACACACAGGCAAAATGCAGGTAATTGTAGTGTCCTATTCCTATTTCCCTTTCTCTATCCTCTCACCCTCTTTTATTCCAGTCATCTGTTTATCTCTGAGTGGCTTGGAGCATTGGGAAGTCTGTTACTTGTTATTCAATGGATAATTTTAGAAGACTAATATTCTAATTCTGTGGAAGTATGATACCACAGAGGAAAAGAATAAGGGAGAACTATATGCACTAATATGGATGGAACTCTGAGGCACATCTTTCCACAAAATACCTACAGTTTTAACTACATGTTAACACCCTCACACACACACACACACACACACACACACACACACACACACACCCTATCCTCCCCCACTGCAGAAACACACATGTGCCTCACTGGTGCGTAAATGGATGTAAACATTTGAAAGAGAAAGTGATGATCTGGTGAGAGCCAGATTACAATTTCAGAGGTGCAGGATGCTAAAAAGAGGAGGTTGTTCCTACCTGTAAAGTTTTTATTATTGACTTTTTACAAGCAGAAGGTATCCATTGCTTGACTTTAATTTACAAAACAAACAGGAGAAAGTGAGAAAGGAATGGAGGGAAGGAAAGAGAGAGAAGTGGGTCTTTTGATCCATTCACAGTATTTTTTAAGGACCTGTAATTACGCAGTAATCTGGTTTGCAGTAGATGTTCAAGAGATTTCTGCTGAAATGGTAAATAAATGACAGTTTTAAAAGACATATGCCTTTAGTCTTACAGCAGTGTGATTATTGGCAATGTAATGAGGCAGGATAATCTTATTAGGGAATTAACTGTCTCATTTCTCTGATGTAAGCTTCTTATAAATTATAAAAAGTATGTTGCATCTACATTTGAAGAAGGTATATAAAGCTTTGAATAGTTGAGGTTATTTTGTGACTGAAAACCTTTTGATTCTCAACCCTATCAGGACCATAAAACCCTGAAAAGTATCTTTATACCCCTGTGTACTATCCTGATTGAAATTCACAGATAATGTAAACCACCTAAACATTTAAATAAAAGTCAAGTCAAAATAATTGAAATAAATGGAGAAATTAAAATATATTAATCATAAAGCAACGTGAAATTTAATATGTGCAGATTTGCATTACTTTATTAGTTGTAATGAATTAATTAGTGGTTAAAACCATACTTGCATATGTGGACTAATATGACTGTGTTGCAGTGGCCAGGAAGTGTTATCCTTGGGGATACGGTTCAGTCTTGGAAAAGTTCTGAACAAAATGATATCCAGTCTCCGTCAATATACATATGTGAAGGTTGCATGCTTGAAGAACTTCATTTTATACTACAATCTTGAAAAATCAGTTTGTGTTAACATGTAAAATTGAGTTAGATTACAGGATCAGATAACTACATTGGAGGATTCACCTATATGAATACCGACCGATCAAGACACTTGAAAGCCATAAGCATGTACAAAAGTCTCCATTATGTGGATCTGTTCAGTGAATTGCAGAATGTCTGGTACGGTCCCATCCCACTAAAGGTAATTTTTGATGGGTAAATCACCCATCAAAGTGGCCATAAATAACACACCAACAAATGTCTCTGGCTGCATCATCCTCATTAATAGCCACTGGCTTAGGCTCTTGGAAGTGATTACATTGCCCCACGTGGAAAGTAGTCTGATGGAAGTGGCTTCCAAAGATGAAAAAGGATGAGGGAGCTAAGATGCAGCTGGGCTCAGTGAAAGATCACAGGAATGATACTGTTTACGGGAATGCTAGGAACCTAGTTCCAGCTCATTCGGGGTACAAAGAAGTGATAAGGTTTTAAAAGAAAAGTATCTGTGAAGATGTTTGAGAAATGTGTGCACAAGTTTGGCTCAGATGGATGAATGCTAACAGTGAGCAACTTGCTGTTGTGTGGACCTTGTGAACCGGGGCAGGGGTCCTGAGAACAGCAGACAGAATGACGGAAGAACAGAGCAGAGCATTTTCCCTCGGATTGTATGAGCCCACGTTTAGATTCTATGAAAGTAGGTTCATTCTACTCCTTGTTACTCACAAAATAAGGCCCGAGTCAACTATGCTTTCGTTCTGAACAGCATTGAGATAAGTTACCTTTGGTTAGAGCTGTTAGATTGAGCACGTGCTTTAGCCTATGCTCTTCTCAAACTCCACAACTGCAACAACAGAAAGTAAATGTAGATGCAAAACTCATATAGAAAAAAAAAGAGGAAAAAAAAGATTAATTCTTGAAAATATAAAAAAAAACAGTAGGACAAGTGTCAATTAACTTAACAAAAGTAGTCCTAACCTAGACGGGGAAGGAAGGAAGGAAGGAAGGAAGGAAGGAAGGAAGGAAGGAAGGAAGGAAGGAAGGAAGGAAGGAAGGAAGGAAGGAAGGAAATATTATATATATTATATTGTATATAATATATAATATATATAAATTACATATAATTTAATGTAAATATAATATTTATGACAGTTAATATAATTATATTTATTATATATAAATACATATAATTATAATATATAAAATATATAAATAAATATATAATATATTTTATATAATTATATTTTATATATAATTTTATATAAAATTTATATTTATATATAATTATTATATATTTTCTAATAATAAGTGATCTACTATAATTGTTTTTCTTATTGTCTTTGAATATTTCTTATATATCCCCTATGCTATTCTAAATTCTCACCCTCTCCCTATCCTCTCTATTCTATTTCTCTATAGTATATATAATATATATATAAATTATATATATATCTGCCCCCTGGGAAAGAAAATATTTCTGGAATTAAATATTGTGCCAAAAAATATGGTAATTGGTTTAAATCTGTTAATCTGCTCAGGCTGCCATAACAAAGTATAACAGACTGATAAAAACTATCAAAATTTACTTTATCACAGTTCTGGAGACAAGAAGTCCAAAGTCAAGGTGCCAGCAGGATCACCGTCTGGTGACACAGCTCTCCCCATGGGTTGTAGACAGTTGTCTTCTCACTATGTCCTTACATTGCAGAAAGGGGACAGGAGAGAGAAAGAGAAAGCAAAAGCTATCTAGAAGATTCTGGGAAAGATGTGAATGTATAGAGAAAAATATATTTAAAAAACTTAAACAGTATTTACAATTAAGTTGATGATACGCAAGTTGGAATCAAATGTTTTATTTTTACATCAGTTAACTAATCTATATATTAACCATCAAATATGTACTGCCTGCTCACTAGACTTGGTTACAGTATAAGAGAAACCATCTTCAGAGGTTTAAGTTATATTCAATTCTGGTTAAAAGTTATCTCAATGTTCTAATTCCTAGTTTTACTAAAACTGTAAGCATCTTTATTTTTTATTTTATTTTTATGTCAAATCTTACTCACTTTATTTTCTTATTCATTTTTTTTATTTCAAGTTTCTTTTTTCTTTTTTGATTTTTATTTATTTATAATAGTCACAGAGAGAGAAAGAGAGAGAGGCAGAGACATAGGCAGAGGGAGAAGCAGGCTCCATGCGCCGGGAGCCTGATGTGGGATTCGATCCCGGGTCTCCAGGATCACGCCCTGGGCCAAAGGCAGGCGCCAAACCGCTGCGCCACCCAGGGATCCCATATTTCAAGTTTTTATTTAAATCCCAGTTAGTTAACATACAATGTGATATTAGTGTCAGGAATAGAATTTAGTGATTCGGGTCTTATGTATAACACTTAGTGCTCATGACAAGTGCCCTCCTTAATGCCCACCACCCAACTAGCCCATCCCTCCCGCCCCCCCTCCCTTCCAGCAACCCTCAGTGTGTTTTCTGGTCGTTTATGGTTTGCCACTCTCTTTTTGCCCCCTATGTTCATCTGTTTTGTTTCTCTTTTTTTTTAAGATTTTATTTATTTATTCATGAGAGACACAGAGAGAGGCAGAGACAAGGCAGAGGGAGAAGCAGGCTCCCTGCAGGGAGGCCGATGTGGGACTCGATCCCAGGACCCCGGGGTTAGGCCCTGAGGTGAAGACAGACGCTCAACCACTGAGCCACCCAGGGGTCCCTCAACTGTTTTGTTTCTTAAATTTCACATACGAGTGAAAGCAGCGACGTGGATGGAAATAGAGTGTATTATACTCAGCAAAATAAGTTGGTCCAAGCATCTTTTTTAGGTTTAAGTAGTGGGAATAGTAATGGTATAGTAATTCCTTTTCCTGGACTATTGCGGGCATTACCCTAAATAAAATTTTGAACAAAATCGCCAAATAGTTGTAACTTCATTTCCCTTCTCATGGCTTACACTGTATATAATTTGTCATTTCTTTTCTTGAATTTACAAAACATCTCTTAGGAATATATTCATCTTCATTAAAGCTGACTTTTATTTCCTGTTATTCCTGTATATGTTTTATCACATATTCCAGATACTCATTTAAAGATAATTTAATGGGTTTGACTGCTTGTAACTCTGAATATTAAAACTGATAACATTGTTAAAAACTACTATCCAAAATGAAATATCGTGGAAATTAAGACATGAACTAATTTTTTAAAAATAATAAATAATATGATTTCTTTAGGAATTTGAAATGTAATTTTATTTAAGACAAATACATTTTTATACAACTCTTTTAAAACACATGTTTTATACGGAGCATATCTACATATGAATTCAGAACATAATCATAAATTCTAATTGCTTGGGAATTTTTTATGAAATATCTACGAATTAAATAAAATGTAAAAAAAAATTCTATTGAGCAGAAATGGTAGAGGGTCTTTCTAAATGTTAATTGGAAATTACAGACTGAA
Organism: Canis lupus familiaris; assembly: GCF_011100685.1. Lineage (NCBI taxonomy): Eukaryota > Metazoa > Chordata > Mammalia > Carnivora > Canidae > Canis > Canis lupus. Next base: position 29,661,355 of record NC_049239.1, read on the forward strand.
AATAAGCAATATGGCTCTGAACAACAATTTGAGATGAGATTAAAATCAAGGGTATAAGCCCTTGTGTTAATTAAACAATTCCTGGAAGGCTTGGGGTGGAAAGCTGGTTTTAAGCTCTGTTAATCTGATTAGATTCCAGACCATAGATAATAAATGTGACCTACTTGGATTTTCCAATTAGGAGAGTTCCAACTCTTTGTCATGATATCATGAGTTTTTTGAGGATTTGTATTTCTTTGGTGTTTCTACTCTGTTCTACTTAAATCTGTAAATGAAGGCCGTGTTACACGTTAACAGGGAGAAAGAGGGAACATTTCTAAAACCTCAGTCTGTTGGTAGGACAATTAAAGGTATATCTAAAAAAAAAAAATCCTTAGCAAATCTTAAAGACTAGAAGCCTTAATCAATGTTCTTCTTACACCCTAAGAATGACTTTTATACATTGACAGACACTGAGTGGGGGTCTCCCCCTGACTTTGGGCAGAACTGTATTTCTGACAAGCTCTGTATAAATCCTACCTTATTTCCTTGCTAACTACAAAACAAATGCCCAGAGGTTTTGTCATCACATGCAATCTAGTCTAGGAAAGGCTGTAGTTTTTAAGAGTTCTTACTGAGTTCGTCTGTGTGCTATGCAGAGACCTAGGTCACAAACATCAAAAATCAATTGTGACTTATTTAAGCAGAAAAAGAGTTTATTATGAGGATGTTGGCTAGTGCCAAGAAATGCAGAAGGCTGGAAAACCAGGCTCAGAAAATGAGCAGGAAAAAAGGAAAACCAGGGGAGCAGGTAGGCTCAGAGCCCAGAACTAGTCCATCAGGATGGCTCTTGCCACAGCCTCTCCTGATGCCCCGCGAACTGGATGTTTCTGCTTCTCATGCCAGCTGCCCCGGTCTTGTCTTGCTCCAATGGCTTGTCACTCAGTTTGGGGTAGGTCAAGAATTTGTCAGATGCATATATTTTAGGGACAACACAAGCCAGGAAAACGAATGTCTGGTATTCAGAACTTCTAGAGTAGAAGACTGTTCCTGTATCCTACCAACGTTCTCTTTAGAGGACAGTTCCTACTAAATACTGTCAACTATGAAAAATGTCCATGCTGTCTTGTTCCCAGTGTCTGAGATTAGCAATGAATGATTTATAAATTAACATTATGCCCTAAGGGAGCATAGAAAAATGAAATCTGCCATTACTATTACCTAAAATCTTATTTTCATGTGAATAATCTCACTTTTTAATTCAATTATTTTTTTTTTAAGATTTTATTTATTTATTCATGAGAGACACACAGAAAGAGAGAGAGGCAGGCTCCCTGCGGGGAGCCCAGTGTGGGACTCGACCCCAGGACCCCAGGGTCATGCCCTGAGCTGAAGGCAGCGGCTCAACCACTGAGCCACCCAGGCACCCCTTTAACTCAATTATCATTTTGTTATTTTTCCTGTTCTTCCTTTGTTTAATTGATAGCTCTATCCATACCACTTAACATCACTGTTAGGAGAAAAAGCAGTTCTGTTGTGACTCAAGCTGGCAACCTACCCACATCTAGGCCCAGATCATTTGTACTCACACTGTATTGACACCGCCAGCATTCCTGCTCCTGCTTAACCATGTGGTTCTGGGGCAGTTCTAGTTGCGGACACCCTAGATCCGCTTTGCATGATCTGCCTCCTGACCCTGTGGATCCATCCCAACTACTGGCCAAAGCTGGGTCAGTAAGAATTGTACACAATTTGTTTTTTCACAGAAGTGAGGGAGAGAGAATGTGAGGCTCAGGCCTGGTCAATGATGACTGTGGATCCTGCCAAGGGGTAGGAAGTGCCAGAGAACACAGGCGTGCATGGGGTGTGTTCTCAGAGGAAGGCAGACATGACAGATGGAGAGAGTAAGTCTTGGTGGCATCCTAATCTATTTGTTCCTCTCCTTCTTACAGTTTAGTTTTTCAACCATTTCTTCTATTACAAATAATACCCTCATACTCTTCCAATAAATTAACCTTGTTGCCAAAGCAAGTTCTATTGATTTTCTGTCACTTGCAACTCAAATGGCTATGACTATTACTAATACTGAGAAACAACAGAAACCACCTGCTTTACTGAAGCTGTTAGGTAGGAAATCTTCTTTCTCCATCTTTTTCTTCTTCTTTTTTTTTTCTTTTTCTTTTTGGCACAAATCATTCTGCTTCACTCCCCAGGCAGGGCCAGTATATGATACAGAATTTTTGAATCTCTTCTCCCTCCTTATCTATCCCAAGGAAATAAATCTGGGAAGAACATGATGACTTGAACAATAATATCAGAGGATGTGTCTATTGCTTCTCTTCTCCTCCCTCCCTCCCTCCCTCCCTCTTTCCTTCCTCCTCCCTCCCTCCCTCCCTTCCTCCCCTTCCTTCCTCCTCCTTCCTTCCTTCCTTCCTTCCTTCCTTCCTTCCTTCCTTCCTCCTTTCCTTCCCTTCGACCTTTTCCCTCCCTGTTTCGGCCCTTGCCCTCCCTGTCCCTTCCGCCCTGCCTGGCCCTTGACTGCCTCCCTTCCTCCCCTCCCTCCCTCCGTCCCTAATCCCCTTCCCTCCTTCCTTTCCTCCCTTCTCTCCTCCCTCCCTCCCTTCCTTCCTTCCTTCCTTCCTTCCTTCCTTCCTTCCTTCCTTCCTTCCTTCCTTCCTTCCTTCCTTCCTTCCTTCCCTTCCCTTCCCTTCCCTTCCCTTCCCTTCCCTTCCCTTCCCTTCCCCTTCCTTTCCTCCCTTCTCTCCTCCCTTCTCTCCTCCCTCCCTCCCTCCCTCCCTCCCTCCCTCCCTCCCTTCCTCCCTTCCTTCCTTTCCTTCCTTTCCTTCCCTTCCCTTCCCTTCCCTTCCCTTCCCTTCCCTTCCCTTCCCTTCCCTTCCCTTCCCTTCCCTTCCCCTTCCCTTCCCTTCCCTTCCCTTCCCCTTCCTTTCCTCCCTTCTCTCCTCCCTTCTCTCCTTCCTTCCTTCCTTCCTTCCTTCCTTCCTTCCTTCCTTCCTTCCTTCCACCTCTCCCCTTCTCTCTCCTTCTCCCTCTCTCCTCCCAATCTCTCCCAGTTTCTTGAGTCTACATAAGAATCAAAGGCACCCTATATTTTTTCCCATGTTGATAGTTACCCTGCACACGTAGAGGTTGGTATTTCTCTAGTGTTCTTTTTTCCAGTGATGGAGTTTTTGAGGTTGGCTGGGTTCTGTTTGGTTCATGGAATCTGCTTTGTGGAATTCACTCCTGTCATAAGTAGGTTAAAAGGCAAAATTCAGTATGGAGGGAATGTTCCAGATTGCTTTAGGTCTCAGCTATGTTTCCTAATCTAGTCTGATAGGGAAATCCTTCTCTTTTAACATATTAAGCCTCCAGTGATAAAGTTCTCATCCTGATCCTCATTAGGCTTCTTGAATCTTATCTTTAAAGTGTAAAGCGTAAGACCAGATGGATAGAGGATAATAAATTGGCATGTCTGGTGACACAACAATGTTAAAGGGGAATCTTTATTATCAGTTTAATATAAACTCACATATATTCAGCATTTTGTCCTGTGTTGTGATGTATTCTTCTCCATTGGAAATTATATATTCTCTAACCAACAAGCAAAGAAAAAAAAATCTATTTTTATTCCGTATTTTATTTGTAGCAACAGGTCATTTATTTATTCATTCATTCAAAAGAGATTCAACAGATATTTTCTAAACAACAGTTGTAATATCAGGTCCTTTGCACAGTGCTAGGAAACAGAAAAAAACATAATCCCTGCCCTTTAGCATGTTTAGGAGAATGGCGTATCAAGTTTGATCAGAGATGTTTTTTATCAGTTTTTGTATGTGTCAAATGCGGGGAGAGTGTATTATCCTCAGAAATATGAAGATGTTTGTCTACTTATGATCCAAGCTTCTCTCTCTAAGTACAAAACATTGAACAGTCTTTTAAAATCTTTTATTTTGTTGGGCACCTGGGTGGCTCAGTAGTTTAAGCATCCAGCCCTTGATGTTGGCTCAGGTCATGATCTGGGGCCTTGGGATCAAGCCCTGCAATGGGCTCTGCTCTCAGCAGAGAGTCTGCTTGAGATTCTCTCTCTCTCCCTCTCCTTTTGCCCCTCCCTGTCTCTAAAATAAATACATATTTTTAAAATTTGTTTAAAATATCTTATATTAAAAGAACTAGCTTGCTTCGTTTTTCTAATGTGAACTAGATATGTATCACTGCACCCTTTAAAATTTATAGGTTTTGATTTTTCCCATCTACAAAATGGGAGGCATTTTGTCATGCAGATTAAATAAGTAAGCATATGCCAGTATGTCAATGTAGGCAGTCTTGCTGTGTCAAATAATGCGGTGTGGTGGAGACTAATGAAGCTAAGCCATCCACTCTCGATTGGGTGATATCATCCCCAAGTCATAAAAAAGTTGATTCTTGAGGGTAAAAAATAATCTTACTATATGGATAATACACAAGTATACATATAATATATAAAAACATACATAGTTTATCTGTGGTATTAGGATTTTGTGGGGAGGTGATTAAGAAAATAATGTTACAAAAACTCCTTTGGGTGATTTTAAAAAAGAGCATTGAGACACGCTGACCTAGGCCATAATTTAGTCTTTTTTTTTTTTTTTTTTTTCCCTTAAATGCCTCTAGGACCATGGAAATATTACTTCTACTAGGTTCCATTTCTAATATTTGTTAAGTTGTGTATAGTCAAAAATTTCTTACTCTACATCATAGGTTGCAATGAATAAAACCATCTCTGTGCAAATACTTAGAAGTATACAAAAGTGTGATGAATTATCAGATGTCATCAGTGACACTTGGCCACCGTGGTTAAAAATAAAGTACAGTTCCGAAAGAGAAAACAAGAATCTGATGTTTGAGACCGTTCAAGTTCCATTTTGTCAATGAGAACTCTTTTACAAAAGGAGGTGATTATAGCAACAACGTTGAAATGTGGTTCTTCTTCTTCTCAGATTTAGGCATATTACTAAATTAATTTTGCGAGAAGGTTGTCTGTTTCTCAGTTTAGGAAAAATGGTGAAGAATGTAACTCTGTCTTCCCACAAGAATATCACTTCTGACTTCTCAAGCCTGGTGCCCTACCCTCCACTCCTTAAATCAGACACGTCGTCTTTGAACTATGAAATATATCATCTGGAATTGTTTGATCACTCATCTCCTTTCTTCTCTATCCCACTGGCTCTTATTTCCTTAATTTATTTATTCTCCACTAAAAAAATAGGTGTTGAAGACCCACAATGAGCTGGGTGCTGTTCTCCATTGCACATACAATGCTAAACAAAGAGGACAAAATCCCTAAGAGCATGGTGCTGACATCGCTTTATTTTACTGTGGCCCAGTGCTGCTGGGAAATAGAAACAAGTAAGAAATCTTCTCACCCTTTTGTGTTCCACAAAGAGCTTTATTCTTTTTTTTTTTTTTAAGATTTTATTTATTTATTCATGAGAGACACAGAGAGAGGCAGAGACACAGGCAGAGGGAAAAGCAGGCTCCTCACCAGGAGCCCGATGCAGGACTCGACCCCAGGACCCCAGGATCATGCCCTGAGCCCAGGGGAGATGTTCAACCACTGAGCTACCCAGGCGTCCCCAAATTTCTTTTTTTTTTTTTTTTGTATGACTTACGTAAGATTGATAGATGCCCCCTCTGTTTACCTATGTCAGGCCCTCCAAATGCCCATGTTTTGGTTCATAAATGGTCGCTGAGCTGCTACCCACTGACCGACCTGGACAAAACACCTGCTGTATGTAGCCTTGACCAAACTTGAGTTAAGCTTCCCTCCTTCCCCGGAGGCACCTGAACTCAGGACCCCTCCCCACCAGTGCCCTCAGCCTGAGCCAGCAAACAATCTCTCCTTCGGGTCCCTCCTGGGAATGGCTGACCTCATAATACAACAGTCTCTGATCTACTGGGCTGTGAAACGACACCTTCATCCTACTCACTGGTATCCTGTTCTTTCTGGCCTTGTTTACTACCCCCTGTAAAATGACTAACCTTTGAGATGCTGCAATTCTCACAGGCAGTGCTCCTTTCCCCATTGCAGTGGTTTCTTTTCCTACTCTTTTTAGCAAGTCTCTCCTTACCTTAGTCTGGATTTGTTCTTTATTGGTCATGCTTATGTACAAATAGATAATAATAATTATAATGAATGAATATCCTGTACTGGGCACAATGTTCCCAATGCTCCTCTTAAACTGGAGGGAGTTGGTGTGCTATTAGCTTTGTTTCTCGTATCCATCCCTGGTAGGTGGCACTCAGGCATTTGATCCAGATGGGAAGCAGTTTGAGTTTTAGGCTCATGGACCAACAGTATTCGTGATGACTCTTGGAATCCCAGTGCTGGAAAGGATTCCAACCCGGGAGGCATTCTCAGGAAGAAATACTGCTCTACCAATAATTTTATGGATTTGGTTAGTGGGTATAGGTTCACGTGTAATTCTTACGTGCCATCCTCCCTAAGCCTCTGCTCACATTTTCCCAGATGTTCTTCTTGGTTTTCATGACGCATGTATCTTATTTTCTGATTCCCATTACCTAAACCCATGGACCTTTTCTTTCCCTATTGGATCTATTACCTGCCTGTTCATTCACCCACCTTATAAATAAGAATCATTCTCTCTCTCTCTCTCTCTCTGTCATTCCTCTTAAATTACCTGAATCCCTAATCTTTGTTTCCATATTTTCTTGTCCATTTTTCTGTATCTGTGATAGATCATGAATGAAATATGGCTTCCCTATTTTAGAACAGAAAAAAAAGACAAAATCAAAAAGAACTTTTTGACATACAACATAACTTTCACTTCTAACCAACTTAAGTGGAAGATGACTTTAGTTATAATCAGTGATTAACAGCTTTGCTAATCTTTTGACCTAAATTTTATACTTACCTAAAAACCCTGAGGTGGTAACACAGAGTTAAAACATTGTTGATTTTAAACTTGGGAGACTGCAAACTGCAATCCACGCATAAAATCCATGTTTGTGTTGAAGCCGTTGGGAGTGGAAAAGAAAAATTGATGTGGCAGGAATGAAAAGTACAGAGGAGTGACATGTTCAGTAATCATTTGCACAAAAAGAGCTGAGGTTTGGGTCCACTTTTGATTTTTTTCTGTTGGAATTTTTTTTTTTTAGTTATTTTGTCCAAGAAAATGAACCATATGATTATAAACTACCATTTGCAAAGGAGATGGAATGCTTTTGTGTTCCCTGAAACGTGTTCAGTGTGTCACCTATCTGTATGTTTCTAAGATAAGCAGGATGCAATAAGGTATTAAACGTGGACTAAATGAGGGGCCTGCGCACACAACATAGCACGGGATTCCTTTTCCTTTAATAAAGGTTAAGGGTTGATGTTTTACCATTTTTCTCTGAGGTGCACACCCGTCGCCCGGGACCTCGCTCTCATCCTGGATGTCACCTTTCCTTCAACATGAAAAATGCAATGGCAACAGTAAAACTTTTGTTTTTTCTTTGTTGAGGTTTGCAGAACATCTGAGCATAGGGAACCATCTGCTACTCTCCTGTACACAGGCCCAAAGCACTGGGCACAAGAGAAAAAGGCTGGCATCCTGGCCACCCTGGCTGGCCCCGACCTCCGCCAGGCCCAGAGGTGGGGAGCACCGGGGACACTAACTGTGGGGAGCACCTTGTGAGCAGGCAGGTGCCCTGCAGAGCAGAAACAGCTGCAGGGAGCAGCGGTGGTGCAGCAGGTTGTGAGATGAGATATGGGCTCGTGGCAGAGTCATTAAGCCTTTCTGATAAATGGGCTGCAAATTAATTGGTGGTTCCCCTCAGTCATTAATCTGGGCTGCTGCAGTCCTCAGGCCTGGTGGTGGCCGTTAGGAGAGCAGAGATCCTTCAACACGGGCAGTATTCTTCTCTCCACCCCAACCCCCCAGCCCACCCACCCCCACATGCAAAGATTTTGAATTTAGCCTCACTAGCAGGTGGGGCTTTTCAAAACACACCAGCAACACAAATAGTAAGTGATTCAAAATACTTTTAATATCTAGACATATCTGAGTGGTGATTTGGGGGATCAGAAGAGGAATGAGACCACAAAAGCTCATGGTTTCTACTGGATGGCGAGTAGAATGCCTAAAATGGCCTCAAAGGGCCTGCTGGAAAGGTCATTGTTGTAAGCAAAGTAGGGATCTCTGGCTTAACAGGAAAGCTGGCCCATTGAAATGGCAGGAGCACAAGGAGAATGTAGACAAATGTGCTCATCTGTTTCAGAAGTGGGGCACCTGGGGGGCTCAGTTGATTGAGTGTCTGCTTCCACTCAGGTCATGATCTCCGGGTCCTGGGATGGAGCCCAGCATGGGGCCCCCTGGTCAGTGGGGAGCCTGCTTTACCTCTCATTCTCCCTCTGCCTCTCTCTCTCTCTCTCTAATAAATAAATAAAATCTTAAAAAAAATGACTTCTGATATCTGCATCAATACCTGTATCTATCTACATACATAAATGCCTAAATGGGGCAGCCCGGGTGGCTCAGCGGTTTGGCACCTGCCTTTGGTCCAGGGTGTGATCCTGGGGTCCCGGGATCAAGTCCCGTGTCAGGCTCCCTGCATGCAGCCTGCTTCTCCCTCTGACTGTGTCTCTGCCTCTCTCTCTGTCTCTCATGAATAAATAAATAAAATCTTAAAAAAAAAATAAATGCTTATATGTAGGTATACATACACATATATAGTCAGTATGTGCATTTTTTTCTTTTCTAAAACTGAGAAAGTTTCTTAAAAGAAATACTTTATCCAGTGTGTGTCAGTTTGTCTCACTGGATTTTAATTGTATAAAAGAATAAAAAGTACTTATATTCTATAAATATAACTAAGAAACTGTTATATGTGCTTGTTGAAAATAAATGCAATTATAGGCAAATAACCTAAAATATATTTGCTACATTTTTCCCTTTTATCTTTATAATTTAATTAGAAAAAGAAGATATTTTTCTCAAAAATATCAAGTGCAAAAAAAAATATCAAGTGCAGAAAGACATGCAACAAAATGGAAAGTCCTAAAACCCCATTTTTTACATACATGGATAACCCCAAGGAATGTGTTTTATTTTACTGTTATGAAATTGCAATATATATATTTATGTGTATGTGTGTATTCATGTTACACACTCAGCTTTTTTATTTATTATATTTTTAGCCATATCTCTGAATTGGTTGATTTAGGTATCTTTCTTTTTTAATGGTTTTATAATGCTTCATTTTATAGATGACTATATGATTTTTAATTTGAACTCATAAATACACAGGTAGTTTCCAGCTTTTTACTATTATAAGCAATTCTTCATTGATAATCATCATATATAACATTTTCTACATGTGTGTGTTACTTCTTTTGAATGAATTGCTGGTAGTGGAATTTTCTGCCAAAAGATGTGCACATAATTAATTTGAAGGTTGAGTAATCAAGTGATTGTTTTAGCTAATTAAAAAAGAAAAGTAGACGTAATAAAGCAAAAGTGGTTAAAAGAGGAGAAAATAATGCTTTGTAATAAAGCTCATACCTCTCACCCAGCTTTTACATAGAAACTTACTTTATTACTTATAATCAATCTTTCCTGAATACTGGCTTTCCATAAGGGCATACAAGTTATAACGCTATCTGAATGCAGATGTGTTGCACATGTCACAGAGGACGGAAAGCGTGAGCTCTGACTAAAGGTTTTGAATAATTAGGCACATGAATAGGGTGATTGGGGAAATTAAAATTTATTTCCGACACCTGAATTATTGCCCTTATTTCCACTAGTATTTAGCTAGTAAGAAATAAGTTACTTTAAATAAACACCAAATTTGGCTAAACACAGCTACAAAAACAAAAAACAAACAAACAAAAAAACCTAAAAGCACTCTACACTTGCACATAACTAATCTTGAATAAAAGTTGTATCCTTGCAATACAATTAACAACTGTTTTTGGAAGAAACAAATGGATACAGAAGCACGCTTGCTCTATATCTTAACATGACCAGCCAGTCCACCCTCTCTTATTTGCAGATTTTTATTTAATTAAAGCATAATTGACATACAACATTATATTAGTTTTAGGTGGATGACACAGTGATTCAACAATTCTATAAATTACTTTAGTGTTCTCCACAGTAAGTTATGTCACCATCTGTCACCATATAACACTATTACAATATTATTGAATATATTCCTTATGCTGTATTTTTCTCCTTAATGACTTATTTGTTTTATAACTGGATGTCCGCACCTCTTACTCTCCTTTTTCTATGTTGCCCATCTCCCCACCCACTTGCCCTCCGGCAACCACCAGTTTGTTCTCTTTTAGGAGTCTGTTTTTTTGTTTGTTTTGTTTTTTTAGATGCCACATATAAGTGCTAAGAAGCGTCTGAGCTTGAGCCCCCTCTTCATATTTATTGGGGCAGCGGGTACTGGAGCAGCGCTGTACGTGTTGTGCTTGGCATTGTTCAGTCCAGATGTTAGTTGGGATAGGAAGAATAACCCAGAACCTTGGAACAAACTGGGTCCCAATGACCAATACAAGTTCTACTCAGTGAGTGTAGATTACAGCAAACTGAAGAAAGAAGGTCCAGACTTCTCAATGAAATGCTTCACTATAAAGCTACTTAGAATGGAAGTCTTCCAGAAGCCATCTGCACAATTTTCCACTTACCCAGGAAACATTTTCCCTCTAAATGCACGAAATCATGTTGGTGTATTATGCTGAGGTTTACACTGAGTAATGAATATCTGAAACTTGAAAAAAAAAAAAAAAAGATCATATGGAATTTGTCTTTCTCTGACTCATCTCACTCTGCAGAACGTCTTTATTCATTCACCTGAGGTTGAAGATTGGCTTACTTCCGTATCTTGGCTATTGCAAATAGTGCTGCAAGAAGCAAGAGGGCTGAGTGTATCCTTTCAAGCTAGTGTTTTGTTTTCTTTGACTAAATATTGAGTTGTGGAATTACTAGATCATAGGGCAGCTCTATTTTTAATTTTTTAAGGGAAATCCATACTGTTTTCCTCAGGGGATGCACCAGTATGCATTCCCACCAACAGTGCATGAGGGTTCCCATTTCTCCACATCCTGGCCAATACTTGTTTCTTGCCTTTCTGAACAAGCTATTTCGATTGAGGTGAGGTGATATCTCATTGTAGTTTTGATTTGCATTTCCCTGATGATTACTGATACCACCTTTTTGTGTGTCTGTTGGCCATTTGTATGTCTTCTTTGAAAAAAATTAAAAAAAAAAATTCTATTCAGCTCCTCGGACCATTTTTAATCAGATTGAGGTGTTTTTAGTTTAGTTTTTTATTTTTCTTTTTTTTTTTTTGGTGTTCAGTTATGTCAATTCCTTCTATATTGGATACTGACCTCTTATGAAATATATGATTTGCAAATATCTTCTCAAATTTAGTGGGTTGTCTTTTAGTTTTGATTATTTCCTTCACTGTACAGGAGCTTTTAATTTTGATGGAGTCCCAACAGTTTATCTTGGCTTTTGTTTCCCTTGCCTGAGGAGACACATCCCTAAGTATGTTACTAAGGCTGAAATCCAAGGGATTACTGCCTATGGTCTTTTAGTAGTTTATGTTTTCATGTCTCATATTTAGGTCCTTAATTATCTTGAGTTTATTTTTGTGCATGCTCTAAGAAAATGGTTTAGTTCATTTTTTTTTTTTTGCACATTGCTGTCCATTGTTCCCAACACCACTTATTGAAAAGACTGTCTTTTCTCCATTGCATATTCTTGCATCCTTTGTCGAAGATTGATTGACCAGATGGATGTGAGTTTATTTCTGAGCTCTCTACCCTATTTCACTGATATATGTCTATTTTGTTCCAGCACCAAACAGTTTTGGTTACTATAGCTTTGTAGATATCTTCACACCTGGTATTACAATACCACCAGCTTTATTTTTTCTTCCTCAATATTGCATTGTCTATTTGGGGTCTTTGGTGATTCCATACAAATTTTAAATTATTTGTTCTAGTTCTGTGAAAAATGATAGAGATTGCCTTGAATCTGTAGAATGCTTTGGGTGATATGGACATTTTAATAATATTAACTCTTCTAATTCATGAGCATGGAAGAGATTTCCATTTCTTTTAGTCATCTTTGGTTTCTTTTATCAGTGTCATATAGTTTTTAGAGTATAGGTCTTTCACCATCTTTGTTAAAAGTATTCCTGGGTATTTTATTATTTTTGGCCCACTTATGAATGGGATTGTTTTCCTTAATTTTCTTTCTGCTATTTTATTATTAGTGTATAGAAATGCAACCTATTTCTGTATATTAATTTTATATCCTACAACTTTATTGAATTCATTTATAAGTTCTGATAATTTTTGGTGGAGTCTTTAGGGTTTTCTATATGTGGTATCATGTCATCTGCAAACAGTATCAATTTTATTCTTCTTTACCAATTGGGATTTCTTTTCTTTCTTTTTCTTGACTAATCACTACAGCTAGGACTTCTAGTACTACATTGAATAAAATCAGTAAGAATGGACCTCCCATTCTATGTGGGCCTTATAGAATTAATATGGAAGTTTTTCTTCCTCTTTAATTTTTCAGAATAGTTTGAGAAGAATAAGTGCTGACTCTTTAAATTAAGTTTAATAGCATTCACCTGTGAAACAATCTGGTCCTTGGCTTTTGTTTTTTGCAAGGTTTTTTTTTTTTTTTTCCAAATTTAATTTAGTTACTATTATTCAGTTTGTTCAGATTTTCTATTTATTTCTCATTCAGTTTTAGAAGATAGTATGTTTCTAGGAATTTATCCATCTCTTCTAAGTTGTCTGATTTATTGGCATGTAATTTTTCATGAAAAAATGGACACAGAAGCAAACTTGCTTTATTTCTAAAAATGAGTAGCCAGTCTATCACTGTCTTATTTGTGCAAGAAAATGTTCCTTTCAGACCATTCTAAACTTTGTAGTAAAATGTTAAGAGTATTCTATTCATAAACTATGTCAGTAAGATGTAGTGTAGTGAAGCTTTTTTATAATCATTTTCAAGATTGATTCAACCAGAGAAGAGTTTAATGCCTTTTTTTTTTTTTTTTTTTTTAATTGAGAAAGAGCATTTCTGTGTCTATGTTCTTTGTCCTTCCTTTGTTCTCTATAGCTAGTTACTGGACACCAGCCATCAAAAACCAAATTGACTAATTATTCACAAATCAGGAGGCATGCATGCTTTTCAGAAGGTTTGCAAGTTGACTGCTATATTCCCTAATCAAAAGCAGCTGGATGAAATTTCCCCAGGGGACATTAACTCCTAAATTTTCCAAAGTAGCTCCTGGAGACTTGGCCAATTAGCTTCTACATTTTTCAAGCAGTGCATTGTTTTGAACCTCATCTGTTATTTAAATGATCTAAGGCGCTATGCCCTTGTGTTAAAAGTTGATAAATGTGAAAGAGTATCTGAAATGATTTCGTATTTATAGATTATTCCTGAAATTCCAGCATATGGAGCCCCCCAAAAAATATTCTTCTCTTCTTAGTGCCTCAGGTTATACAGCTAAAATTTCTATTTACCTGACATAGCTCTTGAATTCTGTGCTCAAAATCTTGAACATCAATAGAAAATTGTGTCATGTAGTTACTTTGAAATCATATGGAGCCATGTTCAAATTTCAGTTCTGTAAATTATTACTTATAGCCTTGAACAAATCATCCTCGCCTCTCTGTTTCCTTATTTGTAAAATTTGTACTTGGTACTGTAAGATATCCTGAAGGGAAAAATCAGTCTTTAATATTAGATGTAAATAATAATCTTAGTTTGGAAATTGAGTTCAAACAATTAATAAATTTGCCTAAAGTCGTTTATCATTTCCATTAAGAAATAAAATTAAATTGCTTCATAAGAGTTGTAACTTGTAAAGTACACAATATATCTTCAGATAAATGATTTTAATTACACAATATATCAAGTTCTCCAGTTTCAGTATTTACAAGAAATAACCAAATTTGAATAGTGGTCTGACATGTAATCATTCTGAATTTAACCTTTTTATTTTGTACTGTTGGCATTCCCCATTTATTGAGCGTAACACGATATGTCTTTGCATACAATTATAAAACCTTTAACTTTTTTTGTGCAATGTTGTAAGCACGCACTCTGCTTCATATTTATTAACTCGCTTTGTGAAGTTAGCTACCACTACTCTCTCAGTTATTTCAGATGAAAAAATTGAGGAACTGGGAGTTTTGAAACTTAGAGTTAGTATATGTCAAAATCAGGATTTGTTCACAAGGTAGATTATCTCCTTTACATATGCCCTTAATCAGCACGGTCTATTGCCTATTATTTATCCCTGAATTTTAAAGAATCATATATTTTAGCAAATTGAAAAATATCATTTACTACTGGTAATACATTTTCCACTGATTTTAACCTACCAATTTATGTTAGAAACGTCAATTTGCATGTTCTGTTTGAACTAAGAAACAAATCAAACAAGTATTCTCAATTGAATTGTATTAGAAAGTCTTTTTATTATTATTATTATTATTATTATTATTATTATTAATGAAACAAATCCTTTAAAAGCCTTGGAACAACTTTATAAAATAATTCACCATTTTTTGTCAAGGTCAAACTTCAACAAATGTATTCCACAAAATACTAATATTAGTAAAGTAAGTAATTAGTGTTTCTGGGTGAAAAACTGGCCATTTTTTTCATTGTGATTGGAGAATATAAAGCATCGTATTAAAATAAAGGTTTTACCGCTTGCAGCAGAAACATGCTTAACTTCTTCTAAGGCGACACATTCTAAACTTGGTTGACCAGAATCCCTTTAATAAGTTAGTATCCTGCTTCTTACTGTTTTCCAGAAAATATTTTGGGAAATACTGATCTAAGTGACTCTTCTTGACAAGGGGATTTATGTTCTTTGACACATAGTTTATGTTCTATTTCAATATTTTATATACCCAAAGACTCAGAAGCATTTTCTTTTCATCCCATCAATTAAACCAACAGTTGTAATAATAATTGGGAGTCCTTGAGATAAGCACATACAAGCTGTTATTTGCTGATGATTGTGCCCCACCAGATATCTGAACACATATGGTCCAATACTGCAAAATGAGGGTGTTTTTATGGCATCATGATATGCACGGGCAAGTAGGTAAAGGGAGTTTCATGAAATAAGGTGACTGGGAATTGATTAAAAATATATTTTGGATACTCAAATACTCCTAATGGTGCATATAGTCATAGGCAAGACTAGTAAAAAAGATTTTTAAAAATATGGCACCTCTATCACCCTCTCCCCAAAAAAGACACGCCCGTCAGCCCTCAGAAACGTGATAGTGTTTTCTGAAAGACAGTGACCAGCCTATAGCTTGCACGTACAAGAAATTCAATAAATATTTGTTGAGTGAATGAAAGGAAGAATGAGTCAGACTGTGAAGCCCAAAGATAATCCTGCTTGAGCAGCTACAGAATCCACAAACAACAGGACTATCTTTATAGCACTCAGTATGGGACAACCTATTAATCTTTGCAGTGTTACTTGCCTGTGGAGTTTTAATCATTACCAATAACGCCATCTCATTATAGGAAGCCCATTGATATACAAAGCCTGCTAGAAAAACTTACACCTAATATTGTTTTGCAAAAGATTTTTGTAAAGACCTGTCAAGGTCTTTTATACCTGTCAAGGCATTTTCCTCATTCAATGTGATTGCCCTTGTGTTTCACAGTGCTGACATTCTGCTTTTTGAAATTCTCTGCTTACTTCTGAGGGCACTATTTTTTCCCACTTCTTTAACTTTTCCTTTGTTCTTTTGAAACACTTCACTACAGGCAGATACATTCTCTCTCTCCTTTTTCCATTTCCTTCCACTCCCCTTTGTACCCTCCCCTGCTTCTTTTCATTGTCATAATTCCGATTCTTTACTCAAAGATAGTGGTTTGCAAATAGTTCTCTTAAGCTAAATGTAACGTCGACAGAATGTTGAGTCTGACGTTTTTCCAACTTTTGCAGATATGTTAAACTTGAGTATTACACTGACAATTGAACATATATCCAAGAGAACTTCTCTTCCATTCTAAAGCCACCTCCTCCATTTCCATTCTCTTCTTGGAGACCTTCCAGCTCTTTCCAAAGAACACATCTCCTTTTTAGCCTGGAGAAGTTGTTGCTTTTTCAAATCGGAAGCGACGGTCCTGGGAATTGGTTTGTCCCATTGCCAACCTGCTCACCTGAACTACTCATCTGTAGAAGTAGAATCCGTTTAAGCAGCAGCTGACCCATTTTGAGAGGACTGAGTGCTACCACTTACCTATTTTCCTTTCCTTTTATAGGTAACTGCTGGGATCGATTCTTTTGAAAACCATGTCTATTCAGTTAAAATGATAATGCCTCACAGTCCTGCCAGGCTTGGTCACTACCTAAAATGTTAGTACCTCTGATTAGTGGTATTCAAGATCTAAATTGTGCTTCCTTTTACTTAACCAAACATTTCTTTAACTCTTTCTCTTATCTCTGCCTTCTGGAATTTCTGGAATCTTTTTCCATGTTCCCATCAAACGTCCTTAACCAACTAAAACATAGGGCTCCCTGCAGGGTGTGACTTTTACTACATTTCTTTTGAGTAAATGCTCTTTATTTTTGTACAACCCATGAGTATAAGTGGAATAAGTGAGTACCCAGGTATACTTCAGGATCTATTACTATTCCGTCTATATGTTTAAAAAGGAAGAAAACTCTACTTCTATGAGAATTTTCTATATGGTTAGACAATCCTTCTGGTCTTCATCCTTGCCTTCCACTATTAATTTGATCACTCTTATTAGCTTGGAAGACTTTGAGACCCACAGCACTGTTCTCTTCCTGTTCCAAGTCCTAAAATCATACTTGGGGACATCAGTATTGATCTGGTGACCCATTCCAAAATCTAGTCCTGAATTGCATGATGACTTCAATTCCAATAACTAGGGAAACTTAAAATTAATTATCCTAATAGGGACTGTTCTAAGAGTAAAAAGGTATGCTATTCTTAATTGCACCAAGACGACATTAAACCATAACTTACTTGGGGTAAAAAAACAAAACAAAACAAAACAGAATATATGTAACTCACTCAATAATTGTTATTTTCTTTCAACTTCAGTCATATTCTTTAAAGACCAAGAACTGGAATTATCCAATAGAGGATAGATAAATAGATGATAGATAGATAGATGATAGATAGATAGATAGATAGCTGATAGATGATCGATAAACAAAAATGAATAAGTTGAATATGTGACTATAGTCTTGTACCTTCTTATTCATCAAAACTCAGATTTACTTCAAGACAACTGGAATAGCATGTTGCCAGATTAAGACATTCACAATGGAATAGATCTTTTATTTGCTACTCCATTACCATAATAACTTCTGCTCCTGTTACCCCTCTACTTTCTTTCACATGCTAAGTCTGTTTGGTTTTTATTTATACTTTCTCTCCTGGAGAATTGACTATGCATCTCTTCAACCAATTCCTTGCCAATATTCTTACTTTGTTTTTCTTGTGTTCTTTCTGAAATAGCCGCTTTACAAAACTTTAGCCCTCGATCAATCCACCTCTCACCTTCTTTAGAATCCATTCTTCTCTAATAATCATCAAATTTAAGCATATCCATATTTCTTACATCTTAAAAGTATCTTTTTATTATTAACCTTCTTTAGTGACTATCTTTCCTTTCTCCTTTTTCAGAGCCATACTTTCTAACCCTATATGTTTATTAAATAAAATACACACTGCAATAGACATATACACATTAAATCAAAAACATTTTAGG
This sequence comes from Canis lupus familiaris, assembly GCF_011100685.1. Lineage (NCBI taxonomy): Eukaryota > Metazoa > Chordata > Mammalia > Carnivora > Canidae > Canis > Canis lupus. The sequence continues at coordinate 29,679,144 of NC_049239.1, forward strand.
GATCCCTGGGTGGCGCAGCGGTTTGGCGCCTGCCTTTGGCCCAGGGCGCGATCCTGGAGACCCGGGATCGAATCCCACATCGGGCTCCTGGTGCATGGAGCCTGCTTCTCCCTCTGCCTGTGTCTCTGCCTCTCTCTCTCTCTCTCTCTCACTGTGTGCCTATCATAAATAAATAAAAAAAATTAAAAAAAAAAAAACATTTTATAATTAGCTGCTAACTCACTTTCTTTGCCACCCTTGGGATCTTTTAAGGCAGCAACTGGGGCTTATTCATGCTTATTTTCTCAATATATATATAAGGGCTCTTAGAACATAAGCACCAAAAAACATTGTCCACTGAATTAATACCTGATTTATTTTTTTATTTTTTTAAATTTTTATTTATTTATGATAGTCCCACAGAGAGAGAGAGAGAGAGGCAGAGACATAGGCAGAGGGAGAAGCAGGCTCCATGCACTGGGAGCCCGATGTGGGATTCGATCCCAGGTCTCCAGGATCGTGCCCTGGGCCAAAGGCAGGCGCTAAACTGCTGCGCCACCCAGGGATCCCCCAATACCTGATTTAATAAATATGTATTGAAGAGGTGTGATCCACTTGTGGCCATTCTTTCCCTATAATTCCTAATTATAGCATTATATCCCTCTTTCAATTCTCTCTCTTCCTCTTTTTTGTCTTTACTAATCTTTCATTGTGCTTAATCCCAAAGTAGTCTGATATAAGTAAAACGACTCTAAAGGGTGCTTGTAATTTGACATATTTTGGGTGATAATCTATTCTCTTTTCTTTAGATGAACCCTGCAGAAGACTTGTCAAATCTATCTTGCTCAAGTGTAACTGTGATATTATTGGCTTTAATGCAGGCAGTCTCAATCAACATTATAATAATACTATGAAAAGCATCAGAAAAGCCCCGTGCTTGTTAATGTCTGTATGCCCTAAAAGGAAACCAAGCCTTTTAAATTCCAAGTGTTCAGTTTCTAGGACTGAAGGATAAGATCTAGATGTCAATTTTCTTCAACAGTTACCAGTATTATTCATTTCTCCTACAATTATGTCCCTTTACCTGCACATAAAGCTAAAATACTAGATAGTATTCAAAGTTCTTCACTGACCTAACCACTTGTATATTGTATTCGAATATAGCACATCAGACCAGCCAAACTGGTTCTCTGAGTACCCTGAGCTCTTCCATGTCCAGCTAAATTTGTACCTCCTACTTTTCCTCCCTGGAATATTACGTCCTAGCCCTACTGCACTAACTCAGTTATTCCTACTTGTCCTTCCAGGCTCAGCTGAGATATGAACTCTTCAAAGATATGTCTACAGCTATTTCTTAGTAGAGTTGTGTTTCTTTCTCTGAACTACTTTTTCCGTGGCTACAACATCAATATCATTGTGATATAATTATTAGTGCTTCTTTTTTTAGGTTTTGTTTGTTTATTTTTTTTTTTTATAGATCTGTTTTTTCCTAGCATAAAGTCACACAAATAGAAATCACACTTAGAAATGTCAGTCTGCATATACAACCTGGACACTGAGAACTGAAACTGTTTACTATCTACGTCAACCTGGCTTTGCTAATACGTTGTTATTATTAGTATGACTTTACTTTTCTGAAAGCCTAGAAAATGGCTTGTCTGTTACAGGAATTTGCTGAAATACTCATCAACGGACAGTTTGCACCTTAAGATTGTATGAATAATTTGCCCCAGAATCTTTACCTTGTTGTTTCCACCAAGGAAAAACACCATGATCTCTTTCTAGTTCTGATCAAGTCCCCATATGAAAAGACTTGCCTTAAGTCAAACTAAATGTTTTCAATAAATCCTGTCCTTTTTTTTCTTCCTCTGAGACACTGCCAAAATTTTTGCAGAGGATGGTGATTTCACTCTTGGGTGTTTTTTTTTTTTTGTTTTGTTTTGTTTTGTTTTTTTAAGATTTTATTTGTTTATTCATGAGAGACACAGAGGAGAAAGAGGCAGAGATCCAGGCAGAGGGAGAAGCAGGCTCCATGCAGGGAGCCTGATGTGGGACTCAATTCCAGAACCCCGGGGTCACGCTGTGGGCCGAAGGAAGGAGCCAAACCACTGAGCCACCCAAGGATCCCCTCACTCTCTGGTGCTAATCAAAAGACTTGGCTTTGTATTATTAACACATTACTGATTATTTAAAGTTCAATATTACACTTCATAAAATGTAAGATGTCAGTTTCTTCATAGAATAACATGTTAAAAAAGCTTAAGTGATAACATTTTATTTTTTTTTGAGGTGTCAAAGATAGTCAAACACATAGAATCAGAGACTAAAATTGTCAAATGTTGTAGTCCAGGAGCTAACAGTCGATAAATAATTCTTGAGATGGGGACGCCTGGGTGGCTCAGCGGTTGAGCTACTGCCTTCAGCTTAGAGCGTGATCCCAGGTCCTGGGATCAAGTCCCGCATCAGGCTCCCTGCATGGAGCCTGCTTCTCCCTCTGCCTGTGTCTCTGTCTCTCTCTGTCTGTGTGTCTCTCATGAATAAATAAATAAAATCTTAAAAAAAAAAAAAAAAGAATTCTTGAGGTGTCTTCCATGCAAAAAAAGATGATTTTATAAAGGTATAGGGATAGGACCTGTGGGCAGAAAGAGCTGCACTGGGTTTGTAAGGAGTGACTGATTAAACACTTTCAAGTTGGGAGGGGGTTAGGGATAGTATAAGTCTCTAAGGAACTTGGAAGCAAGGTTTCCAGAACCTTGAGGGCTAGCTGTCTTTAGCATAAGTTAATTTATTACTGTCTAGTAGTACCTTCATTATGAGACCCTTCAGATGTATATCAGTGGACTATATGTTTAGGGGATGATTGCTAACATAGATCTTTGTGGGAGGTAGAGATAAAAGAAGTTTCCAAAGGGATTTTTATATGTTAAAGAAGACACAGGATCCTGGAGGTCAACCTAATGTCAAGCAAAGTTTTCCTTTTGTCTTTAGCAAAATATTAACACTGAGGAGATTGAGTTCCTAGAGAAGGGCACACTGCCTGCCTCAAATACTTGTTAATGGGCTGTTAAGTGGTAAGGAAATTAATTTTTTTTCTATATTTCTTTTGCTTTTGCTGTCCACATCACAATAGTGATTTACAGAAGCTGAGGACGGGGAAATGGAAAGTAGTTAGTCAGTTATGCTAGATGAATAAATTCTAGAGATCTGAGGTATAAAATAGTATCTATAGTAAGCCATAGAGAATTGTGTGCTTCAAAATTCATTGAAAGTTTAAATCTCATGTTAGTTATTTTTACCACCAAAACAAAACAAAACAAACAAACAAACAAAAACCCATAGAACATAAGGAAACTCTGGAAGGCGTTTGATATATATATTAAATTGATTTTGGTGATGGTAACACATGTGGTTGCATATACCCAACCTCATCAAATTATATACCTTAATATGTGTAGTTCTTTATATATCAATTATACATTAATAAAGCTGTTTTAAAAAATTAAATCATTTTTTTGAATTTCAGGGCCATATATTTGGATTAGTTATAAGCAAAATTCACACAACAGTCTTGTCTATATCACCATTTGGTTGACAGAAGCTCAGATTTGGCCAAGAATAAATAGGAGGGAAAGAACATTTACTAGATGCTTAATTTACTAGATGCCTACTGTGTGTAGGTTGGTATGCATTTTGCATGAGTGATCTCCTTTTTGCTTAGATCTTAAAGATTTCTGCTTATTTATATCAAACTTGTAAATCATTTTAGACTCTTTTCCAATACTACTTCCAATTGAGGTTAAATGGTTAATATGCATTTAAAATGTAATCAGCCCTAACACTGATTCATTATCTGGTTCAGTGGTTCATTGGTTCACTCACTTTTTATACAGCCAAAAGCATCATCACAGATTCAGACTGCATTTGTCATAGGAAGCATACAAAGGTTATATCTATATCAGCCTTGCGTCTTTAAACCAAGTTGATTCACGCACATATCAAACACCTGAAATTAAAAATAAGCCCTAAAAATACACCATTACTTGCCTTGTGAATTCTCTCACATACCCTCCCTTTATCTTTATTTGCCCAAGTCTAGATACATCTTTCAACTATGATTAGCAAACAAAATACGAGAGGATTATATAAAGAGTCATTTCTTCTGAAAGAGATATCTGGGAAAATTTATGGGAGATACAGAATTTCAACTGAGTTATGAATAAATATGCATTTGGCTAATTTCTGCCTTCATGTACCTTTATATCTTGTTTCTCCACTTCTGCCTTTGTACTTATCAGCACAAGCTCAAATTCGGCCTGCCAGCTCTCTCTATAAGCAGACATTAGCCACCCTAGTGTTAGTGCTTCAATTCCTAGCTCTGGTCTATCTGCACACTTTGCCTCACAGCTAGAGAAAAGAAAAGGAAATCACACACTTGTGTAAACTATGGAATTGAGCACATGTAATGCAGTGCTACAGATGGGAGGGGAAGGAAATTAGCTTTCCCTCCTTTTTCTCATTCCTAGTCCCCAAGACAGATGACTTCTTCAGTCAGGACTTCTGCCCCTTAAGATACATAAAATTGATGATAGGTTAGAAACAATTCTGCCTGGATCATGTCTCAGCTGTGTTGGTCCCTGCGAAGACTTTTCACCAGGTACTACAAAGGGACCTAGAGAAGATTGAGACTCAATGCCTCATCCAAAGTACTTTATGCCAACAAGGTAGCTCCACAGATTGATGAGGGCTCAGCTCTGTTAGTATTGTTTAACTTATTCCTCTGCATCAAAGGCAGGGCATATTCTTCCTCACTGACTCCTTTTCCCAAGGTTGTTTCACCAAAAGCATCTCTTGATATTTTATGGGCACAATTCTGTAACAGCATAAGAGAAATTGGGTGGAGTCTTAATTGTTATAGGCTCAAATATTGTATCATGCTTAACAGTACAAATATAAGATAATGGATTGGTGGTTGCCAGAGGCAGGCATGGATGGTGGACAAAATAAGTGAACGGAATCAAAAGGCACAAACATCCAGTTATAAAATGAACAAGTCATGGGGATATAATGGCATGGTGATGATAGTTAATAATACTGTGTTGTATATTTGAAAGCTGCTAAGAGAGTAGATCTTAAAAGTTCACAACACAAGGGGGCACCTGAGTGGCTCAGTTGGTTGAGTATCTGCCTTCCACTCAGGTCATGATCCTGGGGTCCTGGGATTAAGCCCTGCATGGGGCTCCCTGCTAAGCAGGTAGTCCGCTACTCCCTTTCCCTCTGCCCTTCCTCCTGCTGGTGCTCTCTCTCTCTCTCTCAAAAAAAAAGTTCACAACACAAGGGAAAAAGATGTAACTATGATGATGGAAGTTAACCAGACTTAGTATGGTGTTCATTTCATAATATATACACAATGGACTCATTATTTTGTACATGAGAAAATAATATAAGGTTATATGTCAATTATATCTTAATAAAAAAGAAGTCCAAATATAAAAAGAAATATCAGCATAGTGTCAGCCATAACAAGCCAAGAAAGGATTTTCAATTCATCTGTCCACAAAAGTGCATGTAAAACATTCAATATGCTTGCTGTATTATTTTTACCTTATATTAGTTACCAAAATCACCATGTTTTATTTCATTTCACCATATTTTATAAATCAGAAATCTGAATTGCAGGATAATGTGTCACTTTTTCAAATTCAAAGAGAAAGCCATGAGGCAGACTTGATTCAGGTCTATAGACTTGAGTATTATTAAAATGTGGAATATTAAGCCAGAGTGGGGTGGTTGGGATTCAAGACGGTGGCGTAGAAAGACCTTGAACTCACCTCTTCCCATGGTCCACCATATCTACAACTACACGAAATAATTCTCACTACAAAAGAACTGAAAACTAGCTGAAAGCTTCTTCTACAAGAAAGATAGAAGGGCCACTTCAAGATAAGTAGGAGGCAGAGATATGGTCTTGCTAAAAACTCTACACCCAGTGTGGTGACACATAATAAAAAATTATCTAAAATAAATCAATAAATAAAATAAAAAAGAATCTGATGGGCCTAGGGCCTCTCCCAAAGAAACTAAAGTTTTGTGCTTCCCATGAATCACCCCAACCTTTGAGATCTGCACCAAAGAGATGAGGCCCCCAAAATGTCTGGCTTTGAGAACCAATGGGGCTTATCTCCAGATGACCTGGAAACTGTGGAGATCTAAGATACTGCTTTCAAGGGGCTCATGTATGCTCATTCATCCCAGGAATCAGCTCAAAAGCAGTAGTTTGAGAGGTGATTGGATTGTATGTGAAGAAAATTCAGTTGCTAATCTGAAGGCATCTGCTGTGCTTGCCTGAAGTGCGTTTCTCCAGTGTGGCGAAAGCCACAGATCTCCCCAGCCCCCTGTGCTCTTCCCAGACCACATAAAAAGTCTGGTGCATCCTGTGCCCTCACCACTCTCCTGCAGCCTTGCTGGAGCTGATAGGCAAACACAGCTCACAAAACGGAGGGTTCTTGATTGCCTATCTCTGTCGGCCAGAGGGGCTTGTGCTCCTGGGCCCCATGGGATTGTAACACTCTGCTGGATAGTTCTGAGCAGGATACCACACTCAGGGCACTATACAGACACTACCCATTCATTGTCCTGGATCTTCAACCTGAGAGACAGCTTCAAGTTTGCCAATGTCTAAAGGCTACGAGGCACTCTCAGAGAATACAGACAGGGAGACTCCACCTGTGAGCCCTCCCTTGGCCTCACCACAGCCCATTTGTACCTCCTAAAATTAAGTTTATATGTTAGTCTGAAGCTCTGATTCTTGCAACTGTCACCCAGGGGGCACCTCCAGATCTCCTGGTCTGGAGATCAGCAGGGTCCATGATTAGAGTCCAGAGGACTGTACACATTTGCATATCATAAAAGCTGCTGCCCGAGGATCTGGCTTCCAATCACCCTGAATCCAGATGATGACTGAGATCACTCCCTTTGGAACACTGACAGGTTCTGGCACACTTTCAAAAACTAGGACTTATCAAGAATAAATCAAGCTACTTAGAGATTCACAGAGGTTTTAGAAACAATTAGGAACAAGGGCAAGGTTAAGTGATAAGGTTTATCTCCTACAGAAGGCCACATCTTCAAGACTGGGAGAAGAAGCTGTCTGCATAATGTATAGAAACAAACACAGAGAATCAAGGAAAATAATAAAACAGGGGACTATGTTTAAAAAAAAAAAAGAAGACAAAACCTCTGAAAAAGACCTTAATAAATGGAGACAAGTAATCAATCTGATAAAGAGTTCAAAGTCACGGTTATAAAGATGTTCCCCAAATTTGGCAGAATAAAAAATAACAGTGATCACTTCAACAAAGGCATGGAAAAATATATGAAAATACCAAACAGAAGTCACAGAGCTGTAGACTATAATAACTAAAAAATATACTGGAGGGATTCAACAGCAAACTAGATCAAGTGAAAGAACAAATCAGAAACCAGAAGAGCAGTAGAACTCACCCAAAGAGGGCAGCAAAAAGAAAAAAGAACTTAGAAAAGTGAAAATAGCTTTAGAGACCTATAGGACAGGATATGGAGTAACATTTGTATCATAGGCATCAAGAGAAGAGAGAGAAAGGGGCAGAAAACTTACTTAAAGAAATAATGGCTGAAAAGTTCATATGAAAGTAAAATTCTGTCTGGTAAAGGTAAGTATACAATAATGGTTGTGAATTAACCACTTGTAAAGCTGGTACGAAGGTTAAAATATGAAAGTAGTGAAAGTAAATATGACAGCAATAATTAGTTAAGGGGTACACAGAATAAAAAGATGTAAAACATCTCAACATAAAATGTGGTTGGAATCAAATGTAGAGCTTTTAGAATGTGTTCAAATTTAAGTAGCTACCAACATAAAATTGTCTGATATATACCAGTCTCTTTTAAGTTTATATTATATATATATTACATATATTGTATATAATATTTATATATAATGTTATACATAAACCATATGGTAACTGCAAAGCAAAAACCTGAAGTAGATACACAAAAGTTGAATGAATAAAAACCAAATGGTTAAAAATCAATACTCATTTATAGGTTGCTTACAAAAAAGACTAACTTAAGAGCTAAGTACACATACAGACTGAAAGTGAAGGGATGGAAAAAGATATTCCATGCAAATGGAAATGAAAATAAAGCTGGAGTAGCTGTACTTATATCAGACAAATAGACTTTAAAACACAGACTAATAAAAGACAAAGAAGGGCATTACACAATGATAAAGGAGCCAATCCAACAAGAGGTTATAACATTTCTAAGTATGTATGTACCCACCCAACATAGAAGTACCTAAATATATAAAGTAAATGTTAACAGACCTAAAGGAAAAATTGACAGCAATTCAATATCAGAAGACCTTAGTATACCACTTACATCAATGTATAGAGCATCTAGACAGAAAATCAGCAATGAAATATTAACCTTAGCTGACACATCACACCAAATAGACTTAGTAAGTACATACAGAACATTCCATTCAAAATCAGCAGAATACACATTCTGCTCAAGGGCACATGGAACATTCTCTATGATAGATCACATATTATGCCACAAAACGAGACTCCATAAACCTAAGAATACCGGAATCATTCAGAAGATACTGAAGCATCTTGTCTAACCATAAGAGTATGAAACTGTAAATCAATTACAGGTAGAAAACTGAAAAATTATAAAGATCTGGATATTAAACAACATGCTACTGAACAACCGATGGTCAATGAAGAAATCAAAGAGAAAATACAGAAATAACTTGAGACAGATGAAAATGGAAATACAGCAATCCAAATCTATGGACTGCAGTAAAAAGAGTTATAAAAGGGCAGGTTATGGCAACACAGGCCTACATCAAGAAATAAGAAAAATCTCAAATAATCATCTAACTTTACATCTAAAGAAACTAGAAAAAGAAGCCCAAAATTGATAGAAAGGACAAAAAATAATAATGATCAGGGTGGAAATAAATTGACTAGAGAATAAAATGTAAATAGAAAAGATCAGTGAAACTAAGCTGATTATTTGAAAGGATAAACAAAATTGACAAGTCTAGCTCGACTTAACAAGGAAAAAAGAGAGAAGTCTCAAATAAGTAAAAGCTTAAATGAAAAAAAAAAAAAAACTACAATGGATACCATAGAAGTAGAAAGCATCTTAAGAGACTATTATGGGAAATTGTATGCCAACAAACTGGACAACATAGAAGAAAATAATAAATACCTAAGAACATACAATCTTCTAAGACTGAATCATAAAGAAGTAGAAAATCTGAATACCAATTACTAGTAAGGAGATGGAATCAGTCATTGTAAATCTACCAACAAACAAAAGTCCAGATTCACGTAGCTTAACTGGTGAATTATGCCATTGAAATATTTAGTATGTATCCTTCTCAAATACTCCAAGAAACTGAAGAGAGAGGAACACTCCCAAATTCATTTTATAAGGCCAGCATTACCCTGATACCATTAGCAGACAAAGGTACCATAAAGAAAATTACAGCCTGTATCTCTGATGAACATAGGTGCAAACCTCCCCAGCAAAATATTAACAAGCAAACTCAACGATACACAAAAAGGATCATATATCATGACTTAATGGGATTTATTCCAAGGATGCAAGGATGGATGATTTGCAACATATGCAAATCAATGAACGTGATAACTACATTAATCAACATGATAACTATATATGAACCTCAAGGATGAAAATCATATGACTATCTCAATAAATACAGAAAGAAATATTTGACTGAATTCAACATCCATTTATGATAAATCTCAACAAATAAAGGATAGAGGGAACATACCTCACCATAAAAAAGGTCATATATGACAAACTCACAGCAAACATCATACTCAATGGTGGAAAGCTGAAAGTTTTTCCTCTAAGATGAGAAACGAGACAAGGATACCTATAGTGCCACTGTTATTCAACATAGTATTGGAAGTCCTAACCATAGCAATTAGTCAAGAAAAAGAAATAAAAGGCATCCAAATAGGAAAGGAAAGAGTAAAACTGACATGACACCATTTGCAGGTGACATGTGATATTATATAGAAAAACTGCTTGAAAACCACCAAAAAAGTCTTAGAGCTGATAAATGAATTCCGTATACAAAATTCATACACAGAAACAGGTTGCATTTTTATATCCTAAAAAACTATCAAAAAGAAAACTGAAGAAAGCAATCCCATTTACAATTGCAGCAAAAAGAATAAAATACCAACAAATAAATTTAACCAAGGAAATGAGAGACCTGTATACTGAATACTATAAGATATTGATAAAAAAGAAATTGATGAAGATAGAAATGAATGGAAAGATATTTCATGCTCATGGATTGGAAGAATTAATATTGTTAAAATGCCCATATAACCCCAGACAACTACAGATTCAATGCAATCCCAATCAAAGTTCTAGTAGCAATTTAAACAGTACTAGAACAAATAATTCTAAAATCTGTAAGGAAGCACAAAAGACCCTGAATAGCCAGAGCAATCTTAAGAAAGAAGATTAAAGCTGGAGGTATCACCTTCCCTAATTTCAAACTGTACTACAAAGCTATAATAATCCAACCAGTATGGTGTGGGCATAAAACCAGACACATACAACAATGGAACAGAATAGAGAACCTGAAAATAAACCCATGCATGTAGGGTCAATTAATTCACAATAAAGAAGACAAGAATATACAATGGAGAAAGGAAAGGAAAGTCTTTTTCAAACATTGATCTTGGCACAACTGGACAGACCAATGCAAAAGAAAGAAACTGGGCCTCTATTTTACACCAGAAACAAAAATCCACTCAAAGTGGATTAAAGACTTAAATGTAAGACCAGGAACCATAAAACTTCTGGGAGAAAACATAAACAGTAAGTCCCTTTTGGTGATTTTGTTTTTGTTGTTATTGTTGTTGTTTTGATCTGACTTCAAAGACATTAGTAATGAAAGCAAAAATAAACAAATGGGAGTACATCCAACTAAAAAGCTTCTGTATGGTGAAAGAAACTATCAACAAAATTAAGTCAACCTACTGAATAAGAGAAGGTATTTGCAGATTATATATCCCATGAGGAGCTAATATCCAAAATACATTAAATCATACAACTCAGTAATGATAACAACGACAAATTTAATTAAAAATAGGTAGAGGATCTAAATAGACATTTTTCCAAAGAAGATATGTAGATGGTGAACAGATACATGAAAAGATGTCAACATCACTAATCATTAGGGAAATACAAAAAAACGCAATGAGATATTATCTCACACCTGTCAGGATGGACAGTATGAGAAAGATAAGAGATAACAAATGTTGGACAGGTTATAGAGAAAAGAAGACCCTCATCACTGTTAGTGGGAATGTAAACTGGAGGTTCCTCAAAAATTAAAAAAAAAAAAAAAAAAAGAACTACCTACCCCATAATTTAGCTATTCTACTTATGGGTATTATCTGAAGAAAATGAAAACACTACTTGGAAATAATGCACCCTTATATTAATTGCAGGATATCTGCTATGACCAAGATATGGAAACAACCTAAGCATCCATCACTGGATGAATGGATAAAGACGTGGCAGGGATACACAAATGAATACCACTCAGTCATAAAAGAAAGAAGGATATCTTGCCAACTGGGACAACATGGATGGATCTTGAGCATATTATGCTAAGTGAAATAAGACAGAGGGAAACAAATACCATATGGCTTAACTTATATGTGGAATCTAAAACAAATTTCATGGATACAGAGAACAGATTGGTAGTTATCAGGGAAGGAAGTTGGTGGGGAGGGTGGGTGAAAAGTTTGAAAGAGGTGTCTTGTATGGTGACAGATAACTAGATCTATTGTGATGCTCCCCTGGTAGTGTGTACAGATATGGAATTATTGTGCGATGTAACTGAAACTAATGTAACATCACATAGCAATTTTTCCTCAATAAAAAATCATAAATAAAATAAGGAATATTTAAGCTCAAAGATCAACATGTGTATTCATGTGCTGTATTTTATTCAATATCCTTAAAAATATAATGCCCGGGGTTCTCAAATCAAAGCGCTATGAGTTCATCACAATTACTAAACGTCTCACAAAGCAAAATCTGAAAAGCATTAATATGCTGAGTTTATTCATTCTTTGCCTTTAAGGAACCCAATATGTAGGTAAAGGTTGAAATGTTTATCATACTTTTGCTATATAGAACCAGAATTTTTTTTTTAAACACTCTCATAAGCTGTTCTTGGTTACACGTTCAGAGCTACAAGAAATCTTTCACTATTAACCTCTCCTTGATTGACAGAAAGGATGTAGTTGGTCTTGAACCAACGATAATTTCATTTAGGTGAACATCAAGATTTGAGCAAACAGGTTGAAAATGTATATGCATTCCTTGAGTTGTTTTCTACCAGACAACTTAGGAAAATGACAAGTTCCTACCTGTAAGAAAATAATACTGTTTCTATTTCTGAACTGAATGATGCTAAAAATCCTAAGAGACTGAACAAATCTGTCTGGTTTTGCCTCAACATCTCCCCCAAAAGAAATTGTGATTTTTGAAGGGAGAAAAGTATGGAAAAAGAGTACAGAGTTTGCCTCCAAGGCAGCCTAGCTTCCAACCATGCGGACCATACCAGAGAGTCATTTCTTGATCATATGAAGTCCACTGTGGGGAAGAGCAACTTTCCAGCTCTGCTCTGTACAGAAATATGTTGTTACAGGCTAGTGGGGGTTGCACACTGTTGTAGCTCGAGCATCTGGCGTGTGTCGTTAGCTAGGCCAGTGCATCAAGGAGAGAACACCTACATTAACTGTATCAGTTAATGAGAGGCTCGTGTCAGTCACTTCTGCTCACAACACAGAGATAGAAACTTGGTCCTGCCCAACTATAGAAAGGGGGGAAATTAAAATCCCTCTCTTTGTGTGGCAGAGGAAGAAAAGCCGGTCAGGTCTCTCCAGCACTAGATATGTGATCAAGGACATTTCATGTAATCTCTCAGAGACTCTTACTTCCTCATCTGTAAAATGGTGATTCTAGAAGTTACTCCATAAATTTGAATTTCATTTACATACGCAAAAATCGAGCCTGTATTCTAGCACACAGCCCAAATTCAAGAAACCATGATTGTCTTTTTCCTATTTTTCTAGTCTTTGTCAACTCTATAACAGCTTCTACTGAGCTGTTCCCATTATTTTCTCTCATTTGTCCTCATTTTTATTTTAAAATGAAAAAACACTTTTTTTTTTAAAGTACTCTTTAAGAGTACTTTCAAGTAAAACAATGTATTTCCCCAGGGAGTACAAAAATAAATAAATAGATAGATAGATGATAGATAGATAGATAGATAGATAGATAGATAGATAGATAGATATTTAGTAAAATATCTCAAACCATTATTTCAATGGACCACTGATCTTATTTCTGGCTGGCAAATATAAATATTAGAATTATCATAAAATTGCAGATCCAGCTAGAGCCTCCAATCTTTCTGTTTGGTTTAGCTGAGTTTCCTGGGAAAATATCAAGGGACAAGGCAAGTGGTTTCACCTTGTGGTTTCTTGAGTACTAACAACTCACCACAAGGAAATCTTATTCCGTGTATTCCTCTCTAAACCAGGAACTTGATCTCTTTTTTTCCTGACCCTTGGTATATTCTATTCTCTGCTCCGTGGTGATGGAAAGCCTTCTCAAGGATTCCCAAAACCATCCATGAATTTAACAAGAACAATAGATGAAGAGTTGTAACACCTAGTAAGTCCTTATCACATATCAAGTTATGCTCATGATGTTATATAAGCAGCTTTATTAACTATCCTATAAAAAGGCTATTATTATCACCATTTTAAAGATGAGGAAAAAGGGTTGAAAAGAAATTTAAATCATGTGTTTATTCCGTAAAGCTCATAAATGTAGACAGAAGATTTCATTCTGGATAAAGTCTAGGCTTCTTTTGCACACTAGAGTTCTCTTATGGACATGAGATAATTTAGCCAAGGGCACAAAATTAATACAGGCTATTACAAAATAGAGCTTTGAACTCTGTTTACTTGATATCAGAGCTCTGTCAGGGCAAAAATTATACCAGGCCAAGTTAAATAGGGAAAGATGACTTTACTCAAGGTTATCCGAACAGGACAGAGACCAGAAAGCAGTTTGAACTCAACTGCACTGAAACAAAAGGTGGTAGAGTTTTTAAGAGCTGGAACGGTCGAGGAAGTGGGTACAGAATCGTAGGCGATTTTTGTTTGCAAACTGTTCTTACCCAAAGGAAAAGTAGACTTTCTAGCATTTTCACGACACGAGGTAGTTGTACAGCTTGGAGTGAGATGTCCAAAGGCCCACAGAAGTTAGGTCCTACCACTCTCAGAGAATGAGTCAGGGGGACACTGTCTCTCTTGATGGTTGCACTTCAAAGGACTTGTTCCCAGATTCTTGAGAAGTGTTCCTCGGTCTTAAAAGTGGGAAGAGGCCTTTGAAAAGGACTTGCATCTTAGAGGGGCAGGGAAGGAATTTAGGACACTTTCTCTAAAGTAAATGCCCAAAGAAAGGAGAGGGAAGGGCTCTGTGACTAGGGCCACTTGGACTCCGTAAGGGCCGGGATGCGAGGTCAGCTACCTAGAGGCAGCAAGAAGCCTAAGATTTCATCAAACTGAAGGAAAAGTTAAGGCCTTGTTGGTAGCCACTATGAAAAGAATTCTAATGAAGCTCTCAATTTGAAATAGAAAAGATGCAGAGCTAGAGGCCCAAACAAGCCCCACCATTCCCAGGGAATAGTTTCTTGTCTGTGTGCAGAACCTGACTGGACTCCTGGGTTTAGCAGGAGTGACCACCTGGCCTATGAGTGGGCGGCACAGAGTAGAGAGTTGAGCTCAGTGTTTCCAGGGAAGACAACAGACTCTACAGAAGGACCAAATTCCAAGATAGCTTCCTCACTCACATGTCTGCTGCTTACGGGATGGCTAGAAGGCTACTCTTGGTTGCAGCCATCAGCCAGGTACATTCCTGTGGTCTCTTCATTAGGGCGGCCTCAGGTGGACTTCTTCCATGGCTGCTCAGTGTTCCTATGCTGTTGGGTGAACAATGTGGAAGCTGCATCTCTTTCTGGGCTCTATCTTCTGAAGTCATACATAATCACGCTTCTCTTCCCCTCTATTCATGGTCTTAAAGAGAAGCTAATCAGAACCAAGGGGTAGAGATATCCTTCCTTACAAGGGAGGAATGTCTAAGAATTGGGAGCCCCAGCTTAACCTACCATAGTTCCTCAAAAGATGGAACTGAGGAAATTTTGAAACTACAGAAACCCTAAAACTGAAAAATAATGTGTGGAAGGGGAGACCTTCTTGAAAGTGTATTATGAAGTGCAGAACTTGTCACAGAATGGAGTCCAAAAGGCTTGAGAATGTGATCAGGGGATGATGCACACAACTAGTATTTTCTTGTTTCTTTGCTGTCATGAACACCTTTGAAAACTTCAAACCTTGCTCCCTGGGCCTTAGATCTCTCCTTAAATAGCTGAGAGATCCTGTAGAAAGGTCTTAGAGACAGTGGCTGAAATCTTGACTTGGGGTGAGATATTTATTCTTTTACTTTATTTCTTCATCTTTGAAAAGAGCATATTAAAATCTCAAAGCTTAAGCTAATGTTTATGGAGGGTTTCACACCATGCTGGAGGCATAATATACCTAAAACAAATATGGATTCTTCTGTTGAGTATATGTCTGGGCTTTCTTGTTTGTGGCAGTGGGCCAAATGGACGTAAGCTTGGAAATAATAGAAGGTAATGTCTTTTGAAGGGAGTGGATGGTGCAAGTTTCCTGGGGAAGGATAAGGAAAATGGAGGAAATTATTTAATGGTTTCCAATTCTTATGGTAAATTACAATTTCCTGGAAAACTTGTAAAAAATACATATTCATAAGCTTCACTCTAGACTTATTGAATCAGAATCTGATGGTGTGATGCTCAGAACTCTATATTTTTAAATTAGTTCTTCAGTTGTTTCTAATACAGCCAGGCTGGCTGGCAGCAGTCTGAGGGTCACCACCAAATATATTACATTATGCTGTAAAAACTCATCTGGGCTGCAGCCATATATGCAATTCTTCCCTTTCCACCACCCCCCCCCCCCCGAAACTATCATTGTGATCAACCATTAAACAAAATGTGAAGTGACATTTGTCAACCCTGGATATGTGAACGATAAAAGTAATTATCACCATTCTGATTTTGCTTTTAGTTAACAATAAAATTAATTTTAAAACAACTTTTCTTTATGTTTGATCAGCATTCTGGCAATTTGCCTGCCTAAGATCAATGTTACAAATATGCAAATCTAGAAAATTAAAAGGCATTCTATGGCATTTGAGCAGTTGAATAATTTAAACTATATTCATAAAAATAATTCGGAAGTATTCTTTATACTGTTGAATTAAAAGTTGCCCTAACCGGTTGTTGCCTTTTTTTTTTTTTTTTTCAGTAAGTATGCAACTGCCTGGTCAATTATTGTAATTATTTTTTACTACATTGGCATGTCTCAAAGGGGCTTGAATTATAGAATATATATCTAATTTTCTTTTTTGTAAATCCTCCTCAAAACCTGTCTTACTTCCAATTCTACCTGGACAATATTAAAAATCACCCTTCGTTTCTACAAAATCAGCAAAACAGATAAATGAGAGATAATCTGGGAGAAAGAAGATCCCAGATTTCTGAAACTGAGTTGAAAGACAGATATTTATAGCTTTTCTCTTAAGTAGTAAAGACCTCCTTCAGCTATTTCGACTCTCTAAATAACTGGAGCAGATTCTTAAAGGTTTATCTGCATTGGAATTATTATCAACTATAGTTTCATTTCAACAGGAAATCAGTGAGCTACCACCTGAGAGAGTTTCCAGAGTTTCCAGAAACCAGGGACAGCTGAGGCCCTTTGTTATATATATATATATATATATATATATATATATATATATATATCCCCTCCCCCGAGGATTTGTGGCCAGTTACTGCAAATATTGAGGGAACTAGTTCTTAAAATCTTAGGGTCTAACAATTTATCTATTTAAAAATAGAGTGAAAAACAACAGTGTACTCTCCATCCCAATCCACCCATTCAACCTCCAACTGGGCTTTCAAAATTTCTACAATAAAAGATGTGACCTACTTTTTTGGAATACTGTCAATGGTGCATTTTCCTCTGAACTGTGATAATACAGAAAACTTGCCAGTAGAGAAAAAGAACTGAGGAACCTCATGAAATTTAAATCCAGATCAGAGACACATAGCTATTTGTTCACAGAATACTTTAGAGTACTTTCTGTATATGTGATCTGCCATATCAATGCTCAGAAAATCGGCTGGTATTGGGGATTATTGTCAATACTTTGAGAAGGGAAATAAACTAAACAAGATTTTCCTGTAAATCTTAAAAGGCCCAAAAAAAAAAAAAAAAAAGGTTAGACAGTCTTTTGTGCAAATATGTTCACATACTGGATTAGACATTTCTGGCTGGCTTTCACAGGACCATAGAGTCCATTTTTCTAAATAAAAGGTCACTGAGTCACTCAGGCTTATATTCACTCATCTTCAGAGTAGGAGAATATACTCTAAATTCCTAATTCATAGCACTAACCACATTTTTTTAAACAGTAGTTTAGAAACTTGGATCACAAGACATTGGACAGAGAAATATGGCTTCACGCATCAAGTGGAAAGAGAGATTACATAAAGCATCCAGTGCCATGCCTTGACTGAAAGAAGGTCGTCTAGCTGGGGGCAATCACTCTATCAATCTATTTGTTCATTTATGCAAACTGGTAGGTACACATAGCAGTTGACACAATTTAGAAATGATCTCTACTTTTGGAGAAAAACAAACAAATCAAAACAAAAATTACTCCACTTCTGAAGAGTCTCTCTCAGTCTGTCCTCTATCTTTGACAGAGTTCCTGTTAATGATTTTCCATTTTTAACAACAAATCAATTTTTATCAAATAGAATCTTACACAAAGCTCTATAAAGCAGATCCAAAGAATGTTTTGTTGGTATAAACTATTTCATGTTCATTCATTTTTGGTTTCCAATTTATTTCTCAATTTTGCTTTTCTTGGCACAGTTTTGAGAAATCCTTGATTCACACAGATAAATACTTGCAAATCGTTTTCAAACAGTTCTATGTTGTACCTTGCTTCCGTTTCCAATTATATTGTGGAAGTGTGACAAAGAAGCAGTGATTTTTTTTGTTGTTGTTTCAGAATTAAATCATTATTTTACCAACACGTAACTAGCGATTATTTTCTTTAGTTGAATCTGATAATATTCTTTTGACAACTGAAATGTTCATCGTTTCAGAAAAAAAAAATTTACAAATGTATCTTGTGACAGGAATCTTTTAAAATGTCATAAATGTGATATTTCGGCTTCATCTATCAAATAATCACGTAATATTTCAGCATAGTCACATTTATTTCTCCTTGCATGCTGAAATCAAATGTTATGCTTTAATTTTAATGCTGATAATCTACACTTAAAAGCAGGTAAATCTGCATGTGAACTGAACTTGCAAAAATAGAGACCTCACTGAAATGGAGTAGGGAGGATAGAAGGGGAGGCGAGTGGGGGGACCCTACCTCTTGGCAATTACATGAAAAATTGTCCATGACAGATCCCGACAGATGAATCAACAGAAAAGAATCATCAATTACACCCTGACAGGGACCGCTCTGCAACTCAGCCAACGAGAAACCATCATCACCCAGACCCATGCTTTTCTCCAACGAATATTCTTTCAAAACAACCCCTTCCAACATCTTCCTTTAACAGACTTGTTTAGATTATTAGGAACAACATAGGCAAGCTCTTTCAACAATGTCTGGAGTTTAACATCTAAAATGTCATTTAAAATTCTTAAGTTTACAGCTTTCATAGAGACATAGAACAGATTCCAGTGTAAAGTGTAAAAGAAAAAAAATCATCTCACGATAGGATTACAAAACTCTAAACAAAATATAATTAAGATCATTTGCCTTGGGGCATCAGTGAAGCCTCTGCTTTTGTCTAAGGTCATGAACCCAGGGGCCTGGGATCAAGCCTGGCATCAGGCTCCCTGAAAGCCGATTTCTCTCTCTCTCTCTCTCTCTCTCTCTCTCTCTCTCTGCTGCTCCTCCTGCTTGTGCTCTCTTTCTCTCTCCCTGTCAAACAAAGAAAGAAAATCTTTAAAAAAATAAAATCATCTGCCTCAACATTTAAATAAAAATACAATAAATACCAATATTCTATGACAATATTTTGTGGGACGTTTTCTTAACTGATGCTATTTTTCTATGAAACATATAATAACAGCTTACACATAAGTTTCATAGATTTTTTCTTATGCTGTTTTCTAATTCTCAATACAGATATCACATTTTTGACACATTGCTTTGAATATTTAAGAAATGAAAACACTTAAAATGGTTGTTTTAAGAGTCATTTTTCAAGTACTCGAAAAATAAGAACCTGAAAAATGAAGAGAACAGCAACATCTGAAGCTCCTTCCACATGAAGTGTGAGGATTTCAAATGTTCTCTGCCTTCAAATTAATGCATTAAATGCATTGGATTTATGTCTTTGGGTTCTTTTCTATATTCTTATTAGGAAACTAGGCTAATTGTATATTCACAGATTTTTTTTCTCCTTTAAGATATTTATTGCAATATAAATAGCACTGATTTGATAAAGTGTTCTCTGAGATTGTGTGCTTCATCCTAAATGTTAGCTAGCAGCTTGCTTTAAACAATATTGTAAGTGCAGCTTTGCAATCAGATTTTAACTTCGTTTGCCTAAAATGTTTGATAATATTGAGCTCATACTGAAAGAAGCTGAGTTTTTTTATTTAAAAAAAAATTTAAAATTTTATTTATTTATTCATGAGAGATACAGAGAGAGAGAGAGAGGCAGAGACACAGGCAAAGGGAGAAGCAGGCTCCCTGCAGGGAGACCCACATGGGTCTCAATACTAGGATCCCAGGGTCACGCCCTGAGCCAAAGGCTGACACTCAACCACTGAACCACCCATGCATCCTCTGAGTCTTCTTTTAAATAATAAATAATTGTGTTTCAAAATGACTCAGAATTAGGCCTCTTTTAGAATTTTATTTCATAAAATACATTAAAGATGTTTTATCATCATGAATGGTAAATTCTATTTAGAAAATACCTTGCATCACATATTCTAAATTTCCAGTAATCTATATGTAAATTTTAGAACATTGTTTTATTTAATTTACTTTTATCAATGTAGTTGGCATTAAGGAATTGGTTAATATG
The DNA here is from genome assembly GCF_011100685.1 of Canis lupus familiaris. Classification (NCBI taxonomy): domain Eukaryota; kingdom Metazoa; phylum Chordata; class Mammalia; order Carnivora; family Canidae; genus Canis; species Canis lupus. Next base: position 29,699,464 of record NC_049239.1, read on the forward strand.
AGTGTTTGACATTTCACATTAAGCCTCATCAAATCTCACCAAATAAGTGTTTTTGTTTTGTTTGATTTTCTGTTTTCAATTGTAGAACTATTTCTAATTTTAAAAGCAACTATCCAGTCTCACTAGAAGTTAGCATATATTTTGTATGTCTGAGTGGATGTATGTGTATGCATAAAACAAGAAACACTACAAGATTATAAAGTGCTGAGTTCTTTATGTATTGTCTCCTTAAACAACCTGTATCTTATCTGTTCTTATTATTGTAAAACAACTTTTCCATGCTGAGAACTTACTGCAGCAGAGACAACTGAATATCTTTTGGAACATATTAGGCATCAAGACATTAGGACTTGAGTGAAAATCTCCAGAATGGATGTAATTCGTAAATAAAAAATCTGGTTTGGTTCTTCAGGGAAGGAAAATAGTTCATGGAAGTGTTTAGATGTAGACTTGAGCATGTCGTGTTGGGTCTGAGGTGTCTGGGGTGAAGGCATGATGGGGGGAGAGGAATCTGTCCTTCATGGGACCTCTAAGTGATGAGTAGGTGTTAATTATGGACAGATAAAGAGGACTTAGTTATTGAGAACTCTGCCTGCCTGCCTGCCTGCCTAGAGGGAGGGTTCAAATTTTAATTTTCAGTAAGGCAATTGGCAGTTGAGAGGCCTGACATGATTTGTGGTACAAAATTGATAAGAATAAAACAATTACTTCAAAATATTGGTAGTTTAGAGGAAATAATACATTTAGGAAATAATGCAACATGAATTCAAGAAGAGACGAGGCTAAAGTAGGATGACAATGTTTTGACTAGGGTATTGCCACAGAAAAAAGAAAAGAGGCAAAAAGCAAAATAGAGATGTTCTCCTGGATTTACCATTATTTTTAAAGATTTTGTTTATTTATTTGATGTGAGAGAAAGAGCACAGGTAGGCAGAGTGGCAGGGAGAGGGAGAAACAGGCTCCCTGCTGTGCAAAGACCCTGACCTGGGAGTGGGGCTGGGGGGGGGAAGGGGGGGTGATTCCAGGACCCAGGGATCATGACCTGAGCTGAAGGCAGACACTTAACCACCAAGCTACTCAGACACCCCATAGATTTACCAATTTTTAAGTTTCAGCGTATTTTCAGGTGACATTTGGATGCCCTTCAGACTTGAGGACATTATCTTTTGTGTGGACAACAACAACAAGAAAAACACTACATGATACAGGCAATGTGGCATCTGCACTGATTTCATCAACTCGGGCAAATAAACTGTGCTCATGAGCTGTGAGATCAGCAAGGACTCCTGAAAACGGTTGTCTCTAGGGTCCAAATCTCAGTTACTGCTTCCACATGACGGGTTCAAAACCTACCTTCTTCCTTCCCCACCTGAAAGGAATTCCATTAAAGCTTTGGGTCAGAAGGAAAAGATGAGCTATCAACATACACATATTTTTGACAGCTTTTCCATTTGGATATGCATTTCAATCAATTTTAAATCAGAGAGACAAAAAAGCAAACCTCTCTCAGCTTTCAATTTGCCTCTGCAGTGATGGGTGCCCTGTCTGATATTTACAGTTCACAGTCTTGTAATAATGGATGATTTGGGCACGTTGCTTCTATCTCTATATTTTTCTAACGCTTTCAGCAATTTCATTAGAGTTGTTTTTTAAGATGACAATTAGAATAAAATGAAAAGCTCAAGAAGCCATTTGAAGTATAACAAGAAAGGAAATGTAATCTAACTTTGAAAAATATGTATATTTTTTATTCGGCTTCTTTCTGACATCTTCATTTATTTTCTACTTGAAAAATTCCAAGTACTTTTTGGGGGACCTTTTAGGTTTCTCTGTAACCAATCTTTCTAGGAGACATTCTCCAGCACATTTCCCATGAGTCATTGTTCCCCCTCACCCTGCACAAAATACTACAGCACAAATAACTCTACTTTGTCAGTTTCCCCAAATGGCATTTACCTGGATTTCTCTGTTTCACCATCCTAATTCAACTACCATTCTATAAAATTAATTCAAAGTGTGTCTCTATTGCCATTAAAAAAAAAATAAGTTAACATTGACAAGGACCTTCCTATAATGTCATGTCATCAATAAAGAATTTTGTTTAATGTCCTTTAACACCCCATGAAACGTAGTAAGGTGTAGCAAGTTTGAATTTTTTTATGCAAATGAAGAATAATTTCTTATGCTAAAAGTAACACACATTTAATTGACTTGGTAGGCTGATTGGTTTATCACCTCTCAAAATTCTCCTGTGAATCTAGGTGACATCATGGAGACCAAACATGGAAAGAGGTACATGACTATCGAGCAGTAGTTAATATATCACATTCTAATGCATAAATCACAACCATATACTGGGAAAATCATAATGGCAAATAACTTTTTTACCTAATTAGAACTACTTTGTAGAGATCAGGACACGCTTAGAATTTGCATGCCATTTTGGGTGCTGATTTTCCTAAGTCATTTTCTAATTACAAGTGATGAGACATCTCCAATTATAGATTAGAGAAACAAATTCCTTGACTCTTATAAAAGAGCCCCAGGGCACAGCTCTATTTTGGAGGTCAACAAAGAGTGTCTTTCCAGCTCTCAACTCCACAAATTTCCAGGGAGCCTCCTTCTCTACGGTTTCTCTTCCTGTGGCAGCAATCGGGGTGGCTTACTCATACCCTCCCAGTTTAGCAATTCCTTCAGAAAATGGATTCTCTAACCTAAAGTTGATTTAATTAATCACCGGGATAATTGTGACAAATCTGACTGGCTTTGTTTGGATGATGGATTACAATAGGAATCAAAAGGGACCCTCTTCAAGGCAGTTTGAAGCTAAATGATTGACAGCTCCATACGTTTCTTCCTAGAGGACCTTTCTTTCCAGAGCCCGCACAGGAGGAGAAAAACATTATGATCACATAAAACCAGAGTTTCCATGCTCTGTAGAATCTTATAAACAAGCAGTGCTTATATGCGTTTTTGATAACATGATGGGATAATAATGCAGAAATAACCCAAGGAAGGAAAAAAAAATTGATGTAATATGATATCTCCTTTTATGTAGCTGATCATTTAATAAATACTTCTAAACTATTTATTTTATAACAACATAACAGACTCTAGGCATGGTGCAAAGAATATAATACCACATATAGGGAACAGAATAGTCATTGTTCTTCCAAAGAACCAAATAAAGGAGGAAGCATAATAAGTACCCTGAAGAGCCCATGTTATAAAGTTAGCAGTGCAAGTAAGATACAGAAAATCTCTATTAAATATCTATATCTATATCTATATCTGTATCTATATCTATATCTATATCTATATCTATATCTATATCTATATCTATATATGACCTAGCAGAAATAGATGTTCTCCTTAGTCATAGAATTCTTGGCATTTTTGTGATCCTTCTCCAAAACCTATGACTTCTTTGTGATTCCATTCTATGACTTTTCCCTGAAGATCCTTATGTTTTGCCAATATCCATATGTGAATACTTCTTTTATTTTTTTCCTAGTAATCTCAAACTATCTCTAAGTCTACAACTTACCCAATTGTTGACATGAATTCCATTTTTCACAATTACCTATGAACATCTCCCTTCAGATACTATTACCTGAAAACCAGTTTGTTTAGAATTATACTCTTTTCTTCCTTACTTCTTGCTCCTAAAATCCTTCTTCACTAATGGCATCATGTTAACCCTGGTTAAAAATCCTCACTTTCATCTTTGAGTACTTATTTTTCCTGAATTTGCTGTTTCTCAATAAGTCAAGAAGAACCACTGATTTTTTTGCAGTCATGATTCATATGAATGTATGAATCAGAACCAAGGGAAATCCTCCTAAATGGCTACTTTTATGTGCCAGATGCTAATATTAAAGACATTATTTTAGCTTACATGATAGATTTTTGTATTCACAAATTATGGTAATTTAAAACAAACGCTTATTTTTCTAATAGCATAGCTCATGGAAGAAGGCTTTGAATAAATATCAATGGATCATATGATCCCAAATTTAAAGGAATTAATAACACATCATCATTCCCCCCAAAAAATAAAAAAAAAAAAACTTGGATCTTAGAGTTATTTTTTTTTTAAGATTTTATTTATTTATTCACAAGAGACACAGAGAGAGGCAGAGACACAGGCAGAGGGAGAAGCAGACTCCATGCAGGGATCCCGACACAGGACTCGATCCCGGGACCCCAGGATCACGCCCTGAGCCAAAGGCAGACGCTCAACCACTGAGCCACCCAGACGTCCCTTAGAGTTATCTTTAAGATGACTTGAACAGAGGATAAATGGTCAAATCCCTGGATCAAATCATGGCAGAACTTTGTAGAATATCAATTGGCTTATTTTAATGTGGAGCTTCCCTGAAAATTTTCATCTTTATTAATGAATCTTGACATATATTTCAGAATTTCTGTGCTGATGATCTTAAATTGTTAGCACAACTTAAACAATGATGTGCATTTGTATCATGATTTGTTCTTCATGCAGAGTATGTTTTCCTTTGAAGAACTTTATTTCCAGTAGCTTCAGCAATGACCTTCATTGTCTCAGATGTTAACTCTAAATTTTCTTAGTTATTAAAATAGTTCTGATTTACTACATTAAGTTTTTACTCAGGATTCCTTTCCTTTCCTTATTATGAGCTAGGCATTATGTACATGCAAATTACAAATAACTTGCTCATCTTTTTATTAAATCACATATAACACTTTTTTCTGAAATTGAATCTAAATCTAGGGTCTTTCAACCTTGATGCCTCACAGAGTTAATGAGAAATCATTTTAATATCAACATAATATAAAGAGATTATAAAGAAATGATTATGATAATGATAATGATGATTAGCTGATCCTCATTGAGTGTTTCATATGTGCTAGGTTCTATGCTTTACATGAATTAAATAATTTAATCCTAACAAGGACCTAAGAAACAGATTATGACCTTATTATTCAGATGAGGAAACTTAGTAAAAAAAGATATTAACTAACCTGTTCAATTTCACAGAACTAGTAAGTAGAAGTGGGATTTGAACCCAGTCAGTTCACCTTCAGATTTAATCCAGGCTCCATTATTGAGTGCTCATATACCAAGCACTTAGCATATATGATCTTCAAAATTTAGTAAAAGTACAAAGTTTCTGTACAAAGTTTAAGTAACAAAGTATAAGGATCTTAGGAGATACTTATAGCACGAAATTGTGAGGAGGAGATAGGATTCAAATTCAGCTATGTTTGAATCTAAAATCTGGGGTCTTAATTACTACATATTATTTTAACTGAATGCAGTAATAACATTGAATTTTGGAAGATACAGGAATCATCACTGATGAAAGGTTAACAAATAGCAGTAAGCAAGTTATTAAATTACTTTCTCTACAATATTTTCCCAAAATAGAAATGAAATATGGACTCTTATTGTTTTCATTATTACCTTAGCATAAGATAGTTTTGGTTTTCTATGATTTATTTTTTTCATTTTCTATCAGTGATGGGGGAAATTAAAAGCCTCCAAATTATGACAAATGCCATGGTAATGAGAATCTATTAAAATGGTCCAAAGGGGCAAAATTCCCATTTACCCAACCTTCCTCTCTATATTTCTAGTAAATGCCATCTTTTCTATGTCTCTAATTGTCATAAAATGTGTTTTGTGCTAATAAAGACAATAATTTTAGGGTTAGGGACTAATCCCATTGCTATTCTTCACCTAGATAATATCTCCTAACAGTGTGTGTCTTAAAGTATATAATGGCCACCCAAAGACTTTACGTTGTGAACCCTGGAACTTGTAAATGTTTGGATAAAGGATAAAGCCTCGTTTGGATAAAGGATCTTTGCAAATGTGTGTTAAGGATCTTGATATGAGGAAATTACCTGGATTACTTGGAAGAAAATCATGTGAAGATGCAGGCAGATATTGGAGTGATATGGCCTCAGGCCAAGGAATGCTGGGAACCACCAAAAGCTGGAAGAGGCAGGAACAGGATTTGCCCTACAGCCTCTGTAGGACTGTGGTTCTACCAACACCTTGATTTTGGTCTTCTAACCTTTAGAACTGTGAGAGAATACATTTATATTATTTTAAGCCACAGGGTTTGTGGTAGTTTGTTACAGCAGCTCAGAAGCTAAGTCTCTCTCTCTCTTTCTCTCTCTCTCTCCTATCTATTTACCTATTTACCTTTCCTCTATCTATCTATCTATCTATCTATCTATCTATCTATCTATCTATCTACCTATCTATCATCTATCTATCATCTATCATTTCTGTGTGCTTCTGTTTTTCTCTTTCTTCCCCCATCACATTCTTCTTGACAACATATAGGAAAAAAAAAATGTAATAAACCAAGATGGCTTTAACATTCCTCTCAACCTGACTAAACTTTAGGTCAGCTTCTTCCTGATTCTGTGGCCCCTGGTCTTTCATTTCCTAGAGTATTTTCTTTAGAGAACTTATCATTGTAAATTATTTCTCTGCCCTTTTCAGATGCAAATTTTGTAAAAAGTCCTCTTTTTTACAACCCAGAAATGGCGTTCTCTATGACCTGGAAGTCACCATTTGAAATGTGGTCACCAAGGCAGACAAAGTCTCTATCTCTTACTCTCTATGGGGGAATAGGAGCCTGATGGGGTGGGTGCCTCACTCCAAGTTGCAAAACTACCTCTCGCTATAAAATTTATTTTTCCTTTCAAATGGGATCAATTCTCAAATACAAATGTTCTAAGACCCCCTGACTCTAGCTCCTTAAAACTCTCCTGTCCTTTGTTTCAGAGAGTTTAATGCACACTGAATTCTGGTTTCTCTTCCTAATTGCAATAGCTTTGAATAACGTCTTCCTCACCTGTTTAACGTTACCTATTGCAACTTTTGCTTTGGTACGATATAAAAAGAAGCCATGTAGTTGCTTTTTGTAAAACTAAGTGCAATTCTTTTTTTTTTTTTTTTAATTATCAGAAAAGAAAATAGAAGCTGGAGTCACTGTTGATAACTTTAAAAGTTTTTAACCATAAATACCATCATCTTTTATTTTTTGCCCACTACACAGCCCAATGTGGGGCTCAATCTCCCAACCTTGAGATCACAACCTGAACCAAAATCAAGATCCAATATTTAACTGACTATACCCCGCCAGATGCCCCAATGTCATCTTTTCTTGAAAGTATTACTTATGTTTCTGTTCATTACTAGTTTTTAAATGGCAATTTATTTTTAGTTGATGGAAGGAGAATTTTTGTTTATTTAGTAGTTTATTCACCTTAAGAAGGTCAAGACTCAAAGTGGCCATTTTGAAATTTTGGTCAATTATTTAACATAACCACCTTTTTTGATTCCTTACTGGAATACCTGCTAGTAAGGTAGACTATTGAGTTAAAAAACAAAAACAAAAACAACTAGAAATGACTCGATCACCTTCAAGGTGAAAGAAAATATATGCATCAATGATTCGTGTTACATATTGTAAGAATTTTTCAGGTTTTGTGGAGGCAAAATTTGCATTTGTTGACCTCCACCCTTGTTTAGCCTCATTCTTTTTTTTAAAAAAGTGTTTTTGGGATCCCTGGGTGGTGCAGCGGTTTGGCGCCTGCCTTTGGCCCAGGGTGCGATCCTGGAGACCCGAGATCGAATCCCATGTCGGGCTCCCGGTGCATGGAGCCTGCTTCTCCCTCTGCCTATGTCTCTGCCTCTCTCTCTCTCTCTCTCTCTGCGTGACTATCATAAATAAATAATTTTTTTTTTAAAAAAGTGCTTTTATGAAAATTGTAGAATAAGAGAAGTCTAGTCATGAAACAGATATTAGGCTAGATACCATAGTCTCATTCCCTTCCTGGATGAAAAAGTTGAGCTTCACAATGTATAGGTGACTTGTCCAACCTCATGTTCCTAATGGAGTCACATAATCTTCTAACTGGGTTCCATTTCAATTCTGCCTCCAAGTCCATTGCTTTTGATGCAATTTCTTTTTGTATGTACATTTACTAATTTATTACTTCACTACTTTTTAAATCTTCTCTTGGTTGTCTCTAATATATTTAAATTGTTTTGGCATTTATGCAGCTACAATTGAGTGCAGTATTTGTGTATCACCATTTTTCACACTGTCCTGCACTATTGAAGAATATAGAGTTTTGTGATTAAACAGCTGCCATGTTTCAGCCCAGAGGCAGCTAAACTCCTGTGAAGACTCAGATGATCCCTGTTTATGTGACTTGTAATCAATTTGTAATTTAAGTTGAGTACAATGAGACATTTTCATGAAAGCCCCAGATAGGGCACTACAGTGCCTGGAGGCTGGGATTTGCAGGCAGTCCTCGGAAGGCTTTTGCCTGCAGGAAATACAAATGAGGGTATTTCCCTTCAACAGCAGAAATTAAACTGCAGGAAATCTTGTTGATGCAGTTATATTTTAAGACAACAGCACTCAAAATGTCAGTCATGATTAATCATTATTATTATGATTGTCATTTTCAATCTATGGTTCTTGTTCCACTACTCTGAAAAAATAGTTCTAAAAAAACAAAACAAAAACAAAAACAGGATGCATATGTTTAATTCTGAAAAAGTGTGATTAATGGCCTCAGGCTTTTAAGAGGAATAAGACCAAATGCTAAAGCCTATCTTCATATTTGATAAATTATAATTTGGATATAGTCACACAATATCAACCTCAGTTGTCTTATCTGTAAAATGGAGAAAATAGAAAAGTTCCATTTAAACCGCGTGATTTGTGGGGACCTGCAAAAGAGTATAGCTGAGAAAACATAAGCTGAAAATAATACAAATATTGGTAGTGTTATGAATATGAATCTCTGAAATGGCCAGATTAACAGTTTTACAAGTAGAAAACATAATTAATAATAATCATCCCCATGAAAAGAAGTTCAACATCACTAATCATCAAGGGAATATAAATCAAAACCGCAAGGAGATATCGCTTTACACGTGTCAGAATAACTAAAATCAAAAAGACCAGAAATAATAAGTGTTGTCTAGGATGTGAGGAAAAAAGAGCTCTCAATGCACTGTTGGTGGGAATGTAAATTAATACAACCATTGTGGAAAACAGTATGGAATTTCCCCAAAAAACTAAAAATAGAGATATCATAGGATTTAATAATTTGAATTTACTCAAAGAAAATAAATCACCAATACAAAAAGGTAGAAATTCCTAAGTTTGTTGTGAAATATTTACAATAGCAAAGATAGGGAAGGCAACCTAAGTGTCCATCAATAGATAAATGGATAAAGAAGGTATGGCATGTTTGTGTCTGTATGACATGGAATACACAATGGAATATTATGCAGCCATAAAAAAGATAAGATCGTGCCATTTGCAACAACATGGATAGACCTAAAGTGTTTTATGCTAAGTGAAATAAGTCAGACTGACAAAGATAAATAACATATGATTTCACTCATATGTAGGATCTAAAAACCAGAACAAATGAATAAACAAAAAGCAGAAGCAGACCTTTAAATACAGAGAGCAGACTTATGGTTGCCAGACGGATGGGGCATGGGGGATGTACAAAGTGAGTGAAGGAGAGTGGGGGATACAGGCTTCCAGTTACGGGATGAATAAATCATGGGGAAAAAATGGTACAGCATAGGAAATATAGTCAATGATATTATAATAGCATTGTCTGGTGAGAGTAGCTACACTTGTGGTGAGCATTGCATAACATATAGCCATGTTGGATCACTATGTTGTACATCTATAATTGATATAGCATTATGCATCAACTATATTCAAATTAAAAAAATAAAAATAATAATCAACCTCTAAACAAGAAGTATTGACATCAGCATTAAAATGTATAGATTATAATGTCTATTCAAGTCTGAAAATGTTGCTTCTATAGTCCTTCAGATTTTGATTTTATTCTATCTAGAGTTTAAGATCTACTTCTACATGGGTTGTGTAATTCAATCGCTGTAGAACGTCCTTTAGATTTGTTACTGAACTGTACTCATTGTCTTAAATACTAATAATTTCTCTAGATATATTAATTTGTGTGTGTGTGTGCTTATGTCTGTGTCTTACAATGGGGATGTTAGTGTACCATGAAGTAACTTTAAAGGCCCCTAGATTTGGAAAATCTTAGCAGTTAATTTACGTTTTTTTGTTTGTTTGTTTGTTTGTTTGTTTTTGTTTTTCTTTCTTTTTTTTTTTTGCTTTTATAAATGTGTTTATTTTCTCATGTATTGACGTGGCTTCAGACTCTGCTTAGGGGAAATTATGGTGAAAGCCCAGGCTTACACTTCCTATTTGTAGAATCAAACCCACTACTTGGCCTGAAGGACCATAACCAAGGGCACCTGAGACACTAACAGGGAGGTGAATTCTCAGTGACAGGGCTTTGGGAATGTCCTTTCCAAGCAGTGTAGGAAATTCAGCATTTACTTACAAACATTTACTGATCATTTACTGTGTATCATGCATTATTTTAACAAATCATATCATGATTTCTACTTAAATTTTTCTACGTGACCAAATTTTATTATTTCCATAGTAGTGCTATCACTACTATTCATTTGCGAATCTTATAAGCAAAACCAGAGGAAACATTTATTTCTGAAATCCAATATATACCCTAATATATGTTTTATAATGGCTGGATGAATACACTGTGAATCCAATAACAACTTAAAACAAAATGAAAGAAGGAAGGAAAGAAATGTTCATTTGGATTTAAGTGAAAATGTATGTTTGGACACATCCTGCAAATCTGAATGAGTCAGAGCTAGAAAACTGTAATTAACATATTTTTCTCTGTTAAACCAACAGAAAGATAAAACTCAACATTTTAATTCTTGATAACAAAGGCACTTTTTGGGACGCCTGGGTGGCTCAGTGGTTTAGCGTCTGCCTTTGGCTCATGTCGTGATCCTGGGGTCCCGGGATCGAGTCCCCTATCAGGCTTCCTGCAAGAAGTCTGCTTCTCCCTCTGCCTGTGTCTCTGCCTCTCTCTCTGCATTTCTCGTGAATAAATCAAGAAAATATTTTTTTTTAAAAAGGTACTTTTTCCAGGTGCTATTTCCTGTGCCACCAGACTGACTCTCCAAGGACCACAATTGGTTCATAAGCTACATGAGAGCTAAGGGGATCTCTCAGAACCAGGCAGTTTGGCAGCACAGTGTATTGCTTATGCTCTTTTGTGTGGTGACTGTTAGGAAAGAATTAAAAGAGCAAAAAGGAAATCACTAAACTAATTTTCAATGTCTACCTTATCTGGATTGAACAATGAAATGCTTTCTTTCCCACATCGTCGAAGCCATATTATGACACTGAGGTTCAGGACTCTGCACTCAGTCTGTGAGTGGACGTAATGAGATTCTGTTGTGGAAGACGCAGGGTATGGGCTTATTTGATTCCATTAGAAACTGAAAGGCTAGCTTTTCTGCTAAGGCCTAACAAAGTGAGGATTTCTTTCCTTTGCTTGACTGAGAACTTGGCTGAAACTGGTAAATTGCTTCCTGCAACTATTGGTACAGCCCTCTTAGACTTCCCTTCATCTTAGACTTTAACCTTATCCACATGTTTTATGAGGGCAGAGACATGGGGACCGTGCTCACCATTATATCCCTAGGATCTAACAAGTGCTGAGCACTAAAGATAAGCACTATATTTGAATTAATAAAAAGATTAATTTAGTATCCAGTCTGATCAATATTGGATGTTAATGGGAAGAAGGGAAAAAAGGACACTCTCATCTGTAGGCCATATTGAACTTAAGGAAAAACATGCTAGCTGTATAAATATGGAAGTCTTCAATTAGATGCACTAATAAGTTATGCTCTAAAACAGAACATTTTTAAGAATGAAGACATTGCTGTCTGGATCAGACTAGAACAAGAGGCATGAAGTATGGCAATTTGGGGTAAATTAAGACTGATAGGTACTCCAGAAATAGAAGAATTCATTTGTGTTCAAAAAAGGGAGTAGAAGCAGTGCATTTTTATTGAGTACCAATCCTATACAAGGTGTGTTAGGTACTGTTGAATGTAACATTAAATTCCAGTAAAATCAAAAGTGCTAAACTAAGATTGTCCCCCGTTAAATTAGGATGACTTCCAAATCAGTATGAACCACAAACCACACATTGAAGGCTTGTCTTCTGCAAAGGAAAAAATCAAAAACAAAAAAGCTATAGGTGGTGAGAGGATTAGTTCCAGACGTGCTAAAGTTCTGATTCCCAAGAGGCATAAGCCAATATGATCATTCCAGGAAGACTACAGCATAATTTGGGGCTCAGACTTTTGAGTTAAAGTAAACAAAATCATTAAAACCCTAAAATTCATTTCTTTAAGATTTTATTTATTTTAGAGAGAAAGAGCATGTCGGGAGGAGAGGAGCAAGAGGGAGAAAGAGTCTTATGCAGACTCTGCACTGAGCATGGAGCCTAATACAGGGCTGAACAGGGGGCTTGATATGGGGCTCAATAGGAGGCTTGATCCCAGGACCCTGAAACCAGGACCTGAGCTGAACCAAGAGCCGGGTGCTTAACCTACTGTGCCATCCAGACGTCCCCATAACCCTAAAATTCTAACAACAAGCTATGTTCATCTTTTAAGTTTTATTCTTTTGAAAACAAATTTCAAAATGAAACATAAGAATAATTTCTTTTTTTTTAAGATTCTTTTAAAAGATTTTATTTTTTTTATTCACGAGAGACACAGAGAGAGAGAGGCAGAAACACAGGCAGAGGGAGAAACAGGCTCCCTTCAGGAACCCTGATGTGGGAATCAATCCCAGGACCCTGGGATCACAACCTGAGCCAAATTCAGACTCTCAACCACTGACCCACCAGGTGCCCCCACAAGAGCAATTTCTTATTCTATCAGTAATTTGTGAGTAACAATCTCCCTATTGCTGAATATATACTATTTTCATGATTATAGAGTATAATATGGATCTATATATACAGTTCTTACTGAGGCCTTAATGGTTGGGGAAAAAAGAACCATGGAACACAGTTAACAGATTCTCAAAATATTGCATGTACATGACTAAAGGCAGACATGTGTGGCCTCCATAGATTTGCTTCTAGGATCACTTTGTTAGGTCTCCGCAGGAAGGGGTAACATAAGATTCAACCTTGCATGCTCCAGCTTTTCTTCAGTTTGAATTAGTCTTTGTGTTTCCAGAGCTAAGGGGATGCACCTTCTGTTTTTTCACTGGCAGTACTAGTTTATGCCTGTTGTCCTGGCTTCACTTTCAACCATGTCATTTTTCAGAAAATGAATTAAATGGTCACCCTATCAGAGCCTGGCAAACAGTGAATAGACAATAAATGACTACTGAGTGAATTAATAAATACATGTCAAATAGAGACTCTGTGCCATGTTGATAGTCTTCAAATAGTATCCTTTTATTACTGAAGTTAGAGAGTTTCCGCACTGTTGGGCGGGTTCTATGGTCTACAAAACAAAATCCTCTGAATAACTCATTCTCTGTATGATTGAAAACTAGTTTTTGCTATTAAATTAGGATGACTTCCAAATCAGTAAGAAGCATGCTTCATATGAATGCAATGATAACTATACAAGTTATGCCAATTTTTCATAGTTTGGCCAAATTAAGGATAAGATCCCAAACTGATGAGTAAGAAGGCAGTGATAATGATGTTAGTGGGTGTTAGAAAAAGAATTGGAGAATATGAATTTGTCTGACTTCTCATCTGCCTGGGGCTTTTTGACCATAAGACGAGAGAAAAGCATTTTTATCTATTTAGCAGAATGATGTCTCTAAAAGATGTAGATGCTAAGATTGATGACAATAATCTCTTCTGATCTGCCAGTTCCTCTTATCTAGAAATTTATCTACATTTTGACTCTCATTGCCTTTTATTCTGAAGAAATTTAGTACTGGTCAATCAGCAGACACGGCATTTTGGTCCAGTTGGCTGATTTCCAAGTGAAAATGAACCATTTGCCTTCTGGTGGAAAGCCATCTTTTGAGAGATTAGTTAGTGCCAATCACTGTGCCAGAGTTTAATCCTGCCCAAATAAATAAAGATCCTTGATAAAATAAAAGAAATTTTCAACTTTTCATGTTTGTGGGCCTTGTCCCTGGGCTTCCAGTGAAGCTAATACTTTAACATTTACCAAGGTCAAAATGACTTGTCAAAATCTCAAAGCATAGGCTCTGTTTCTGCCATGAGCACATATTGTACATCTACTTTGCTAATAATAATAGTAACAGTAACCAAAGGGAGCATTCCAAACATAAAGATAAGAAAAAAAAAACTTCCCATAAGATTAGTCATACCAACTTGCATATATTAAAAACATAAGATGAAGTCTATAACTTTCTGGAATGTCCTTTGTCATGATGATTTGTAACTCTTTATGTAACAAAACAAAATAAAAACAAAAACAAAAAACCCACAACAACCCAAAACCAAAAAAAAAAAAAAAAAAAACATATAACCTTGCACCAAATGTTCCTTCCCTGAAACTCTCTTCTTTCTGAAGAATTTGTATCCTGGGGAGCTGTGCTAACTTGGGTTGGAGTAGAACTCTTCCTTTCTCTTTAAAAATTATAAAAAGCTTGTTCATATTGCATCAACATCCTGAAACGATCAAGATAAACGCAAGATCATAGATTATTTAGAACATATCAAAGTACAGAAACTTGGGATTTCAAACCTAAAACTGATTTCTTTTTTTTTTTTTTCTTCTCACTCATCCTGTCCAGGGCAAGACGAAAAGCAAAGAGGGAAAGCAAATGAGGCTATTAGGCGCTGCATAATTGAGGATGGCTCTAAATAGTTTCCTAGTGGCCTGAAAAAAGTGCAGATTTCACATTCTGGAAATAGCCACCTCTGCGGTGCAATTGGGCCCTTGGCACATTAGTGAAGAAAAATCTGTTTGTATATAGACTTGCTTTTGTGCTTTGCTAGTCTTTACGTTGTAGGTATAAGAGGTGTTATTCTCCATTTGGTATGTTACCCAAATGAGTCAACAAAAATACCACCTTCAGTCTAAATATTTTTTTCTTGACTTTCTATTTCCACATCAAAAAATAATATGGGATTTCTTTGGAATACTCTGTTCCTTTCATGTACAGTGACTACTATGTTTGTTTTGGTATTACCTATCTCAATGATTAGAAAAGTAAGGCACAAAGTGAGATTTATATTTTCTTCTGTGGACTAGTCTCATCCATAGATTGTCCTGAAACTAGCCTTTCCACATCTATGTTCAAAAGTCTTGTTAAAATGCTGATGAAAATCTTTGTTGTTGATCTTTTAAAATATATATAATTCCATTTTTAGAAACAATAATATATCTGAGATTCTCTCTTGCTAAGGTATTGTGTGGAAGTGGCTGGATTCTGAGCCTAGGGTCAGGGTGGATATTGTTAATAAGAAAGCCATGGGGCAGGGAACACTTGTACCCTCATCCCAGATATGTGGGTGTTAATTATATGACTGCTATCTGCTCTCTGGGGAGGACCATCTTTTTTCTCCCAGGCAAAGGCACAATGTTGGATAAAGAGTCCAAAGATCTTTTTTATTATTCCCTGGTCTCACTGACCTTATTTTTCTTTTAGGAACACACTGTGCTTATTTCTACCTTCAGGATTTTGCAATTGCTGTCTCCTCTTCCTGGAATGTTCTACTTCTAGAATATCGCAAGTTAGTATATACTATTCAGTTACCATTTCAAATGGCACCTCCTCTGGATTTTATTTTCTTCACATACTAATCTCTTTGCAAAATAATCTTACTGATTTTTTAAATCAGTCAAAAATATATGTTGAGTGGCTGCTATGCAATGGATACTAGTCTATGTTTCTAGAATACAAAAATGGAAAACAATAATGGTGTCTCTGCCATCAAGGAACACAAATTGCATATACAGGATAAGCATGTGAACAAAGGAGTAATTTGTGCTATGACAAGAACATCTACCACAACTCTAACATTAGAGTATATAGTAAATGAGGATGCTCATTTAACTAAGTAGGGGGCAATATCTTAAAGAAATTATGTTTAAACTTGGATCTGAGTTTGTAATGATCTTAGAAATAAGCGCTACAAGCAGAAGGCACAGGAAATTCTAAGCTTTGGTGTAATTGAGCAGGAGAATGAAAGCAAGCAGATGAATGGACAGAGGTGAGTTCTGAGTGATTGATAGAAACCAGATGGTGTAAGCCTTTAGCTCTGAGGCAGGAAGAGATTCAGATTTTATCCAAGTTTAATGGGAAACAAGTGAGTATTTTTTAAAAAAGGGAGTGACTGTTGCACTGTATGTTAACTAATATTGCACTGTGTGTTAACTAGCTGGAATTTAAATACAAATTTGAGGAAAAGATTAAAAAAATTAAAAAAGGGAAGTGGCAATTGTTATTTATATTTTTGAGTGATTCCTCTGGCTGCCTCTGTGGAGGATGAGTAAACGGTGTTACAATAGAAAAAATTAACCCTAAATTTGTTTTAACAAACGTGTAAACTATACAATTTGAGTGGCTTAACACAACCAAGTAAAGAGGTAAATTGGGAGACTTCTTGATTTCATGAATCAGCAAAGGTATGGGCTGATAGTCATCACATCCTGTGGCTCTAAGTTTGCCATAACAGGGGACCAAGAGCTCAGAAGTGCTACAAACAGAAAATGATGTATAACATCTGTTCAGTCCTGTTTGCTAGCACTCAGTCACAGATCCACCTAATGACAACAGTGCTAGGACATATAAGGGAGCAATTAATAATATTCCATGAGCATTAGCTGCACATGGCAAAGAGGGAGAAAAAGATAGGCATCCAACATCCTAGGAGAACATTTTGGAGTGAGAATAAGTGAACTGGAAGAAAAGGTGTTATCAGAGAGTGCTATATTTGAAATCGAGCATTTTGGGGAGGATTATGACCAGAGGAGTAGATTCCTAAGGAGAAAAACATCATTACCAAAGAGATAAAAGTTAAAAAGTCAATTATGTGAATTTGAAGTCCCTCTGCTTATGAAAAGTAATGTGTGATCATTAATCATTTTCTCTATATCTTTATTTCTACTTTACCTGCTTTATTGATTGATAATATTCTCCCTTTCCATCCTGATTCAGTTAAAGGTTTTGTAGGTGAAAACACTTTTCCCCTAATCCCCATATTGAATTTCCCCTAATCCCCATACTGAATCCTCATTTGAATTTTAGTTTTCTCTACTTTCTTTATGACCATCTGTCTTTTGGCCACCTCTACCCAGTGATGCTTGTGTCAAGGGATCACACAAAGTACACGTTACTTTGTGGTTAATAAATTGGCTTCTTTCCTTTCCTCCTCTCATTTCTTTATACATTAGTTTATCAGTTGTCTATTCTGAGCTAAGTGCTGCAAGAAAAGAACTCTGGGCTTGAAGGAAGGAGAACTCCACCCTTCTGTTAGTTCTGCCTCTCACTTTCTGCATTCACTCACTCAAAATCTTTCAAGAGATATTTATTAAACTCTAACCATGTGCGAGATTCTGAGAGAACTGTTGGGGATAAAATGAATAACAAGAAAGACATGGTTCTTGCCTCACTGAGCTTACATTCAATCAGATGAAGGGGGATGAAATTAAAAACAACAACAACAAAACCATAGTATGAACTTTTCTGAGGTCAGTTATTGAAAACCACGTGCAGTCATTAAGAGACACACACTGAGTATTTGTAGGTTGGAAAATTGTTTGTGAATAAAGTTTTTTGTTGTCGTTTGACTTTCAGTGACTGATGTTTTGCTTGGTGTTTTGAGGATTACTTTAAGCAACATGAGATGGTAAGGACTCAGCTAGCATTCTTTCTTTCCTTCTTTCAGTGGTTGTTAAACTATTACTGAGCTGTGGATTTATTGCCTAGAATAGTAGAATGGTTTTGCTTTCGATAGATCAAAGGCAACACTCACCCACTACACCTTGTCTCTTCAAGGAGAGCAATTTTAACCTATGTGGGTTTCAGATACCCCATTAAGACAATGAGATGACTTGCAACTTAGCTTCCTCTTGTATAAGTCTAGTGTTTATAATTTCTGAGACTTGTGGATGAGACACAGTGCATAAATACCAGGATTTATTAATAAAGTGTGAGTATTCACAGTGAAGTCACTGAGAATCGCAGGAGCAAAGGAGTTAATTATCCTTATTACATCTCTAGCAATGGGATCTTGATATTAGAAGATCTTTTGATGTTTAAAATAGTATTTCTCTATATACATTTTATTTGATATTTTGCTTTCTTTAGTTCTCTATATACATGTTCCAAACTATCAGTACAGGACCAAATTTCATTTCCATGTGAAGTAGAAACTTGTAAAATAAATAAATAAATAAATAAATAAATAAATAAATAAATAAATAAATAAGTAAACCTTTTAGGAAAGTAGAGCCCTTTTTCCTATGTGATGCAAAGATTTCTAGCCAATGTCATTGCCTGACTCCCATTAAATGTCTTACTTCTATATCAATTTTCTATTCAGTTAGAGAGCAAATAAAGACCAAGGAAACCAAGAATTCCATGCTTTGTTTACCAATAGCCAAATATGACCCATATTTAAAATCCTAGAAATTTTCTCTCAACTACACATCTACTAACGTGGCCAGAAAAGGCTTGAATTAGCATCAGGTCTGCTGGGATCGAATGGGGAAGCAGCTGAGTCTGAACCTGCCTGGTTTTACTCTGTTTTTATTTCCTTTCCAAGACTCCGAACAGAGTTCTGGGTCTGATGCCTCCACATGCGTCTTCTGCCTCCCATGGATCTCCTTCAGGGCTCTTTTCCACTAAGGAATCCACTTCTCATTTGTTGCAAAAACTACAGGAAGCTTTTGACTAATTCAGTTAGGACAAAGGTTTTACTGTGGTAAAACCTGTGGTTTTACTGTTGTTTGTGAACAGCCTTTTATTATACCATTGTAAGCATAATATATATATACGTGTATATATAAGCATAAATATATATATAAACATATGTATATTTAATGCCATTTTAGATTATATTGACATTATTATATGATATATATAATTGTAACATTATACATACTTATATATCATTATATGTATTATAATATATAAACATATATCATATAAAATTGTTATTTTACTTGACTTTATTCATTGTCCTTACTCTATTTCTATCATTCTTCTTTCAAAATCATTGGTCTAATTGAGATTAGCAGAGGAAGCATTCAAGATAAGTTCTTACTCGAAAGAAAAAAAAAAAAAGAGTGGTGGGGCGCCTGGATGGCTCAGTCTGTTGAGTGTCTGACTCTCGGTTTTGGCTGGGGTCATGATCTCAGTATTGTGAAATTGAGCCCTGAGTCGAGCTTCAGGGTCAGCAGGGAGTCTGCTTGAGATTCTCTCTCCATCTCCCTCTACCCCTTTTGCTCCACAGTTCTCTCTCTCTCTCTCTCTAAAATATTTAAAAACCTTAAAAAAAAAAAAAAAAAAGTAGAGGTGGTATCATTTTCCCCTACAGTATCCCACTTTCTGCTATGCTAGTATCATTAGGCCTATGTGACATATCTCCCAAGAGAGAGCCATTTAATTTCCTTAGTTAAAGGATGACTTCGAAGATCAAAAGATCAATCTAAGTTCTTCGGAAGCCAATTGAATTATAAAAATGAAGAGATTCCTTGAAGAAGATATGAATTCTGCCTAGATTTGTAGCTCAAGAAAACTATTTGAACAGTGATAGGGCCAATTTGTCTCAAAATAAATTTGCGAGTGCAAGTTTGAACAGTTTTGTAGAATTATGTTGTTTTATTCTGGGAAGATTGGCTTATTCTCTGTATACATGAAAATATGAGTTTGTGTGCTCCAAACATTTTATTCAAAGATAAGAAATTTTGCGTTTGGTGAGAATCCAAAAGGAGGCTCCAGAAATCATAAATGCAAATGCAATTACCTATGTGAATACTGGGTCAAATAAATTGATATTAGCTTAGACACAGTAAATAAATTACATAATAATGTAGAACAGAAGAATATCATTCACTAATAGAACAGAACATAGAAGTAAGTCAGTGACTTTCAGAAAACACTCTCAATAATTTGAAATCTAGTTTTGAATAATTTGATGAGATTCAGTAAAGTGACTAAAAGTCTGAGATTGCTAATACTATGCCCAGGTAATAAAAATAAACATTTTGATTATAATCCTCTTAAAAGTAAAAAAAAACAAATAATTAAAATCCTCTATGCCAGGCATTGTTACTCCATTTAATCCTCAGAGCAAAGCTATTGAGTGGTGCTAATTAGTTGTAATTTATAGATGCAGAAATTAAGCTAAAGTTGGTGAATTAACTTGCCAAAGTTCATATAGAAATGAATAAAATTTAATACTGAAACTTGTTCTGTCCAAAATGTATACTGTTGCTACTATATAAGAACACATTTAAATTTTTAGGGGCAAGGGATCCCTGGGTGGCTCAGCGGTTTGGCACCTGCCTTTGGCCCAGGGCGTGATTCTGGAGTCCTGGGATCGAGTCCCACATCGGGCTCCCTGCATGGAGCCTCCTTTTCCCTCTGCCTGTGTCTCTGCCTCTCTCTGTGTCTCTCGTGAATAAATAAAATTAAAAAAAAAAACATTTAAATTTTCTAAATGTAATTATAAGACTTACTTGATTTTCTCAAATAACTATCTTGGCAGTTCTTCCCACTCAAGTCTTATTTATGGGGAGAGACTATGTTAATATTGCTTTTATATGTTGTGTTATTAAAGAAGTATTATGTAAAGTACTTTCATTTAGGAAACCATTTTTTTAAACAAATGTTATTTTATTTCTAATTATAAGTTACTCTAATTATGCTCATTGTAAAAAAAATTGAAAATCATGAGAAGAAAAAATATTTTCCAACAACTCTTGCACTCAATAACTATTGTAAAGCCTTTAAAAATGAATATTTTAGTGCCACAAAAAGTAATATACATATGTCATTTTTTATTTAGCAATACATAATTTGCTTTAGATATATTTCTGAAATATTTTATTCCATCCTATGGGTATGTAATAATTCAATGAAGAAATTATACTTGTAATTTTATTTAATGTTAATATCACTGTTCTTATAGAAAAGAACAATTAGAATAAAGCTCCTTGAGATGTGGGACCTTATTCTTTTATTCTCCTTCTTCATTACCGTACTCTCAGTGTCTGGTACCTGATATATAATAGATGCCCAATATCCATTCTTAATCAATGGATTTAATTAGGTAATATTAGTAGACAATCTGATGAATTTTTTAGGATAAATAGCTTGAAGTCGACTTGCTGAGTCAAAACATATGCATACTTATAATTTTTCTTTATTCATATTGGCATTTTCTTTCCAGAAAAAATGTGTTAATTTTTGCTCAAACTAGCAAAATACAGTGTGATGCTTTTTATTTATTTATTTTTTTATTATTTTTTTTAGTGTGATGCTTTTTAATTTGAATTCTGCTATATTGAGTTATATTATTCTAGCATGGACTTTGTAAATATACCTTTTGCAGGGTGACCTATTATTCCAAAGTGACTGCTCCACTGATGGCTAAACCCTCTCTACAAAATTTTCTCCTTTGGGGATCTATTGTAAAGAATATAACCTTGCCCATAAAGAGCTATGGCCTTTGCCCTAGGTTTCTGAGAGGTAATCTCTAAGCCCTTAGAAATGTCATGGCTGGTAGATGTTTTTGGTCCAGCTGACATTTTTGGTCCAGCTAGATAATAAAATGTGATTTAGGACAGGACCTTTGAATCATGCAATAGCAGCCCAATCTCCTAAAGAGCTGGAAACTGAGATCAGACTTGGAGACTGTTAATTATGCCTATGGGATATAGTGTCAATAAAAGTTTTGGACGCTGATGCTTGAGTAAGCTTCCATGGTTGGCAATACTCCATGTATTTTGTCACACAGTATTGCCGGGAGGAGTAAATACTGTCCTTGACTCCATGTGGACAGGACAACTGGATGCTCCATGTTTAGAATTCTCCTAGACTATGTCACATGCATTTCTTTGCATGGCTGGTTTTAATTTTATCCTTTCTCTCTAATAAATCACAACTGTGAGTAAGATAGCTCTCAGTGAATCCTTTTAGTGAGTTCTTGAAACTGAGGATGGTTTGGGGAAGCCCCTGAACTTGCAGTTGGTGTTAGAAGTAAAGCTAGTTTTATGATCCGTTCCCTAATCTTGCCGAGTTGGCTACTCTTGCAGTGGGTGCCCAAAGTGCAGTTCAATAGAAAATCCCTGACTCACTGAAACATGTGGTTCAGGAAGACGAAGAATGACAGGAGAGGAGATCCTGAACTTTTAATATCTAGCCTTGGCCCTATGTGCTTTATCTTTGGGCAGATTTTAATCTCCAGGCTTTAGTTCTATGAAATTATTAACTGGTGAGCATAACAACTTTCAGTGATTCTGTGAATCCTTCTAATGAATGATCAAACCAAAGGGTGGTTTTCAGAATCTTCTAACTTCACAGGTAGAGTCAGAAGTAAGGACAGTCTCATGGACTATGCACACTTTTAACTTTGCAGGGTCTCTGTGACTTCTCATTCTCCTTTGTCACCTATTAGTCCTGGGGCCATGTATTCTATCATTAACCCTTAGAATTTCTCTGTACTGAGCCCAAAGCTTTGTAAAACAGTGTCTCTGTTAAAACCTCAAATTATCCTATGTTATAGATACATTTTTCTTCTGCTGAGATTCTAACAGCTATAATATCTTTCATATCCTTCATTTTTTATGTAATGTCTATGATTAGGAATTAATTTTGGTATATGTGCCATAGGTACATTATTTATTATATTTTATAAAAAGCGAAGTGCTTTCTGCAATGTTAAAAAACACTCTAGTTTGGTCTTGTACTCCAATATTCCCTTTGCTTATATTCAAACACATGCAAGAATATACACATGATGTGTGAATATGTGCATATCCTTCAAAATCCATGTACGTGCAGCTCTGGACATGCTTTCATACTTAATTTCAGGGCTTTTATTACCATATATGTTGTGATTTTAATTCCAGTTTCCAAACTTTTACAATGCATGGCTTTCCTCATTCATAGTAATTTGAAAATACCTTATAAATTCATAAAAATTTATTTACCTTGATGACTACATATAATCATATATACATATATATATGATTAAAAACAATGAGTATTTGAAGAGAACTGACAGTTGATACCATGTAAACTCTCCAACCAAAACAAGTACAAATTACATTTTTTTTCAGATTTATTCATACTTTTCAATGATGTTTAGCATAATTCTTCATAGAAGGCTTAAATACTTGCTCCTAAAGTAATTTCTACACATTTATATTTCGACTGATTTTTTAAAGATTGTATTTATTTATTTTAGAGAGACAGAGAGAGAGTAAGCATGAGTGAGGAGAGAGGGAGAGGGAGAGAAGCTCCAGCAGACTCCTTGCTCTGCATGGAACCCGACCCAGGGTTCTATCCCAGGACCCTGAGATCATGACCTGAGCCCAAACTAAGAGTCCATCGCCCAAACAACTGAACCACCCAGGTGCCCCATGATTGATTTTTTTGGTGGATAATTATTCAAAAACATTTCTGGGATATAGAATATATTTTTCTGCATATCTGTGTCCAAATATTTAGCTATATCATTGTTATAATGGTTTGCAACTTGTTCTTTGAGATTTAATAGTATTTACATAAAGAAAAAATTTATCTTTTCCTTTTCCCTAGAACTACTTTTGCCTATTTACACTGTACTGATACAGCTTCCAGAACACTAAGTCATCATGATATTTGTTGGCATCCTTGTCTTATCCTGGTTTTAAAAGAAAGCCTTGTGTTTCAACATTATCATGTTTATCATTGATTTAAAATAAATATTTTACATCGTTAAAGAACTACCTAAAAGACTTTACAAAAGAAATGAATTTTGTAAAAATCTCTTTTAGTATTTACTGAGATAATCCTGTGAATCTGCTCCTTTGATTTATTTATAGGGTACATTATACTCAGAGACAGTAATGACATTAAAGAAACTTGATATTTATGGAGTGCTTCAGATGAGCTAGACACTGGGTTAAGTGCTGGTTTACTAATGTTAAATCATTTTGGCATTTCTGGAACAATGTTAATTGTTTGTATTCTATTTTAATATCAGCCTATGCTACATACTTATTTTATTTAGGATTATTTTCATTCTATACTTAGTGGAGATTTAGATATTGAATTGTTGTCTCAAAAGTAATTTAAAAACTAGAAAAAATATTCTGTAATATATTGGCCCTAAAATAGTTTTTTACATGTTCTCTGTAGCCTTATTACTCTGTCTTTCCCACTGGCTGCCTTCATTTGTAACATGCTTATTTTTATTTCACCTGCCTAAGTTATATTTAACTGAAAAAACAAGTTGTGCATAGGAGTCCAATGTGGCAAGCATGCCTGGGAGGTGTCAGCATGGAGATTAAGAGTCCTTCTGGAGAAGAATTTCTAAGGAAAAATCAGGCTCACCCAGTCTAACTATCTGCCTATCAGTTTGTCCATATACAAAATATAGGACTTTTATATTTAAAAGATTAGGGGCACCTGAGTGGCTCAGTTGATTGTGTCTGCCTTCGGCTCAGGTCATGATCTCAGGATCCTGGGATCCAGCCCTGTGACCAGCTTCCCGCTCAGCTGGGAGTCTGCTTCTCCCTCTTCCTCTGCCCCTCTCCCCTGCTCATGCTCTCTTTCTCTCTCTCTCAAATACATAAATGAAATATATTTTTTAAAGGGTTAAAAAAAAAAACCTACACAAGAGTTGGGTGTTTTGTTTTGTTTTGTTTTACCTCCACAAATGTTCCTGACTTCCATATGTGACCACGCAGGTGACTGTCAGCAGTGGTGCCAGCAGTGGTGATGCATCTTCAGTGTAGACATGTGCCCTCTGGACAGGGGTACTGCACTTCACCTTGAACACTAACTGTCCTATTGGGAATGGTGATGCCTTTAATGGGCATTGGTAGTACCTCTGTCATATGTTTCTTTAGCAGACAATGAAGAATTCGTGAGCATAAATAATCTGAATAAATAAGGAAGAACTGGTGATAATCAAAATAATGAGTTTGCATGATACCATCAGAGGGACCTTAATGATTTTCTGAAATATTTGAGAAGATAGGAAGAGATACAGTCACATGCATGCTCTTGGATAGCTGTAATGCTTCATTTAATATCCTTGGGCTTCTGTATTCAGAGGAAAGCAGGTTGTAGGTCGAAAATTCTGAGCTTTTTGGTTTTTTTTTCTGACAAAAGACCAAAAAGAGATTACTTTAATTGTAAGAACATTGGATTATATTGGTGAACATTTTAAATTGTTTTTAGAGCAGGATAACTACACAATACAGGCACACATGCGTGTATGTACACACACTTGCACGGGCTAGAATTTTCAAATATTTATACTATTTAGGTTAAAGAGCGATGATAATACAAAATATCATGTTGGAGGTCCATTAAAAAGCTGCTGTTCCTCTATTTTTAATGATATTTAGAAGTAAATATAGTAAGGAAGGAATTTAAAGAAGATTGAATGTAATGAATATAGGACTCCCTTGGGCATTTTTATGTAATCCCAGTTCTAGAGAAAGGGCACAAATAACACAAAGTTCTCTCTCTGACTTTTAAAAAGTAAAAAATCTTAGTGACTCATTTGGCTAATATATAGGAGCTAAACCTCTGAAATTATCTGATGCAATGATTTGAAAAGGTTTAACAATGAGTTTGGATATGGTGAGAATGGCGATTTTTTGAATTAAGTAGATACCAATAGGTGATAGATAGATGATAGATAGATAGATGATAGATAGATAGATAGATAGATAGATAGATAGATAGATAGATGATAGATAGATATAGATAGATAGATAGATGATAGATAGATAGATGATAGATAATAGATGATAGATAATAGACAGACAGTAGCAATAAATATAAAGTCATGCAGTGTTTGGTACTTTCAATGCAGCATGAGAATCTGAAATACTGAAAACGATCAACATAGCCAAGTAGTAACTGCTTGAACATTTTTAAATCCAAAGTACAGAAGCAAACACTGGAAAACAAGCTTCAGAGTGTTTTGCAAACACACAGAATGGGCAATTTGGAAACTTGGGATATCACTCCTTTTCTAAGAACTGAGAGGACAGGATCTTGGCCCTGATATCGTAGGGTTCATGCTGTCACTAACTGTGGGATGTGGGGCAGATGAATTAACCTCTGAAACCTCAGTTTTTTAATCTGATCAATGGAGAGGATAAGCTTAGGATTTTTGTAAGAATTAAGTCAGATAGTATGAGGAAGGTCCGTAGACAAAAGACGTGAAATATAACAAACAACAAAGCACAGCTAATGAAACAAACAAACAAACAAAAATAAATGAGACGCCCTGCTTTTCAACTCCTCTGGATATAGATCATTTGTTCTATAAAATTAAGAGATCAAACTAAAGCCACTACAATAGTAACCGCAGTTCCTTCTAACTATTAATATACTAACTTTTTTTTTTTTTTGTAAAAAAAAAAAATATATATTGTGGGATCCCTGGGTGGCTCAGCGGTTTAGTGCCTGCCTTCAACCCAGGGTGTGACCCTGGAGTCCCCAGATCGAGTTCCACGTCGGGCTCCCTGCATGGAGCCTGCTTCTGCCTCTGCGTATGTCTCTGCCTCTCTCTCTCTCATTCTGTGTCTCTCATGAATAAATAAATACAGTCTTTAAAAAAATATATTGTCAAAAGGCTATTGTGTTAAAAAAAAAAAAAAGAAAAAAAAAACTTCTGTGTGTATGTGTATAGATTCCCCTGTGTGTCTTTCCAATAAGCAAAGGACGATAAGAAAGGGTACTTGGCTTTTAGAAAGAAATCTGTAGGAAATGTGCTGAGCAAATATTGTTTGCTCTATTGATTCACAGATACTACTGTTTGTAATTGTGGTAGGGCTTATTTTCACTCTGCTATTGTAAGTTAAATTTTATAAATGAAAGCTGGGCCAGAAAAAAACAGAATGTGTTAATGATGTCTGTGGCATAAAGATTTTATTGTTTTACTTTTGTTTACAAATAAACCGAGAAGATATATGATAAAATCTTTCAGTTGTGAAAGGATCTTAGCAACTTTTTGCAACCCGAATGCCTGTTTCATAATTTGCTGTTTAAAATGTCTTTGCGAATATTTCTTACCCTATAATGGCCAGGTTATTAAGAAGTAATGAATGCTTTAAACAGTGGCATGCCTAAGTAGATTATAAAGGCAAGAACAGCATTGTCTATTAGCAAATAGAGGGAGAAAATTTTCAAAAGAAGGCTTTGTTGCTGGAATGAGGCTTGCTAAAATCCACGGCTCAGGAAATGTATAGTTTTGTAATTTTTTTTTTTATAGTTAGCAGCTTTATCTTGGGATTTCTGAAAAATGATACATATTAAGTGTAAGCTGGGATTTTCGATATCCAATTAACTTTGAATACAAGTTGGCCCATTAAAAACAGAGCCCATTTAGCCCAGCTTTAAATATATCCTATTCTTGTAGTATAAAGTTAAAGAATTCTGCTGTTTCTTAGTCAAAGATGACACTCATTTGACAGTGTTATTATCTGTACATGAATGTGGCTATTAAGTCTGAATCATCTCAAACTTTTCAACTGATTATACGTAGAATATTCTCTGTGGCTCTTCTATTAGAGATGCATATATTGAGAGATTCTGAAAAAATACACAGAAATAAATTATTTTCCCTACGACCTGCCTGGTGCTCAAGCAGAAAAAGAACCATCCATTTCAATTCAGCTCTGTTCAATTCAATTCCGTTTGATTCGATTTGATTCTATTCAAATTGACAATGTATTCAACAAAGATTTCCATAGAGATGCAAAAGAGGAATGAAACTCTCTTGGCTTTTCCAGAGTTCCAATGAAACCCCACTATGATGAAGAGATGGAGTTTACTTCCAGTCTGACACAATTTGGGAAGACGTCTCAGAATGGATGGCATATAAACTGTGGTGTGAAGAAAGAGTATGCTGACAAAGACAAACAAATATGGCAGACCAATGATTGGTGGCAAATAATCAATTAAAGTCCTGATTCTAGATCAAGCTGAGCAGTGGAGAGGTGGAACTGAGGCCTGCGCATAGGGAAAAGAGAAGTGGGCCCAAGGAATCAAAATGTACAAGAAAGACCCTAATATTGATGGGTGAAGCTGCTGATAAGTAACTACACTCAATTCCGGAGACCATCACGAGCAGAAGAGGGATGTGAAATGTTTGTGCTCAAGAAACTAGTGGTGGAGACATAGCCATGACGAAGCAGAGGAGTCTACAGGACGGGAATTGAGCTTTAAACCACTGGCACAGGTCTGGGCTAGAGGACTTCAGTGGACTGGGATTGACCCTTGGCAGCCTTGCACATCCCAGCTCTATAGACTTCCTTTGCTTCCATGAATTCATTGGTGCCGCTGCCCCATCACGCAAAACCTATAGTCAACCAGTCTTTCTGATACCAACGTTTTCACCTCCACCATATTGCTCTCGTCATTACTACCTCACTTAATGCGCAATTACATATCGGGTGTTCAATTAATATGTTTGATTAAGTAATTTAAATCATTCTTCTTAAAATGTCTCGGCATCTACAGCCTGTGCTGTATAATTTTGAAGGCATTTTTAGTGTTTTGTATGCACTTGTGTTACATCTCAGAAAGTTATACAAATTTAAGGTGGTGCCATGGACTGAACTGTGTCTCCCCTCCAAATTCATATGTTGAAGCCCTATTCCCCAGTGTAATAGTGTTTGGAGATAGGACCTTTGGAAGGTATTTAGATTTATTTATTCTTAAAGATTTTATTTATTTATTCATAAGAGACACAGAGAGACAGAGAGGCAGAGACATACACAGAGGGAGAAGCAGGCTCCCTATGGGGAGCCCATTGTGGGACTCAACCCACTGAGCCACCCAGGTGTCCCTGGTATTTAGATTTAGATGAGGCCATGAAGCCATGGGGTTCTCATTAAGGTATTAGTTTCTTTACAAGAGGAGACTAGAGATCCATCTCTCTCTCTCTCTCTCTCTCTCTCTCTCTCTCTCTCTCTCTCAATCACTCACTGTCATATAAGACTATAGAAAGAACATGCAGTCTTCTGCAATCCAGCAAGAAGGCTGTCACTGGGGGATGACCATGTTAACACCCTGATCTTAGGCTGCTCAGACTGTAGAACTGTGGAAAATAAATGTCTGTTGTTTAAGGCACACAGTTCACAGTATTTTGTTATAGCAGTCTAAGCTAAGACAGGCGTGATATCCTAACTCTTCTAATGGTTCTCTCCTATACATCCCAGGTATATATTCTAATTCTATAGAATTATTCTAATTCTATTCTAACTCTTTAGAAATGACTTTAGTCAAGATCATACACAGTTACGGGCACCTGGGTGGCTCAGTCGGTTAAGTGTTAGCCTTCAGCTCAGGTCATGATCCCAGAGTTCTGGAATCAAGCCCCACATCAGGGTCTCTGCTCAGCAGGGAGTCTGCTTCTCCCTCTACCTCTGCCCCTGCCCTCATTTGTGTTTTCTTTCTTTCTCTCTCTCACACACACACTTGCTCTTTCTCTCTCAAATAAATAAATAAAATGTAAAAAAAAAAAAAAAAAAAAAGATCAGAGGAGCCTGGGTGGCTCAGGATGATTGGGTGTCTGCCTTTGGCTCAGATCATCATCCCAGGGTCCTGGGATTGAGCCTCATATCAGGCTCCCTACTCAGCGGAGAGTCTGCTCCTTCCTCTCCCCCTGTGATCTCTGTTGCCTTCACTCTCACTCCCACTCTCAAAAAAATAAATAAAATATATTTTTTTAAAAGATCAAACACAGTTATGAGTCTCACTTCCTTGTGACATAGAAAAGATGGAATGGGCCACTTTAAGTTTCTCCATCTTAGACCTACTGCATATTGAGTTCTTTGCCCAAAGTAATTTATTCCTTTGGATAGGAATTTAGACCTGCCAAAATATGGGATTCCTAGAATCTTAATGTCCTTTGAGCTCTCAGTGGCATAAGTGTTACCTGTCCTCTAGTTAGTGTCACATTTCTAATCACTCATCATTTTCATTTGCAGGCACCTATAGTTTTGAAGAGCCTAATAATATGTGTATGCTTCCTTGGATTCCCATCTTTACCTCATTGGGCCCCAAATGTTGCAGTACATTGGAATCAATTGGGGGTGTTTAATAAGTATTGGGATGCCTGGCTCCCAATCCCAGACATTCAGATTTAGATGGCATGGAGTTTAATTTGAGCACTGGAGCTCTTAAAGGGTCCTCATGTGATTCTAATGAGCACCAATGCTTGGACTCCAATGCCTTTAGTTCAGGCTAGGCCTCTACAACCCAGCCATATCACTAGACCATAGCCAAAGGAAAGAGGTTTCTTCAAAGGATTGTAGTTGTATGTTCTGAGCATGTGCATGTTTTATTCTTAGGATAAATTACTTCATGTTTTCAAAATTCACAACCTAATTTGAATACTATTGGGTATTTAGATAATAATAAGCAGCAGAGGATATGCCCATCTATACATTAATGCTCTCTCTTCCGTAAAATGTTTACTTAACAACCATCTCTTTCATCTCTCACTGAATCCTATATAGTCTTGCTCAGGTGGGAACGTAGGTCATCTCTCTGAGTCACCAGAGCTCGATGCAGCACTCACAATTAATAGCACCAAGTACACTGAAGGAGATACATCTTTCTGCTTAACAAAGAGTTCCTGCTGCTATATACATGTGTTTGTCTAAATATTTTTCAACACAAAGTCATCTCTAGCAATGAAACTCCAGCTGATATCTAGCACCTTCACAACAACCACCCCTGGATTTTTTTGATGGTTTTTAATTTGTACAGCTACATTAGTTAAAAGTGAAGTGAAGAGGGATTATTATTATTATTATTATTATTATTATTATTATTATATTTCTAATCCTGAAAACTATTTTTTGGTCCTCTTTTATTGGATTGAAACATCTGTTGCTGAAAAGTCTGTGTAAGAGTACCAAAAATATTAAGTATTATCAAGAAACTGATGTTCAACAGTTTGTGTGCACAGATACCACCCTTTAGGAGTATTTTTGTACCGCATCTCTCCACATGCCTGCAAACTAAAGGCTATAGTTGACTTCAAATATCTGTCACCTACACCGTTAAGATGGCAGTGTGCCCAAATATAAAACAACATTCATGTACTCTTGTTTTCCGTGGATTTGGTTAAGAAAAAAAATTAGGTTTTTTTTACTTCTCCCATTATTCTGAACTTCAAGTGGCTTGAGCTGTGTTTATCAGAGACTGACCCAACCAGCAAATGGAAGATTAAATTTCATCGGGGGGTAAAACAAATTATAAATAAGGGCAATTATTTTATTGGAAAATATACCAAGGATATAATACGGATATGGCATAATTTCTTTCTTCAGAGACTTTTGTGAATTAAATAAAATATTCTTCACTCTCCCACTCTGATTTCTATTTGAGGAGCTCTAACATACAAAACAAAAAGGTAGCAAAATTATGTGGCAGGTGGAGAGATAGTACTTTTATAGATTTTTTTTTTTTTTTGTGCTGGCTTTCCCTGTTGTCCCAGAGACTTCAAGATATCTTGCTCCTTCAATTTGAGTTATAACAATTTCTAATACAGTGTTCATGACATTTTGCAAAAGATTGCACTTTGCTGTCTTTCCACAATTCCAACAGGAATTGTCTTTATATTGCTTCAGCTGCTGATTCTCCATTGTTAGAGTCTGCTCTCGTCTCTCGCTTTGACTTAGCCTCTTCCTCTCCTAGACTTAGGCATGCTCCCATAGCACTAAATTCAATTCCCTGAAATAGGTGGCATTCAACATTCGATGGGTGTGTAGCAGGCCGGTTTTTGGTGCCCATGATCTTTGCCCCTTAGTGCTAAGCCTGTGAATATGTTATGTGACATGAAAAGGGAATTTTCAGATATGAGTATATAGACATTAGGATTTTTAAATTATCCTGGACTTTCTAGTTGGACCCAGTCTAATTGTATGAACTTTTAAAAACAGAGACATTTCTCTGGAGTCAGACATGCAGCAAAAGAGAAATCAGAGTCAAAAATGAGGAAGACTAATTTGATGATAGAGGAGGCAGCAGGATGGGAAATGTAGGTTCCTAAGGAACAAAGGGGTCTCCCACCTGACAAACAGCAAGACAGTAGGGACTTTAGCTGTACAACCACAAGAAACCATTTTGTTAACAACCTGGGTTGGCTTGAAAGTGGAATCTCACAGAGGGCCTCCAGATTAGAGCTCAGGCCAGCTAACATCTTGATCTGGCCCAGTCAAGCCCACCTGGACTTCCAACATACAATTTTTTTTTTAAATAAATGTGTGTTGTTTTAAGCTGTCGAAGTTGTGCTAACTTGTCAAAGCGGAAATGGAAAATTAACATTGAGTGAGATGTAACTTAATGTACATTCCAGTATATGGGACATCTTACACTTAGGATCTTGTAATAATTCAATACATCTCTCCTATTCTACAGTGCCTGCTTTTGTAATTACAAATGCTTCCTTGGAAAATTATTGTATTATTATTGTGCTTTAATGTCAGTGCCTCTTTACTGGGTGAGACTCAGATACAAGACTTTCATGTGACTTCTATGGTCAGAATCCTTCTGTTTTTATGAGTAAGAAAGGCCTCTTGCTGATCTATGTGAAACAGAAAGGAAAATTGATGCGGTGCCACATAGTGGAAAATCAAGATAGATCAATAGCCATGGAAGCAGAGAGAAGGTCCTAGGTGACATAGTTTGAGTTGATGGAGTAAGCCACACCAACATCTAGATGTTTTGGCCATATACACCAAAGACTGGTCTTTTATTTTCAAGATCATTTGCATGAGCTTTGTGTCACATACAACACAAAGTTTTAACTGATATATAAATTTCCCGAAATTTTGTGTTTAAATTGTACTAACTAAACTTCAAGCACTTAATCACTAAATCATGTTTACACTAAGTATTACTGTAGCCCCCAGGTATGCTACATTGATTATATCTTTTCTGGTAGATCATAAATGCCTTGAAGTCAGAAACCATAATGTACATCATGAATACTATTAAGACTGGACTTGTGTTGACTAAATATTTGGGAATTATTAGATAAAGAACTAAGATAAAGTCATAATTTAGAGATTGTTTTCCTCCCATGAATACCTCAAGTGCTTTACAAACAATTACTTTTAGTTTCAGTATTAGACAGAAAATATGATCTAACATTCCTACAAATTTCACGATACAGATGGAAGTAAAGGTAAGGTATATCTTACCTTTTGTGAGTTTTAATCCACTATTGGTTTGTGTTTAATGTTAAAGTTGATGAATAAAACACTACGTGGTTAGTGGAAGATATTTTCTATATCAAACAAAACATCAGCATATGAGTCCTCATGACTAATTTAATGGAATCATATGTATCTGGATACCTGATTAATTTGGGGTGAGGGGGTCCATTTTAAGGCATGCTTGCTGAATCCCACCTTTAAAAGAATAGGCCAGTGCTACTATTCACTTGAATTCAGGGGCCAGAAATGTTTACACAAAAATTAATTGAGGAATATACTTAGATATTTTAACTTACACAGAAAATTAAAGAACCTATGTCCATTTTTATACATGCATTTTGAAGTCATATCATTCTCATGAAAATAAAGATGATTAACTCTTTGCAGCGTATTGAGTTTGAGGAAAACTATCGGGCCTATTTTTATATACTGCCATTTAAATCACTACTTTAGCTGTTGCTTGGTTTTAGGGAACAAGGGTATCTAATATATATGTTGATCTCATGGATTTGGTAAAGATACATCAATACCTATTTATTGAAATGCTCAGAGCCATACTACAATTTCACATACACTTGTATTGATTCTTGAGGAGGTTCCCAGGGAATATTTTGGATGCTCATTCACTAACAACAAGGTTTAAGCAATCAGAGAAAAGTATCAGGAGGTAAATTGTGAAGTGTTAGGTATCCTATCTTTGCAAAGGAATGGAGTGAATGGCTTATGGGGTTCCAAATAACTGGATGGTGATGTATGAAGTCTTTGTAATGGAATAAATAAATAATTGTTGGCTAGTATATCAAGTGATTGTCAGTTTATTTTCTAAAAATTGTTAGTGGTTATTTTTATTTTTATTTTTATTTTTTTTTTTTTTTGTTCAGTGGGATAGATTTGCTCTTTTACACGTATAACAAGAGTTTTAAACATTTAAACAAGAGTTTTAAACTGAAAGGCAGTGTATTTTGCCAGGATTGGTGAGCATTTTCTGAGCAGATGGTTTTATTTGAAAGGACGTTTTTCTCCTAGACATACTTTCTTTTCTCTCCTAAGTTCTACCAGCCGGCCATTGATTCTTTGTTTAAAACATCACAGCTCATGACCATAAGCCATGGCTGTCACAAATAGAGGTCTGTGACCAATTAGATTTCTCTAAATAATGCCTTTATGTAGATGGCTCAATTCTATCTGTTGAGGCAATGATTCTTTGGACTATATTGATAATGTCATCCACATCTTTGAATTGGAAAGCTAAAAGATATTATGCAAGTTAATGTCCCGCCTCCTGCTTTTAGGCAGGTGAAATTCTAAGCCATCTGGAAGAGATTCTGTTTTCTTTTGAAATATTCAAAGGCATAGGCCTCACAACTTTGACTTGTAGGTAACTAAACATTTCTTACTAGTGGTGATCAATGCGTTCTTTCCCATATCCCACCCAAATCTCTTCCATGACTTTTTCTTTTCCTGACATTCTGGAAACAAAATTGAATAAAATAGAACAAGTATTTGCTTCAAGTTACCATCCAGAACTTCTCTGAGGTGAAATTATGTTACTTCTTTTTCATTTGGGGAGAGTGGGTAAAAACATGTTTTCTAATGCTTACAAAGGTGTCATATCGATTTTACAAAAGTTTAACATAGAAGTGTCAGCAGAAAATGACTAAACTTTTGGTTTCTGTCTATAAGACTTATGTAATTATTAATAAAAATAAATCATTTTTATTCCAGTGTTTGAAGGTCTAAAAAAGAATTCTATTCCAATGAGCTCATATAAATCTCTCCCACTGATTCTCACAGTTATTATTACAATTTGTTTTTAACCGGGAAAGAGTGGTGAAGGATAAAATAACAGAAGCCATAGCTGAATTAAGAAAGATCTTAGATCCTTAGGAGTTATACAAGATTTCATTCAATCCAATGATTTACATAAGGGATTGGTCCAGCAGAGAAAAAAATAAGAATAATAAGTATTTATTTTATTCTGATCAAGAAGAAAATAGTTAATAAAAAGGAGGGTTGATCTGAGTAGAAATATGTTGCTTTATCTTAGTTTTACTCATTTAAAAGTGGGAGAGAGCCATTTTACATTAATGATGAGCATTGATTCAGTAGTTCTGATTGGATGGGAGTTTGTATCCCTACCTTTGTTTGCCTTTGTTATATGTGCTTTTCTCTAGAATCTGAGCCAATGAAAGATGATTCTACAGAGAGAATAGGATCATTTAAAGTTCTCAAGATTTATTTATGAAAGAATACACATTTAATATTTAATATTTTGCTGAGGAATGTTTATTACAAAATACAATGAGTAGCTTTATCCAATTGAATCATATAAATCCTGTTCCAGTATTTGCTCCTATGACTTACCAATGAAACTATAGGACTGATTCATTGATTTTGTAATCACTTTGCTTTCCTCCAGTTCCTCCCAGTTCCTATATTTGGCAAGCCCTTGCTTATCCCTTTTAAAACTCCATTACTTTAGTATTATTTGTTTAAATTCATTATAATTTTTTTAAATTCCTTTATCTTATTTTTATTTTTTAAATTCAGTTTTCCTGTTTAAATCCCAATCTGTTTTGTTTTCCAGTTTGTCAGGACTATCTAGTGCTGGGCATGTGTGACCACAGATCATTAGTGAAACACAGAAGAATTAAAACACTTGCTAGGAGACTAGGCTTAGTCCATTCAAGGTACTGTAATAAAAACACTGAGCAACTTAAATAATCAACATTTCTTTTTCACAGTTCTAGAGTCTGAGAAGTCCAAGATCAAAGTGCCAGAAGATTCAGGGTCTGGGAAGGGCCTGTTTTCTGGTTATCTTCTCACTATGTCCATACAAGGCAGAAATGGACAGGGGAGATCTCTGGGATCTCTTTTATAAGGACACTGATCCCATTCATGAGGGCTCGACCTAATCAATTCCCAAAGGCCCTACTCCCAAATACCATCATGTTGGGGGTTAGGTTTCAAAATATGTATTGGGGGGATTGGGAGGGTGGCGGGACACAAACATTCAGTTTACTGCATGAGAATAGAAATGCATCCTAATAGAGCAAAGCCCCAAATACATATTAGACTGATGGAGATTTAGCATAGCAAAAGACATTACTAGTATTGAAATAATGTTTGTCATTGGTATTGTTATATTCATTATGTTTATTATTTGAAAGACCATAAGTCACTTAATGTTGTGTATTGGATTTTAACAACTCAAAACAGACAAAGGAAAGGATGCCATAGTTATTTTCCTGTGGTTGAAGAAACTATAGTTCAGTGGTTCTAAAAGACAGCCATTTCAGAAAACGGAGGCTGTGTAGATATGAATAAATCAGATAGTGGAAGTAAGCTAAAGATAGGCACATCTTAGGTATCTGGAGAAAGCCAGCCTCTTTTAAGGCATATCATCAAGAATGAGTTATCAAAATCTCTCAAGAAAACATACGATTTTGAATCGCAGGGCAAAGTAGAGAGTGGAGAATAAGGTATTGGCACTGGGAGCAAAATGATTAGATAAAATTGTATATATAGGACATAAGCCAAGTCTAGAACTTAGCTTAGTCCAAGGTTAAGCACAGAGTTGGTGTTATATATTTATTTTAGGCATTTAATTAAGTACTCTACATCTCCCTAGACAGGAATAATTTGGGTAAGGAATTGAGATAGATCCTAACCAAATCCTTGAAGGCAAAGCTTTATCCATCTAACTTCTGTGGAATGATGATCTTGTTTTCCGATGTTGCTGATGTAACTATAATTTGGAAAGGTATTGAAGGCCTCTCTAAAATGGAGATGGATGACATCTCTCACTGTTTTGTCTATTGTTTATTTCTTTATCTCAGAAGATGTCAACATGCGTTACTGCTCTTCAGCTGAGTCAACAGTGATGACTTTATAGTGTTGTCAAACTTCAGTGTGCAGCTTAATCACTGGGGGGGGGGGAGGGTGTGAAAACACAGAATAGTAGATTCCACTCCACGAGTTTCAGAGTTGGTAGACAGAGGTTTAAAATTTTGCATTTCTAACAGTTTCTAAGTGACACTAATGCTGCTGATCTCAAACTACATTTCGAGAACCACTGCTCCAAGCCACTAGCATCAAATCAGTTGCATTTATATTCTAGGAAAATAGTACTTCAATGAAAAAACTAACAGTGTTTCTAGTCATTATGTGGCTTGGAATGCAGTAGGGACACAAGGCAAGTTGGAAATTTCTGTATTTTTTTCTGAAACCAGCTTTATGAGAAGAAGTATTCTGGATGGGCAGAGATATTCATCTGAAAATATATAACAAAGATTTAAGCATTAACACATGAAAAAAAAACCCTACATTTTTCCAAGTATTTCATGGCTCAGTTGTTGACAACTTATTTGCTAAATCTTAATAATTCAGCCTTTGAAATATTCATGAGATCCATCCTTTTCCAAAGAGATATGGTGATTATTATTCAGAAGCATCACAGTAATGAATAATATCCTGTAGAAGCCAATTATATAATAAGTCATAGAATGTTGGCCATTTATATTACAGCATATATTTCATGTCCCTTAACTGCGTTATCTAATTATCCTTTCTCTCAGCTCGGCATTTGACAAGTACTGAGAAGTAGGTAATTGGAGATTAAGTTCTATCAAGAATCTGAAAAACGGATTTTTTATTTTGCTGATTAAATGTGAAACACTCTATCCTAAACGTGGTAGCAGGGTTGATAGTCTCTTGCTAAACCTAAGAAGTATACTTAGGATTTTTATAATGCTAATAAAATTTAGAAATATTTTGTGATAATATAATTTTTAAAATGGGCCTCTATTTCGTTGTGCTTTAAAGATGAGTCACATGAATAAAAATGTTTGCTTCCTAGACTGGTAAAAACCTGCATCTATAATTCTATGACTGAACTTAGCATGGCTTTTTTTTTTCATTTCTTAAAGATTTTATTTATTTATTCATGAGAGACACAGAGAGAGAGGCAGAGACACAGGCACAGGGGAGCCCGATGTGGGACTTGATCCCAGGACGCTGGGGTCACGCCCTGAGCTGAAGGCAGATGCTCAGCCACCCAGGCTTCCCGCCTTTCTAATTAATTAATTTATTTATTTATCTATCTATTTATTTATTTATTATTTTTAAAGATTTTATTTATTTAGTCATGAGAGACAGAGAAAGAACGAGAGAGAGGCAGAGACACAGGCAGAGGGAGAAGCAGGCTCCATGCAGGGAGTCCAACGTGGGACTCGATCCCAGGTCTCCAGGATCACACCCTGGTCCAAAGGCAGCACTAAATCGCTGAGCCACGTGGGATGCCCCTATTATTATTTTTTTTAAAACACCTGTTTATATGTTTCTCTCCAACTAGATTCTGAAGAGACTTCTGTTCTTCATTTTATTTCCTCTGGTGCCCAGCTGCTGGTAGAGACCCAAAGAGTATTTGTTGAAATGCTGACCAGCAAGCCTCAGTCAAGCCAGGTGAGTGAGACTTTAAAGATGGAATTTTAATTTTCCTAAATTTCAGTTCATTCCAACAGAGTATGTACCTGTGGCCATAAAACACGCCGCACCATCACCATACAACAGTCACACACCACTTTGTAGTCCCTCCACGTTGACTTCTCTGTCAGACTTCCCAGCTGTAATTTTACCCAGAACTTTCCTATGGAAATACATTGGTTAAATACAGCCTGTCAGCCATGTAAGCTGCATGATTCCAGGTCATATGACAAATGTGGAAAGCTTTCCTTATTCTTGTCTAATTGCTAAGGATTAATATCTCGGCAGCCAAGTTTATAGACACAGGGCAGCATGATAGGCGACCCCCTGGAAGGAGACTGTGCGGCTCTCAGGGGCGACTCCCCAACACATCTCACCACAACTATGTCATCAGCCACAATCACATCACCTGGATCATCATAATGATGCCGAACCTTAAGTTGGGGAAAAGGAGCCGTGCCCAGCATGCCTCTGGAAATAACTGTCTTTTTAATCAAAAGAAATTATAACTCCATTGGGACTTTTATCTCTGGAATTAAATGTGCCGCTGAAGTTTTATGTCTCTGTAATACTGCAAAGGAATATTCTCTTCATCTTACTGATAGATTTGCAATAGCTCAGTCAGATTCACAAGTAGCTGTCATTAACTGCAAGAAAATGATTTGGCTTCAAATATATTCGTGACCTCTTTAATTCATATTCCTTAAACCTTAGCTAGTCAAATTCCTCCTAAAGGCCAAAGTAACTCACATAATTAGATATTTGCTTATCTTACCAGTGATAGCTTTAATTAATCTCCTTCTTGATGATGTTCTTGAAGCTACTGGCCTTCTCTTTTCTTTAACACACTAGCTGTAGTACCTCCTTAGTGCCTCAGTGTTTGCTACAACTTCCACCTAGACAATTCCCGAATGCCTTCATGGGCCACACCTTTTTGTCATTTCTTTCTCCGCTCAAAAGCCATCCCTTCTCTGATTTATATGTCTAACATCAAAAGTCTTTCTTTGTCATTCCCAGCGTATCAGTTATCTATCGATGCATAACAGATCACCCTAAAATTTAGAGGATTAAACTAGCAATCATTCATTATTTCCCACAAGTCTTTGGATAATTCTATGGATTCTGAGATGAGTAACTCTACTCATCTAGGTCAGACAAGCTCAGCTAATCTTGTGGAGGGTCTTTCCTGCATCAGCTGGAGACTTGGCTGGGGGATTGACTAGTTTAAGATGACTTTACTCATGTCTCCAAGTGATTAGCTGACTGATGCATGGGTTAAAGCTGTTGTCTGGGCCATATGTTTCTCATTTTCCAGCAGATCAGTCTAGACTTATTCCAAAAGAACTAGTAGAAGCATATGAAGGGTTTTGAGACCCATCACAGTATTGCCAAATTGTCATTTCTGCCATATTCTCCTGCCAAAAACAAGTCACAAAGCGAACCCAGAATCAAAAGGTGGGCAAATTTACCGCATCTATTGATGGGAGGAGATACTGAATCATATTGCAAAGAGCACTGATATAGGGAGAGCTGGAGAATTGGGATAGTTTTGCATAAAACCCACATCATACTATCTTGCTTTCTTCATAACATATATCGGTCCCTGAAATTATACATTTTGTCTTTTAATTTGTTAATTAGCCATTTTTCCTCGCATGAATTTAAACTCCATGAAGAGAGGAATGTTATCTGATCATTTCTCACTGTTGTATACACAAGGTCTAAAATATCATTTACCAGGGACTTATTAAAATCTGTAATGATACAATTGATAAATGAACTCGCTGGCACCATGTGTCTTTAATCCCTCCCAATGTCTATTCTTTGATCAATGAGTTAAAGACATCCATCCTTGCCTCAAAAACAGACATTCCCACACCCTAGAATCTTAAATGAAATGATGGAATATACTCTAAAGGAAATGCAAATATGTGTAAGTTTCTCATCATTATCTTAAGCAGGTTGCTTTTGGTCATTGTTCCTTATTTTCATGAAACTTCTGAGAACAAGTTTCTTTTCATACATCAGATAACTACCACCTTTAAGAATTCAGCAGAGCTAGGGAGAAAACATGGTGAGTAAAGGAATCTTTAGGTCATGCCCGGCAATATGCAGTCTAGACATGGCAGCCAGGAAGTAGCTGAAGCTTCAAAAGCTTTGTCTGCCAAGGAGGAAACAGTTCAGGATGAGCCAGCAATGTGAGAAACTTAGGCATTTTCTTTCTTGTTCTGCATCTGTAGGAGAAAAGGGAAAAGGCGCTACCGTATTTGAGAGCCAACTGTGTGCAAAGTGCTTTTCTGGGTGCTTTACAGAGTTCATTTCCTCCACACAACAAAATACATTACTTTGCCAATTTTGAAGATATGGCAGTGAGAGGAGTTAAGTAATTTCCCAAAGACTAAATAGCTTGAAAAGAGTAGAAGAGGGATTTAATCCCAAGGACTCCTCTTTCACTGTGTTCCAAGAACTAGGAAGACAAAAATAGAAATAATAAACTATTTAAGAAGAATACAAATTCATTTCTTGCCGAGAGGGCTAATCTTTTTAGTGGAATTAACTAAAAAGGCTAGACACATATAAATAAGCAGCCTGTCTTAAATACACAGAACCAAATTAGTTTGAAGAGTATAGCTATCTGAATCAAATAGCATCAGGGTGACACATAAAATTAGTAATGGAATTGACCCCAATGTCTGGCCATCTTAATAAGGGGTCTTTGAAACCAGAAATCTCACTTCATAAGGTAAGGCACCCAAGAGAAATAATGATTGCAACAATGAACATGAAAATAAGATAACAAAGGAATACAAGGGATTACTGAGAATTTAGGTATCACAGTCTAAAGAAAACTCAGGTTAAACAATATATTATGATGTAGTTCAAAATGTAAGGCAATGACAGAGGAAGATAACGATTGCAACGATAACCGTAACCCAGGATACAGTACTGACAGGAATGCTAGAAATAAGTACTTCACAAAATTTATGGTACACACAAATCATCAGAGGATCATGTAAAAATGTGAATTTGCATTCAACACATTTAGGTTAGAACAAAATCCTACACTTCTCACAAGTTCCACGTGAAGCCACTGCTGTGGGTCCAAGTACCACACTTTGAATATCAAAGGTCTACTTGTCAATGACAAAAAAATCAATGTACTTATAAGGTACCTAATAAATGAACAAGAAATATTTATGGCTGAAAACCTCCCTCTCTGACATTCACACAAATGCTTTCTCTCTAGCACTTATACCTGCATACATGTGCTCCATCAAAACACATGACAAAACATCCAATATGGTTAGAAATGTAACTGAAATACCATGGTCAGCACAGAACTAAAATTGCCATTTAAACCAGAATGAGAACTGAGTCATTTGGAACATGTACCAAGTAAAACAGCGTTTATTGTTGGTAAACAGCATGTATTGTTATTTATTTATAGGTTTTGATTATTCATAGAAGTATGCCTTTATTTCTGGAGTTTTTATTTGGATGCTGGAGTCAGTATGCTGGGCTTTAGGCAAAGAACACAAGCTAATTGACCTGTTAATCAAGTAGCTCCTTCTCTGAGGACGTCTATATAAATAGTTGTAGACTAGGTATGGATTACAAGGTTGGAGTGCACAAAGAATTCTACCTTTTTTACCAGTTAGAAATAGGTATTCAAAATTTCAGTTCCCTCCCGTGATGCAAGATCTATCTAGAAGAAAAACAATCAAGCTGAGAGCAATAGGAGGAATTCAAGGTGGTTTAGACAAACTAAGGTAACCTATCAAGAAGGTTAGGAGATGAGTTGAAACTAAAAGAACATCTTCTGATTGAGCCTTGTCCCCAAAATTGTTATCAATCCTCTTGAGGTACAGGGAAGCATGGCTCTAAGAAACACCCAGGATATATTTTCTACCTCTACCTAAAGTGCCAAAGTAAGTGAGGTGAGCACGATGATAGAAAGATTGAATTTAGAATTAAGGAGTTGACCGCCAAAGCGTGAGGGGCCTTCCACAGAGAAACAAGCTATGCCAAGGACGTTGCGCATCATAGTGGTGTTCTTTCAGGTAATAAAGAATTAAACCTACTCACATTCTCTCAGAAAGAGGATCCTACTGTCAAGATTTATGGAGACAGATGGAAAAGAGGGATTGCTGAAAAGCTCATACCACCAGAAGAAAAGTTCCCACCATCTAGGTGTGAATAATAATTGGGAAGTCCCTTTAACAATTAAACCACAGCTGCCATCACAGAAGGAAGACTACATGGAACTCCCTTCTCCCCTGTGACCTTCTAGTACTTGATTCTCTACCCTTGTTTCCTGTGTTTCCTGAAGCCTGTGATGATCCGAACCATCCCAGGCAGATTGGCATATTTTATTTTAAGATGTTTTGAGAGAGAGTTCTCTTTGGTTTGTTGGTCACTGATAACATCTTGGTCAAGTATAGCTCTCCTGTCTGGTCACCATTAGGCCAACGGTTAGCCAATAAGTCAGAAGTCCTTGAGACAGATACCCAGCATTAGTCAACTAAGCCAGGCCAAAGTGGGAAACATACATGGTCAATTTTTCTTAGAAGAAATGCCGGCATGAGAGGCACTCAAAGCCTAATAAGCTCCTCTACAATCCATTTTCAGAAGACTATTCCTTCAGACCTTCAAAAATAGGACTGCCAATGAATTTCCTGGGGTAAATTACATGGATTCAGAAGGGAAGAAAAAATAAAATAAATAATTTTTTTTAATTTAAAAAGAATGAAAAGAAAAGGCACAAAAGAGTAAGTCACTATTTGAATCTCAACTCCAAGTCAAAGATTATGAGAGTGAAGTATAAGATCTGTGTCATAAAGGAATTTGTGTTGAAAGGATTCTGCAGAAAGTTGTCTTTTCGATAAAGATATACATTTACTTCTATGTTATAAAGAGATATGTGCCTTCAGGGAGTAGAATCAAACATTTATAACTGAAAATAACTTTTGAAGTTATCCAGGATGACTCTATACTTTTTAGAATAACAAATTAAGTCCCAGAAGATCTGCTAAATATGCCTAATGATAAATAAGAATTCATGGTAGAGTCAGGTGTTCTTTATTAATTCTTTTGAAAAAAAGACTTATTTCAGAACTTACTGTGTACAAGGTGATTGTGGATAAAATACAACCTCTGTTTTTAGAGGGGTGTTCAGTTTACATTCACACAAAGACATGGGCTTTGTACATATACTGTGTGGGCTGGAATCTTAGCTCTACTAGTCATTAGCACTGACCTTGGGAAAGTTACTTATTTTCTCTAATTCTTGGTCACCTAATGTGTATGCCAAGGGCAACGGCATATACTTCCTGGTTATATTGAAGTTATATTAAATATTAATGAAAGTGCTTAGTATGGAGCTTGAGACCGAGTAGGTCTTCAGTCGGTGTAA
Source organism: Canis lupus familiaris (assembly GCF_011100685.1). Taxonomy (NCBI): domain Eukaryota; kingdom Metazoa; phylum Chordata; class Mammalia; order Carnivora; family Canidae; genus Canis; species Canis lupus. The sequence goes on from NC_049239.1 coordinate 29,743,695, forward strand.
GTTACCATCGATCTAGTTCACTGTGTATTGTACTACACCTACCTTCCGTGTTCAAAGTTTATCTAATTGTAATAGGGATAAAAAATAACAAAAGCAGTGGTGATAGTATCGTCATCATCATCATCATCACCATCATTTACATATATTGATCCATTATGTGAAAAGGGAGTGTGGGGAGATTAAATACAAATTAATTTGTAGTGCTTGGTTGATATCAGTGAGATGCATGGTTCTCAAAATGCAGAGTTTATAAGGCAAAGCATGTGAAGAGACTGAATTATCATGAGATACAGTCAGAAACGTCTTCCTAACCCATGAAGAAGAAGCAAGAGCTAATCCAAGAAGGGACAAGATATTTCCTACATTGATGGAAACATTATGATTTGATTGTAAATTGAAGACCAGTTCTTGAACTGATTTAGGTCCCCCATCATCCTGGGTTGGCTGTTTGAATCAGTTTAGGCAAGTTATTTAACTCTTTAAGACTTATTTGCTGTATATAGAAAATAGGAATACTAAAAGTATATAACTCTCTTAGATTGTTTTTGATAATTTAATAAAATGTGAGTAAACATGTTTAGTACAATACCCAGTGCAAAAAAAAAAAAAAAAAAAAAAGTCATTGGACATATGTTAGTCCAAGCCTTGCCTTGCTAAGAAGGAGAGGAAAGTAAGTTTATTAAGAATGCTCTTTGAATTCATGAGAGCTTTAGCCAGCTGGCTCAGGTGTTCAGGATCTGGACATTTCTTTATCTAAAGACAATATTCAAAGGACATTTGGGTGGCTCAGTGGCTGAGCATCTGCCTTTGGCTCAGTGTGTGATCCCAGGATCTTGGGATCGAGTCCCACATTGGGCTCCCTGAGAGAAGCCTGCTTCTCTCTCTGCCTGTGTCTCTGCCTCTCTCTCTAGGTCCCTCATGAATAAATAAATAAAATATTAAAAAAAAAATAAAGACAATATTCAAATATCCTGACTGGGCCAAATACCCATCTGTCTTAGCAGGGCTATGTGCATAAAAACGTCTCTACAACTTAATCAGTTGGAAAAGCATTTCCCCAATGAGAAAATGAGTTGTCCACAATATCTGCTGAGTTTCTTGCATAATGTCAGCTTTCACTGATAATTCTTGCCTTTTTCTTTTTAAAGATTTTATTTATCCATTCATGAGAGACACAGAGAGAGGCAGAAACACAGGCAGAGGGAGAAGCAGGTTCTTCACAGGGATCCTGATGTGGGACTTGATCCCTAGACTGGGATCACACCCTGAGCCAAGGCAGACACCCAACCACTAAGCTACCCAGGCATCCCAATTTTTGTCCTTTTAAGTGTCAGGGAAACACACACACACATATACACACACAAAAAGAGGGAAAAAATATATCTTCAGAAAGCCCAAAATGTTACAGTAGGAAATCTGGTAAAATACAATTGCTACAAATTTAAGATTCAAACAAGGCAATTCTATAGGCAGAGACTATACTGAGGCAGGAGCCTTACAAATTCAATGTCACCCTGAAGTTTTCAGAAATACAAATGACTGTCTTAAGTTTATCAGCTATGGAAAGAATGTTAACTAGTGTACCTATCCTGAGAGGAGGCTTTAAACTTCTCTTAAGGGGGGAGAAGGGGATGTTGAAAATAATTTCATATTCTGGATCAAAAGAAAAAATATGTAACTATTAACTTTCAAGGGCATCTAAGCAGCAAAATCGTGAATGTAGGATTTCTAAGAATTTTTAGCTTTCCAGAATGTTTATTAAAATCACTCTCTGTTTCCTCCAAAGTGATTACCAATAAACCTTTGAAATAAGAAAAATACATAAATACATTAGAACAAAAACATATTAGTGCTTATTTTAGAGACAGCAAGAAAAAGGAATCAAGTAATCCATCCTGATTTCTGAAGTGTTATAAAATGTAGGGGAAACATCAAAATCAGTGTAATAGGGTATATGAAAACCACCAGACTCCCTGTTGGTGCATAGTATGTTCTATATCTCTTGCTAAAACTGAATATATACTTCATAGGCTAATGGGAGGAAATAGGTCTTCAATTGCAATTTTCAAGGAGAAAAATGGAAGTAGACTGAGCTAGTAGATTCCAAAACAAGGAAACTAAGACCATGACTTTGTGGGGTTTTTAAAAATTATTTTAATATAGTTAATAGATAATGTCATATTAGTTTCAGGTGTACAATATAGTAATTGAATAATTCTATGTATTATTCAGAGCTTATCAAGATAACTAATGTACTCTTAATCCCCTTCACTTATTTCACCCAACCCTCTACCTACCCGCCCCCCACCCCCCGCCCTCTGGTAACTATCAGTTTGTTCTCTACAGTTAAGAGTCTGGTGTTTGATTTCTCTCTTTTTTTCCTTTGTTCATTTGTTTTGTTTCTCAATTCTACATATGAGAGAAAACATATGATATTTGTCTTTCTTTGACTTATTTCGCTTAGCATTGTACTCTCTAGATCCATGCATGTTGTTGCAAATGACAAGATCCCATTCTTTTTTATGGCTGAGTAATATTCCTGTGTGTGTGTGTGTGTGTGTGTGTGTGTGTGTATCTTTATCCATTCATCTATGTATGGACACTTGGGCTGCTTCCATAGTTAGGCTACTATAAATAATGCTGCAATAAATGTAGGGGTGCATATGCATATATCCTTTTGAATTAGTGTTTTTGTATTTTTGGGGGTAAGTACCTAGTAGTGGAATTATTGGCTCATGAGGTAATTCCATTTTTAATTTTTTGAGAACCTCCATACTGTTTTCCACCAGTTTGTGTTCCCACTTACAGTTCACAATGGTCCCTTTTTCTTCACCTCATCGCCAACACTTGTTGTTTCTTGTGACTTTGGTTTTAGCTGTTCTTAGAGGTGGGAGATGGTATCTCATTGTGGTTTTGATTTGCATTTCCCTGATGCCTAGTCATGTGGAACATCTTTTCATGTATCTGTTAGCCAACTGTATGTCTTTTTTAGAGAAATGTCTGTTCATGCCTTCTGCCTATTTTTAATTAGATTTTTAAATCTTTTGGTATTGAGTTGTATAAGTATCCCTAATGCTCAACTGCTTAACTTCAGATGGATTAAAGTAAACTAATTTCTCTCAACCTGTACCTGATTCCTCACAAACACCTAGGAAGGTGAGCCATACATATATACATATGTGCATATATACATTTATTTCAACTTCAGACTTACTATACTTCCAGAAGCCTAGTATAAAGCTTGTTGAGGTTTTCTTGTTTAAAAGAATAAGGGTCACATTCAAAGATAGAGTTGGAGCAAGATTTCTCAATCCTTATCAAATAAGGATTTTGATAGACTACAGAGTTCCAAAATGAAAAGTCCTTAATGTCATGCATGCTTTTACTTTACTTAATTTTGTTTTCATAGTAACTAGGGATAGGACTTTCCCTGTGGAATTCTAAGCATGGACAGCTGAGGATATAGCTCTAGATTAGATCTCAGTCTATTCCATAAAATTAAAATCTACACAAGAAGAGTCCTGAAGGCTTGTGATAGGTTATGCATCTGAATAGAAGTTCCATTTGAAGATTTATAGTCAAGGGTGTACTAGTAATTATTAATGGGGATTTTTCTATATTAGGTTCCTTGTGAATCTACAATGGTATTGTGCAGCTAGCTGATTTGATTGTGAAAGATTTGGACATTTCTTTAGAGACACTGCTACATTTCCCGACAGGTCCAGGTGCTCATCTCTCCTATAAACGTATTATTAATTGGGCCATGTACATGGCTTAAAACATATAGTTGAGCCCCTTACACCTAGAAACACACAGCACTATCTTATGAAGGCATCCTGCAGTCAAAGAGACACATTGCTATTTTATCCTTCCAGGAGCTCAATCTTAATTGATAGAAAGACCACAGTGATCAGAAATTTGTTGCTAAAGTACAAGAAATGTTTACCATAAGATTTGGAAAACCCAGAGATTTTTAGAAGCATATGTTACTTGCTAATTTAAGGGGAGAAAAACATTGCATCATCTAGAAAAAATATCAAGTATCAAAGATTACATTTTGTTAAAAAAATTCTAAAATATTTTACAATGTCAGGCTATATAAGGCCAGGCAGAAAAAAAAAAAAAAAAAGAGGCAGAGATAAATCCAGAGATAAAGAGATAGAGATGTCTTTTTCTGTCCTTAGTATTGAACCATTAGACAGGAAGGTGAATGAGTGCCAGATGTGAACATATATCCACTCTACCACGTGAGACTTGAATATTGTACCTGGGTACAATCAGTACTGTTATTTTTAAGTTTTGTGATAGTTTCTGTTGCCCCAAACCTTGATAAAGTTGGATATTCACAAATGTCTTCTGGAAGAGATTTAAGCAAAGGAAATGGATTTCACTTCTCTGTTTTTACAGAGAAAGGGGAAAAAAACATCCATGAGATGAGAGATGCTTTAAGATTTTAGCTGCAACAAGAGCTCTTAGCAACAAAGTGAACATGAGATTATAAATTCCCTGAAATTTTGGAAATCCTGCCAAGAGATTTTCACTTTCCACCAGAATTGAGATAGGCAGTTTGAGACAATTTATATAAATTACAAAAGACAAAATGATACCAGTAACATCTAGGTATACACAGGATGAATTTTTTGGCCCTCGTTTTTCAAGTAGCTAAAGATATTTTTCCTTTACAGCTATATTGGATCTCAGATACAAGGTTCTTAAATATTGATAAAGTTTTATTTTTTTTTAATCTTTTTATTTATTTATGATAGTCACAGAGAGAGAGAGAGAGAGGCAGAGATACAGGCAGAGGGAGAAGCAGGCTCCATGCACCGGGAGCCCGACGTGGGACTCGATCCTGGGTCTCCAGGATCGCGCCGTGGGCCAAAGGCAGGCGCTAAACCACCGCACCACCCAGGGATCCCTTGATAAAGTTTTAATATGATAATACCAGGATGACTTCCATTATCTTTTATAAATATGTTGCCTTTCTCAATCTAATTTACAAATAGAAGAGGTGGAGAGTTGACTTTTACATTCCATTAATTCTGGTTTAGCTAAATGAGAGAAATGGTTAATAGTGTAAGTTAAATAGTGTGTATTTAACATATATGAGAGAGAGATCTGGCCCAGGTTGCAGTGGTGTGTATTTGGGGTCAGGAATCCCAACATGTATAGATGAAATCGAGGCAGGTATAGCCATGTAGCCAAATTTCTTTTAAAGAATGAAGAATTTAATTCCCAAGTGCTGCAAGTGCTGCCAGAGTCAGATCTCACGTCTGGGCCTTCTTTAGAAAATATGTCAGCTGAAGAACACTTCCTCACTCAAGTTCACATCTCCTTTGGGGGGAAGCCCAATGTGATGAGGGATCAAGTCAGGAGTATAAATATCCAGCAGCTCACACCAACATGTTTCAAACTGAAGGACCATTCTAGTTCTAGATCTTCCCTTGGGGTGGGCTGAGGCCTGGCTGGACTGCACTGCCACTCAGTTTCTCTCTCTCTCTCTCTCTCTCTCTCTTTTTTTTTTTGTTTTTTTGTTTTTTGTTTTTACTTCCTTCTCTCCCCTTCTACAGGTATTGCTACGAAGAACTCTGACTCAGAGTCTGCTTCTTGGAGACAGAAGGCATGGTTAGAATACGGTTATATTTATGAAAGTATCCCAAGCATAGGGGTAAAAGTGTCTCCCCAAATCTGGAGATAGAGGGAAATTTTTATACTGAAGAAACTAGGGAGAAGGATAAGGTGATCAGTATGACTAGAAGGTAGCAAGGAAAGTAAAGCACACTGAGACTTTTGTCTGTTAGGTTTACAGACACTATCCTCAATGCCTAATCAATACCTGAAGATAAAATCAGAGGAAAATAGTGGGTTATCTTGCGGAATTCAAAGGCAACAATGCAACCAACTGCAGGATAGGACTGGAAAGATAACATTTTAAAAGCAACAAACAACTCCAGTACTCTCATTCTCTTTTCCACTCTTTGAATAGATTCTTTTCCCTCTGATTTTCTGTTTCAGATGATTGGCCATGTCTACCTAGACCCCTCAGTACACAATTGATTGTCCGCAAAGGTATTATTAACTACCTCCATCTCAGCCCCAACTCTAAACATACTGTTTTGAATTCTAGCCTCTAGATGTATGGGAGAATTAATTTCTTATTTTAAGTAAACCCAATTTGCAATGATTTGTTATGGCATCCCAAGGTATATAATACACCTTGAAAGATGCTAAGTATCAAAACTCAAACAAGGAAAAATAGAGTATCTGAGAATATCTATTAAGAAGATTGAATCAATAATTCATAACCATCCAAAAGTAAAGGCCCCAGGTCCAAATGGTTTCACTTATGAATCCTACAAAATATTTAAAGGAGAAATAATAGTAATTCTCTACAATATATTCCCCAAAATAGAAGGGAGAACACTTCCTATCTCATTCTAGGAGGCCAGCATCACCCTACAGCCAAAACTGATAACGGCCTTACAAGAAAGGTATGCTACAGACCAATGTTGCTCCTCACCATAGATGGAAAAATGTCAAAAGTGGATTAACAAATAAAAATTAAAATTAAATACGTCTGAAAATATTTTATTAAAATATTAAAATAAAAATGTCTGCTCTGCTCCCTTTAATAAGTGAATGGATAAATACATCATGGTACATACATACCACGGGAATATTACTCAGTGATTAAAATAAATGAACCATCAGTCCTTGGAAAGACATGGAGGAAGTTTAAATGTGTAATGATTAGTGAAAGAAGTCAGTCTGAAAAGGCCACATGCTGTAAGATTCTGACTATTTGACATGAAAAACACAAAACTATGGATACAGTAAAAAAGATCAGCAAGTCAGGGGTTGAGGGGAAAATGTGAGGGGATGAGCAGGGGACTACAGGGGATTATTAGATCATTAAAAATTTTCTGTATGACACTGTAGTGGTAGATGCGTGACATCATTTGTCAAAATTAACAGAACTGTGGGATCCCTGGGTGGCGCAGCGGTTTAGCGCCTGCCTTTGGCCCAGGGCGCGATCCTGGAGACCCAGGATCGAATCCCACGTCGGGCTCCCGGTGCATGGAGCCTGCTTCTCCCTCTGCCTGTGTCTCTGCCTCTCTCTCTCTCTCTCTGTGTGTGTGACTATCATAAATAAATAAAAATTAAAAAAAAAAAAAAAAAAAAAATTAACAGAACTGTCCAATGAAAAAGTTGAACAATAACGTAAACTATGAGCTCTAACAATAACCTGCCAATATTGACTTCACATAAACACTGCCGTGCCACTCCAGGAGGACACATTCTTTCCTTTTCCATCTTCTAGTGTCTCCAGGTATTCCTTGGCTTGTGACAAAGCTCCAGCCTCTGTTTCTATCTTCACCTGAATCATCATGAGTCTGATTTGATGTTTCCTTTGTTTCTTCCGACTGTATTTTGTTTCTTCCCTCTTACTATGTCTCATAATTCTGTTCTGAAAGTGAGACATGATGTATTAGGTGATAGAAACCGAGATAAACAGGAAATTAGTGTGATGTTTTATGCTAATCTTGCTAGGAATTGGGCTGATTTCATATTGCTGTAGCTGTAGGTAACCACAGGCTCCACATCCTTAGGACCCTCTTTTTGTCTTCTCTGTTGTCTTTGCTTTCCCTTAATAACTCTCTTTAAAATTGATGCAGGGTATTGCAGCTACTTCACTGGCAATCCACTTTTATTACACTGGAGCACGTTGATATGGTGTTAAGGTTTGGGGGAAGGGAAGCATTCTATATTTTTAAAAATATTTTATTTATTTAAGAGGCGAGAGAGCAAGAGAGCACAAGTAGGGGGTGTGGCCAGGGGGAGAGGGAGAAACAGACACCCTACTGGGTAGGGAGTCCAACATGGGGCTTAACCCCAGGACCCTAGGATCATGACCTGAGCTGAAGTCAGATGATGAACTAACTGAGTCATCCAGGTGCCCCTTATAATTTTAAGACTTCATCTGGGTCTGCTAGTGGGCCTCCATCCCAGAGGCATGACCTTCCTACAGGCTGATTTGGCTGTATAGCTTTCTCCCCTACCTTAGGTAAGACAAGAAGGCTAGAGATGATGGGGATGAGGGATGCCTCCTCCAATGTGAGTTAAGACTCTAGTCAAGTGTTTACACCCAGAGAGTAGGTATTTATTATGGCAAATACTCTGGGTATATTTCATTGGGATTACTCCTCCCTCCTCCTGCCAGGTCACCAAGGAGATCTTTCACAGATCTGGACCCTGAGTACCTAATGGAGTCATGCAGGTAGGTTTCATGAAAAAGGGATCTTCTAAGACTGGGCCCTCAGGAGTCCCTGGCTCTCCTGACAGTTCATACTCAAGTAAAAGTAATTCATCAAAATTAGTATCTGAGTCTTTCTACTTGTTTATCCCCCAGTGACTTTTGCTCTAGATCAGCTGATCTGAGCAGTGATTTTCTATATTAGTCTATCTCTCCAGTTTTTGCTATGGTGGTTTGTCTATGACCTCAGTTCTCTGATGGAGTCAAGAAATGTTATTGTATTCATTTGTTCTACTTTTGTTTTTTGTAATGACAGATTTGATAACTTCCAAGCTCCTTACCTATCGATGCTGAAGCCAAAAATCTCAGCCATTTTTTTTTTACTTAAAAAGAAAAGTCATGAAGAGCATTGATGTAGTATAATCAAAATGAAATAAAGACAAGTTGAGAAAATATGTGTTTGACTAGCATATGTTCTCCCTGTAACTTATGTGATCACCATCTAACAGTTAAGCAAAGTTTATAGGATTTTTATAAAAAGGGATGCTGTGGTCAAGTACATTATGGAAATATTGAACTTCATATCTTTCATTTTGTTTTAAAATATGCATTTGGATTTTAAAGCATTTGGGGAAAAAAATCTATCATTTTCAAATTTATTTATCCTGAATAATCTCTCCACCCCCCACAGAACATGCCATAGAACAGTGTAATCTAGGAACTTCTCATCACTACTCTAGTTATCACTTCTTTCCACCTGTAAATAATGAATCCAACAGTAACATTCACATACACAACTCATAAAGTTATTGGTATTGCAACTAAGGACAAAAGTGTCAACTTATTGTATCTGTAATGGAAAAAAAACTAACGTATTATTATCACATCTCTTTGCTATTAATATACCTAAATCTTCTAAAACCTACTAACATTTACTGTATTTAATTTCCTTTCCAATATGACAGCTGTATTTGATCACTTGATTGTGATTGGTATAAAATAAAATGTACTTTTATGCCAGTTTTCTCAAAGGAAATATCTCAATTTTTATATGGTTTGTATATTGAAATTATAATACTTTGTATATATTTAGTCAACATATAAGTTAATTCAACCTCTTTTTCTTTACTTAAAATGGACCATTGGAAATTTTTAAATTACATACATTGTTTGCATTATATTTCCTTTGGAAGGCACTGGTCTATACAAAACCTGGTTTTAATGTTGTGAAGTCTGGAAATCCAAAGAATTTCAGGAGCAACAATAAAAAGTAGTTGATAAGCTGTTTGCAATTGAGGTTTTATAAGAGGCCTATCATATCAAATCTGTGTGACATTAGAGGAAGTTCCTGAGGTGGATTTGGAAAAATGATAATTAGTGATGAGGCAGTCAATGAAAGAGAATGTTAGATGGTTTCACTATTTGAAATGTGAAGGCTTGAAAAATTATGATAGATATTTTACATGGAGAAAAAATAGGTCAGAATGTCAAATTTTTCATAAGTATGAGGATGGAGAGGATATTAGCAAATGACAGCAACAAATAAAAGGGTGTGAGTTGTGCATGCATACATGTGTATCTCTATCATTCTAGCACCACCAGCAACAGCATCATGTATCTATAGAGAAATAATGACAGTGTCTTGAGACTCAAGGGCCGAAGGTTTTTGTTTGTTTGTTTGTTTGTTTGTTTGTTTTAGCAAAGAAGGATGATGATACTTTGAAAGTGATACAAACCCAATCTTTCAGCTCTGATGTATAGATTTGAAGAAATAAAAACAAGCCTCATTTTGAAAGAGCAATGGGAAAAGTAGTATCCTTGGGACCAGTCATACCTTAGGGAAAAAAGTAAAAAGGGATGGAGGGGCAAAGGGTACAGATTCTCAGAAAATATCAACAAAATATACCCAGAATAGATGGTCACAGAGACTCAGTAGAAGGGCTTGAGATTGTAGGTAGTTGGGTTGGAGTAGAAAATGTACAGAGTGATATGGGGAAAAGCCATTGAGTTACAGCATTTTGATTTCTCAAGGAGGAAATATTGCAAGTTTACGTGGTAGACTCAGAAACATCTGATTTCAAATCATGATTGTTGTCCTCTTTTTTCTGTTTTTGTTACCAGCTATGCAGTCTTGAGCAAGGTGCTTGAACTCTCTAAATCTGGGTTTTCTCTTTAATAAAATGGTCTTATTAGTACTACATCTTCCATGTGGTTTTCATGAAGATTAAATAAGCTATAAAATAAAAAGCACACTTAGCAAAGTGTCTGGCACATTGCAAGAAAACAATAGTACTACGACTATCATTACTGTTCCTTTAAGCTCGAAAGAGTGATTCTGAATTCTCTTACCCATTTTCAACCTTTGTCATTCCAGACTTTAAAAATGCATTGATTTTCTTTCTTTTTTTTTTTTTTAAGGGAAGAATATTATGAAGAAAGTAATTTAGTCTCTCCATTGGCCCCCAGGAGGCCTATACTTAATATGAGTCTTTGTGCATCAGGAAAATTATTCATTCTGAATCTATCTCTTATCATCTTTTCCACAGTATGCTTGACTGCATCTGCTTACTTCTTGAAAACTGTGTAAAAGACTTGTGGCTCATTCCTCATTAACATATACTTTAGCTAAGAGTAAATTCAGAATAATCTATATACCAGAAATGATTTAAGAGTTTTAGAAATGAACATCACTCATTGGTGACTCAATTATAAATCAGATATTTAGAAAGAGAGAGTAATATATCTAATGTAACCAAAAGGTCCACTGTTTTAAACTGATGCCTTTAAAATCGTTGCTCAGTTTCAAGTTTTTGTTAAAAAAAATATCGACCCCCTGCCGATTTTCCATAATTTAAATTTGCTACTATTACAGATGATTAATGCTATTTAAATAGGCTAATTCTTTCTAGCTTATAACTAACTTTATTTGGATATAGAATATTACAATACAACACCTTTAATTATAGTCTGAGTTTTTATTTGTTTTTACAATTTGAATTTAATTTGAGATTATTTGTTTCACACTATCGTTAACATTAATAAAGTTATTTTGGTGAGTCATTTTCTCTTTTTAACATGCCCTATTCCTTCCCCTCTACCTCAACAACTTAAATCTTTTATTCTCTCTCTTTTATTCCCTTAAAAGCCTTATCACATTCTTAGTGCTGTAAGTCTATTGTATATTAATTATTGTATACCTGCTGAAATATAAAATAATGTCTTTTTTCAGTTACAAATATTGGATATTCTAATTCCAAAATCCAACATGTGTTTGAAAAAAACAATTGTAGATCCAAAGCCATTCCTAAAATCACTGATATAAAGTGAAGTACATGGTCCAAATCTACAGAGGTTCAGTTCTAGTCTAATCTTGGCATTTCAACTTCAGATGATATTCCTTTTGCCAGTCTATTGGAAGTTGACTTTTGAATTCTTCTTTCCTTTATATTCAGAAGTATAATATTTTTTGTAATGCTTTTTAGCAAAAATCAATTTGCTAAAATTAACAGATACAAGCTTGACAGGAAGATACCCTAGGATAAACATAGAGTCTAAGAAGGAAAAAACCTTGGTTTTTGCTCTTTATTAGCTAGGTAAACTTATACATACCATGCTGGAGCCCAGATTTTTGTGCATTGGTTTGTTTGTCTTTTTTATCTACCAGATGAGACAATGGATTATCCTTCAAATAGTTCTTGTAAGAAAAAAAGTCAAATATGAGGCATAATGACTGGTAAGAATTAGGTGCCAAATACAATTCACTGTCAATAGTACTAAATAATAGTGATTACATTTATCACATTTAGGAACATCTACTATGAGCTGCTGAAAATAATCTAATTTGTTTCATGACTGTAACAGGTCAGAGATATATGTGCAATCACCTGGTCATTGAAAATCATAAAGCTCTATCTGGAATGGCTCAGGAATTGTCTTGCTTAAACTCCAGATGTGGATTTAGGGAGATAATTCTGGCATTTCTGATCATTTCTAAGCAAAAGGTAGTCATAGTGGTTACATCTGGGTCAGAGAGTTGACTTACTTTTGCTCCATAATGGTCAAGTCTCCCTCTTCTCTGGAGGAGGTTTGCTTACATTCCTGAGTAATAGAGCTAATGTCTTCCTCCAGGCACCTGTAAAGCCCCTTTGCCAACAGTCTTTTCCAAAGCTTAGTGTCCCTTAGCTGTGAAACCGATACACTTTGAGCACAGCATCCACCTGGGTCACATCTGCATCCGTCCGATTGAAGTGTGGAGGGCAAGGGAAGAACGGAACTTCATGTTGTGCTGTGAGTAATAAATTATCTAAATGAACTTGGGCTTATTGTAGCCTTACCAACCAAAGTGATGGAAGTGTGTCAAATCAAGCTACTGGTGACTCTGATGCTCAGGGATTACTTGGCTGCTGGAGTTGATGTGGATTATGTGACCTCATGGTTGTTTTTTTGAGTATTCTCAATAGTTCTCAATAGTTCAAGATGGAACTGAACACCAAGTTTACATTTTAGGATTGGGTTCTCAACTACACCTGGTTTGGGACTGTGAGTAGTTTACCCAAAAGACACAATCCATAGTCCATTAGGGAGACAGAGAGGACACAACCTTGATTACAGTTCCAGGTCTGAGATTTATAAATTATTAGATTTTGGGACTTGCTCACTTTCCAAAAGTCATAGTCTTATATAGCATTAGAAACTTCAAAGTGCTTTATATAAATAAAATTGCATGGAAGTAAAAAGTGGTTTTGTTGCTACTACCACTACTACTACTATTTTATCATGTTGGTGCATGAATTTTTGGATGATATTGAGATTTTAGTAAATTTAGCAACAAAGTTGGAGAATAGTGGCTTTGCCAAGTCAGGTCAGTTCTCCGGTCAGTAACATTACTAGCTTACAATAAATGTAGAATTTATGATGCAAAACAACAATTATCAAGAACCTATACTTATTCCAAAGATATTTAGTGGTTACCTTCTCTGTGTTGTTATATATTAGTTATTACCATCACAGACTTTTTTAGTCTAATAGCTAAAATTCGACTGGGTTAATAATTATTGAGCATCAAGCACCAGTAATCTTCTAGATTGGACCATGTTAGAAAATTTGAATTAAGGACTTCATAGTTCCTGAGGGAGCTTATTATTTTGCAGAATGTAGCACCAGAAATATCACTCACCAAAGTCAAACAAGGTCTAAGAAAATAAAACCCTGAATAGCAGAGGAGGTTTTATGAGTCCTTATTTGCTAACAGATACTGAGCACTATCTATATACCAGATTTTGTTATAGATTCTTTTAACATATTAATTCTAATTTTTACATTAATAATGATACATAATTGGGACATCTGGGTTGAGCATCTACCCTAAACTCAGGTCATAATCCCAGGGTCCTGGGATTGAGCCCTGCCACAGGACTCCCTACTCAGAGTGGAGCCTGCATCTCCCCCTACCTCTCCCCACTGCTCATGTTCTCTCTCTCACTTGCTCACTCTTTCTCTCCCTCAAATAAATAAATAGATAAATAAATAAATAAATAAATAAATAAATAAATAAATAATAAATAAATTATATTTAAAAATGAAATATAATCATTACTATCTACAGTGTATAAATAAGGAAACTGAAACTAAGATAGATAAGTCACCAAGAGACAGTCTACATTTTATGATGAAATCAGGTGCATTCAGGGTGATATGGCAAGATAACAGTCTACATTTTAAATTCATATTCATCTTGTTCAATCCCACTGCCCTGTTTTCCTGCACTGCAAATCTACTTAGAGTTGTGGGTGAGGTTCATGGAGAAACGTTGGTGCTATGTGGATAAACCATGGGGAAGAAGCTTGTCAGTACAACGAAAACCTAAAATGGTTGAATCTATAATAATATGGTAGGTATGACCACATTTCTTTGCAAAATTGGTATCTAGAAAGCCATAGACCAATGGTAGCAGCTCTCTTTATCTACCATGGAATCCCTGGAGAGAGAAATCTCTATCCACATCTAGCATATAATCTATATCTGTATCGACATCTCCATCTGTATTGAATGTGTGAGATTCTAACTAAAGGGCCAACATCAGGTGATGCCAGTTTTATCAGAAAACTTTTGTTTTTACTTGTGTTTGTCAGTGTTTATTTCTTCTTTCATTCATTCACAATAGATGCACACAGCCAGACCTTTAATTTCACTCACTGGCTTTGTTAGCTTGAGGATTTCAGTGATCATTTTCTAATGCGGAAATATTCATGGATATTGAATAAAACATATACTCTCAAAACCAGTAATTGGAATTTATATTTAAAGTGAGTAAAATAAGCAAATGATGGAGTACTATCAAAAGCTACGTGTTGATGCAAACCAGTTTACTTTCCTTCTTTTAGAAAATGTGTAAGTAGAACTCTTCTTTTTAAAAGCAAGAAAAACTTCAAGTTCCTTCTTCTCTTTTTTTGCTCTGAGTCATGCTGAACAAGCCAGTTAGCATCTTCAATCCTTATCATGCTGACTAGAGAATGATTTGTACTGCTCATCCTATTAGATAATTACGTGGGTCAGTTTAGAGAGTGGATAAACGTATTTTGTAAACCATAAGGCACTAATATATATATAAATATATATTATATATATATAAATATATAAAATATAAAATATAAAATATATTTATAGATAACATATAAATATATATTTTTTACTTTTTTGTTCTTTTAAGTCCAATTTATGGTTACCGGGTTATACTTATAGGTATGCAATAGCTCTAGACAAGATTAAATTATGATTTATGATAATCAAATGTAACTGCTCCAGAACAGAATGAAATGGAAGGACAGTCAAGGGAGGTCTGTCTTCCTGAGTGGGTCAGGTCTGATTTTATATGTTGATCACAAAGTTCAAGCATCACTAACCGTATATTTTAAGGCCAACTTAACAAAGAAAATGTACATAGAAATCAGGAAGCAGAACTAGTAATTTCAGCTGCAGAGGAAGGTGGGAGGTTGGAGCTTTTCTCTTTTTTCTTTTCTTCTAAATCTGTAAGCTTGATTCATAATTTCAAATATGTAAATCAAAAGCATAAAAATCTCTGCTAGAATTCTTGTCACTGTCCCCAAATTTCACCTGGCAGGCTTATATGAAATGACATCTTGGGGAGCCTGGAAATGGTCAATAACAAGACAGACAGGAAACAGGAAAATGTCCAGAACTGCTAGAGTTTTGACAAGACATAAAATTGTATATTTCCTTAAATTAATGTCAATATTGTCTCTGGAAAGTGTAAGCCCTGGAGATGATTTATATCTTGTAATGTGTATCCTTAGTGAAGTAGTCCGTGATGATGAGGAGAATCTAAAAATTAGATGTAATTCTTTTTTTTTTTTCTTTTTATAAGGTAAGTCTTTTTTTTTTTAAGAGCTTATTTATTTCTCTAAGAGTGAGAGCACAAGCAGGCAGAGAGGCAGAAGGAGAGGGAGAAGCAGGCCACGTGCTGAGTCCAAGATCATGACCTGAGCCAAAAGCAGATGCTTAACTGACTGAGTCACCCAGGTGCCCCTAGATGTCATTTCATATAAGCCTGCCAGATGAAATTTGAGGACAGTGACAAGAATTCAAGCAGAGATTTATGCTTTTGGTTTACATATTTGAAACTATGAATCTGGCTTATGGATTTAACAAAAATAATAATAATAAGTTTTGAGTAAAAATATAGAAACATACCTAATAAATTATTGTATATTTATTCCATAGCATTTTTTTCTTGTTTCAACAAAATCCTCAACATGTTGCCATAATTAATGCTTTTGACATAATTTTGTTCTACTGATGGTAGTGCAATATTAGAAAGCCTTTTTTGACTTTTAAATTCTTTGTTTGGGACGCCTGGGTGGCTCAGTGGTTGAGCATCAGCCTTCAGCTCAGGTTGTGATCCCAGAGTCCTGAGATCGAGTCTCGTATCAAGCTCCCTATGGGGAGCCTGCTTCTCCCTCTGCCTGTGTCTCTGCCTCTCTCTCTCTCTCTGTGTCTCTCATGAATAAATAAATAAATAAAAATATTTTTAAAAATTAAAATTAAAAAAATAAATCTTTTATTTTGAAATTTATCAATTGAAATTTTTATAAAGCAATAGATTTAAAAATGAACAATTAATTTTATCATTTAATAAATTTAAAAATTATAATGGATAGCATATAATGAACTATCACTATTATGGAAAATTATAAAATATTTAAATTTATTGTATAAACTGTTATCACAAATATATTGCAATTTCACTAATTCTCAAAGCATTACTTGGAATCTTACAATATTTTAAGTTATTTGTCTCACCAAACTTTAATGTCAATATGTTATAATAAAAATACAAAAACAGGAAAAAAGTATTTAATATGTTCAAAACTCTCCTGAATTGAGATCATACTATGATATATAATTCCCAGAGTATGATGTCTATACATATTAATTTCAGGATTAGTTTGTGAATCTTTCTCAAAGTTAAATAAATGTTTTTATTTCATTGCTTTGATTTTTTATATTTAAATTGGGATTTTTTTGTTTTGTGTATTTCACTTTTTTTTGTTTTCAAAGCTATTAAAAAAAGAGAGAGAGAGAGAGAGAGAGAGGGAACCGGTGTGGCTCAGTTGGTTCAGTGTCAGACTCTTGATTTTGGTTCAGATCATGACCTCAGGGTCCTGGGATTGAGTCCTGTGTGGGGCTCCTTGCTCAGTGGGGAGTCTGCTTGAGGATACTCTCCCTCTCCTTTTGCCCTTCTCCCCACTCACTGTGTACACTCTGTCTCTTTCTAAAATAAATGAATCTTTAAAAAAATATATTAAAAAATTAAAATTTTTAAAAAGAAAAACCATTTTTCTAAATATTTTTTAAATCCCTTTAAAAGTGATATACTCAAATTTATATTTATGGGGTTTTGTTTTGTTTTGTTTTGTTTGTTTTGTTTTTGTTAAACATTTGCCAATCTTTTAAATAGCAAAAACAGTTCTGTGGATAAGGAAAATTCAAAATTAATTTGACTTTTTCAGCTAACCATAATTTCTCTTTATTAGCAGAATCTTTGTTTTGTTGCATTTTTCTTGCACATCTTATATTTTCTCTAAATGTAATCTAGTTGCTTTAAAGAAACATTTAGTCAGCATTCCTATCACATCAAATTTGAAATGTGTCCCATAAATATGTTCCATCTTTAGAGATATCCAGAAAATCTCATACATAAACTTTGAATTGTTCCAAAGGATGTCATCATTATTGGCACAGCTGAGGTTCTGTCTCCAGTAAAAAATTCAAACCGTGTGCCATTCATAACCAAAAAGTGTTTTTGGATTTGGGCCAAAATTTATCTTTGTGCCTTTCTCCTTACCAATCATGTTATCATTGTTATGGTATGTCTGCCCTCAATAATCTTTTAAATTATTTAAAAGACACTGAATTAAAAAAAATTAATGTAACTAAATAATTTCAAACAAAATATTGCAATTCTTGTGTTCATTGACCATGCAGTTGCCAATGTAAAGAACTGGTATCATGCTTTTTACATATTATGTCTAGACATACTTATTCAGGCACACACACAATTTTAAGAGTAAAATTCATTGTTTTATATTGCAAAATGTTCTTTAGGCACCATGTGAAGATGGTGTTAATTCTTGTGTAATTTATTTTTAAAAAATTATTTATTCATTTTAAGAAGAGAATGAGAGCACACAATTGAGCAGGGGAGAGGCAGGGGAAGAGAGAGAGAGAGAGAGAGAGAGAGAAGCAGCCTCTCCACTGAGCTCAGAGCCCCACATGGGGCTCTAGGACCCTGAAATCATGACCTGAGCCAAAATTAAGAGGTGGATGCTTAACTGACTGAGCCACCCAGGTGCCCTCTATATATTTTTTTTAATTTAGTTTAGAGATGGAAACAGAGAAAGAGTGTGAAGTGGGAGCAGATGCAGAGGGAGAGAGAGAATTTCAGGCAAACTCCACTTTGAGGGCAGAGCCCTATCTGCAGCATCCATCCCATGACCTCTAGCCTAGATCACGACCTGAGCCAAAATCAAGAGACAGATGCTCAACCATCTGCGCCACCCAGGAGCCCCTCTTGTGTAATTTATAACCATGAATGCAGGTGCTCAGTCATGTTGGGGAATACAACTTCACTTGAAATCATCTATTATATTCACTTATCTGCACTCACAGGTTAATCAGTTTGGTTTTGACCTAAAAGTTTTTGCTCTTAAAATCCCCACCACATTCCAAGGCATTTCTTTCTTTCTCCAAGGCATGAAGAGTCTGTAATTAGTGAGACCCTTGAAAATATAGGGCTTTTCATGTTTAATATTTGTTTCAATATCTACCATGTTCAAAACCTTAAATGGAACAATGAAAAAAAATGTAGTTTCTGTGAATAATGTGTAATAATTCTGAAGATTGACACTCTGAATTAAGACCCAGGCTACATTCAACCTCATTTACCGTCATATACGACCTTTGTTAGAACATTCCAGTCAAGTAGGGGTCTATCAGGTTTTCAGTTCCAAGATGTCCACTACCTCGCCAAGATGATAAAATCACTGTAAGTTACATTGTATGTAACTCATATGTAAAGCATGTGAACATCATACAGTTATTCCAAATAGTCCTCACAACAATTTTGTAAATTGGCTAGAGTACCAATTAACATTTACCTTTCACAGAAGGGGAAAGCAAAGCTTAGAAACTGAAGTAATTTGTCTAAGGCCACAAAGCTAGTAGTGGCAAAGCTGAAATTAAAATTGATGGCAATTGAAACATAGGCATAGCAAATATACTTACTACGTTATCTTGCATCCATGATTTATAGCAAAAGCAACAACAACAACAATAACAAACAGAGAAAGTACTTAATGATGAAGACATTTTGAGCCTTGAAAAAAAAAAGGTAGTATTTCATCAATGGAGATATACATGAGTATACATTAGAAAATAGAGCACATAGTGTAAGCATGGACTCTCTAAGAGAAAAGAAAATTTGTGGCCACAGACAAAAGTAGGTATGTGTAGGGGAAAAAAGGATGCATTAGGTTTTATAATGCAGTCTGGGAAAAATAAAAATAAATAAATAAACAGATTTTACAAATAAAAATAATCGACACAATGATCATCTAGAGTACTCTATTGTAACGACCCCCAAAATTCCTTGTGAATATGTGGGATGCTGAGTCATCCAAAGTTAATTTAAGTAAATATTTGCTGTTAGTTCACTAAAATGTTCAATACAGAATGAAGTTTACTTATCACTTTTCTTATAAATACAATTTTAAACACCAACTACTTTAGATGTAGCAAGGCCAAATATACAGTGTGATTGAAGACTGTGAGCCCATATCCCCTCATTAGGTGTCTAGTTAGTGTCCGTTGACAGCTTCATGGAAGCATTCTGGTCTGGTAGAGAACAGGAGCCTTGGTTTTAAAAATCACAGCTTTTGGGGCACCTGGGTGGCTCAGTGGTTGAGCATCTGCCTTCGGTTCAGGTGATCTTGGAGTCCTGGGATCGAGTCCCACATCAGGCTCCCCTCAAGGAGCCTGCTTCTCCCTCTGCCTGTGTCTCTGTCCCTCTCTTTCTCTCTGTGTCTCTTATGAATAAATAAATAAAATCTTTTAAAACATAAAAAAAAATAAAAATCACAGCTTTTATGATTTTTACATAGAATTTTCGATAATGTGTTTAATCTTTTAAGTCCTCCATTCTTTGGTGAAATGGGGATTAATATGCCTACAGTGAGAGGTCAGTGATCACAGTAGAATGAAGTAAAATATTTAACTTAGCCAATCTTCACTTATGATGCATGATCTCAGATATACACTTTGCCAACTTGTGGTTTGTGTCTCTATTGTACAGCTTATCCTGTAGGATGCACATGAATCAACCAAGATCTCAGTATGGATTTGTATCAATAGACAACACTGAGGATTTCCTTAATTTTATTTTCAAACTTATAAAATAGAAAGCCTGTATATATTTAAACTGAAAAAAATATAGTCCTGTAAGAAAGCCCGAGAATTGAAGAAAATCTAATCTTTATACTTTCTGTTAAGAAGTATGAGATATTCATGTAGATTATCTTTCATAAGGTTTAACTTTATCAAGGAAATAGAGATGGATATCTTCATCTTAGAGAACATAACCATAAGATGGAAAGATCTGTAGTATGAGATATGTATATCTAGATAGATAGATGATAGAGATAGATAGATGATAGATAGATAGATAGATAGATAGATAGATAGATAGATAGATAATCACATTGCTAGAGAACGAATCAAATATTTATGCATCCAGAGTGTAAAGTCTCCACAGAACCTGCCTCTCTTATAGGCAATCTTCTCTACTATCACTTTTTCAGTTTTTATTTCTCACTGCAATGACATTGGGCTTAATATTGCAAATTTTTTTAATGTTGAAAGACTATTTTTTCCCCAGATAACATGGCAAGCTAATGGATTTTGAAAAAAATTAAAAAAAGAGAAGTATGAAATGTCAACAGTAGACAAGTATTATAAATACTCACAGAGACTGTCTCACCAGAGTTCTGATACACATCTGTTAATATCTCACTCTAAATATGAAAGGCTGTTTCTTTTAGGAAATCAGGTTATATGTGAGTTCAGCTGACAATGTCAGCCAGCAGTTTTGTGTTGCTATGCAGAGGCCAGTGTTTCCTCTTACAATAGTAAAATGTGCATCTATATTGTGAACAAGGTGTATCTAGCTCTAGGTAGGATTACTCTAACTGGAACGATTTTCATTCATTGAAACACAAAATTCCTTTCTTCAAAGCAAATATAAATTAACTCAGTCTTTTAGTAGGCGAACACTGAGTCCCTGTTCTGTGCCCGGCATCAACTAGGCCCTGGGATGGCAAACTCAAGGAAACAATTTCTTACAACGGACTGTGCCTGTTACAGAGGTATTGTGATAATGTCCCGGAATGACTAATCCTATTATACATTGCATGACCTACCAACTTCTAGAAAGAGTGGGAGTACAACCAACCAGAAAATGATGAGAATGGGTTCTTCTAAAATATATCACAATCTTGAAGAAATCAGGGTGGGTGGATGAAAACATTGTCCTATTTCATCCTTCCTCTCTGGAATTCTTGAGGTTTCCTTATATTCTCAGTGCTCTGAGACCTTGAAGAGTCCAGTTGTATGCCTTCCATGTGTTGTCTTTTCCTTTCCTTTGTTCCTACTGGCAAGTAATAAGGATCCTGGAGAAGATAGTTTCTCTCTTCCCAGTCCAGAACCTACTCTACAGAGTATAGTAGCTCAAGAACTGGGATTTTTGCCATGGACTGATTTGGATTTGCTTTGTCCCCCATGTGAAGTGACTGCCTCAGTTGACCTCTCTTATAATGGATCTCGCTATTTCCCTCCTCCTGAATCATCCCAGTTTGCTCTCAATCTATTTCAATTCTACAATATCTATGTTGACCTAGGGAATATGTTTAGGTTATTGCAAAAACTTCTAGTCTATTTTGAGGGGCACACAATATAAAATATTTATCTTGTATAAATATAAAATTATAAATATAAAAGTAAAAAATATTTTATCTTGTATAAGCAAAAAAGAACTATGAAGAATTAATTTTTGAAGACTAACTCCACAGGGTCTGGAAAATCCTCATAAAATAGTAACTTTGGGTTTTTGGTCAATATATGTGCCTCAATAACTATGACATATCCCAATAGGCATTGATTTCATTTATTTATTTTTAAAGATTTTATTTATGTATTCATGAAAAACGCAGAGAAAAAGGCAGAGACATAGGCAGAGGGAGAAGCAGGCTCCCTGAGGGACTCAACCCCAGATGCCAGGATCACAACCTATGCAGAAGGCAGACACTCAACCACTGAGCCACCCAGGTGTCCCCAAGCATTGATTTTAAAATGGTGAGTTTAAAAATAAATAAATAAATAAACAAACAAATAAATAAATAAAATAGTGAGTTTCGAGATTTTTTTAAAAATTTATTTATCTCAGAGAGAGAAAAAGTGCCCAAGAGCAGGGGTAGGGGCAGAGGGAAAGGGAGAAGCAGGCTCCCCACTGAACAGGGAGCCCAAAGTGGGACTCGATCCCAGGACACTGGGATCCTGACCTGAGCTGAATGCAGACGCTTTCAAGCTAACAAGTTGGTTCACCATAGTTTCATGAATACAGGTAGAAGATACTTGATTCCTGAGTCAGAGTTGAATGGCAAGTTCTTAATCAAAGTGAGATCAAAAACAGAAGCCAATCATTTTCACATCAGTTCCCTGAAGCCCAGGTCCAACAGAACTGCATTAGAGAAGATGACTCTGACTTGAGGGGACCTGAATCTTTTATAACAAATAGTAAGCATGTTTTTCTTATTCTGAGAAAAAAAAAAGATATTACCTTTATTATCTCAAACAGTGAGCATGTTTGCTCTTTTCTCTAGAGAAAAATACTAATTTTGTTTTGTAAAAATGTTTGTTATACAAACATATCTGAAAGATAGTCTGCAACAAAGGGGAATAAGTACCTCATTTGCAAGATGTGCACAAATGCAAAAGAACAAACAGGGGTATCATCAAATCTTAGAATATTAAAGTAAAATTACTTTTTTTATTCTGTTTTTTTAAAGATTTTATTTTTAAGTTATCTCTACACCTAATGTGGGACCCAAACTCACAACTCTGAGATCAAGAGTCACATGCTGCACTGACTGAGCCAGCCAAGTGCCTTTAGAGTAAAGCTCTTTAAAAGTATTTTAATAGGGATGCTTAGGTGGCTCAGTGGTTGAGCGTCTGGCTTCAGCTCGGGACATGGTCCTAGATTCCGGGATCGAGTCTCACATCAGGCTCCTGCATGGAGCCTGCTTCTCCTCCCTCTGTCTATGTCTCTGCCTCTGTCTGTGTCTCTCATAAATAAATAAATAAAATCTCTCATGAATAAATAAATAAAATCCTTTAATCTTTAAAATAAAATAAAAGTACTTTAACTATACCTAAACCAAGATTTCTCTACACGCATCATTCCTATCAAACTATCATAGTCTCCTCCTGGAGGAAGGCAACTCATTATTTCATGAAATAGGTTACTGCATTTTTGGACAGCAAATCTTTATCTAAATCTGCTTTGCAAAGATTCAATCTTCTGTCTGTAACAATACTTATATTTTAATTATTTTATTTGAGTATAGTTGACACACTACGGCAGTAGTTTCAGGTATACAACAGAGTGATTCTAAAAGTTTATACATTATACAATATTTGCCTTTTGAAAACAACTATACCATAGTTTTGACTCCTAAGACACATATAGTCAACTATATTCTTAAGTGTTTTTTTTTTTTGTTAAGATCCATTGCAGTAGGGGATCCCTGGGTGGCTCAGCGGTTTGGCGCCTGCCTTTGACCCAGGGCGCAATCCTGGAGTCCCAGGATCGAGTCCTGCGTCAGGCTCCTGGCATGGAGCCTGCTTCTCCCTCTGCCTGTGTCTCTGCCTCTCTCTCTCTCTCTCTCTGTCTATCATGAATAAATAAATAAAATCTTAAAAAAAAAAAATCCATTGCAGTTAAACTGCATCTCCTCCATTCTTTTTATATGAAATTTCTTTTTTGAAGCCACATATATAGGATTTGATATTAATCTCGGTTTATTTCATCTCAGAAGGTCAATTAGCTGATCACTACTCTAATCTTACGAAGGAAAATAGTATCTTTCCTGGATACTATAGTACTATTACTATACTAATAGTACTTTCCTGGGTTCATCAAGAGACCTTGCTGGTTACTACAAGAATTTCACCAAGTGTTAATGGAAGCCATACATAGACATTTCCAGTTCATTTGATTATCAAAGAGAATTTGTGGCTACAAAAATGAAAATAAAAGTAAGGAGTCTTGGGCAGCCTGGGTGGCTCAGCGGTTTAGCGCCACCTTGGTGCCCCGGGATTGAGTCCCACAATGGGCTCCCTGCATGGAGCCTCCTTCTCCCTCTGCCTGTGTCTCTGCCTCTCTGTGTGTGTGTGTGTGTGTCTCTCATGAATAAATAAATAAAATATTAAAAAAAAATAAGGAGTCTTTTCTTGATTGAGGGTATTATCTTACTTGATAAAAATGAACACTTGACTTGGAAAATATCTGCTTTCTTCTCAACTCTGCTGGCAAATAATTGCATTTAAAACATGTCATGAATATTAGCCATGTTCCATTTACACTTATAAGTACTATTCTCATAGAGGAGAAATATCATACCCTTAACTAAAATGCAAGTTGAACAAGGCAATCTTTGCTTAAATTAAAAAAAAAATAAAAATAAAAGAGAATATTTACAATTTTCTTACCAGATTTACAGTTAAATTATTTCATTTCACTATTTTGGTTATATATTTTTTCAGAATATTTCACTGCAAATAGTTCATTTTTTTAAAGATTTTATTTATTTATCCACGAGAGACACAGAGAGAGAGAGAGGCAGAGACACAGGCAGAAGGAGAAGCAGGCTCCATGCAGGGAGCCCGACATGGGACTCGATCCTGGGTCTCCAGGATCACACCCTGGGCCAAAGGCAGTGCTAAACAGCTGAGCCACCCGGGCTGCCCATCACTTCATTTTTAAAATCTTTTAATTATTAAAAGTCATCACTGTTACTTATTAATTACTTGAACTATTTTTTTATCCTCTCTTCCTACTTTGTTGGTTAGCAATTGGAAAGGACAGTAAGATGAAAGATAATTACTGGCTTTAATTTTCAAAATAGCTTTAGAATTCAAAATTTGTATTTTGGCATCTACCATACATGGTGATGGTGATGATGGTGATGATGGTGATGATGACGATGATGAATTGCTTCCAATCCATTCTGAGACACGAATCCACACCATCTTCAGAAAGTCAGGGACACTAAGATGTGTGTAGAGCAGTGTCATCCTTTAGTGTCTATTTTGGCTAATTTTACGTGTCAGCTTGGCTGGGCCACAGGGTGTCCAGATAATCAGCCACCCATTATTTTGAGTGTTTCTGTGAGGGTGATTTTGGATGAGATTAACATCTGAATTGGTAGACTGAGTAAAACAAATTGTCCTCTCTAATGTGGGCAAGCCTCATTCAATCAGTTGAAGGCTCGAATAGAACAAAAAGGCCGACCCTCTGGTGAAAAAGAGAAGGAAGATTTCTCCTGCTTGACTGCCTTCAACTGGAATATTAGCTTTTTCTAACTTCCTATGCAAATTGAAATATTGGTTCTTCCTGGCGCTGGAGCCTGCCAGCCTTCAGACTGGAACTATGCTGTTGGCTCTCCTGGGACTCCAACTTGCTGACTCACCCTGCAGATCTCGGGACTTGTCTTCCTTCATAATTGTATAAGCCAATTGCTTATAATAAATCTCTGTTCTGGCTAACCCTGGATTAATACTGTGTCTTCTGTGAATTTCCAGATAGAATGTTATTGAATATTATACTGTTATATAAATATAATCTAGAATTTTATTTAAGGATCTATCTGGTCTTGTTTCCCTTCCTAATGTAAATAGACTATAATATAGTATTATGGTACTAATGGCATGTAAGTAGCATAGAATATAATATAGAGCATTAGAATGTCAACAGATCATAATAGGTAATTTCTGTGAATCCCTAAAGCATCCCAAAAGTGAATTTTCCTTTTTTCCTGTGGACACAACCAGATTTCCTGGTCTCCCTTGGAGTTATGTGTAGCTATGTGATTGAGGTCTGATCAAGGAATGGTGAATGGAAATAATATGTGCCACTTTCAAGCCAGACTCACACAACTTCTCACTTGAGCTCCTCATTTTTTTTCTCCCCTTCCAGGTACTAAGATGGAGCCTACCATTAAGCTAAGCATATGGCAAATTGACAAACCCTCAATCAGGCTAAATGCTTCAGTGTACAATGGTGCAGCACTACCCCTTCAACTGTACTACCCTGCCCCCAGCCCTCTGTTCCTGCTGACCAGGAATATCTAATTTGGAATGTTACGTGTGTGCAGAATAAACTTCAATTGAGTTTAAACTAGAATATATTTTGAGTTTGCTGTTGTTGCTGCTGCCATAGCCTACCTTGACTAGTCTCCTGGTTAGGCATAGATTAAAACTGGCCTTCCACCGAAGAGCTAGTAGAATTTATCATGCAGTATTAGTTTGTGAGGTTTAACATTCAGATTCAATAGGAATATAAAATGACAAGGAAAATTAGGTTTTAGTTTACTTATTTGCTGTTTAGTATGTACAAAAGTTTGTGCTAAATACTATATCTACTATAAAAACCAATTACTGCCCTCAAGATACCATCCTCCAAAACAAGAGCATGGTTCATATATGCTTCATCTATACGTTTCAAGAACCTGTTACCTACCAGAGCTAACTTATTAGTAGTAGTTTTGAACCATTGAATGAAGGCCTCTAGGCAGGAATTAAAACAAAAACAAAAACAAAAACAAAAACAATAAATGCTATGGTAGTTCAGAGAGATGAGATTGCTCTTGAATGGGCAGTAAGGAAAAGGACAAAAGAGAAGATAAGGGGATCCCTGGATGGCTCAGTGGTTTGCCATCTGCCTTCGGCCCAGGTCGTTGCCCTGGAGTCCTGGGATCGAGTCCCGCGTCAGGCTCCCTTCATGGAGCCTGCTTCTCCTTTGCCTGCGTCTCTGCTTCTCTTTCTCTGTGTGTCTCTCATGAATAAATAAATAGAATCTTAAAAAAAAAAAAAAAAGATAAGATTTGGTTGAGTATGTCAGATAGATAGATAGATGATAGATAGATACATAAATACATACATGCACAGATACATAGAGATAGATACATGGATGCAGTGAGGTCCACACAATTAGAGAGAAAAAAAGAAATACAAATAAGAGTGAACCTAAAAACATGGAAACACCATTCTGATAAGACTTACAGGTTCATATAGATAAGTCACTGAAAATCAGGATGAACCTCTGCTTAGTGCCAGCCAGATGCTAGTGAAATTACTTATGCTATTTGCTAAAGATTTCAGCATTTATTATACAGGTAATAAAGCAGCCATTGAGGTAATCCAGATATATTTAAAAAATGAGTTAATTACTCCAAAACGTCTATTTTGAATTAAAAGTTTAAGGGAAAAAAATTGAAAATTTCTTCCTCGAGTTTTCTGAATTTGTAGGGGGGCCGGGGCAAGTACTTCATTTTGACAAATCACTGTCGAAGAGTATTCCATGGACAAGTTTGAAATTCAGTGGAATAAAAATCTCAGAATCAAATGTTCAAATGCTTTCCTAAGGTCATAGAATAGGGCCCTAATCATTTCCAAACATTTAGAAGCACACCCTACTGACTCTTTTTATGCTTTCAGAACACTATAAAACAACTTTACTTTCTTCTAAGGGAGGCCTTGAGAAGAGCATTATGATTCTTTTAACCGGTCAGATATATCTTTTTTGTTTAGGTCACTGCTTCTGGACTGTCCAGCAGAAAACCATTCATAACAGCGGCAAATTGATAAGAGCTTTGTTGTGGCTTTCCACCTTGTTGCATTTCTCCTGTGTGAATTCTTGCATCCGAATGTATCATCTCATTCAAAACCTACCAGCTTCTCTATCCCATAATAATTTGTGCTACCAACCCTATAATAATAACAATGGCATAATACGAATAATGTGAATAACAGCAACTTATTTTTTTTTCCCTAAGTATTTTCAGGCAAATACTTGTGTTTTACAAAGACACATTTCAGCCTGATTCCTGGGCACACAAATCAACAATCTGTGAAAAATAGAGTAGAATAGAATACTGCTGGCATGCCAACTGAAACCACATTGAATCCAGGTACAATGGATACCGTTGCTGTGATAGAGAATGTAGATCACTGAAAGGTGAGAGGAGAGGAGAATGTTAGAGGTTTCTGATTATAGTAAAAAAAAAAAAAAAAAAAAAAAAATCCCTCTCTCTATTTCTCCAAATCCTTCATAAAAGGAATTAAGGTACTACAGAAATATTCTTACTTTCAAACTGAGTTACGAGAACAAACCCAAAATGACTTTGTAATGATATCAAGCAAAAGTGAACTGTACAAGAGAAGTGGGAAGTCTCAGACAGGTTTAAAAGTTCAAGCCCGAGCCCACTTACAAAGCAGACACTTTAAAAAACACAATTTTTGTGGACAGGATTTTTGTGCCACCGCCAAAAGAAAAAAAAAGAAAAAAAAAAAGAAAGAAAATCAAGCAGGCTCCTCTTTAAAAAGACAAGTAGCAGTCTATTGATGTGAACTTTGTAGGGATTTTCCAGCCATGTTACACCTGTCATTCTAAAGGGAGAGTTGGTACAGCAGCCACATAAACATGGCCCATTAAGGATGGCGTAAGAAAAGTACTTGCTTTCAGTTAATAAAGTTTGGGGCCGTTTGGTGCATAGAAATTTGGGAAGCTCAGATTATAGGCAAAATAAGAGATTCAGATGGATTGTGGCAAGTAGTAGCAGAGATTCAATAGATGGCACTCTTGCCTCTGCTTTGAGCTCATTCCTTAAGATGGCTCAGATTTCCAGATCTTCAGACTGGTGGGCTGGGTACTCTTCCTACCTCTTCAGCCTTTATCTCCAATCACTCAACTGTATTTAACTTGGTGATTCAGCCACAGAAAACTAACAACTTATGGAAACCTTAATATGGCATTCCCTCTTAGGTCCTTAGTCCTTCCTAAAATATGTTCTCTCAGGCTGGGAACGCCCTTCTTCCTCCGTCCACCCATTTCTCATCAGCTTGAGCAGCATTTCTACTGCTGAACCCTCTTCTATAAAACCCCCACATCACTGAGCAAATCCTGCCTGTGCTTTTTCTTGCTCCTCCCATAACTGCATGCAGATGCCAGAGGTCTCTCACCTGTGAATATTATACATACTAGTAATTGGGTCTTCCTCCTCCATGAGATGAGCTTCTAAGGAGGGACCATTTTCTTTCTAATATCTACCACATAAGCAATATCGTAGAAGTACTTGTTGAATGAATGAATGCAACCATCGACATCTTTTCAAACCTCATTTAAGTATTAATCACACCATATGAGGAAATAGTTCTTGTTGCTTTTCTACATGTCCAGCCCTGGCTCTATTGTCCTTGCTTGTGTACCTTTAAGGTCTATTTTTATCACCCCAATTTGGTTTTATTTGGTGTTTTTCCCCCCTTTTGTTTGTTATATTGCTGCCATTTTAATTTGAAATTCTTGATAAGGCTGATTATGTATTTAGTTTGTTGGGAATTGGTTTCTTAACTGTTCTTTTAAAGATTTTATTCACTTGAGAGAGAGGGAGCACGCACAAGAATAGAAGGGGGAGTGGGCAAAGGGGTGAGAGAGGGAGAGAGAAAGAATTTCAAGCAGTCTCCAATCTGTGTGTAGAGTCCAATGCGGGGCTCGATCTCATGACCCTGAGATCATGACCTGAGCTGAAACCAAGAGTCGGATGATTAACCACCTGAGTTACCCAGGTCCCCCTTAACCATTCTTCTAGATTAATTTTTATTCTTAAGGTCCAAACAGAAAAGACAGTATTTATATATGATATTAAGTTTTATAGGCTATAAAGCTTAACTTTTAGAATCAAATGCATGCTTTATTCAATCAGTTCTTTCAATTCAACAAATATGTATTGAATGATTATGGAGTTCAAGGAGGACACCCCAAAATATGCCACTTTGCAGACTGATTATTTTTCATTAAAGTTACTTAAGAAACAGCCAGAGCAAGGACACTCTGACCCTCCTTTGTCCTCTTGAAGCTAGGAAATAAATCTATGTGAACAGTACCCTCTTGTACCACCCTTAACATCCTATCATCAGAGATAGAGAATTTAGGGCCCAGAAGACCTTATAAACAAACCTTATTATTTCTTCACTAATTGACTACCCCAAACCTAAATTTCCTTGTTGTTGATCCTCACAAATTTATTTGTCTAAAAAATACATAAGCTGCCTGCTTTGGTCATTTTGAGTCTCATATTTCTATGACCTCCCATACATACGTAATTAAAATTTTTGTCCTAATAACCTATCTTGCATCAGTTTAATTATTAGACTGGAAGGGAAGGAAGGAACAGTTTTCCTCCCTTACAATTATTATGAGTGAAACTTTTTGTTAAGTAAGTAGGAAAAAGCTTAAATAAAGTACACTCAGGCTTTGTCCTCACGGCAGTGACAGTCGTACAGAAAACATTCTTTAACCTCAATCTTCAAGGAGTCTAGTTTCTCATCTCAGAGGATGAGGACCACAAACCTTATCTTACTGGGAAAAATAAATAGGATGATGTGTATGAAATCTCCCAGCATAATGAATGACAAATTCAAGGCATTTAATGAATGATAATTTCTCTGATTTCAATTGAAGATAATACAAGGTAACAGGATAATCCTCCTCTGTGCAGGTGTGCCAAAGTGCTCTTGGTTCTTTAGTGATGGGACATAATAAATATATACATAAATTGACTAAAATTTAAGTAAAAGTACTCTGAACAAATGATCCAAAGACTTGGTTGCAAAATCTAATTTTATTATTTAATTTCTGGAAACTTTAGATAGCTCAGCTTTCTTCTTTATTACTCAAGTTTTTCATACTAACATTCTACAAGTCAGATAATTGGTTTTGAACAACGGTGTTTAAGTGAGAAACTAGAGTAGACTTTATGACTCCACCAGGGACTCTTGAATGACTTTGGTAAAATGCTTCCTTATCTTGGGTTTTCTTGTCTGTAGGACAGGGATAAAATTATTTGCCTAACAGTGTATATGAAAGAAATATGCACCATATATGCATCATGTTTTTCACATACACAATACTCAAGAATATGATGTGCTCTTATTATTACTTCTCTTATTAGTCCTGCCTTCATAGGAAGAAGTGTGAGTTTACTTTGAAAAATCCAAAGTAAAAAATATATAAGACAAGCATGAGATCACAAGGAGCTCCTTCGATTCTCTCTCAAGGCAAAATTGGTGAACATTTATACACACACATACACATGAGCGTGCACATTCACGTAAGAGATGTATAGATGCCCTGGAGATAATAGTTTATATTGTGGGCTAACTAGCTTACCAGACAGAAATGAGAAAAGAAAAGCTAGAAGAGCCCTCCTGGAGTCAGAACAAATCTCAAACAATGTCCTTGGGGGGGAAAAAAAGCACAAATTTGATGAATTAGTAAGTAGCCTGTGAAACAATCTATGCCCCAGCATACTGTGAGAAACACTAGAGCAGTGATCCAACAATTAGCAGAGTTTAACAACTGGGAGTGCCCAAGCCACAAAACCCCAGGATGACTGTAGGCTTCATACTACGTTGATGGACATGAGTGGTGGGTAGATCGCACTAAAGTAATCCATCCAGTCAAGAACATTTAGCAAGCAAATCCTATTACCAAGCACTTGAGGGGAGAACCAGACTTGCTAAAATATATTTTCTCAAACGCCCAATTTCCAGTAATCAAATGAGTCAAAGAAGAAATCAAGAGAGAAATTAGAAAACAGTTTGAAATGGCTGGAAATGAAAAGGCGGCATACCAAAGTTAGTTATGAGATGCTGCTAAGGCCGTGCTCAGAGAGAAATTTATGCTGAATGCCTATATCGATAAAGAAAAAAAAGATCCCAATGAACCCTCCATCTTAAGGGGAAAAAAAAAGAGCAAACTAAAATGAATGAATGCGATGTAAGGAAAAAATAAAGATTAGAGCAGAAATTAATGAAATAGAAATTATAAAAACAATAAAGAAAATAAATGAAACCAAAGGCTGGTTCTTTGAAGAGTTCAGTACAACGGAAAAAATCTCAGTGAATGAGGACAAGAAAAAAAAGAGAGACGACTCAAATGAGCAGAGTCAGTAATGCAAAAGGGGACCTACTATCAACTTTGCAGAAATAAATCAAAAGGAATCAAAAACTACCCAAAAAAGTAAGGTTCAGGCTCCAGTGGCTTCACAGGTGAATTTTCCCAAACATTTGAAAAACAATGTCATTTCTTTCTCAACAGAATAAGAGGGAACAGTGGCCATATCCTCCAGTGAGGTCAGTAAAAATCCAGATTAAAAATGTCACAAGAAGAGAAAAGCTACAAACTACTACTTATTAATGTGGACACAAAAATCCTAAACAAAATTGTAGCGCACTGAAGCCAGCAATATACTTTTGAAAGTTATATGCCATAACCAAGTGGGATCCCAGGACTGGAAGGTTTGCCTAGTACAAAAAAAAATGAGTTAATAATACTTTATTAACAGAAACACACACACACACATATACACAGAAACACCAAACAATCTCAATAGATGCAGAAAAAAAAATTGTAAAAATCAACACCATGTCTTGATAAAAACACTCACCAAAGTACAAAAGAACTTGAAATTGATAAGAGGCATCTCTGAAAAACTCACAATTAACATCACACATTATGATGAAAGACTGGACGACCTCCCTCTGAGATCAGGAGAAAGGTAGGAGCATTCACTGTTGCCCATTCGATTCTGCACTGTACCGGAGGCCTTCTGTAGGGCAGTTAGGCAAGAAAAGGAAATAGAGGGCATCCAGATTAGAAAGACTATTACTGCACTTGAATATAGGGCCTTAAAGAGGAGATTAAGTAAAAGTGAGGCCTTTGGGGTGAGCCCTAATCCAGTCCGACTGGTGTCCTTAGAAGAGAAATTTTGGACACACAGGGAGACACTAGAGACTCATTTAGGATCATCACCAGGACACTAAACAACCAGAAAACTCCCCAGCTTATAAACTTAGATGGTCTTGATGAAATCAGGGTGGGGAACAGGCAGGTTTTTTTGTAAAATAATCATGTCTCTCTCTCTCTTTTTTTTTTTTTAAGTTAAAAAATATGATTGGCAGACCTTGCTTTGAATAGGGTATTGTGTGATGTGAATTCAGCTGCTGCTCAGAATTGATTTCATCTCTATTTTGCCAGTGGAGTGCAGTTCTTTTTGAAAAAGAAGGTTGCTTTTTATTTTGCTCTCTCTTTATTATGATTGCTGTCTGCCCCTGTTCCTTTTTTTAAAGGAAAAGTGTAGCTGGCCAAAGAGTTAGAGCCAAACGCCTCTTGTTTTTTCTTTGCTGTCCCCATTCTGT
Organism: Canis lupus familiaris; assembly: GCF_011100685.1. NCBI lineage: Eukaryota > Metazoa > Chordata > Mammalia > Carnivora > Canidae > Canis > Canis lupus. The sequence continues at coordinate 29,777,053 of NC_049239.1, forward strand.
GCTTGCTGCAGTGGAGCTTCTTATAAAAGGAAAGAGCAATGGGAAGCAGATGCAGTGCCATCCTGGGCCTCCCATGCTTAAATAGCTGCTTTATATTCCTTTGAAAACAAATATCACTTTATACATCATTTCTCAGAAGAGCGGATGAATCCTTACTTTTCCCCTTTTCCTAGACAGTCAATGTCTTGGTTGGACCCAATCCTGAAAGATGATATTTACGTAGCTGAACATGTCCGTTTACCTCTTTGAAAAGCTTCAAGCCAATGTTTCCTGACCTATTTGGTTTTCAGAAGCTCTTGAGAAAATGAACAAATAGAGTCAACGAGTGATACAATAATTTCTAAACTAACCCCAAAGAATGAAAAAGGCTTCTGTGAATGCAGTAATAAGTTTTATGGGTTTTTATAGGGCATTCATTACATTGACATACAAATTAAAAAATATATGCCACATATCTAGGGCACATAATATCTAGACTATTTACAGACTTTGTATGGTGCATACCTAATTCACAATATTCTCCAAACAACTCTGTCCCTCTTACCTTCACTTCTTGGAAACCTCTCCTCTGGGCCATTCGATAATAGGGTTCCGGTAAGATAAATTCAGTGCCATCTAATGGATATACTCCCCTGCCATTTGGGATTTATGTAAATAGTCTCTGCTGTGCTGAGTTTCTGAGCACTCTTGTTTGCTTGGAGTACAAAGAATCTGTGGAATTTGGATGATTCCTTTTACTCATCCTGTGGTCCACACAGTGTGATGGAGCACAGAAAGACAGCTATTTCATGGTGTCAAATGCAAGTTGAGCCTCATATTTATTAGTGTTGGCCCCCCCATAATCTTCATAGGGTTGGGGGTCATCAGATTTAACCAATAAAAAGAGAGGACATGAGGACATTGGCCTAAATTTGAATTTTATGATAAGTAAAAAATACTTTTTTGTCGTTGTTAAGTATAGGTGTGTCATGCAATATTTGAGATACACTTATACCTGGTTTGAGATTCCTTCTTAGAGTTGACGATAAGCGTTGCTGGGAAGTTGGAGGCATACGTCATAGTCTGGAAAAAGAGATAATTCCAATCCCACATAATTCCCAAAACATTGTGTTCAAAGACCAAAGACAGGTACAAAGTCAGAGGTGTTGTGTATGTGTGTGTGTATGTGTGTGTGTGTGTGTGTGTGTGTGTATAACCCTTTTAATGTACTGTTGAATTTGCTTTGGTCTTTTCTCTCACTCTCTTTTTTTTTTTTTTTTTGAGTATAGTTGACACACAACGTTGTCACAATTTAAAACATACAACGTACAACATAGTGATTCAACAAGTTTATACCTTGTGCTATGCTCATCACAAGTGCAGCTACACTGATCATGTTCTATTCTTTGGAAACAAATCACCAATCCCGGTCTACATTCAAGGTGAGGGATTACATAAGGTCATGACTTCAAGGAGATGGAGATGATTGGGAATTATCTGAGAGGCTGCCAATCACCGTAAGGTAGTGCTCATTAGCTTTTCCATATCTTTCCAAGATATTAAGAGATATTAAGATATTAACTCAAATGTTTGAATTATTTTATGTGCTAACCAACAATGCATGAGGGTTCTAATTGGTCTGCATTTTCACCCTTACACATCTTTGATAATATTGGCATCATTTTTTTAAGATTTTAGCCATTACAGCAATTGTGAAATGTCTCATCTTCTGGTTTTATTTTCATTTCTGTAGTGACTAATGGCTTGAGCACCTTTTTCTTTACTCAAAGACAATATCTCTTGCCTTAGGAATTTCTCTCTTTTTTTTTTTTTTTCAAAAAATGTTATCTATTTTTTACTTTGATTTCTAAGCATATTGGAGTATTTATATATTCTGGAACAAGTCCTTTGTCAGAAATATATACCATTATTAATTCCTCTCCAGCTATAGCTTGCCTTTTCATATTCTTAATGGTTTTATTGGATGAATAAAATATTTATTTTGATACGATTTATTCTTAAACATTTTTTTCTTTTATCATAGTGATTCTCGTATCTTAAGTATTATTTGCAAACCCAAATTTTCTAAGTCTCCTTTATTTTATTCTAGAAGTTTTGCAATTTAAAATTTTATGTTTACATTTCACCTGCTCCATATAAACTTCTGTGTATGATATGAGTAGTGAATCAAATTTTATTTTAAGAACAAACTTATTCAGTTGATTCAGCATCATTTGTTGAAAAGATTTTCTTTTCCTCCTGTACTTTTGTCAAAAGTCATTTGTCTTTATGTGTGGTTCTATTTCTGAACTCTCTATTCTGTTCCACAGATCTTTATGTCTATACTTAATGCCAATACTACACTCTTCTGATTATTGAAATTTGTTATCAGGTAGCTGAAATCTTCAGCTTTAATCTTCTCTTTAAAAATTGAACTGACTATTTTAGGTCCTTTGACTTCAATACAAATTTTAGAATGAGCTCGACAATTTCTACCAAAAAAATAAACAAGCAAATAAACCAAAAACTCTTGAGATATTCAGATTGTATCGTTTCTATTTATCAGGTTAGTAATGATTAATATCCAGAAAATACTGAATCTTCTAATTCATAAACATGATATATCTCTCCATTTACTTAGGTCTTCTTTAATACCTATCAGCATTATTTTGTAATTTCCAATGTGCTGATCTTGCACAATTTTTGTTAAAAGTTTTGACGACTTACATATCATTTTAGAAAGGTTATTTTTAATTGTTCATTGATAGTGTACAAGTATACAGTAGAACTTTCTGTATAGAATGAATTCTGATATTTTGCTGAATTTCATTATTAGTTCTAATAATTCTTCAAGAGTTTATTTATGTTGTTTTGTTTTGTTTTGTTTTCACCGGCACAATTATGGCAATAGAAAATAAGATAATTTTGCTTCTTATTTTCCAAACTTTATGCTTATCTCTTGCCTTATTGAACTGAGTATAATGTTGAATAAAAATGTTCAGACCTTTCATGCTTCCTTTGCTCTAAATCTTAACAAGACATTGTCTAATATTTTGCCATTACCACAATGTTAACTGATGATTTTTTTATAGATGCCCTTTATCAAATAGTGGATATCCCCTTTCATTTTTAGTTTGCTAAGATGTTTTATCATTAATATTGAATTTTGACAAATGCTTTTTCTTGTCTACTGACATGATTATATGGATTGTTTTATTCTGCTAATGTGGTTAATTTCATTAGCTGGTTTTCAAATGTTAAACAAACATCGAATTATTGAGATTAACAGCTATCAATCTAAATAAGCCTAACCTATGGGTGCCTGGATGGCTCAAGTCAGTTAAGCACTAACTCCTGATTTCAGCTCAGGTCATGATCTCAGGGTCAAGAGATCAAGCCCTCATCAGGCTCCACACTCATTGTGGAGTCTGCTTGTCCTTCCCCCTCTGCTCCTTGCCCTATTCATGCTCTCTTTCTATCTCTCTCACTTTCTATGTCTGAAATAAATAAATAAAACTTAAAAAAAAATAAAGCTAACCTAAGTTCAAACATTGTTTTTATTGATTGCTGGATGCTTTAGACACAACATTGAGTCTTAGTAGCCTCAACTGTAAAATGAGATACCCTAGATTACAGGGTATTTGAAATTTTTAAGTAAAGACAATATGAAGCTATGCTGTAATGGCCTGTTTGCCTTTATGAACTTCTATTGGATTTTATACTCTGCAGTGGACAGATTCTAAGATGGCCTTCAATTTTTCATGTGTCCTGATATTTTCACCTGGAGAAATCCTTTCCCATTCAGTGTGGGCAAGACTCATGAATTGCATCTATTCAATAGAAAATGGCAAATGTGATAGATGTTACTTCTATGATTAGGCTACATAAAATTGTGACTTTTGTCTTCCCAGAAGTATCTTTCTTTCACCGAAATAAGCTGCTATATATTGTTAGTTTCTTGATGGAGAGACCTGTATGGCAATGAACTGTGCACAGACCCTGTCAACAGACAATAAGAAACTGAAGCCCTTAGTCTTAAAGCCTGTGAGAAACTGAATTCGTCCAACAGCACATCATCTTGGAAGTGGATCCTTTCCCACTAAGGCTTTGAGGAGACACTGCAACCACACCTTGGCATCAGCTTTCAAATGAAACCCTGAAGCAAAGCACCAGGCAGAACATTGTCCCAACTCCTTACCCACACCAGCTGAAATAATGAATGTTTGTTGCTTTAAGGATCTGTTTGTGGAAATATTGTGCCATAAAAATAGATAAGTAATGCGTAGTTAAAGAAACCAGAGATCTTGAAATCTTGCTCATTGTTTATCTATTACATATATCCCAATTTCTGAATAAATGTTGATTCTCAATTAATATTCATTGAATGAATGAGTGAATGAAGCAGGTACAAAGTTGTTTCTTCTCTCTTTTCTTACCTATGTAAAAAGAAACTTGCAAAACTTGTGAAGAGATGCCTGTGTGAAGAAACAGACTTATAATAGCCTCATGCTTTTCATCTTCCTGAATAACCAGATGGATTTGTTATGCCAAATGAGTAACTCAAAAATGTCAAGTTCATAGGTCAACTGATATGTCAAAGGATATGTCAAAATTTTGTTATTCTATTTTAGAAGAAAACTGTTAGCAAGTGAATAGCAGTGGCATGAGGGAGAGGATACCATGCTGTCATTGGAAGTTGACATTTTGTGGTAATAAGAGCAAAGTCTTTTGGAAGCCTGCACTCTAGTGCTTCGTAAAGCTGATATATGTTAATTTCAGAAAAAGCTGAAAATGGCATTAGAGAATTATGATGGCCAGAGGAGGTCAGAGTTTTGTCAGTTCTTATACCTTGAGCAGTGAGAAATTTAAGAAAAGAGAGAAATTTAATCTCAAAATTAAATTTGATATAGGCATATGGGTAATTAGCACTCAGCTAGAGGGCAAGTAAAAAGAGAAAAGGTGGCAATTAAAATCAGCCCCATGGTAACTTATTAATAGGTTCTTTATGGCAAGAGATTTAAAATCATTTTCTTTGGATCCCAATGACAATATTATCTATACCTAGAACTACCATTCATAGAGTATCAACTCTGGGCCAGCTCTTTACACATTTCACTAATCCTCACAAGTATTTGACTTAGATTTTGTATTTCTATTTTTAAAATGAGAAAACCGAGACTCAAAAAAGTTTAATGATTTGCCAAAGGCTACAGAGTATGTGGCACAAGTAGATTTGAGACTTTCACTCCAAGCATACTCTCCCTGTTTCTTTATTTTCTGCCTTACAGAAGTTAAAAATTTATTGAATTTTAGTTTACACAGAACTTCAGTGGATATCATCCTATTCATCTTGGCTATACCTAGTTTTTAGAAACACATATGTTTCCAATCTTGGCAAATGTTAGTGTTTGAGCTGTTGATGCTTTTCTAACTGTGACAACTATTATTCCATATCTTTCTGAATAGACTAGTTGTGACAGAGCAAACAATTTACATGTCATAGTTCTAGTCTATTTCTGATATACTGGATATTTCCAAGAAGAATTATGAAAAAAAATAAGGGAAATTATCACTGAGTTACAAGCAGGAATGTTTCCCTGATTAGAATATTGATGTACCAAAGAATGTGCTGATTATATGTTTCCTCTTTTATAGAGGGGTTTGCTAACATTCTCTGTAATGTTTAAGTGCTGATGCACCTGTTCAAAGAAACTTAAAATATTCTGACTCTAGTCAAAGTAATCTATTCTTATTTCTTAACTTCATCTGCATGCAAGCAACTTTAGATTTTAATGATTTAAAACAGATCATCTAAAAGATTTATAGTTTCCCACTTTACATCTAAGTCTACAATACATTTTGAGTTGAATTTGTATTAGATGTGAACTTTAGATCAGGCTACTTTTCTCTTTCTTTCTTTCTTTCTTTCTTTCTTTCTTTCTTTCTTTCTTTCTTTCTTCTTTCTTTCTTTCTTCTTTCTTTCTTTCTTCTTCTTTTTCTTCTTCTCTCTCTCTCTCTCATCAATGGATGTCCAATTGATCTAGCACTTATTGGAAAGCTATTCCAAAAAAAAAAAAAAAATGAAGAAAAGAAAAAGAAAGAAAAGAAAGAAAAAGCTATTCCTCATTCATTGAAATGTTTTTACTTCTTTGTCAAAAATTAATTGGACATATCTGTGTACATCCATTCTTGATTTTCTAATCTGTTCTATTGATAAGTGTCTATCCATAACTTGTATCACACTATATTGATTACTATTGCTATATAGTAAATGTTAACATTGGAAGAAGTGAATGCTAATGCTTGACTCTTTTTTTTAAATTGTTTTGGTTATTCTTAGATGTTTTATTTTTTATATACATTTTAGAATAAAATTTCTTGTTTTTCCATGTTGACAATCATATCATCTACTATAAATAGAGGTAATTTTATTTCCTTTTTAAAACATTTGTATTAATTTCATTTCTTTTTCTTGACTGACTGCAATTGGCTAGGGCTTCTATTACTATGTTAAATAAGAGTTGTGTGAGAAGAATCCTTGCCTTTTAATCCTAAGTCTTTCACCATTAAGTATGATTTTGTCTGCAGGGTTCTCATGGATTCTGTTTTTATGGCTGAGGATCATAGAAAAAAATCTTCAGAGTTTTTGCCTTGGCTTGGTATCAAAGAATAATCCATAAAAGTAAAAATTTATAAATTTGACTTAATCAAAAATAAAAACTTTCACCTGTGAAACATCTTATTTTAAAAGGATGCATCTATCTTTATACAGACTTGTATAAATATAATACAAAGCACATAGTCAATGAAAGTCTTATCTCTAAAACATATAAAGCACTCTGGAAACTCACCAGTATAAGAATAACAATCCAATTTTAGTATGGGCCAAAGATATGAACAGATATTTCATAAAAAAGAGTAGGTAGTGGGAAATAAACATAGGAAAAGATGTTTAACATCATTATTCATTAGACAAATATAAATTAAAACCACAATTAGATATCATCACATACATATCAAATGGATAAAATAAAAATTTTTGATAGCACTAAATACTAGTAAAAATGTGGAGTATTAACTCCCTCATCTTGTCCTGCTGAGAATGTAAAATGGTACAGCCACTTTAGAAAATAGTTTGGAAGTTAATTTTAAAGCTAAAAATAATCTTAACAACATGACAAAAAATTGAACTCTTGGGTATTTATTCCAGAGAAATTATTTTCATGCAAGACTTATTTTCATGCAAGAACTTACACAGGAATGTATATAGCAGCTTTATATAATCATTATAGCCCTAACCTGGAAAATACTCAGATGCCCTTCAATGGTTGAATGGGTAAACAGACGTTATTACATCCATACTATGAGCTACCGCTCAGCAATATTAAGTGCCAAGCTATTGACACATGCAACAATTTAGACTAATTTTAAAGAAATTATGCTGAATTTAAAAATCCCGTTAAAGAAGATATAAACAGCAAGATTCCATGCTTATAATACTCATTAAATAACACAAGTAAAATGTTGGAAAAGATATTATTGGTTGACAAGGTTAAGAATAGGAGTTGGGGATGGGTGTGTCTGAAAGGGGTCACAGAATTCTACTGTGATATGTATATACAGTTGAAAATCTTCATATTGGCCGTAGTTATATAAGGATACTCTCATGTTAAGATTACATAGAGCTATATGAATACATAAATAAACATAAATGAGTATATGTATAATTAACAGATCTTGAATAAATTCCATGGATTTTACCAGTGCCAATTTTGTTTTGTTTTGTTTTTGATATTGTACTGAGTTGTATAATATATTATCAAAGGAGGATGCTGGGAAAAGTTGTACATAGGATTTTTCTATACATTTCTTTGCGACATCCCATGAATATCTATTTTTAAATTAAAAAAAAAGTTTTTAAAAACCTCCTTTTCTCTTTCATCAAAAAATTGTTAATTGTAAGTTTAAATTAATGGATAACTTGTCTCTGCTTCTTCTTACAGTATTTGCTCTTCTGTTCAGGGGAGGCTGAAATACGATCTTCAACCCCCTGACCAGACTATAAGAATGGAAGTAGCGTTTTGCCTTAACACAGCAATGTAATACTCTTGGGAATTTGAAACTGTGTCACAGAAATTCTAGCTGGCCTTTGTCAGGCAAATCGGTGAACATAGAGCTCTGGGCCAAGAATAATTATAGCTTACCAGGTAGGGACAGCAAGTCTTCAGAGAGGGTGGGTAAGGCAGGATAATGCATTGCAGAAGATGCAAGATAAATTAGTATTTTTGTTTTTTTATAAATTTTAGGTATCTTGCCATTGGATTCTGTGAGATACCTCTAACAAACAAACTTCCTTCCTTCCTTCTTCCTTCCTTCTTCCTTCCTTCCTTCCTTCCTTCCTTCCTTCCTTCCTTCCTTCCTTCCATTTATAAAATAGTGAATTTCTGCAGTTTCTATTTCTCTTACCTAAACTATTTCTTTCTTTTTTTTTTCTTAAACTATTTCTTATTAGTAGATGACAAATTTGATTTTTGATACAAAGTGTGCTGATAACTTGAAGGCTCTATATGTTTTCCATTAATTAATTCTATTCTCCCCTTGACCTTTCCTCTTTCTAATTGCATTCCAGCAGTAAGAGAAAGGAATAAAAAGGGGTTGGGGGGGTGTTAGAAAAACCTGTTAACAAATATTCAGATTTCTTATGGGCATAGAAAGTAGGATTTTTGTTCTGACAGGATTTTTACATTGTCTACAAATTTCCTTTCTGCCTGTAGTAACATTCCAACAATGACCAATGATCATTGACTGGCTGCCATGCTTTGCTCTGGGATTGGCATATGCCTGTCAGAGGATAAGTTAATATGTTTCTAGGTTTTCCACTCTTTGCCATGGGAAGTCCTTAAAGCACTTTTGGTGCAGACTTAATCATAGTTATATTTTTCTGAATCTCATAAAATTATTTTGAAGATTTTATGGGCTTTGACATAATATATATATAATATATTACATATATTATATATATGTATTTAGTACCTAATATATTCTAGAGAGGAAATAAACTCCATACTCATGTGGATCTCAGTGGGGTTGTTGGTTATATAAATATTAGGAGTAGGATAAATATTTTTAAATTGCACAGGATTTTTAATTCGGTCTTTGTGCTGTGAAAAATTGGGTCCTACAAAATTTGCTAAAGGAGATGCAGGAAAAGATTCAGTTTGAAATATATATTTTGTAGCACTGCTTCCAAATACAAAACATGCTAAATATCCAACACAGGCTCTTGGCTCACTATATAAACACATACCCAAGCAGTGGCATAAAACTGCAGTGAGCAAATAATATTTATGGGATAATTGAAGAAATGTGCATTATACCTGTCTAAGTGAAAACCTGTACCAGAGCTATTAAGCACACCTGTTTTGACATTAGTCAGAACTGGATTCAAGGGTTTGTTCTGTTTCTTACTCTTACTGAGCTACTTAATTATACTTTCATTCTCCTGTATTTTTTTAGATTGTTAGTATGCTGTGCACCATACACTTCATGGCTTAAAACAGCACACATTTATTATCTCAGAGTTTCTGTAGGTCACGAGTTCATAGAGTTTATCTGAAACTTTGGTTCAGTGTCTCACAAGGTTGTGATCTCAAATCAGGCATGAGGTCTTCTTTCAAGCTCATTGGTAGTCGGCAGAAGTGAGTTTCTTGTGGATGGAGGTCCTCAGCATCAGAGGCTGCCCATCATTCCCTGCCAGGTCATGCTTTTCACAATATGGCATTCTGTTTCTCCAAGCCCAATGAGTGTCTTAGCTTACAGGTTAGGCCCACCTAGGGTAATCTACCTTGGGAATACCTCAAAATCAACTGATATGGACACGAGTTAGATGAGCAAAATTCCTTCACCTTCACCATATCGAGTATCAACCGGCGTGAAATCCCATCATATTCCTGCCCACGCTCAAGGAGAAAGGGTTATTAAGAGAGTGTGAGTCATTAAAAATCGCTTTAAAATTCTGCCTACCAGACACACTACTGTGTAATGTGTTTATTTGTAAAACTGAGCTAATAACTTATCAAGTTAATTGGAATTACATAACAACTAAATGAGAAAGAACCTGAATTCCAAACATGGTGTAAAAAAAAAAAAAAATATATATATATATATATATATATATATGTGTGTGTTAATGGTTACCATAATTAGTAGTGTTAGTACTATCAGCATTGAAACCAAGGACTTAGGAAATGCATGAAGCAGCAAAATACAAGTAAGACAACACACCAAAATTTTACAGTGGCTATCTCTAGTTGGAATGGGACCATGGATAATGTTATATATGATATATATATATCTCCATTATTGTGCTAATATGATTAGAATCTTTTGTATTTTGTGCAATAATTACTGACACTCACAAAGCAGTTAACAATTAGTGCCAGGGCACTGTTATAAATTATTTTCACAAACTAACTCATTTAGTCTTCATGCAATCCTGGGAGTTAGGTATTATTAATAGCTTTGGTTTAAAGCTGAAGAAACCGAGATGGAGAGGTTCAGTATTATGCTCAAGGTCACCAAGGTATTTTGTGTTACAATCAAAATAGTAATTTAGGGTGATTAGCTTTTGGCACTACCCTGTTTTGCCTTTCTAGGAATATTCATTGTTTTAGTAATAGTAAAAAACAATACAAGTTGTATTATTCAAGTAAAAGATGAAGCTATGGCCAAACAATGCCAACTAGAATTTATTAAAACTTAGAGAAATTGAGCTTGGAGTTTCCTGAATCTTCCCGCATCCCCACCCTTTTAATGTAGTCTTTTATAGTAGAGCTTCAAACATTCGGTGAGCCACCTCAGTGGACGGGGAACCGCTGGAGACAGAACACACCGCAGGGGGTTGGGGGGGAGGAGGGTTACTCCTGGGAGGAATCTGCACTTTCCCAGCGGCTCACACTTGAAACGGCCTCATCTCTGTTCTGAATTGGTTTGCCTTCTCTCCAAAGGCTGTCCTTTTCTTTTCTATTTTTTTTTCCCTTTGCAAGATCGCTTTGCACAGAACTCCCACATAGATGTGTTTCAGCTAAAAAACCTGTCCCCCTAACAAATGATTCCCACCCAATCAGACACAGGAATCATCCAACTTCTTGGGCTTCCTGCCGCATTTTCTAGGTGGTTTTTGCAGTATGCTCGACTCAGGCAGCACCTGCTGGCACATATTAGGACTCCTACCATGAGGCATGATTTACTCTCATCTCTTTCTGTGCATATTAAATATGTTAAGCAACAAAACAACTCCTCTCCTCCAAATTGTGGTTCAGATGAATCCCCTTGACAACAGCTGCTCAACATTTGTTCATCCTTAGTCACTACTGTCGGAGAGAACCCTGCTTTCCCCTACAATTATTATTTTTTTTTCAACTGCTTCCTGCATTGTTTGCTGTCTGACCTTTCTTTTGTCCTTTGCAAGTACATATATTAAAATAAAAATACCAAGGCCAAATGCCTCATTCCTATTCCCGCACATCTTGCTCTGATTTAGATTTTTTTTTGGATTAGGTTTGAACTGTGTGTGGGTGTTGGAGTGGGTGAAGGCAGAGAAAGAGATGAGGGGGCAGGAAAGGAACAGAGATGGCTTTCTCCTTTTTCCTTTTTTTATCTTCTTGTCTTTCTTCTTTTTGTACCGTGGCATATTCACAAAAGCAGAATGGGATATTCATTAATTTGCCCATTCATTTATCAGATATTTACTGTGCCAGGCAATGGATCTAAAACAATGTGCAAATGACGGGGTGGACAAAAACAAAGCACCGGAGTCATATCCAGAAGACCTTTGTTCTTCCTGGCATCTAAGCTCAGTATTGTGAAAATTGGCAAGCTGGTGAGCAGTCATCAAATATTTCTTGATACTGTACTACCTGCCAGGCCCTGTGCTAATTGCTAGGGGCGTATTAATGAACAGAGATAATTTCAGTCTTTGGGAAGATCTTGGTCCAGGGAACTATTTCATCTCTTTGATCCTTTCTCAAATCAGTACATATAGAGATTATACCTTACTTTCTTCTAAAAGCTTACATTATTATTCTTATGCTTCATTCCAGTTCTTTCTACTTAGTGGGCTTCATTCAAATGCATACCTGCGTGAGCTCCACCCACTAACACCCCTGGTTTCTCATTATCTCTTTTTTATCTTATAACATCAAAGCTCACAGAGCAAGTGGGGTTTGGAATAAAGCTATGACCACAGCACTAAAATACACAAGCCCTAACCGCTCCCCTGTTAACCTTAATTTTCAATCAAGAGCACAACAAACTCAAATTGTTAGAATTTGAGGCAGTGTAAAAATTTAAGTAGAAAATGTATGAGCAGCCGGAGGGAAGGTGATTTGGTGCCGACTGCTAACATATACATCATTTATATCTGCCTTGGGTGAAAGAATGTTTGATTTGAGAGGACACATTAGAAGCCATCTGTTTCCATCTTTCAGTGGGTAAATGGAAGTACTGACTGTGGTTCACTAATGAAAGAGACTGGGCTGATGATAATGAGAACAAAAATGGCTTCAGTTTATTGAGCACTTACTATAAGGGTAGGCTAAAATATTCTGTGCATGATTATATCAGTGGATTATTATAAAATTCTGTGAGGTGAGTAATAATGCAATCCTCATTTTACAGATAAGAAAATTGAGGATCAGAATGATTATGCACATGTCTAAGAAAGAAAGTGCCTAAGAGGTCCAGGGGGCTTCAAACATTGGTGTCTTCAATTTTCCCTCTCAAAAAACATAAAAAATGCAATCCCAATTGTGACCTATGTTTCTGTATTGCTTCTTAATCAGCATGTCTATCCACTATCCCATATACTTCATATGCTGTTCCCCATTTGCCCAGGAATTTTTAAATTTTTATTCCTCTCATGAGAGCCCGTTAATTTGCTAAAAGCCATTTAAACAACAACAACAAAAAAAAAAAACAAAAAAAAAAAAAAAAAAACATAAGACTCTTTTGGTAGTAGTGTTAGGTATTTCAAATTAAAAAAAAAAAGGTAGAAGCAGTCACTGAGATCCTATATCACTATATTTGGTGTAAAAAATGTTAATAACAGGACTAAGTTAGTCTGGGTCTTAATATCAGTGGCTTAAACAAAGTTTTATGAACTTTTCAAATAAGGGAAGTCTAGAAGTAGGCAGTCTGGCTGGTGTGAACTTTGTCTGCTTCACCTTCAGTAGACCCTGTTCTTCTATCTTTTCTACATTTGCTAGTTCATGACTTCCATTTTTAAGGCCACATCAGGTTTTCAAGGTCGCTTCTAGACCTCTTGTCACTGCGTCCACTTTGTATCAGCGTGGGCAAGACTTTGAGTTGACTTAGTACTCTTTAAAGAACTTTCTTGGGATCAGTCATGAGTTCTCTTTCCATCTTAATTCTGGCCATACCTACAAGCGCTATTAAGGAAATGTGCATTGAGCTAAACATAGTCCGTATGCTTGGTGATTAAGAAAGAAATACTGTAGGTGTGTGTGTATGGAATAAGGTGATATATGATATGGGAGCACAGGGTGGCTCAGTCGGTTGAGTGTCCGACTCTTCAGTTCAGGTCATGATATCAGGGTTCTGGGATCAGCCCCACATTGGGCTTCATGTTCAACGAGGAGTCTGCTTGAGATTCTCTCCCTGAGGTGCCCCCCTCCATCTCCATCACTCTCTCTCTCTCTAATATAAATAAATATTTTAAAAAAAGAGGATATGTTTTTATGAATACAGAATATGGTATATAAATACACTTAACTGATAGAATGTCAAATGTTTTAGCTTAAATGCTCAGAGAATCATCAAAGTTAGATGAGAACAGTGTTTTAGATATTAAAGGCAATTTAAAAAAATTAAAGTTTTTTTTTAATTTTTTTAAATTTATTTATTCATGAGAGATACAGAGAGAGAGAGAGAGAGAGGCAGAAACACAGGCAGAGGGAAAAGCAGGCTCCATGCAGGGAGCCCGATGTGGGACTCGATCCTGGGTCTCCAGGATCACGCCCTGGGCCGAAGGTGGTGCTAAACTGCTGAGCCACCCAGGCTGCCCTTAACGGCAATAAAAAAATAAAAAAATAAAAATAAAAAAGTTTAATGTTTAGAAACCCATAGATTTACCTCATATTTCTTTAGTTTGGTTGGTGAGGTTTTACGGAGGAATGAATAGAAGGGTAGTCAAAGGGAAAGAAGCAGGTAGCACTTCTTCGGATCCTACCCTGAATAAAGGAGGGGGTCTTGCACTTTCTGACTCATATAGCTGAGATGAGTTTGATTTCCTTTGGAAAGACGTGATCCTGTGGCATAAAAATTAATGGAAACTGTTTGTATATAACTGCTTTTTCACATTTTACTTGAAAGCCACTTGCCAAAGAAATCTATAGCAGGTGTTAAGGCTAAAAAACCCAACTCTCCTGATTCCCAATTTAGTACTCCTTCTACTACATTTCATTAGAATTAACCAGAAGGATTCATATACACGTCCCTAAGCTTTGGAATTTGTGCTCTTTTGCTAGCTCATGCTCTATGGTCCTAATTGATTTATTGATTTATTCAATATAGCAGATGCTGCACATAATGAGCAGTAACTATAAACTCAAATGAAATCAGCACAGCTAAAGGAGAAAACTTGCTCTAATTTAATACATTATACATATGCTCATGTATTTAAAATTATTCTTGTATTAATAAACTCTGTGAAGCAGATTGAAGAAAAGCAGTATTACTCCGCTACCTTTGAGATTTTTTTTTTTTTGAATAAGACTATTTTTATATAAAATGTTTTAGGAAAATTTCATTTTGGTGATACTTCCAATGTTTAGACACCCAGTTAAATTGTTTCTTGTTTGTTATTACCTTCATTCTTACACTAAGGAAAATTATGCTTAAAATAATTTGCTAATAATCACATACTTCATTGTTAGAAAGCAACGGATTGAGGATAAGATGACCACTGATGTCTATGAACTTGTCTTCACTCTGGAAACACACAGGCTTCAAAAAAAAAAATAAAGTGGTAGTGTTTTTGGTGTCACACGCGGTCCTCTCTGCTGGTATATTCCACTTTGCCATGGCCTTTTCAGAAACACAGACACTCACATTTGTGCTCACATTTAAAAATATTGGTGATTTCTATTTCTGCCTTCTTCCTTGGGATAATGAACTCCTGGTCTTGGAGCCCTTGGCTATTCTTCCCAGGTTCGTATCTGCAGGGACTTATTTCCCTGGCCCCTTAGCTCTACTATACTTGTATCTGCCCAACTAGAGTTCTTGTCCCCTTTCAGACAAGCTCATCGTTCAAAACTTTTCATGGCGGAGCTCATTCTAGTCCAAATAGAGAGGCATCATGGTGAAATATATGCCATGTGGTTTTTCTTGAAGGAAATTGAAGATATCTTAGATGTTTTAGTGATGTTTTAAACCCGGTGAAACAGACAATCCAACAACCCAACAAACCAGCCATCAGAGATTAAGCTTGTTACCCTGGATAAGATTTATCTGATATGATCTCTTAATTCTAGAAAAATATTTTCACCTCACTCAACTATTTTTTTTTCCAGGTTGAGTCTACGCACTAGATTTTTGGTGTTGGCTATTTGCTTGTTTTGGTTTTGGCATTAAGGTGTGTTCCCCTATCTGTAGTGAAACCCCATATTCTGAATCTGGAACCTCAGGCATTTGCATATCCCACATGATTATTATACACTTTCAAGTCAGAGAGCCACCGCCTTGCTGTGCTCAAAAGATCTTTTAATTTTGCCCAAGAATGTTTTATTTGGGTGAGTAAGGCAAACCTGTTGTTATTGTGTGTGACACACTCTGCCTGCATAGCAGACAGGTGTGAAGGTGACTCACAGCAATGTAGGTTGGCTTTACATCTTGGGAATAAAAGTCACGTATGAATGCAATTAGCTAAAGTAATACTGTATTTGAGGTTTCAAGGAAAATTCTGGTCCCTGAGCAGGTGGTTTCTACTTTAGCTACCATGAGAAATTAGTCAACAATAGCCTGAGTGTTTATTGTGCAGGGGAACAAAACGGAGATAAAATTCTCTGTTCCGTTAAGGATGAGATTACCATGAGATGGAGGCCCTGAGAAAGGAAAACACAGTCCAAGGACATACAACAAGTTTATGTCATAACAGAAGCAGGCAGACCAAGTACATTTAAACGTAGGATAGGTGGTACATGCAAATACAAATGTGACTATTTGAGTATGTCTTGCTAAGCACAATCATTTACACTATTTCTTTTTAAGGCTTCCAATTCCTATAAAGGCAAGAAACTTTCTGATCTCCAGGAAGATCAGTTCAGACTTTTAAGTGTCCTTTGCTAAGTCATCCTTGATTCAAAAGTAAACTAACTATCCTGTCAATACTTGGTCATTATCCCTCTCACAAAAGAATCAACTATTTTAATAATCTTTAAGTTCTCAATACTTTATGGCTTCCCCCAAATACAAATATTATAAAAACAATTAGAACATTTTACAAAACGGGCAGCCTGGGTGGCTCAGCAGATTAGCACCACCTTCAGCCCAGGGCGTGATCCTAGAGACCTGGGATGGAGTCCCACATCGGGCTCCCTGCATGGAGCCTGCTTCTCCCTCTGCCTGTGTCTCTGCCTCTCTCTCTGTGTGTCTCCCATGAATAAATAAATAAACTCTTTAAAAAACAAAAAAATATATTCTTAATCAAATACATATATTTTACAAAATGGTTGTTTCCTTTCATTATGCAAAGATATTTGAACAAAAGAAAAAATGAGAAGACCATGGACTAGGGTTGCTATTTTTAAATTTCTTTTCCTTAGAAATTATTTGCCTAAAGAAGCAACAAAAACAGATTAACCTCTGTTCCTTCAAGAATTTGCTTTGTTACATCTTCAAAAATAGGCTATTTATCTAAAGTCAAACAACTCCATCATCTACCTTAGGTATGTAGGTTTCATCCATTTCTGGACATTATATTTCATCACAGTATGTGAGAGTGAAGGGGTGTGTGGGGTGTGTATGCGCGCACGTGTGTGTGTGTGTGTGTGTGTTGCATTTGTGAAGGTTATGAGATTCTATTGCTGTTCTATTGCGTTTTATTGCTGTCATAACAAATCACCACAAATGTGGCAGATTAAACAATATAATTTAATTACCTTACTGTCTCAAGGTCAGAATTCTGTCCACTAGGTACAACTGAGACCTTAGGTAGGGAAAGTTTTGTTTTAAGGAAGAAAAAGAGGGGCACCTGGGGGGCTCAGTCTGTTAAGCATCTGTCATTGGCTCAGGTCGTGATCTCAGGGTCTTAGGATCAAGTCCCATGTTAGCAGGGAGTCTGCTTTTCCCTCTTCTTCTGCCCCTCTCCCTCCACGCTCATCTTTGTGGACAAGGGGACACTCTCTCTCTCAAATAAATAAGTAAAATTAAAAAAAAAAAGAAAGAAAGAAAGAAAGAAAGAAAGAAAGAAAGAAAGAAAAAAGAAGAAAGAAGAAAGAAAGAAAGAAAGAAAGAAAGAAAGAAAGAGAAAGAAAGAAAGAAGAAAGAAAGAAAAGGAAGAAAGAAAGAAAGAAAAGGAAGAAAAAAAGAAAATGGCTTCCTCCAAGTCCAAAGACTAAGACCCCAACTAAAACTCCAGCTAAGGGGAGCCTAGCTGGCCCAGTGTATACAGCAGGCACCTCTTGACCTGAGGATTATGAGTTTAAGCCCTGAGTTGGGCATGGAGCCTACTTAAAAACTAAAAATATATATATATTTTTTAAAAATTTAAAAAATAAATCTCCAACTAAAGATATGCATGAAAATTTCAGACGTAGAACATACGCTTGTCTGAACAAATGGGTTAACTTTACTAAAGATAATTTTGAATTACAGTGGCCGCTAGTACAGGGCAAAGGGGGAGATCTACATAAACATCCATCCATGAGGTACCCTAGAGAAAAATGGGCCCAAACGTCCCAAAAACAATGGATTACAGTTTTTGATTGATATGCAGATGCTTCTAAGAGATTTAATGAAGTGAAAAATGCCCTTTTAAAAGATGCCTTACAAAAAAGCAAATGAAACATTTAAAAAATCTTCTCCCCGAATATTTGTAAAAAGCAATAGCCATCTGAGTGGGTAATCTTAACCTATTCCAGCTACCAGAAACACAACTTTGATCCAATTGTTCAAACTATTTTATAAACTAGTGAGTTTTCTGTTATTCTGTCTCATGGCTAAAATTTAAAAATGAAAGGTATAAGATCCCTGTTTCCATCTGTATGTCTTTGTATGTCTGTATATGCAGATTATAGATGTGTGATTTCCCTACCTCTAGATGGCATGGCCAAAATTAATTTGTAAAAGTTCTTATAATTGACTTAAAGAAAAATAAGCTGTTATATAAAGTAAGTATTCTCTCAGAACTATAGAAATAGACCAATTTTTTTTTTCAAGTTCACATGATCTGGGATAATCTTTGATAAATAAACCCTAGTTTATGTTTGTTGGTCTAACCAAAAAAGGTAGATCTTCATTATAAACATTAAGTACAGTGCAAATATGCAACTTTTATTTTACCTATGATTACTAATTAAATAAGCTGAAATTATCTCTGTTACACAATTTATCAGCAAGAAAAATAATTTAAGATGATGGCTAGCTATTTAAGGTCTTGTGAAATTTTAAGTAAACATTGTTGTATGAAAAATAATTTAGAGATAGTACAATTCAAAAATAGTTTCCAAAATCTTTTGGTAACTTGAAACCTTGAAGTTATACTACGTTAAATGATATGTACTCATTGAAAATGGAGATCATATACTATGAAAAATTAATTACTGAACATAGATTTATCTACTTAAGGCTATTTATTAAAAGGAACTAAAGACATTTGGAATTATTAGCAAACATATCTTGTGCCACATTGAAAAATTTACCATGAGGAAGGATATATTTCTAGGTATCCTGAGATGTATTCATGAAGTTGCTCGTCTACAGAATGCTGGTGTAACACTGAGTTTTTTCTAAGACAAATTAAAATTTCATGACAAATTAAAATTTCTAAGGGTCAGAATTCTAATCAGTATATGTAATTAAAGGTGCTAGAAATAATAAGAAAAACAGCTCTGTATGCAAGGGGAAAAGGATGTATTTTTGATAAGACGAAGGATAGGGGATGGAGATGCATTTTAAGGGAAAAGGGAACAATCTTGTCCTAAAGATAAGCTTTCATATCAATACTGTGCCTATGTAAAACTAAAATGTAATTTTCTTTCATCTGTTAAAATGATAAAGTTTTCTTGGACTACTGGTCTGTTCTTGATAAGAGATTATGAACGATTTTTCTTTACCTTTTGGGTAATCTGCCTGGAAAGCAAAGATTTTGTGTCTTACCAAAATAGATTCCTGTGCTCCATGTTACCTTTATCAGGTTTTCGATTACTGGGGAGAACTGAGTCTTTTCTATTAAAAGAGATAAAGGCTACTTTTGGGCTTTTTTGTTTTTTAAAGAAGAGCTAAGGTTTTGTTTTGTTCTTACAACTGTGTAACTTTCTCTGTTTGTCTTTGAAGTCATTGATTGCCTCTTTAGTTAAAGAGATAACTAGGTATTATATACCATGATCCAGCATCCTATTTAATCAAGTATCTTCAACCTTTTGATATTTTTGACAACCTTCCCCAAATCAAATTTTAATGAGGTCATTTTGCCTCTCCTTAACGTTAAGATATATCCATGGGTACCTGAAAAATCTCAAAAGAATTTATTTTTTCCTTGTAAAGGGAGAGATGTTGAACGAATGAGACTAATTTGATATATTAAATTCCGTGGGAGTCCTTGTTAAATACAGAGTGATGTTAAACCTCTTTTAGTTTATATTTGTTTGGATATGTGGGTTTTTAAAATTTTTTTTTAATGTATATTTTTTTTATCTATTCATGAGAGACACAGAGAGAGGCAGAGACACAGGCAGAGGGAGAAGCAGGCTCCATGCAGGGAGCCCGATGCGGGACTCGATCCCAGACCCTAGGGTCACGCCCTGGACCAAAGACAGGCACCAAGCTGCTGAGCCACCCAGAGATCCCCAGGATATGTGTTATTAATAAAAGTATTCCAGAAATTGTATGAAATCCCCAAAGATCTGATATGTCCTGGTGTAATGTTATTGGTCATAATTCTAGTTACTATCTTTAAATGTATGCCACAGAAATAGCCAAATTTTCTTGTCAATTGCATTCTGGTGACCTCTCATCAGATCTTTAACCATGTGCATTTTTAAATCCTTTTGTCATTTTTTGACAAAAAATTACAGTTTTTTTACTCTGATGTTTTTACAAAATTGCCTTATCTTCAAAGAAGTTTACGGAAAGGACTGTGAAAAGTACAGTTTTTTGGTAACTTTAATAATCATACCACTGAATGGGTAAGAATTTCAAGAACTCTAATGGAAAAAATGGAATTCATAAAACTGCTAACCCAAGATCAAGCAGAATAAGAATTAATTATGTGGGACTGAATGAACTGATGGGATAATTATAGTTTTTTGTGATTTTTTTGTTTGAAACATTGCTAGCTCTTCAGTGTTTTTTCAGATTTTAAGAAAAACTTTTTTTTTAATTAAATTATCTTTAACTTAGAGCAATTTGGTAAATTATATCTTTGTTAATGGATTTGAAACATTTCTTTCTTTCTTCCTACCTGATCTTTTTAGAATTTAGAGAATTCTTAGCGAGTGTTTTATTTTTGTGGCAATATAATTATTTGCATAATTTTAATAAGAATTCCTTCTCCTTTTAACAAGACACAATTGGAAACATTGATTATATTACCAAAGCCTTAACTAGAATATAATATTTGAAAATTATGTGCATGGAATCAGATATGATCAGACAATCTTAAGGAACTAAGGTTGACTTTGTGGAGTCAATAAAATCCCTGGTGACTTGCCTGTAGGGTTTTTGGCAGCCCACGTAAGTAAGGCAGGCCCAGGAATCTCAGGATACGTTGGGGAACTCCAAGAAGAGAATAATTCAGCCAACTCTACAGGTATTCCATGCAAAGTCTGATGGTGAGTTCTTTGCTCTACTTTTTAGCATCAAGAAGCTTTTAAAAGTCCAATCTCTGATTCCTTTTGACAAGTTCTAGCAAAAGCAGGCTTAAGGAGAATGCATATGATTAATCATTATTCTTGCTGCATGTATGTAAAATATCCACCAAATTCAACACAACTAGATTTATTCTGCAAATGAATTACACTTACTGTGATTATCTTTGCTAGAAATAAGGGTGGTTGTAGAGAGAAAAATTATTTTTCAGTACAAAGCCATAACATACCCTTGCGGATATCAGATTTTAGTCGTGCTTATTGTTTATGAGGTTTTTTACCTGCCTGTATACTGGATTGTATCCTGAATTTTTCTAGTTTCCCCAAATATTGAAGCATGTAACTCCAAGCAAAGGCTTCCAATTTTCCCCTGCTCTTCTGATTTACAATCACTAGGAACATCTTTAAACTTCATTGGCAGGGGCAATATCTGTCCTCCTCACTACCCAAATGGCAGCCAAACATCACATTCTTTTTTTTTTTTTTTTTAAGATTTTATTTATTTATTTATTCATAGAGATGCAGAGAGAGAGAGAGAGAGAGAGAGGCAGAGACACAGGTAGAGGGAGAAGCAGGCTCCATGCAGGGAGCCCGATGTGGGACTCGATCCCGGGACTCCAGGATCACGCCCTGGGCTGCAGGTGGCGCTAAACCGCTGCGCTACGGGGGCTGCCCCAAACCTCACATTCTTGAAACTTGGGTTCACATCTCTCAGCTGAAAACCTTCCTCCAGAATCTTGCCACTGCACACCAGCTGGAGATCTAAAATCAAAAGGGAGTTTCCTTCATGGAAGCGCCTTAAAGTCAACAGCTCTCAAAGATCAGGGATCAATATCTTAATTTCTAGTATGAAACCCCTGTATCATTTGCAGAAACCCCTGTATCATTTGCCTTTTTGCTACTTGCCTTTTCTCTCTGCAAATGCATGGAAAGACAATGCTATAATTAGGATTTCACAAGCAACAGCTACTGCAGGAAACCTAACTAACTGCTAACTTTGTCATACTAAGTCAAAATCAGTATGAATTGTCTGCTCAACGATTTGAAACCTTATGATATAAGTTCAGAAGGCAGATGAGTTTTGGTGGGTTGGCCTCCTATAATCCTTACACCACAGACCTCTGCATCCCAAATAGTGAAGCGATAAATAAGACCACTTTAATAAGGGGAATGTGTGCTCCCCCAGGATATGTTTTTGTCTGATTAGTAATGGTTATAAATACGCATACAGTGACCTGTCTCAATGGTAGGCAAGTTCAGGGCTAGAGTGGATTCGAAATTTGAGCAGTGCCTCTATCACTTCAAAACAAACCAGAAACACAGCCTTAGTCCACTTTTCTAAGTGTGTTATCACCAATCCAAAAGAAGCTTTCCAGTAGACGTTAAGTCCTTCTGGATGAGCATCATCTGAAGAGCTCCACTTTCCTTGGCTTGGCTTAAGTATGCAATTGAAAACACAATTAGAATCTCATCCTTCATTCTTTTAACTATTGGTGAAATTGGCCCTAAGGACATAACTGCACCACAAAAGTCCCCGTGCCCTCTTGTTAAGGTGGCTCTAAGTAACAGAATCACTTGAGATTACTTGTTGACTGAATCAGGAGGAATGCAATATAGCAAGCATTTCCCACTGTACCTAGAGCAACACCTCCGGATATTGTAGAAACTCAAATACAAGAAATTAACAAGCCACTTGGCTAAAATAAAAGTCTCTCTTTAGGTCCATTCTTTGATTTATGTGATACTGAAGTGGGAGAGCTAGCTTCTTGTCTCATGGAGTCAGAGAATGGATCTCAAGAACAAAGGAGAGTGAGTAAAGTGATAGTTTATTAAGTCAGGTTACAGTAAAAGCTCTCAGAAGTGACAGGGGTCCTGACAGGGTTGCCAACATGGGCCTCCACTGACAGTCTTTTATATAGAACTAACCAAAGAGCTTATGGCCTTATCATTCTTGTGATGTCTTGGTTTGAGTAAGGACTGGTGATAACGTCTTTAGTGGCTTACTTCTTTTTAGGGTCTGGTTATTTTTTGTTGGTCACAGATGATTCTCATAAAAAAAGACACCCTCTCCACCCACACCCAGGGTGGTCTGGTTTGTTCCCTTATCTCTGGTTTCCTTACACCTCAGCATTCCGGGGATTTCCTATGAGCCCAACCACATAGCCCCATGTATCTCTCCCTATCTAGCCCCACCTGTCCCTTACTCAATACCAGTTCATTTGGTTAATGGGGGCCCTGGCTAAGGAGCATACTGCAGTGTCTTGGTATTGACCTCCTGATAGTCGCCTTTGTCATCTCCCTAGCACACTGTGTACTAACAAGTGTCTTATACTTGTATTCCTGGGCATCTGTAGTATATTACATGTTCCTATTGCACTTGGAGAAATAGAAGCAGGATGGACAAGAGGTGAACAGAAAAAAAAAAAAAATCTTTCCATAAACTTGTCATTATAACCTATGAGTTTCACAATGAGATAAGAATAACTTAACCCTGGGGCACCTGGGTGGCTCAGTCGGTGGAGTGTCCAACTCTTGATTTTGGCTCAGGTCATGATCTCAGGGTCATGAGACTGAGCCCCACATGGGCTCTGCATTTAGCCGGAAGTCAGCTTCTCTCTCTTTCTTCCTCCTCTTCTGCCCCTCCCCATGGTCTCTCTCACACAATCTCTCTCTCTCTCTTTCTAAAATAAATAAATAAATAAAAAATGTGGGCAAAGAGTAATTTAACCTGAGAGTGACTGAAAATGGCACTATCACCAAATCTCTCCTGTATGGAAAGATGACCAAAATGGGGAATTTGGGAAGTCATTACACAAGGAGGCTGTAGGCAGAGGTGGCTCTGACCCATTGGCAGCCCAAGTGAGCAAACCTGAAACCTAGGCCAACCTTGATGGTAAATACATTTGTGTCCAAGAAAATGAAATTTAAGAGCAGTCAGTCACAACCATTGAGGTTTTCCCAAATAAGGCAACAGCTCAAGCTATACAGTCAATCAAATGATCACCTTGCTTTGCTTCCGTGCATGCCCTATGAAAGTTTTGCCCTTACCTTCCATCTGCAGAGCACACCTCACAGCTTTCTATGTGACGATATCCTACTGGAATCAATGTAAGTTTAAATAAACTTAATTTTTTAAAAGATTTTATTTATTTACTCATGAGAGACACACAGAGAAAAACAGAGACATAAGCAGATGAAGAAGCAGGCTCCATGAAGGGAGCCCAATGTGGGACTGGAAGCCAGGACCCAGGATCATGACCTGAACCAAAGGCAGACACTTAACTACTAAGCCACCCAGTCGTCCCAAACTTACATTTTTGAATGCGCCTCAGTGATTTCTAATAACACCAGTCTTAGAATTTTTCTTCCAAAATCATACTTAAAGGCTAAAATTTCCAACTGAAATATTTAGAAGGACATAGTATAGGCAAATATTTTTACCATGAGTCTTCCCACATGCTTAGGTAATGCCTTAGCCCCAGACTTCAGAATAGAGTTGTATTCAAATGTGATCTTTCTTTATGTTCATATTGTTTTTCATTTATCAAATCAGCTTCCACTTCTTTCCAAATAATACCTCTTGGAGAATCACAGGGAAGTTTCAAGGAGTTAGGAGGTGTGGCATCTGAGTCCCTCTTCATTTAGATTACATGATAAGTAGTAGAAATAGAATTTGAATATGTACATATTTTTTATGGCTCCTCCTTAAATCTTTCCTTATGTTAGAGGCCTTTTGTCATTTTCCTACTTTCTTTGTTCCAGATCTTTATTTCCAAGAATAGTTTTACATAAACCAAAAAGAAAAAAAAATCTGTTAGAAGATAATTCAGGTTTATGATTTCCTGGGCCTGGGCCATTTGTAAAGAAAAAAATTCAGTGTACCAGAATTATACATTGATAAAGAACATAAAAACCAGTTGCATGAAAGCAGACTTGGTGGGAATCTATCTATATATCTATTCTGGTATACTTCTATCATAAATAAGATTATATGCAAAAGTATGAGAGAGCCTCTCATTGGAGACTCTCCTCTCTCATTAGTATTTGCATATCACTTCCCTTCTCTGCCCTCCCCTTCTCCTTCCCCCTCTCCTTTTTTCCTTTCTCTTTCCTTTTAACTTCCTTTTGTTTTTTACTAATGCATGAAAAAACTGCTATTGTTTTATTTAAAGTACATAAGCATATTTGAAATTACCTCGGAAATAGCAAGAAGTATGCTCCCAAAACTGTCAGATTTGAAGATGACTACTTATGTCAGCAAAGGGTCTCAAATATTGGAAGAAATGGATCTCTTCCAGTTAATCTATCCTGGCCAAGTTTTGGAGTATAAGCTATATGTAGGTCTCTCGGTCTTTCTAGCTGCTGAAATAGTGAAGAAGGAACACTAAGACCAATTGTTTACTAATCTCCATGCTTTTGACTGATCCACATTTCTCTTTCAATACAAAATATTTTCTCACTAAAATCTCAGGTGCTCAAATACCATGGAAATTGTTTGGATGTTTTAAATCAGGTTTTTATTATGATTTGACAATTATCTTCATTGACTGATTAAGCTGTGATTTTTTTCCCCAAAAGTCAACTTTAAACATTTGAAAATACTCCAGTTGTATTGAACAAATGTCCTTACTTACTTTAGGAATCCTAGGTTGCTATAAAAATCTTGACTCATCATAACAAGTCACAGTAATCATAAAAATTACCTTGAATTTTCCTATGCCCACCAAATTCTTTCCTTCTGTTCCATTCACTCTAGCAATGGGCTTTTGTATGATCTTTCCTTTAATTCTCTTCTGAAAATACTGAGTCAAAATTTAGTTGGAAGAAAAATATTTTAAAGTACTTTAATGTTTTAAAGTACATAGACTTTTTTTGCTGGTACTGGGTATGTACCAAAACAGCACACCACATAGAATAATCAGAAAGAACATCCTGAAGAAACAAAGAAAAATAATTTTTGAAATAAATTATTCATTAAAAAAGTTTTGCATCTCACATTTTTAAAACTTACTGATAAGGAATATGCATAGTTTTCTTATTCCACACTCAAGAAAATTAATATATTTTTATTGAAAAAATAAAGAAAGAACATAGTGAAGGGAGAAAACTCATGTTTATCCTTAAGGTCCAGTTACAACTTTAAATAACAGATTGAAAACCATCTGATTGCACATAGGTCATCATCAAGAAACTGCTAGAATGTATGATGTACAACTCCTCCTGCCCCCAATTCACTGTTTTGATAAAGCAATTTTTTTATTTTCTAAGTTAATCCCATATCTCTTTAACCTGTTCCAATGTGGTGTTTAAGCTGGTTACCAGCCCTCCAATTGTAGAAAGCCACATAACTGTACTTGAGTAAACTCTTTTACTGAAAGTAGATTCTGTTTATAATTTTTCCTCTGTAAGATTAACTGCAATAACCATAAACCAATCCACAATTTAGGTTAGCTGCTCTGTATTTTGAGTGTGCTTCAGAAGCACCTGGAAGCATTCCTAAATCCAGTGTGTTGCCTTAGATAACAGCAAGTGTCCACTACAGAATTTGAATCAAACACTCTATTAGGACTTGCTAAACTGGACCCCCTAGTAAACTATGTTTCAAACAATATATAATAATGCAGCTGTCCGAGAACCAGAATTTCCTGCCCCCTGTGAGGCCTTTCTAGCTGGGCTAAAAATCAAATTCATGTTAGACTAACAGGAGAAAAATAAAATTTAATTTAATTCTTAATGGTAATCCACACTGACCCAGAAACTCCAAAGATTGGCCAAATGAGGTATGTATGTCATTTGGACCTGAGGAGACGTGGGTATGGCTCTGAGACTACAAAGGGAAGGAATGCAATTTAGAGGAAGAGGAAGAAGGGTAAATGTTTGGTAAGAAACTGTTTGCTGGACCACTGGGAAACAATGGGACCATGGAGGATTTTGATTCAACGGGCCTTGCTAAGTTCCTCCCTATCATACCTATTTCATTATCATAATGCAGTTACCTGTGGTGACAGCTCTCTTCTTAGAGTAGACCCTTTAACTAAATTATTTTTTAGGCACTTATAGGTGAGGTGAGAGCTTTCCCTGAATCTGCTGGGTTTTCATTGCTTTTTAACTCAAAATAATCTTCCTGCCAGAGTGACCCCTCTTGGGACAGCCTGCCCTTGGTCCCTACAGGAAATAACAGAGTTTTTTCTTCTTTAGACCAAGCATTTGTTCATGGACTCAAGATTATTTTTTATTATTATTCTTTTAAAGGTGTTTATTTGAGAGAGAGATTGAGAGAGTGCAGTGTGGAGAGGCAGAAGGAGACAAAGTCTTCAGCCGACTCCACACTGACCATAGAGCCCAACGGGGGCTCCTTCTCAAAACCCTGAGCCAAAACCAAGAGTCAGACTCAACCATTCACTACCCAGGCACCCCAGGACTCAAAACTACTTAAAAAAACTTTTTAAGAGAAGCTTTTCCTTTGAGAGACTTGTGAATTCGGAGACATAGTTAACATTTACATTTATACATCTCTGCTAATAACAATATGATGACTCAATTGTAGATATCTGGTTAAAATCAAATGGTAAAATTTGAAGATTGAAAAGATTTGCCTTGAAAGAACGGTTAGAAATAACTAAACATTTTGAAAAGGTGACTTTCTGTATCAGGTATTCTGCACTAACAAATACTAGAATTTGAGCTTTAGGGGATGAAAAGATAATTTTCCAATATAAGGTGAGGAAAATAAAGCATTGTGGGACATCCAGCTGTCATGCATTGCTTAAATTATTGGCAGAATTAAGAGTGTGTTCATAGTCTCGATTCCCAACAAGGAAGGCATCAATGTGGTTGGAGTTCCTAATATTAGTAGGCACTGTATACTTCCTTTTAAAATTATAGGAGTAAGAAATGAAAGATTGATATAGACCTTTGTATCATTCTAGAAAATTATTTTTCTATCCTGCTCTGGGAGCCCCGGGCACACAATTACAATTGTCACATTGCTCAGGGTTTGCTGCTAGAGAAGGAAGGTTGGGAGCATGAAACTTGGTGGGGAAAGGACTATTTATTTAGGAGGCAACCTGGCCTCCTAATGTGGATTCAATCAGAATTTTTTCTATCACTACCTTTTGGTAACAAATTTGGTAGTGAAATTCCATTCGAAGAAAATTGCATGAAGTTGAACATCTTTGTGTGTGCGTGTCTTGTGTGTACATTTAGCTCTTTGCTAAAATGAGAAAAAAAAAAAAAAATCTGTCCTTTGTATGCTCAAGCTGCATTGTTCCTTTCTATATTTTTAATATATTTAATATATTTAATATATTTCTATACTTTTTAAACGACATCTTCTTGGTCTTATTTTTCTTGGGAAAGTATATATAATGGTTTGTATGTACCAAAACCAAGTATAAGGAGATTCAGCAATATAAACCCTCCAATAAAGCCCGTGCTAATGGGATTCATATCCATCATGTATTAAGCTGTTCTAAAAAGTTTAGGGAAATGTTATCCCAAGGTTCAACCCTTCACAAAGTAGGACAAATATTTGGAATGATAGTCGCAAAAACAAAAAACAAAAAACAAAAAAAACCCCACAGGTTTGCACATAAATACCAGGAATACAGCCATCATGACTGAGAACGGTTTCCTTATGATGGCTAAACAAAGAAGCCAAAGAGATCCAATTATCAGTTTCTTAAAAAGTGTGCCTGGCTCTAAATCCACCTTTCTACCCATAAAAAAATGTGATGGGGATTTGCTGCTTTCACAGCTGTCTCTTTTCCACCTTGCGGATATTACCTCCGCCACTGCCTTCTCAAAAACCCTTCCTCAGAGCAGATCATCAAAATTGGCTTCCTCCCAGAATCTTATTTCCTCACCCTGTACATTTCCTGCAGGGTCTTCTCACAATCTGTAACTACCTGGCTGTGGATTGGTTGACTGGCTTGTTTGCTTATCTACCTTGTTAATTGTCTGCAGTTTCCATAAAATACAAGCACCATGAGGGCAGCTCCCTTAATGGTCTTGTTTACCAGCCTCGTCCACAAAGTGCACCCATAACAAGCACTCAGTAAATAATTGTTGAGGAACTGAGGAAATTAGTTACCTTTTTAGGGTGTGTTTCATGATCTGATGATATAGCAAGGAGAACAGACCGTATCTTGCTCCAACTAACAACGTGACCTTTTCTTCAGTTGCTTGAAACAGGATCTTCTTGGTCTTACACTTTGTGTGTGTGTGCAAGTGATGGGGGAACAGGGCTGGCTGAGGACAAGGCACGGGCTTTCAAGTCCCTGAAACAGGCAAAGGGACCTTCCTCTAGGGACTCAGCTGCCTCGATGTTCATCTTTGGCTAAGGGCAGAAGGCAATCTTAGCCCGACTCCCAGGAGCCTGTGAGTCTACTTTAACACACAAAAATCCCTTTAGAAATTTCCTTTACCTCTAAACCCCCAAGGTACGTGTTGGTGATCATCCCCGGAGGACATGGCCCACCCACATCCATCTGAAGGGTCTCATGACTCAGGTTTTGTTAGATGGTAATCAGTGCCCTTTTCCCAACAAGAGCCAGCCCCCTCCAGGTCCTGGAGACCTGCCTTCCAACATTCCTTAGAGGTGACACTATCCCCACCCCACCCCCCAACTCCCAGGTACATCATCAGCCTCCCCTCCCAGGCCCGGGCAGCTGCTCTTCCTGGCCATGGGTCCTGTCCCCAGTAGTTTTAAAACTACTACTTTGCACCAAGGAGTCTCAAGAACTCTTTCTTGGTCGTAGGCTCCGGACCTCACCTATATTCCAGAACTTCATCACAAGTATGATAAGTATGATTTCACTGACATCTGTGGTCAGTGTTGCATTTCCCAAATAAATCCATGACCGCCTTCCCAGGGCTCTATATCGCCTCTCTCTAGTTCTGAAACAACATACCTTGTGGCCTGTACGTCTTACACTGGGATGTGGGTTGGCAGCCCTGGAGGGCACAAGCCACTAAATATTGAACGATCAGTTTTTTTGGGTTGTTTTTTGTTTTTTTTTTCCTCAAAGATGAACGGGGAAATTAAGCTAAATTATTTAAAACTTAATTTTTAAATTAAATGCTAATACTGCTAAGGAATCAAATGGAAATCCAGATGAATCTTTAAGATTTAAAGGAAGGTCTTGCTTCCTGATTAGAGCCCCGCGGGATTATACATTCTCTTTCTTCTCACTGCAAGGATAATGGGTAAAATATTTTGAGAAATATTTTTAAAGCATCTGTTCTGCGTGATACATCAGTTAACACATTTTGTAAGAAATAAAACTTTATTCCCTTAGAAAACCAATCATCTGTTTTCGGGAAGAGGTATTATAATGCATGGAAATTTCTTTTGTTTGTTTTTGTGTTTTTTGTTTTGTTTTGTTTTGTTTTGTTTTGTTTTGTTTTTTTGCATGGGAATTTCTAAATGGCACAAGTTACAGCTGTTTTCTGTTTTTTAAAAATAAAAAAATGTAAAAGCCAGCTGAGGAATGCAAACCAACAGGTTATTCATGCATGCTGTCTTAAAAGGGCTAGATTTCCCGTTGTTAACCTGCACTTTAAATGGCCTTTGCTAGAAATGCAGGAATTGCCCTCAGAGTGTTATCAATACAGAAGCATCATTGTGTTTACCGCTGCTGGAAATCTTTTTGTTCTTGTCAGTTCCTAGCTCTCCTTCGTGCAGCTGCTTGGCCAATTTGAAATGTTTTGCTCAGAGATGACTAGGGTTGAGACTTTGAATGCCTTTTTCTCAGGAGAAATCATCAAACACCACTGAAGACAAATTTTTCTGAATAGGAAATCCTTATTAAGTCATTTTCACTCATATTTCAGGCCTGTTTATGAAGCCTGGTAATCACAGAGGAGAAGAGGAGCAAAGACTGTTAAGAGTAAAAAGAGAACAATATATTCATGCCACATAAAGAAGTGAGATGGGAATTTGGAGAAAGGGAAGCAGATGAGAAGCAAAGAGAAAGGAATATCAGGTGATTGAAGTAGAAGCTTTGAATGGAGACAGGCAAATGAATGCTGAAGCCATTTCCTTTAACTTTTTTTTTTTAAAGGATTCATTATTTTTAAGAAAGAGACTTCTTTTTAGCATTAATATTCTGATAAATGCACTTATTACCGAGTGATGAAGGCACAGGTTTAAAATCCTTTTAAAAGCCCTTTGTCATTTCAGGCTTTCACAACAAGGACAATATAAATAGCTTCATAAAAGTCACTTTAAAAGGAGGAATAAGAAACTAGCGTTGCATTCTGAATTAAAGACCTTGGTCTTCATTTGACGTTTGGCCGAGCAGAGGGCTTCTCTTAAAAGAAATTCTCTCCATCATTCACTGAGAGTTGGAAAGGGCTCCAACCTTTCTTAGTATCCTACAGGCCTTCCATGCCGGGTGCGAGCCCCTGGCTGACTCAGTGTCTGGGTCTGTGGGCAGGCCCAGAAATGCCACCCCCCAGCCCCCCAGCACTGAACCTACTTACAAGCATTCTGCAGGTCCCGCAGAAGGGTAAGGGCACAATGGATAATTTCAATCATCATCGAGACTACCAGAGTGTCTGTTTACAGTTCTTAGGATCCATTCAGTGGCTCAGGTGGCTCAGGTTCTGACCTCGGGGTCTGGAATGGAGCCCGTCAAGGGACTCTGCGAGGAGTCTGCTTCTCCCTCTCCTTCTTCGGACCCTCCCCTGCTCCTGCTCACTGTCTCTCAAATAAATAAATAAATATAATCTTAATTAAAAACATAATAAAACAAAATAAAACCTGCAGCGAATGGGCCTTTTCTCCCTGAATTACATAATCCTCCCGATGTGCATAGGTGCCAATAACTGTTCTCCACGCTGATAGCAGGTGAGATCCTCCTCTGGCTGCTGCAATCTGTGTGCCTCTACCTGGGTGTTGACTTTGTGTAGGATTCAAAGTTCCAAGGGAAGATTCCATTCATTTCTCCAGGTCATAGGCCTGTAATCTCACTGGGGCAGGCCGGGAAGCGTTCATGTTAGGCCCGTTCAGGGAGTCCACAGAGATGCAGTTAGAATTCCCCAAAAGGGAATCATGAGCAGCTGGAACCACCAGAAATCAGTTGGGAGCCACCCAAAAAACAACGCAGTAAAAACTCAAGAGGTTCATCACAGGACCCCCTAGAATGTGCCACTTTGGCAGATGGACTATTTTCAGCTGAAGGCCATTGAGATTCTGGGGGCCCACGAGAAACGTTTGCCTCTCCTTTAACTACATAGACGCATCTAACTGGGAATCTTTCCCAGAATAAGGGTTATGAGCAGAGATAAATCTTACCTGAGTGATCCATCTGTGGGGCAGGGCAAAGGTCTAATTACCAGACACCTGCTCTTCTGATGGCCCTGTGAAGTGCATGCGTTTCTTCTGAAGTCTCGGACCCTTGGCCACTTTATCCTTGGGTCAGGATGGACACGTCTACCTCATTTAGCCTATCTTTGGAATTTCCGTGTCTGTGTGGATACCCTGCACACACGCTATTAAGTTTTATTTTCTTCTGTTAATCGGTCACCTTTCCAAGTTGATCCTCGGTCCAGCCAAAAGGACCCTTGAAGGGGACAGAAATTCTTGTCCCCCAACAAAATGAATATATGTCAGTATGGGAAAAAGGTAATTACCTATGGAAATCGTGCAGTTTAGGACCAGAGAAACAGAAGTTCAAAGTTAGACTCTGGCGTATAATAACAATATGATGTGAGGCAAACAAATGTACATTTCTGTGTCAAAGCTTTCCTTCCTATTAATTTAATTTGAAAACTTACAACATTAATGCACAGAGAAAACTCTTTCTCTAGAAATATTGGTTTTCTGTATGTTCGAGACTCATTTCCATATGCCAGTGGCTAGCTCTTAATTATCACAAAGTTATTTTTATCACTAAGTTTTATAATGAAAGTTTTCCTTCACGGTAAAGACTAAGGAAGCATTTCTTCTTCTTCTTTTTTTTAAGATTTTATTTATTTATTCATGAGATACACAGATTGAGAGAGAGAGAGAGAGAGGCAGAGACACAGGCAGAGGGAGAAGCAGGCTCCATGCAGGGAGCCCGATGTGGGACTCGATCCTCGGTCTCCAGGGTCACACCCTGGGCTGAAGGCAGACACTAAACTGCTGAGCCACCCGGGGCTGCCCTAAGGAAGCATTTCTCTCTTATTTTAGGTACTATCATGCACAGATAGAATTAAGCATATTCACAAATCACAGTAACTCTTCTTTGGTGTGACACAGTGTCATCACACTATAGGCGAGAACTTGCTATTAAAATTCATTTCTGAAAAAAAAAATAAAAAAAAATAAATAAAATTCATTTCTGGTAATTAAACCCAAGAGAGAGATTTGTGATACCAAATTTTAGCATTGAATTGCCTAGGATTCTAGAACTTCCTCAATAATTTTGTGTGGCAGGATGTTATCAGTATCTAAATATTATATACATTGTGGGTAATTTAGATCTTAAAATCCTCACTAAAAATGAGAGATAGCACATGTGGAGGGCTCATCATATGCCAGGCACTAACTGCTTTTTGGATAGTAATTCATTGAATCGTCTTTAGAACCCAGTTAATTTAAGTACATTTATTTCCTTTATTTTTTTTTATTTCCTTTATTTTCACATGAGAAAACTATGGCCAATTATTCTCAAGGTTGCACATCTAATACTGAGCTAGTTTAATTTTCCTGTTTTATAAATGAGGAAACAGAGGCACTGTGAAGCCAACTTAAATTTCACAAAGTGACGTGGCTAACATCTGCACAAATGGGATTTGAACCCAGGCTGCAAAGTATAAAGAATCTACACTCAGCCATTACGCTATCCTGCCAGTTTCAGACTCAAAAGGAGCCACGATCAGATACAGATATAAATAAATAAATAAATAAATAAATAAATAAATAAATAAATAAATAAATAAAAATAATAAATAATAATAAATAATCTATATTCCTTAACAGATTTTAAATTTTTATTTTGAATTAGAAAGTAATAGATGCTTATTACCCGGACTTTGGAAAACACTAACAACCTTATGATTGCAGAGATGCCATTGTTCATACTTCTGTATATTTACTCCTCATTGTTGTTATGGTTTGGTAAATATATATTTCATAATTAGTAGCAAACATATAAATCTGTATCTCACGATTTGTACATGTATATATCTTACTAGAGCAGATATTCTTTAAAACAAGAAATATAATGGCTACATAGGATTCCAGTATCATAATTATCTAGCCCTTTACCTTCCGTGACCAGAGGTGTTTGTGACATGGCTAGGGCTAGATGAATGCACTAAACACATTTATTTTTATTTAAGCAAAAGTAGTCTTCTTTTCCAGTTTCTACTTTTGTGAAAGTCACATCAATCTTTCTATGTTTCTCCAATACCTATGTTTACTTAATTATTTAAGACTAATTTCAGAATAATTATTGGCCCAAAATGCTTTTGGGTCTCTTAAATTTCGAATAGTTTTGTGTGATGCATCATTTGCATTGGGCTCCTTTTTTATTTCCGTGCCATGAATCCCTTTTAAAGAGATGCATACACTCAGAATTTGAACTATTGAGAATCTTTTCAAAGGTAGAAACCAGGGACATCACTTGGTACAGGTTGGACTCAGAGACAGAAGGGTCAGCAAGAGATAGTGCCTTCTCTCCTCTTGGCATCCCTAGAAAGTATGCTTAGGCCTGGATATAGCTGAATATACTATGGGGATGGACTTCAGTAGAAGGATGCTGCTCTACCTCCATGTTTCTCCCTTTTTTATAGGCTGAATGACAGAAGACTAGTGTGGAGTGGGGAACACAGAAAAAAAATGAGTTTTAGTAGCCAGATAGTCT
Organism: Canis lupus familiaris; assembly: GCF_011100685.1. Classification (NCBI taxonomy): domain Eukaryota; kingdom Metazoa; phylum Chordata; class Mammalia; order Carnivora; family Canidae; genus Canis; species Canis lupus. The sequence continues at coordinate 29,811,992 of NC_049239.1, forward strand.
GATTTTATGCATGGCAGGGACCTACCCTAAGATCTTTATTATTGGAAAATGATGGGACCCACTATTTACCTTCAGAGAAGTCAGGTCATCTGATTTTGCTTGTTTCTGAGACAATTTGCTTTCTGCCATTTTCTAAAAGATGAAACTGTGGACCAAACCTTAGCGTAGCTTAGCATAGAGAATGTTCTGGTAGATGTTCTGGTCCTTAACTTCTGGCCAATCAGCATAGCCTTGAAAAACCAAGCATTTGTGGCACCTGGGGGGCTCAGTTGGTTAAACATCTGCCTTCAGTTCAGGTCATGATCTCAGGGTCCTGGGATCAAGTCCCAAGTCAGGCTCTCTGCTCAGTGGGGAGTCTATTTCTCCCCTCTCATTCTCCCTCTGTGTTCTCCTTCTGTCTCAAATAAATAAGTAAAATCTAAGAAAGAAAGAAGAAAGAGAAGAAAGAAAGAGAGAAAGAAAGAAAGAAAGAAAGAAAGAAAGAAAGAAAAAGAAAGAAAGAAAGAAAGAAAGAAAGAAAGAAAGAAAGAAAGAAAGAAAGAAAGAAAGAAAGACCATGCATTTGCCTCATTTATGGTCGACATCTTTGGAAGCTATATAGGATAGTATATATACAATCAATTCTCATTATTATAAGCTGAATAATGTACTAACATGATCGTATCAGAACTTCAGTTCCAATATCATCTGTTCTATTTTATACACCACTAGGTCTTTGTATAGCGTCAGAAGTGATTTGTGATTTCACACTGAGTCCTATTTATATCCAGAGATTAGGCATTTAGTTCTAATTTTGAAGGTGAGAATCCTTTAAGGGGAAATCCTCTAGTTGCTAAAGGAGTGAAACCACCTACAGCTTTTTTATCCTGTTTTGGAGTACGTTGGGAAAATAGCCAAAATTCTTATTTTCCCAGTTTTCTCTGTCCTACAAAATATAATAATTATCACCATGATAATACGCTCATTTTTCTTTATTAAGAAAAAAATCCAAAATCAATTAAATACATTTACATGTTTAATCTGAAGCACTAGTTGAACTTAGACACTAATTGAATATGAAACAATACTTGAATTTAGAACCCTCCTTGCCCAATCTGGTTTCTAAACATAATCCTTCATCCATTCAGACAGACTTGGCATTTTTGCCTCATTTTTCTTAAACGTGGATTTCTTTTAGTAGATTGGAAATGGAGTCATTTTATAAAAGCTATTATATTCCATGTAAAAGTTTGAAATATAGAGAGGCTAGCTGGTGAAATATGAATAAAAGGAATATGAGAGATGGTGTTAATGAAAAAGACATCATTCACTTAGAAGTTACTATATTAGGAATAATGAATACATAAGTTGTTATAAATTATGCAATCTAACATCTGTTTTCTTTGGCAAACTTCCTCTTCTCCAATTGTTAAGTGTGCATTGCTCAGATGTGCTAGATAAATAGCTATTATAAGATGCAATTGGTGCTAAGGCTTCAGGAGCAGTGTTTATGTCGCATGACTCATGCTCCCTAAGTCATGGGTAAATTGAAAGAAGTAGCACTTTCTTTATTATGTGCTTTGCTTTCCTCTCTAGGATCTACTTGGCCAAGAGATGAATAAAACTGACGTCACATACTTTTAATGCACCTAGATCTCTATACTCCTCTGGAGATCCCATGGGATTGGCATTTGTCTAACGGTGTCTAATATTAGCCACCATCCAGAGCTAATATTCAAGTTCTGAATCAGATTAGTGAGCAAAAGGTGAAAAGCTATGGGTTGTAACTCAGCTTGGTCAAGTCATTTATTCCAATGAAGTGACACCATGTATTGTTAAAAATAGACTCCTCAAGAAAGGCAAGAGAGTTACCCCAGAATTACAGTTTTCTTTTTTATTGGTTTTATTTATTACCTTTTTCCTTGTCTGCACCAGTAAAAAAAATATTTTATTTTTGCTGCATCATTACTGTGCTTTTGAAAGATATAAAATCGACAAAAAGAAAAGATGTGTTCTCTTTACTCACAGAGAAAACAATTGTGCGGGCAGGAGCAGTTTCTGTTTTGCTTCAATGGCAGCCAGGCAATACTGCTTAAACCCACCCAAGAAAAAGGGCATTAGAGGAAAAACCAGACATGAACCTTATTTCATTTCCTATTCACCAAGAAGTCATGCAGCCCCAGGGTGGCCGGGACTTTGGAGACCTTGGATGAATGATTCATGCCACGTCAGTGACCTAATGTCCATTGAGAGGTGGTACTTTCTGATTGCTATTTACCAAGGCGGTCTCCCACAAAGAGACCTTGAGTAGGGTGACTCCTCTCTCATCAAAAATCTCCTACTAAATCCCCTCTGACATTAAAAATGCTGTGTCCTACCTTTGGTGAGTTTTCAAAACTGCAGACCCGGCACCTCCTCATGAAAAGCTATTCCCCTATTTGCAGTAAAAAAAATAAGCCAACTGTATTTTACCAACTGTGAAGTTTAGAATTTTTTTCTGGGCTTGATGTATAAATCATATTTTATAAATACAGTTTACATAGTCCTGCTGATCTCTCCCTTGCCGTTGAGTGTTTGAACCTACTGGAATAACACTCAAAAAGTTTTGCTTCTTAGCAGAAAGTGATTTATTCAGTAGTGTTACAGCCATCCCCAGTTTAAGCGAGGATGATATTGAAGTGACTTATGTGAGAGTCTCAATTTTGCAGCACCAGTGTCCTTATTAAAGTTCTTCATGGATGAATCAAAAATCTAAAAATAATTTGCTTTTATCCACTAAAGATTTTTCCCCCATATTCACACTTTGGTGATGATGCCAAAGCATACCCCCCACCCCGCAACCACCACCCAAAGGAATGGATTTGGATAATATGGCTACCACCTAAGCTATGCAGTGTTCATTCAGAAAATGTAGGAAGTCTGAAGAATATTCCAAAACCCCTAGAAAAGCCCAGTTTACTGATTCTCCTCCCTCGTTTCAAGCCACTGCTATAGGCAACCTTACTGCGGTATCGGCAGTTCTTTATCCTAGTTGTTGTTGCTGTTGTTCTTATTCTTTTTTTGCATCCAGGCAAACCATCCCTATTCTTATCTTGCATCCTGGAAGGCTTATCTCAAGTAAATAGGACACAGAAAAATGCCACACAAAGCAATTTTACTAAAAATCCTACATCAATCCAAAGCTTTTTTTCTGTTCTCACTAGGGTTTTAATTGACATACCCATTTAGAAATTCAAATTATTGATTTTCAGCAGTCTTCACTTGGTAATGACTGCCCACTTAGCCACTCTCAGAGTTAAAATTCAAAAGGAAGGGTTTCCATTTATTTGAAAAATGTAACACTTTACGTGTCACTGATAATATTAGTTTGTTAAGTATGTGTGTAACTGCATATTTGCATTGGGTAAGCTGAGAGAGGTGAGATAGTTTCTTACTCATCACAGAAACTCTGTAAATAGAATCTTTCTGGAACAACTGTTCTGTGTAAAATTAGCTTTGTTTAAAATTCACATCCAAATACAATGTGAGTCTATTTATCACGTTATCTTCCTTTTCCACATCTAAAAATCACAAAACACTCTAAAGCAGTCATTCTCTTTATCTTCATTTTATAAGCAAATGTTTAATTTGCATTAGCAAGCTAAACAAGCACCATTTCATAGACATGGAAGCATTCACAATGAAAATACCTGTGGGCCAACTATTCACAACTGAAGTTTTTATGAAAGTAGCTATAGGGTAAAATAGAAAAAAAAAATCTACAAGAGATAAGAGTTTTCACTCCAAAATTATCTTTGGTTTTCTACTATGATGACATTGATTCCTTGTGATTTCACAGTTCAGCATATATCCAGCCCATAGGGCAAAGCCAGTCTCCCTTTTTTGACAAGTATTTACCATGAAGAGGGAGAAACTATTCTCTCCAACATGGAAAAGGGGAAACATTTTGACACTCATTTATTAGGCCTGCAATTCATAACTCAGTCTTTCCTTATCTATTACAGTCTGGTAGTATGCAATGGGACTTGTGACTACAAAATATTATCTATCATATCCTTATATTATGGAGATGTGCATTGCCCACTTTTCTTAATTTGAGGGCTCTAGCAAAATTCTGAGATGGTCTCTGGTTATATCAGCCTGGAGTTCAGAGGAATTTGGTCTACCTGTCCAGACTCTATCTAGATGAGATTTAAGGGCATTGGAAAGGCCAAAACCACCTAGAGAAGCTATGTACAGAGGAAGAAAGAAAGAAAAAAGAAAGAAAGAAAGAAAGAAAGAAAGAAAGAAAGAAAGAAAGAAAGAAAGAAAGAAAGAAAGAAAGAGAGAGAAGAAAGAAAGAAAGAAAAGAAAGAAAGAAAGAAAGAAAGAAAGAAAGAAAGAAAGAAAGAAAGAAAGAAAGAAAGAAAGAAAGAAAACTTGTAAACATACCGGGAAGCGTTTATAGTTTCTAGGAAGAAAAATTTGAAAGGAGACCAAATGTGACTACATTTCTAAGGAAACAATCAAGAAAGTATGGTATTGTGGAAACTCTAATGATTAGGGTTCTCAGGTGATGATAAATACATTTCCGCTTGTTTATTTAAGACAAAGGGATTTATTAAAAATGTTATGTGAGTTACAGTATCTTTGGGAAGATAAGGATTGAACTTATATGTGTGAGGGCCTTAAAGAGATTAACCAGAGAAAATACCCAAACTCCTCTTGATACACTAGAGTTTTCATCTCACCAAATATGGCATCTATTGGGCAGCCTGGGTGGCTCAGGGGTTTAGCGCCTGCCTTCAGCCCTGGGTGTGATCCTGGAGTCCCGGGATCAAGTCCCATGTCAGGCTCCCTGCATGGGGCCTGCTTCTTCCTCTGCTGTGTCTCTGCCTCTCTCTCTGTGTCTCTCATGAATAAATAAATAAAATATTTTAAAAAAATATGGCATCGATTACACAAGGGCGAAGAAACCAAGAACTCCACAGCATTCATCCAGAGGAACCACATGTATCTGCGACCATGCTTGTCTGTAGAGCCAATAATCCTGCCTTAAAACCTGACCTTGTAAACCTAAAGGTCATTGGTAAAATGAAGAACCATTTCATTTTATTGTTGAGAACAGAAGCTGCTCTGCAGCTTGTCAAAAGGTGAGTGGGATATGAGAATATAGATAAAGTTTCTCTAAAACTCTTGAAAGCTTTGACACTGAAGGAGGGTATAAAAATGGGAGAGCTGGAAAGCAGGCATTTGCCAAATAGGGATTTTTTTTTTCTTTTGCTTCTCTTTAGACATTAGCATGCATATATGTACTGATTACACATATTTAAAATTATAGTGAGGAGGCACCTGGGTAGCTCAGTTGGTTAAGTGTCTGGGATCAAGCCCCTCACTGGGCTCCCTGCTCAGGGACAGTCTGCTTCTCCCTCTGCCCCTCCCTCTGCTCATGCTCTCTCTCCTTCTCTCAGATAAATAAATAAAATCTTAAAAAAAAATTAAAAGGATAGTGAGATTAATAAAATAGATTAAGATTCAAAATTCTTAAAAATGCAAGAATGAATGGGAGAAAGACTATAATATTGAGCAAGTGGCCTCTGATTGTAAAAGCACTTTGTCGGATGTAAACAGGTGGGTGAAGATGGAGATGTGTACAGTTAAATTTTTTAGGTAAGGATAGGAAAACAGAGGTATGCCTGTTATATATTTTAATCTCATCAACGTGTGAATTATTATTGTCAGCTGATATAGTGATGGGGTGTAGAAAGCAGAGTAATATGAGAAATTTGAGAGGAAATACAAACTTTCTTAAGAAACAGTACTGAGATTACCAAGCTGTGTTTAGAGTTCATTTGACACACGGATTTACGATTTTAGTGTGAATCCAGTCTGTTAGATTATTTGGGTGTAATTAAAATGATGACTCACAGACGAAGGTGGATAAAATGGGAAGTGAAGACAGGAGGTTGTTGATGGCAAGAAACTGATGACATGAATAAAGTAGAGGTCATTGTTGTTCAAAAATATTTAAGCAGAAAAAACTCGAGTAAGTATAGAGGAGGGATAGCAGATTGTGGTGATAGTACGGAATGCATGCTTTCAGGATGTTGACTTTGGTTAGAATTTGATGATGATAAATTCTAAAATGTGACCTTGGCGATGTAGTTTGCTGGGGGAGAGGGACGATCACTGAAGGTTGATTAAAAAAAAAAAAAAAAAATACACTGAGACTAGAATACTGAGTCATTCACAAAAGAGTTTATGGCTCCAGGAAGAATTACTGGAGTTCACAAGGAAAAGAAAACTGTGAACCAGCTTTATAACTAAAATTTTCCTTGGGTCAGTGGAGCCACTTATGAAAACCAAGAACTGGTGAGTCTATAGATGAAGAGAAGAGCCCGGTATCTCTAGTGATCTCTGTGAATCTCAGATAAGCAGGGTTTTGTTTTGTTGTTTACAAGAAGGTAGAAGCTTAGTGTTCTGAAATCTAAACGTTGAACAAAGAATACAATTATCCTACCACTTTGCGTAAAAACAAGAAAAAAGCATTTGACATGGAGGTTAGGAAGGAAGTGCTCCCTGCTGTAGCCACCTTTGGGTTCAAGAGACAATGGTAATATTTTGAGGGGTGGTTGACGAGTCGGAGAGTGGGATGATCACATTTCAGGAAGCCAGAGAGCACCTTGAAAGGATTTACAAAGGAGGGGACATAGGGGTGAGTGATTTGGTCACATTAAGAGAATAGGTGTGAACTTCTAGAAGACAATTGGCAAGTGGAGAAATTTAGCCTTCAGGTAATGATCAGAGTAAGTAGATCTGAGAGGTCGGGTTGTCTTTCAGGATTTCTCTGCCTTTAGTGCCTGCAGGTCTTGCTTTTTGCAGCGTTGAAGAATGAAGAGGTAGACCAGACAAAGAGTAGTGGGCAGCAAAGTTTACTGAGCAATAGGATAAAGGTCCCAGAGGGAGAGGGGGCCCGAGACGGTTGCCCTCAGAGCAACCAGGGTATGCAGAGTCCTGCCAATTAGAGTTTTGGTCATGTATCTGTCTACCTATTAGGTTAGTGTCTACGGACTGATGGTCTTTTTTGCTGACATCTGGGGTTTATGTCTTAACTCCCCCTTGCTCATGTTGGTGACAAATGCTTTGTACCAATGTTAGGCAAGTATCAAAAAAAAAAAAAAAAATCACAAAAAGCAAAAAACCCAAACCAAACCAAACCAAACAAAAACACCCTAAAAATTTTTTTTTACCAAAAATGTACAATTTCCTTGTCTTATTTTAGGACTTTTTGCAGGAATCCATTTTGCAAAGGCTGCAAAGCAGAATGCTGGTACGGTCCTGTCTAAGCTGCAAAACAGGATGTCAGTGCTGTTTTATTTTGGCTGTCCTGACTCAATATTTTCATGTTGGGGTCCCTGGCCCTGACTACCTACCTGCCCAACTAACTCCTAACAGTCTCAGTCCTGAGAATCTTTTATATTTGCAACAGTCTGGGTCCTCTGAGAAGCTCACCACAGGATAGACTCTGATATGAAAAAGAGTTTAGTGAGGGAATGCTCATGAAGGATAAAGAGAAGAACTGACATTTAAGAGGCAGGGAGAATTTCAGACCTTAGTGTGGGCCCAACCTGTGAAAGAAATGGAGAAAAGAGGAAAGTTTGTGTTGAAAGAGCCTCAGACAGTAGCAAAGCTCTGAGAACATTTTGGATATAACGATAGGGAGACCCCAAGTAAAGATTGCCCAGTGGGAGGAGTCCTATTTTGAGCAGAAATAGTGCAATTCTGGGCCCTGCCATGGTCATTTAATGGCCGGGGAACATCACCTCAGTGCATGGGCAATACCAAGGAATCTCAGCCTCCGGGCCAGTCCTTGCGGAAACCTCTCTTGGGGGGATCTCAGTAGCGCACCTGCATGACTGCCTCAAGTAAATACTCCACTTTGGTGCCATCAGACACAGAGCTCTCTTTGAAGAAGTTTTCTGAGATAGCACTTTTTTTTTTTCCCTCCTAAAATGAATCATGTTATAAACTTAAAGTTTCTACTAGACTCACATTTTAGTAGAAAGGACAGGAAAAACTGTATTCACAAAATAAATAATGTAATTATACCATATGGTAAGTTCCATGAAGTTTCTTTATGATGCCTTTGAAAAACAGATGAAGATAAATGACTTTGTGGTGGTGTAAATGGATTAATTTACAACTCTTTGAATGGCCTTGCCCCCCAAATATTGAATTATTGATTGATGTTAGCACAGGAGAATTTTTTGAGTGACATTGAAGGCCTGACCTTTAACTGTGCCCCACTCCACTTTTATTGTTTTAATCAAGGAGTTGAGCATATGAAAAGACAACAGTAGGTGGTAGGAAGCTGAGGGGGTGGGGGGACTGAGTGTTTGGGTTGCAAGGAATAAAAGAATCAGAATCCAAAATGATCTCAAGTGTCTGGTATGGCAAACTGGAAGAAACTGAACAGAACAAGATTTATCTCACAGTTCCAACATTATAAGTGCAAGACGGTGAGAATCACATTCTGTTCGCCATGTTCAGGAAAAGTACTGGCACTACTGCATTCAGATGTCACATTTTAAAAAGATCATTGACAATTGAAAGAGTTTATATAGGATAAAAACAAGGCAGGCAGGTGACTTGATGCCAATTTTTAGTGCTAGTCAATAGAAGCTGGCATCTCACTGGTCTTAGAATTAAACCTTAAACTTGTGAGCATTTGCCAGAAGGCCTTCTATCTGCTCTCGAAGCCCACCAACACCTTCTTGCATCATGGACTTTAAGCTTTCTCTTCTCTCTCCATGAATATTCTACTCTCTTCCCCTAGCAACAGCCCTGTCATTTCTATGCTCCTGAGGGAAAGGCACATGGAAGCACTTACATGCACACATGCATGGAGACAGACAGACAGACACAGACACACACACACTCTTGTGTTAAGACTGGATCTCCCAGTGTTTAATGTGGTCCTGGCCGCATATGACTCATCCAGCAAGTCTTTAGTTAAGAACTGAAAGGTAGAATATTTTTAAAGAAATGAACATGCTTACCTTGAGAGAAGAGTCTTTAGAAAGGAAGATAGAAACTGAGTAATTGTTTAAAATAATTGAAAGCCTTCTTTTAGATCTATTAAATTGTTTAAGTGAAGGGGTGCCTGGCTGGTTCTGTTGGTAGAGCATGCGACTCTTGACCTCGGGGCCATGAGTTTGAGCCCCATGCCGGAAGTAGTTTACTTTAAAACAAGGTTGTGTGAAAAACAAAAAACAAAAAACAAAAAAACCAAACCAAACCAAAACCAAAAACAAAACAAAACAAAACAAAAAACAAAAGGTTTTGTGCATGACATAGCAAGTGGCAGAACTGCAAGAGACAATTTCAAGCGATGGCGCCAGAGTTTATTCAACACTTGGGAAAGCTTTCTAAAAGGAATAATTATTTACAGAATAGACTACTTTAAAAAAATATATATTCAATTTTCTGTCACTAAAAATGTTCAGAAACTTTATTATTATTATTATTTTTATTTCTTAGGAACATTTTCTTTTCACATTACCACATTTCTGAAATTGGAATATCTCTTTCATGTGATATTATCTTAAAGTTGCTATTATAATTATTATTTTCCATGTATTCCTGATCATCAGAAATTGTCAGCATTCAACTTGAAGAATAGTTGTCACAGGATTGAAAAATAATCTTGAGTATTACCTCCTAGGAAGCAAATGGCGGTGGGAAGAGGAGGGTTGATGATGAATAGATACCGAATAACATTCCTGAAGTCGGCTAATAATGTTATCTTGAAAATGCTACAGATAACAGAGAAGATGATCTCATGTAGGGGAAAGAAAATGAGCATCTTTGACTCTTGAGTTGATTGATTCAAAAGAATAAGGCTCGGAGACTGAAGAAATTTTAGAATTCATTAACCAAATTGTGTTGCTTTTATTTTTCTTTTGATGGATGCACAAAAGTAATGTATGAAAAGATGTCCATGGCCAATTAAGTCCAAAAGAAGGCTTTAATAAATATACAGCTTAAATGCTGAGAAAAAACACTGTGTTGTAGTATAGTTGGTAGTGTTTTTTTTCCCCTTTCAAATGGTGCATAAATAACACATATCTAGCAATCAATTTTAGCTTATCTTCTATGAAGTATGATTTAGATTGTAGGTTATGCTATCTTTTAAAGGGAGAGTTGAAGAGCATACACTGGAATTATATGGATAATTGGGGCCTAACATACTTCCATCGCATTTTAATCTTAAATTTCTTTGCTTAGTGTCATGGCTGGAATTGTGGCCCACCACAAGATACGTTGAAATCCTATTCCCCATATCTGTTAGGGGGACCTTTTACAGAAGTAGAGTACCTGTGCATGTAACCAAGATGAGGTTATTCTGAGTTAAAGTGGGTTCTAATCCAATATGACTGGTATCTGCATAAGAAAAGATAGACACGGAGAGGAGAATGCCATGTGAAGACCCAGAGATATGGAGGGCAGGGGGGCATGTACAGACGAAAGCAAATTGGCATTATAATTCCCAAAGCCAAGAAGCTCCTGGGGCGACCACCAGCTGGAAGGGACAAAGGGAAGATCTTTCCCTAGAGTCTTTGGAAGAAGCATGACCCTGAAAAAGAATCTTGATTTTGGGCTTCCAGGCTCAAAAACCGTGAAAGAGAAAATTCCCATTGCTTTACAATCTGTCTGAATTTCCTAGAGCTCCTGTGATAAAGTATGGCAAACTGGGTGGCTTAAAACAACAGAAATTTATTTTCTCACAGGTCCAGAGGCTACAAGTCTGCAATCAATGTGTTTGCAGGACCATGATCTCTCAATGATTCTAGGGAGAGTCTATTCTCTACCTTCTTCTTAGCACTAGGGTTTTTGGCCAACAATCCCCAGGTTTCCTTAGCTTGCTGGGGTATGACTTCAATCTCTGCCTCCAGTGTTATGCTTCCCCTGTGTGCCTTCATACCTTCTCCTGATAAAGACATCAGTCATCTTGGAGTAACAGCCCACCCTACACTACCATGTCCTTATTTTAGAGATGGAGAAGCACATACGGCTCTTCTCTGAGCTGCTACCTGACTGGCTCAGCCTCCACCACATCCACACAGACACCTACATCAAGCTGGACAAGGCTGCTGACCTGGCAGGTGTCATCATGAGGCTGGCCCACCTTGCCCTTGCAGAGGCAGCACTGTGAGCCTTGCGGACACTGGCCTCAGGCTCCTGGCCCACCTGCTGTGACCATTTTACTCCCATTAGGAACACGATGCACTTTCCTCCCTTCTGCACTCCCCATCAGGCTTTCTGGCTAGTGTGGATGGTAGGCCTGCCTCAGAGCAGCGTATCTGTCATTAAACTGGTTTCTGTTGGGAAAAAAAAAAAAAAAAAAAGAAAGAAAGGAAAAGAAAAGATAGACACGGAGAGGAGAATGCCATGTGAAGACCTAGAGATATGGAGGGCAGGGAGGCAACAAACCTCCTTCTAAATAAGATAATTTTCTGAGGTGCTGGGGGTCACAACTTCCATATATTTTTCTGGAGGATACAATTCAACTCATAATACCTAGTAAATTCACCCACAAAAGTGCTATTTTCCATATCAGTTAGCAAAAAAATTTCAGAAGCATATCTTTAGTTTCAGTTGACTGAAAACAGGACTCCTTATACATACCTTTTAATCCATGTTATTGGGCAAAATTCTAATCTGTGGTTACAGGGTGTGTAAATAATGTACTTGGGTCTTAAACAAACATTCATAAATGTAAAGAATGTTATTTCATCTGGGAGTCTGACATCTTAATCTTACTATAATATATATTTCACTGTCGCTAATAGGAAGAAATAATAGAGGAGCAGTTCTAGGGCTCTGAAATTTTAATATTTGAGCTAATTATTAATCATTAATGGAAAAATAAGCTCATATCATCTTACTTATTTTTTAAAAAATTAAGCTTTTAAAATAGATTATTCAAAGTCACATGGCAGCTATATAATTTTCTTTTAAATAATCATATTATAAAAAAATAATAATCATCATATTCTAACCTGATAACAATTAGCTGCCCACTGAAGGCAGTTATCAGCATATTCTGAATTGAACCAACAGTTTTCAAAGATTAATTTGTTCAGCTGGTATCCACTTATTTTGCCCAATTATGACAGTTTAAACCCTAGAGCTCATGTTTGTAATGTTACTTCCTTCCTTAATAAGTGATTTAGTTTTTCAGTGTTGTTCTCAATAAGTGCCATGACTAATATAATCTTGAATCTTTCCTACAATAATTTGGCAATTTAATTGAAAGCATCTTGAGTGTGCGTATGGGTGCATATGTGTGTGTGTGCACACTGTACACACACACACACACTTTGATAATTTTTTTATAAGATTTTATTTATTTATTCATGAGATACACAGATGAGAGAGAGAGAGGCAGAGACACAGGCAGAGGGAGAAGCAGGCTCCATGCAGGGAGCCCGATGTGGGACTCGATCCCGGGACTCCAGGATTATGCCCTCGGCCAAAGGCAGGCACTAAACCACTGAGCCACCCAGGGATCCCCACACTTTGATGATTTAACTGAAAGTATTGTATGTGTGATCAGTGATTTTTGATCACTGATTCGACCCATCGTTGGAGTACAAGAAAAGTGCATTCCATTCAAAAACAAATTTAGAGTCGTTTTATTTTCATGGTTGAGGCACTACAAATTTCCTTTCTAGCACACTTATCACAATTCAAAAATGTACTAACATCTAATTGGAACACACCATCTGTTTACTAGAAATAAAATGCTTTGTGTCACATTTATCAATTATTTTGTCAAGTTTCGGATGAAGAAAAACCACCAGTGTAATTCTAAATACCTCCTTATAGTTTTAATATCTAGCATAATCCATAGCAACACTCTAAGAGGACTCCTAGGCTTCAGCTGGTTTCCTGCACCCTCTAGGGTCATAATCTCCTCCTACTACAGAAAAAGAAGAGGCGAATGCTGGTGTGGGAAAGGCACAACCCTTTTAAAAGAATGATTAAACTATGATGGGTAATCTTAAAAGATGTATCTGAAAGGGATGTCGGTTGGGGTCCTGGGGAGAAGCAAGCATCTAGTTTTGAAAGGGCTTCCTGACCGAGTGGGAAGGCCTTTCAATAAACCAAAAAGAGAACCAACAACACTTTCTCTGGCTTCCCGTTGTGAAGAATTAGGGCCTTAAAATAATTCCACTCAAGGTCCAAGGACTTCAGCTGCTCCAATGTGCCTCTATTAACCCGGCATTAGAGAAGTTAAACCAAGTCTCCCTCTCCCCATCCAGAAATAAAGAGGCCAGTCACATTCATTAGGATCTGTCCTATAAGCCACAGAATACTAAATGTGTTTTGATTAATACTTCTTGGAGAAATACCTTTTTCTCTATGAAATGTCAAGATAGACCTTCATAAATCACTAGGTTTCCTCGGAAATCAGCAGATAAATTGAATATTAATATACTCTTTGTTTATTTTCCTGAGATATCCTTCTTTAAGTGCGCACAAAATATCAGGAGCGAAGTTTTTACTATTCAAGGGAGTAAACTATGAGAATCAGATATCCTATTGATAAATATCAGCCACAGAGAGCAAAAGCAAGGTTACAATCTGTTCTGTAGATCTTCAAGGGAAGAACGGAGATTAATGGGTGGAATCTATGAGAAAAAAAAATTAAGCTTAAGAAAGGAGAGAATTTTCTATCTGGTTGTTTAAAAGAGGGAGGAGATCTTTTCAGGGAGAGAGAGTCCTCAAGAGAGAGCTTTTCACACTATACCCTCTGCATTAGCTTCCTTTCCCCTTTCCAGCAGTTTTTGATTTTTTTGGTGGGGAGGAGCAGGATGGTGGAGTGTCTATGGTTTCCCGGAAACGGGCTGTATTCTCCAGGTGTTCAAAATGTGGCAGAGGTCAAGGCAATCAACATAGTCCATTCTGAGGTCATAGGGATTGGTTCATGTTTGGCACATGACTTAAACTGACCCCAGGATGGTGAGTTTCTGGGCTTTTGCTGGGAGTTTGGGGACAAATATTCATCTTTTCTGATCAACGTGCATAACAGGGAGTGTGCATTGTGAGACTACGTAGTGCGAGGAGGTGACAATCTGAGGATCAAGTGGGCCTAGGGGAGAGAAAAGACAGGAAAGAATAGAGTAGAAAAGAAGTCGGGGCCCTGATGCCATGATGTACCAGGATCACATCATACCTGAAGTAAGCCACGTCTCTGGACTTGGTGGCTAAATGAAAGAGTGAATTTTCAATTTTATTTATTTTTATTTTTATTTTTATTTTTATTTTTATTTTTATTTTATTTTATTTTTATTTATTTTTATTCAATTTTTATTCAAGTGAAGTTTTGTGTCCCCTTGAACCAAAGCAGACTGATATGACCCGTCACTTGAGCTGTAGAAATCATAGGGGAGAAGAGATTTCCACCATCAACATGGTGACGGGCTATTGTATTGGAGGCCTTTGCTACTATGGTAGCTTGGACCACTAAAATCTGGGAGGGTTTCCTTTTAAAATAAAGAGAAATGTGAAGTTTTTATATAATGACATCAGTATCACTTTACTGGGAGTAAAAGAGGTCTTTTAATAACTACCTTCGCAAGAACTGCGCAGGAGTCAGAGATTGTTTTCTCATTGTCTCAGCTCAAGTCCACGAGTGTGGACTGTGGCCGTGAATACCATTCAGCACGTATAGTGGAGAGAAACAGCAACTGAAGATGAATGATCTAGAAGCCTATTTCAGGAGGAAGTTTCCAAGAGATGAGGCTAGGAGCTAAAAACAGTAGCGCTGGACTAGTAACCTGAAGCCCTGCAGACCTTGAGATCTGTGAGTCTATGATACCTGCATTTAGCAAGTTAAATTCTAGAAACCGGAGTCCTCTTTCTGTTTTCTTGTTTGTTTATATGTTTTTCTTTCGAAGCATTTAATTCATTTTCATTCTTATTTTGTCTTTCTTGCGCTGCCAATAAATGATTTTTATTTCTAAAGATAGTCGTTCCTGTTCCACAAGATCTTTTTTGCTTTCCCTGGTTTGTCAAAGGAATTCAGTGTCTTCACATGTATCCGAGAGGAAAAACACAAACAAAAAAAACCCCAAAACGCTGCAATTTATTTTAATACGTCAGTTCCAACATTTGGACAAATTACTTGTGCTTATTGTGACTCAGCCTTCTTGATGTAAATGAGAATCATCATATTTTCCTTCCAGGTTTTTAATGACTTTTGGGTGAGATCATGCAAGTAAAGTGCTCGGCACAGAGTCTGGCACATATTAACCACGCAGTGATTGGTTTCGTTTGAGTGAAATGAATCTGATATATGACTCAGATGACCTGTGGTGAAGCCTCAAATTTTCACAGCTCTGTTGAGACTGGAGGAAAAAAAAAAAAGAAAAAGAAAAAAGAAAAAAGAAAAAAAACAAACCCTGGTATTTCTATATTGCAGATCTCAAAATATTTTGACACCTTTTTTTTTTTTTTTGCATAGAAATGCAATTCTTATTTCCAATTTACAGATGAGGGTACTGAGGCTCAGAGAAGTGACTTGATTGCACACAAACCGAAAATGGTAGGTTTGCAACCCAAATTTGGGGCTTCTGACTTTCAATACCCTGTTCTTTTTGCTCTGACCTCACTTCATGTAGTCATCATGACTCTTACATGAAGGAGCTCAGAAAAGATTTCTCATAAGACCACATGTGTGCTAATAAAGAAAAGTTTTACTGGCCTGGAAGTTGGAAACCTATGCTTGGTAAATTGTCGGAAGTCAACATGAATATGTATAAGTGGGTCCAAGGGATGTAATGTACTGACTTTTTTACCATGTCTTGAAGATATGGGGTTTTGGAGGCACCTGGGTGGCTCAGCCAGTTAAGCATCTGCCGTTGGCTCAGGTCATGATCCTGGTATCCTGGGACCTGGGTTGAGTTCCGTGCTCAGTGGGGAGCCTGCTTCTCCCTCTCCCTCTCCCCTTTCTCTCTCCACTCCTCCCCCTTCCCTCTCTTGCTCTGTCTCTCTCACAAATAAATATGCAAAAATCTTTATTTTTTAAAAAAGATTTTGTTTACTTATTGAGAGAGAGAGAGAAAGGGAGGGAGCAAGAGAGAACAAGCATGTGAGGACAGAGGGAGAGGGAGAAGCAGACTCCTCACTTGGCAGAGAGCATGACTCCTCAAGGCTCCATCCCAGGACCCTGAGATCATGACCTGTGCTGAAGGCAGATGCCAAACAGACTGAACCACCCAAGTGCCCCTAAATAAAATCTTAAAAAAAAAAAAAAAAGAAAAAAAAGAAAATATGGAACTTTAAAGAACTGAGGCACTTTTAGCCTATTCACAGATCTGGATTGAAAAATATGTAGAGATTAAATAGATTAAATATGATAATAATTGCAATGATCGTATTTTGCATTAGGATAATACTTCAAAGCTTTTGTGACTATTTTCTATGCATTTTCTCATTTTTAAAATTCATGTAGTACTAGAGTATGCCAGGAGAAACCTTCGAAAGTGAAAATGTTGAAGTTGTAGCTTTTAGATTCAGCAATATGAACAATCTCATTTAAGAATTTCTTGTAAATGACCTGTATGAAACTATTTTATTGAGAAATTTCCAGACTTCTAGCAGAATATATTTTGGTGTGAGGAGGTGCCAAGTAACTAAGAATAAGCCATAGTGCTGTATGTTGGGGGGATGTGGATTTGGTAGGTAGGAATGGGTACGTTTTAGTGAGAACAAGAATATACGGTAAATCAGAACATACCAAGAACAAATCATGATCATATGGTAAAACATTTGAAAAAGGTAGTCCAAACACCATCACAATTATGACCTTTTCTCTCTCACGGGTCAAAGCAAAAGTCTGGAAGCCATCGGAAGGAGAACCAACAGAGTGCTTAAAAAAAAAAAAAAAATCAGTTCAATGTTTGGCATCACTGTTGAAGGTAGTAGAGATGAATTTGTGTGAAAAATTTTAATTTCATTTTGTGGAAACAAGAGTGTATGGGACCTAGAGTATTTTTGTACTTTTTCATGCCAGGCTTTAAGAGAACTTTGGTAGTATTACTACTCACCTGTTCATTTACTCATTCATGCCCTTACTCATTAGTGACATAGTAGAGTATAGTGGCTTAGGGTGTAGACATCCAGTCCGACCAGGTGGTCAGCGGGAGGCTCCCTTTGCCAGTTGGCACCATTTGCACCATGATTTGACCACTGAGATCATTACGGGCGGTTGCTACAGCGCTAGGGCTCGAGCTGGAAGAAGGAGAAAGTGTACAGATCTGGAGCAGGTGATGAGTAAAGGGAGTATGGAGTCAGTCTAATCCTTACAGGGTATGTACGTCATGCTAAAGAGTTTAGGATTTCTCAGAAGTGATTTAGGGAGCCATTTAGGTCTCTGTGCTTTGAGAATGTTGTTAGATAAGATTTGATTACCACAACCGAGTTGAGACTGGGCGAGTTGGTCCACTGGTCTAACTCTATCCTTATGTATCAAGAGCGGAAACTATAGGATCTAGTGGAGAGATTTTTGGTGTTTCCAACACCATTTATTAAACCTACTTTGGGGGTTGTAAACAGCTATTAAAATTCATTGTACAATAACTACCTCTTCTCTTCTTTTTCTTGAATTTCCCTTTATTACGTTGCACATACCCAGACTCTCTCCCGGGCCTCCCAGAGGACTACTCAAGGAGACATCAGTAGCAAACTTTCATTTAATCTCTCAAATATTTAAAGTGTCTGAAAGCTCTTTTCTTCACTTACGAAGAGCTGCTGCTGTTCAGCCTTGGCAGCACAGATGTTTTCCTTCTCCATGTTGTCATAATTAGAAAACTCCAGCCCTGCTGTAAGGGAGTGGGAGTGATAAGGAATCCTTTAGTCGGCAAATTGCCTTATGAGGTATAAGTATGTCTGTGTAATAGGGAATGATGCCAATAATAGAATGCTGTTCAAAACGAAGGATTGGACACTTGAAACTAATGGAACATTGTGCATAAACTGTATTTCAGTTTTTTTAAACACACACACACACACAGGTTATTAAAAAAAAAAAAAAAGAAAGGAAAAGAAAGTACAAAGTTGATAGTTAACTATTAAACATAAGAGTGCTTTACGTCCTAGTGTCGAAACTGCGCTTAAACGTCTCTCAAAGTCCAAAAGACTTCGTGCAGTGTGGATTCCAGCTTCTGTATATGTTCCGAGCATCTCATGGGTCATTTCACAAACTGTTGCTCGCTGTCCTGAGGCAATTTGCTCCTGTGTCTCTTGGCAGTTATTTATTTATTTATTTATTTATTTATTTATTTATTTATTTATTATTTTTGAGATAAATAGCTGCCAAAAATCTTTGAGACAAATGAAGTTTAACTATCCCCCTGCTCAAAATGCAAGACTTAAGAACACATCCCCCCCCCAAACAGATACTTATGAAACAAGTATTAATAAGCAAGTTTTTGGTAAAGTCCTTGTACTTCGTCTTTTGTGGGAGCTCCAGGCCCACCTTACTTTTTTTTTTTTTTTTTAAAGAGTTTATTTATTTACTAGAGACACAGAGAGAGACAGAGACACAGGCAGAGGGAGAAGCAGGCTCCATGCAGGGAGCCTGATGTGGGACCCGATCCCGGGTCTCCAGGATCACGCCCTGGGCCAAAGGTAGATGCTCAACCGCTGAGCCACCCGGGCATCCCTCCAGTCCCATCCTACTCTAAAGTTTACTTGGGGCAGATACAACAAATTTCCGTAGGCAAGGTTCTGGGCTTTATAATTGACATCTGGCCTCGAGCAATCATCCACGCTTGTCACCGGGTCTGTCCAGGGATCAAACCCTGTGATCCACGTCTGAGAGGAAAGCCTTGAGGCTTCCCTGGATTCTTCTCCTACATTTGTAAAATCTGGGAGATGCTCCTATTTTTCAGCTCATGCAAAATAACCTGAATATCTTTCACCAGGAATACCTCACCTTTGGCATTGATCACACCATACAACAGAATACTATCTTTACTGATAAAAACTCCTTTTTGAGAATCTGTTATGCTGATGAGCAAAACAGTGGATTTCGATTGAGAAATGGACAACTGACTGCCTGCTTTCTTTACAGCATGTTTGCCGACCTGGATCATCCTTGAAGCTAAGTCGCACACATGTAACCTTTCAGCAATGGTTAAGTTATAGATCGTAAAATAAATCACAGACACTACAGAAAACTTCCCCAATGTTAACCAAAGGGAACGCGATTTAGGGCGATGAGGCCAAGGTAAGATGGCTTGTTTTAGTTAGTTGCAATATCTCAAAGACTAAGAAGCTTGAATCCTAAAGTGTAAAACTCTGTGCTAATTGGCCATGTCATTCGTTGCTTGTGGGATCATGGAGGCATCTAAACTCTGGAATCAAGAAGACCGTGGAATTAACCTTGGGAGACTCACTGACCCCCAGACTCCTCCATTTCCTCACATGTCAATAGGGTCGAATTTCTCAGCTTGCAAGGTGGTTGGGAGGCTTACATGTCAACAGGATGGCATGTTATGCTTTGCTGGGCTCCACCGTGCCCCTCCTTCTGTGTTGGCAAAACTCAAACAGCACCTGATAACTCAGAACACAACAAGGTGCTGCTCAGGACCCCATGGAATAGGATGCGATTCCAGGAAACTTCCCAGGCACCCACAAGAAAAAATCCACTTAGAGGTTCTGTTTACTTGAGTAAAAGCCATAATCTTTTTAATTCGGGGCTATCACAGAAACAGAACAAAGTCGACCTGAGAGCTGTGTGGTTCAATGCCCTCCAATAGGAGACGTCACAGATTGCATTTAGGTCTGAAGGGTTTGAACCATAGTGAATCGGTGTGGTTCTCCCGTCTAAAAGGGCTTATGCTCTTCTTGCTGATAATTTTATTAGTAACGATTGTCTTTTATCATGTATTTTATGATCCTAGAATGATTGTGCAACAAAAGAAAATCATTATTTGCCTTTGGTTCTTTCTTTTCTGTTTTTAAGATTCTGTAAGGAAATGGGCCTTGAAGAACGCTCGCTGATTGTTAATAATTGACAAGCAAATGTTTGCACCTGTGTCTGAATTGATACATATAAAATGTGAATGATAGTGCTGAAAATAACAGTCATTAGAATACCTGCATAATTCTTAAGTCTAAAGGCATTCCTTCATCTCCACGGGGAAAAACAGCTCGAAACATTAGTCCCATCAAGAAATACCCTCTTGGAATAAAAGTTATCTGCTGGGGCAGCCCGGGTGGCTCAGTGGTTTAGCACCACCTTTGGTCCAGGGCCTGATCCTGGAGACCTGGGTTCGAGTCCCACATCAGGGCTCCCTGCATGGAGCCTGCTTCTCCCTCTGCCTGTGTCAATGCCTCTCTCTCTCCTTGTGTCTGTCATGAATAAATAAATAAAATCTTAAAAAAAAAAAAGTTATCTGCTTCCTTAAAGAAATCTTTAAAATATGAGGAATAACTTCTGATAGAGATATGTAGAGAATCACTTGGGCTTGCCCAGAGGTTTTGGTGATTTCTTCCTTGAAATTTAGGCTTTTATACGGATAATATATAACTCTTTACATTTCATAATTATTAAATAAAAAGATTACATACTTTTTTACCACCAGAGCAATGTAAATTAAGACTTTTGCCTGAATCTCAGGGTGCCAGGGTAGTTCAGTTGGTTAAGTGTCTGACTTTGGCTCAGGCCGTGATCTCAGGGCCCGGGGATTGAGAGCCCTGCCATAGGGCACCTGCTGAGTGGGGAGCCTGCTTCTCCCTCTGCTTCTGCCTCTCCCCCTACTCTTGTGCGCATGCTCTCTCTCTGTCTCTCCCCAAAATAAATAAATAAAATCTTAAAAAAAAAAAAAGAATTTTGCCTCAATCTTAAAACTATATGATGTGGGGAGGTGGGCAGTGAAAAACATAGAAGGTTAAACTATAGCATGGGTTACAAGAGCATTTAGGGTTATCGTTTGGTGTGTAGATTATTGCTTAGAATTCACTGGGCCTCAAATCTAGTCTACCTTGGTTCTTCAAAGTCTGGCAAACCTCTAAAGTTCATAAAGAATACTAACAATCAACAATTAATGAGCACTTAATAGGTGTCAAGCACTCTTCTGAGCAGTTTGCTAGGATTACCTTGCTCGCTCTTAATATTAGCTTTAACCCAGGAATATCATGAGTAATTGAAACTTTTTTTACTATATCTTATTATTTATATTTGACAGTGAACTGGAAATTTGCAACTTGAACTCTTTTTTTTTGTTGTTGTTTTTTAACGTTCTCTTTCATGGTCTTTATCTTAGGAGACATTGTGTCCATGGCTTTTTAAATAATTTTCCAATCCTAATTTTTTTAAATATTCTTCAAATTCTATGTCTGCCTTCAGGTCTCTTTCATATCGCACTGTCTTGGTATTTCTTTTTCTTCCCCCTGATTTCTCCCTCTCACTGTTCTCTGTGTCTTACTCCTTCTTCTTCCCTTTGTACTTCTCTCTTTTTTTTTTTTAACCTCTTCATCTTTGATCTTCTCTTTTTATCTTTTTTCTCTTTTCTATATCCAGAAATTGTGTTCTCCCTAAATGATATTTAATACCTGTTTTTTATCTTTCTTCCCTTCCCCACCCAAATTCTTTGCCAGCAGCATGTAACCAACCTACTGATGCTTCTACATCATATTTAGATAAATGTTTTGCTTTCCATTCATGTTTCCTCTATGTGAAGGAAAATGTCACCTAATGAAGGATGGGTAAAATGGCCCCAATTTCATGCTGTTTAGGAAGTGCTTGTTCTAAGGAAACAAGATGCATTTGTAGTGATGGACAGACATGTTCAACATTGACATTGGCTTTTATTTCTCTGCAACGAAATGTCAGTAAATAAGATAAAAGGGCACACACTTGAGAGATGGAATTCTCTTCTAGCTTCAAGCAATTCCTGACTATGACACGTAAATACTATCATGGTAAGATTTTCCTTTGATTGTTTGGGTTCTGTTGAAGTTGAGAATAAAAATTGAAGAAGAAAAGAAAATTTATACATTGTTATTTTATTTTATCTGTGTCTATTTAGTTCTTTGACCTCCTGCTGCCATGCTTTGAGAAATGCCTTTGATTTACCTGATCAAAGTAGCTAGGAATTCTACTTAGATTCGAGCCCCATAGGCTGGAGGGTTTGAACCTATTAATCTTTCTGGGCCTTTCCTGTCTCAGCGCAAAATGAGAAGATTGATATCTTACCTGTTCGAAGGCCATTGGCGGTCTCCTGATGTATGGTATGTACACCACCTACCCTATTCAATAGTAACCTGATAAAGAGATGTTTAAGGCCTGACATAATTCAATCAAGTAGCTTGCAAGATTTTTACCCCCAATAATTTAATAATAGCAATGATTTGTGATTTGTTTCAACTGAAATGTTTATTATTAGATCAATATTGAGGTTGTAGTGGGAATGTGTGTGAATCAGAGACAGGGTTCAGCTAAGGCTCAATGGCAAACTACTTTGTCACATATTTCAATTTTTACAAATGATTTTTTTAGCCTCTCGGTTCTTACATTGGTTTATATTGATCAAGTGCTCTCACATGCATTTCCCTTCATTGATATAATCCTTAGAAAATAGCACAGATGAAGTTTCAACAAAAACTTTTTCTTATATAAGCCCTTTTCTCTGATTAAATTTGTATGGAAGCCATAATAGCAATTCTCACCTTATTAATAAAGCATATCATCATTTTGCTTAAGCACACAGAGTTAAACAAAAGAAATATTTATGGCAACTTTTAATAAATTTTTAAAAATCGAATAATTCCTATAATTAATTATAAATTATTTTCTCAGTCATATTTTTCTATCATGCCTTTCATTCCTGCTTCTTTATCGCCTTTTACCATCCTGCTAACCTCACATATTCATACCTACTCATCTCTCAAAGCTAATTGGCAATCAGAACTGGTTCTCAACTTATCAGCAATCATACAAAGTCTGTGGAGGTGATGTGTGAATTACCTCCATTAACAGAGTTTTTTTTTTTTTTTTTCTTTTTCTTTTCCTTTTTGGATCATCATGACTATAAATGATATTTTGATTGATTTTCTCTGTACACTCTATTGTAGATATTTCCTTTTTTTTTTTTTTTTTTTTTTTTTATTTTAAACTATTGCCTTAGAGTTAGGTCACTTATCATACTCAGTCCTTGCTGACCCTGCTTTATCTTTGACTGGCCTGGTGTTGGTCTTTACCCTGCTCTCTGTATATTCCCTGACCATGGTTTGCCTGCCTCCCTCTGACATTAAGCATATAAATTTAAAATTCTCTGACCTACACAGTTATGCCTAGAACATTTATTGGGCTCATTCGGTTTTTATTCTTAAGCATGGGATTGAATTAATATCCAAATAAATTATTCAACAACAATAATGATAATACCTACTAGTCGTTTCCTTCAGATCCTAGGTCTTATCAACTTGTTCTTTAGGCATAAACTCCACTGCCTTGAAATTGGCAAAAGAATAATACTAATAGTAATTTAATTCATATCCTGAGAAAAGCAGATGCATCATTATTAAATTTATTTTCTGATTCGGATTCTTTTACTTTTTTTAAGATTTTATGTATTTATTCATGAGAGACACAGAGAGACAGGCAGAGGGAGAACCAGGCTCCCAGCGGGGAGCCTGATGTGGGACTCGATCCCAGGACCCCAGGCTCATGACCTGAGCCAAAGGCAGATGTTCAACTGTGAACCACCCAGGCATCCCTTGACTCTGATTCTTTAGCACACCAAATCAACTTCTATTTACTTTATTATACTCACAATTGTTCCCCCATTGTTTTCTACCTCTTTACTGTTTATTTTTCAGGAAGGAAAATACCAGTTCTATTGAGTTTGCCATGGTGGCTTATGAATTTGCAATGGACACAGAAGCTGTAATGTATAGCTTCTCCCTTCAGGCTGTGCATCTTATTGGTAGAGCTGTAGGATGTTGGCCTTGTCAAAATCTAGAAGCAAATATCTATCAGTATCTGGGCCATGTGATCTTTGGTTCAGGATTGGGAACTATCTGAGGCAGAGATGATATATGTTAAAAAGGTCATTTTCGTAGAACTTTTAGTAAGTTTATGTAATACATTTAAGTGCCTTTAAATTCTCTTTAGATAGAACCAACAAATACAGCTGCACAAGAATCTCAAGATTTACCACAGTAAAACAAGTTTTCTTCCTTTGCTGACATCTACCAGTTGCTTCCTGTATAATGTGCTAAGTGCTATACATGATTTCTCTCCTTTAACTTCAAAACTTTATGAGGCACTTGTTCTTATCGGCACTTACAAAGCAGAAATTTGATACTAAAAGATGTTAAGTAACTGTCCTTTTCCTAAAAAGTCTCAGGTAATAAGTTATAAAGCCAAAATTTATACTTGTATGTTCCTGACATCAGAATTCCCACTGTTAAGTGCAACGTTAAGACTCCCTATCTTAACCTCCAGCAGTCAGTATCCATCATCTCATATAGGTCAAGATGCTCATTTGGAGAGTATATTCTTGGAGTAGATCCCTTACTTTGTCACTGTGGTCGAGGAAGTAGAGCCTGGAACCATTTAGAAGGTGAAGTGAATTTGTAGAGTTAGTAAGGACATGACTGGAGAATATGACAGCTATCCCCTCCATCCTGGAGAGTTGGAACAGTCTTGGGTCTAAATGTAGTGTTACTGGAACCCCAAGACCAGGTTCTTGAGTCTCAACCTCATAGAAATGGACACTGAACTGGAGAGAAAGGCAATAGTGTAGTTTATTAGAGATAGCTTGTATACAAGGGAGCAACCAGGAAGAGGAATGTAGCTCCCTGAGGGTTAATGTGCAAGACCTATAAAGGCACTTTTCTAAAGGGTGAAGGGGCTGGGATTGGAGAAGCCTCCCTCAGTCCCATGGTCATTATCTTGTGATCCTTACTTTTTTTTAGTGAACACAAGACAATCACAGCATGCCTTTCTCCATGGTTGACATTCTTTTAGGGCTCCTGGAAAATAGAGATAATTGTGCAAGCAGGCTTTTAAATTGTTACTTCTGACTTTGCCCAGACAACCATTACTCCCTAACAGCTGTGATCTCTTGTTCCCAGAAGGAGGTCTTTGCTTCTAAGCTTATGGAAACTTTTAACCCTTGCCTCAGACCAGTTGCTTTAAAGGAGTTAAGTCCCCCTTGCTTCCCTATACTCTCTTAATAGTATTATATAATTTTTCAAGATGCTGCTTCCTGTAATTTAAACAGTGAGTTAAGTTAAATATCTTATTATTTCTCTTTTGTACATACACATGCACATAGAGTTTCACCACCTTGCCAAACATTGCATGGCAGCTAATCTTGTTTATAGAACATGGAATTAAAGCCACTGGTAAATGTTAGTAAGGTGCTAAACTTTAGTTTGTGAATAACAATTTTAGTAATCTTTAATCACTAAATGCATCACTAGCAAATAGCCCTAAGTTCAAGACTAAATCTCAGCCTCTAGAATCGGTTGTTGGCAACAGTCAGAGTCCCTGGGGGGCTTAGTTTTGCATGTCTTTCCATTTTGATGTCCTTCCACCTGGTGTGGAACCTCAGGTCATATCGGAGATTCAGTTCTCTAGGCAACCCATACTTCAGAAAATAATAATTAAATACAATTTCAAGCTATTGAACAGTAATTTCTCAAAGCTTGCCTTCAAAGAGTTCATTATTTTATTCTTCTTATGCAAGGATATTTATTACTGCCCACCACTCTGCCACCATCTGATCCTTATCTAATTGGATAAAATTTATCTTGTTGATTCACATCTCAGGACGACTGTGGCTGAAGATACACAGAGTAACTTGAACTAGGAAAAACTTCAAATGATCCACATAATTTATATATGTTAGAGGAAAATTGTCCATGTTAAGGTAAAGGGTTTTCTTCAACCTCTCCACACTATTCTGAGTCATATAGCCATTATTAGTTAAAATACTTCAAGCCAGAACTAAGTAGAACCAAAGAGTACACTCAGGCTTGGTCCTGATAACACTATGGCCTTCTTCTCTCTCCACTAGGGATCAACCAAGTCCTGGGGTATTTTGCTTGGCCCCCTCTGTTCACCCAATCTGTAGAGTGAAAATCACCTGCACCTATATAGCCACCCTTCCTTTTCATGAGTTCAATTAACAATGAAAAGAATTAATTTGACTTTGAACCCCAGGTATGTGACTTTGAACATATACTCAAATTCTTTTGATTTTCTCACTTGTAAAATATGAATAATACATGTGGAACATGTTCCTTTTGAAACAACAGCCCCCAAAATTTTCTGTGAAAAGAAAGGGTCCACACAGAACAAAGCTGGAAAATTCTAAATATTATATCTTAATTTTTATGTATCAAAATTACATTATCATATTAATAATTTTGAGAAATACTAAAGTAAGAAAATCTATTTATATTAACTCAATATTCCCCAGAAATTGTGATTACATAAGCTGTGTGTTTATTACTTATTAACCTAGTACAGACTTAGAAGAATGTGGAATGCACTTTAGAAAAATGCTCTTTTAAGGACTCAAAAATCTCTAGTCTAGATCACTTTGCTAAATTCCAGGCTCCAACTGCATATTTGATATCCTCACTTAGGTGTCAAGGACACAAGCTGTTCAGAACTGAAATCCTGATTTTCTCCCTAAACCCACATTTTACGTAATCATTCTTAGCTGAGTAGACCTCAGATCTATCCTTTGGCTCTGGTCAAAGACTTTGAAGGTATTCTTGGTTTCTCTCTCTCTTCTCCCCCATATGATGTCATTAGGAAATCTTATTGAAAATACGTACATGGAAAATAGCTGGTCACCTACTCCACCATTATCACTCTGGCCTATGCCACTCCTGTAGATTAAACAATGTCCTTTATGTTTGTTCTCATGCTGGTCCCTTGCCCTCGTACAGTCTTTTGTTAACATGTAAGCCATACTGTGTTGCTCTCCTGCTCAAAATTGTCTAACACTTTTTTTTTAAGATTTTATTTATTTATTCATGAGAGACACACACAGAGAGAGAGAGAGTGAGAGAGAGAGAGAGAGAGAGAGAGACTGGCAGAGACACAGGCAGAGGGAGAGGCAGGCTCCATGCAAGGAGCCCAACATGGGACTCAATCCCGGGTCTGCAGGATCACACCCTGGGCTGAAGGCAGCGTTAAACCTCTGAGCCCCCCGGGCTTCCCTTGTCTAACATTTTTTTGACTCACTGAGAGTAAAAGCCCGAGCTGTGTCAATCCCTCCCAAGCTCTTCAGGATTTGCCCCGTTGCCTTAATTCTCAGACCTCATTTCCTACTACTATCTCCTTTGTTCCTTCTCTTTGAGCTATGAGAGGGTTTTTTGGTGATTTTCAAATATACAAGACATATTCCCGCCTCAAGACCTTTGTACATGCTGTTCCCTTTCACTTGAATGCTCTTCCCCTAGATATCTCTCTCTATGCATCTCACCCTTGTCTTTCTCACATATGGAAAAAATTGCCTGCTGCAATGCATTGTGGAAAATGGATTTCAGAAGAGTAAATATGAATCTGGATATCTTCCATGAACTCATACACCTTTGTTATTCATGGAAGAAATCCAGGCTAATGTTTCAGTGAAAACTATCATAACAGTTCTATTTAACGATGCAGTTAAAAACAAGCTCCTTAACAACTGCAATGTCTTTTCCTACTTTTAAATTTATTTTTCTATAAAGCACTTATCTATTACACTATACATTTCACTTACTTATTATTTTCCATCTCTCTCCACTGGAATGTTATGTAATAGGAGGCCCCAGCATTTTATCTTATCAATAAATAAGGTATCAAAAAAGTATATAATATTTTTATGGAAGCTTATAATTATATTGTTATTAACTTTGATAATACTGATGCTATTATTTTGGTTACTCTCTCCAACGTCTTCTAATTACTAATAAAATGTCTCAAAAGCCTAAAATTTTAATTTGAGAAAAGCACATACAATTATTTTCTTAATTTTACAGAAGATTTTTATGGAAATGTGTGTGTCCTTCTAATAAGGAATGTTGTAGCCACACCCAGATAACTGAGAAAGTAAGACAGAGGAAAATAGACGTAGGTATTTTCTAAGACAAAATAGATTTCTTTCCTGTATTTCTCAGTCCCATATGAGCCATCACTGAGAGTGCCTTTCACATTTGTACATGACATAAGTTTCATCTAGCATGACCATTATTTCATTCTAAGCTCTCACCAAAAGTCTTCAACTTCCATGTTTCTATGTTTCTACTAACAGACTGGTCAATGCAATCTAGGCACTCTCTCTCTCTCTCTCTCTCTCTTTTTAATTATGGTTGAAGTTTTCTAGGCCCTACCTATTAACCAATTTCAAAGCTGCTTCCACATTTTCTGGTATTGTTATAACAACATCCCATTCTTAGCACCAATATATAATAATATCTAACTAATTTGTGCATTGATATATTCTTCAAATCAGCAATTCCACTTTACTTATTCACTAATATATATGTCCATTAGCATTACTAAAAAAATAGGGAAAATAGTCATTTCTTATCAAAAAGAGAACAACTCAATAATATTAGGAATATTCTTTCAATGATATACCATACATTGATTAGAATAAGTATATTAAAGCTACACGTTTCAATATGGACAGATTCTAGAAATTAATTGCTTAAAAATACAAAGTAAGTTATAAATATAAAAAATATATAAGAATATATGTATGTGTAAAATACTATGCTATTTATTTTTAAAAATATTTTATTTTATTTATTTGACAGAGAGAGCAAAAGCAGGAGGAGTTGCAGAGGGAAAGGGAGAAACAGGCTCTCCCCTGAGCAGGGAGCCCAACATGGGGCTCAATCCCAGGACCCTGGGATCATAACCAGACCCAAAGGCAGATGCTTAACAGACTGAGCCACCTGGGGACCTTTACCACGCTGTGCAAAAATAATATTAAAACATTCAAAACAGTATAGATAAGAAAAATATAAAGATATTCAGGTAATAATAAGCATCTAATTCAAGACTGAATTTTTCTGGGAGGTGTGAGGAAGAAATAATAAAGAAACAGCACATAGTAAGGCTTCAACTGTTGTGGAGAAGTTATGCAGATGCATTTTACATAACTGTTTTTTATTATTTTTTATTTTTATTTTTAAAATATTTTATTTTTTTATTCTTGAGAGACACAGAGAGGGAGAGAGAGAGAGAGAGAGAGAGAGAGAGAGAGGCAGAGACACAGACAGAGGGAGGAGCAGGCTCCATGAAGGGAGCCTGATGTGGGACTCGATCCCGGGTCTCCAGGATCACACCCTGAGCTGAAAGCAGGTGCTAAACCGCTGACCCACCCGGGCTGCCCCTATAACTTTTCTTTTTTAAAGTGAAGCATGGTTGGATTAAAGGGGATTTTAGTGGTTTATATCACTTTGAAGAAAAAAAAAATGAAGACTCTAACTGGAGTGGAGCATATTAAAAAGTATTAGAGACCTCACCATTTTAAATTTCCCCCAGATTCAAGGATCATAATGCAAGAGAAAAAGCTTGGTTGTCATCAGGCTGCTCTTAACAACTGCTCTGTAAATAAAAATTCTTAAAATACTCTCTCATTCTATTGGCATTGATCCTTTCTTTCTGGCATTTTGTAAAACACTTATTTACATCTTGCACTTATACTCAAGGGGCTAATTTTGTGAACTTCAGAACAACATTAAATATGTTGGAAGATTATGTAAGCTCAAATGTTATATTTAAATGATTGAGAGCCACTAAGGCAAAATGTCAGCAGTATTCACAATGCTTTGCAAGGAAACTAGTTCCATATAATAGAAAATATAGCCCCAGACCCATATCCCATTAAAATGTAAATAGACAGGCATCCCAATGTGTTTCTTTCAAACTTTTTTTCATACAAATCGAGCTGTACTTTATGCATGAAGCTGTAGCTAAAATTGTCTTGTTGCACATCTGCATTGTGATTACTGGAGGTTTTAGCATTGGATGCCAAAAGATATGAAACTCATATCCAGAAATCCATCTGGAGAAAAGTGAGGGTAAGATTTTATTCCTCATATTGTGCATTGTGGATCACTGAATCAGATCCAGAAAGTTCACATTGGTTTGAACCAACTTGGAAAACCTATTACAAGGGAGAAAAAAGAGAAAGAAAAGTGACAGATTATTTTGCTACTGTGAGATGCTTCAGGTGGTGTAGGCAACACTTGCATATTTGCAAGTGTCTTTATACCTGAAAGACAGTTAATCGTAGTGAAGCATCTGCATCCTTTTAGGAAAGAGTTTCCTCTAGTCAGATATCATTATACTTTTGGAGAGTTAGGAGAAAGTGATGGTTCTTCTACACCAGCAGCTCAGGAATAATACCTCTTGGCATCAAATCTGTGCTCAGTCACTCATAAACTACTTGCATGACCAGCAGGCACATTCTCTATCCTCTCGGAGTCCATTTTCATTATCTGAAGTGAGAACAACAAGCACATCTACCCCGTGATATTTTGCACAGGTTAAATGAGAGAAAGTGTCTAGGATGATATCTCTGACCCACTAGGAATGGAAAATTCAGACTTATTTTTAGCAAAAGCCTTATTATTTTATTTTATTTTTTTAAAGCCTTATTATTATTTTAAAGTGGACCTAAAATTTAAAGAAATGAAAAAACAGTTTATCAAATTACAGATCATTATTTTATACATAGATAAAATATATATTTTATTATTATACATATATAAATTACATGTATTTATTTATAGATATAATTATCGATATCTAACTAGATATATATTACATATACCTTTATTGATGTTTATAGGAAAAGAACCTCTTTTTAAAGAAGGATTCACAGAGTCATCTCCTCCCATCTCATCCTAGCCATCCCCCTGCCTTCTCCTTTATTCAATGAAGAAAATATTTTCACAAAAGTGCTACAGAGTTATTGAATAATCTTCACATTTTCCCAAGTGAAGAAATCTCTTCCCATCTCTGAATTTTTATATGTCAACTTTTTTTTTATATGTCAACTTTTTAAAACTATTAACACTTTATTTATATTCTGATTATTTGTATTTACTTATTTTTAGCCACAGTGGTAGCTTCCAAACTCTTTTGACTGGTACTTTCAGGAAGAAATACACTTTATAGGGTTATCCAGCGTCCACATGCCTAACCTTACCTTTACCATTCAGGCTCCTCTGCTACATTTGATTCTTACCTGTTGTATTCTATTGTAACCTTACACCATTACACCCATCTATTCTGTCCTTTATCAATCTTATTTTCTTCCATCTGTTTCATCCTATAACCTGATATCCTATTATATTTCCTATTATATCCTACCTTATTCTGTTTATATAAGTTGTGTGGAGAGACATAGAGTATGCACAAGGGTGGGAGGGGGAAGAGAGAGGAGACGGAGAATCCCAACCAGGCGCCAGGCCCAGTGGGGAACCCCACCCAGGGCTTGATCTCATAACCCTGAGATCATGACCTGAGCCCAAAGCAAGAGTGGGATGCTTAACAGACTGAGTCACCCAGGCACCCTTTTATTATATTTTAAATATAAAGACTAAACCCATAAATTGATTACATGCTCAATAAAGTTGTGGTCACTATCTGTAAACCATTTATTTCCTCTCCTTGAGTCAGGATCCATGTTGGACACTTCTTGCATCTTCAGTAGTGGTTAGCTTATGTATCATATATATATATATGCACACATTTACATATATATATAATGACATACACACACACACACACACATATATATATATATATGGTTAGGTTTTTAAATTGAAACACTGGTCTCTATATAGAGAACTTAACTAAATCCAAACCTAAAGTTAATCCCTAACTCAGAGTTATAGTTTTGGGCAAAACTATTATTCTCTATTAGAAAATTTATTAAGCTCTGTATAGGTTTTTCATCATTAAAAAATTATCTCAAATGTATAGAACTTATAATGAAGAAAATAGTTTGAGAGGAAAAATTGGGATAACAAATGATTATTCATATTGTATTCACATAACATCTCAGTTGAATTTAATGAAAGGAGCTTGATTTCCTGGTTACAGATTGAAGCACATTTCTTTTGATTAGCCAAGATTTTAACTAGCTCTGCTTTATTAGGATGGGGTGGGAGGAGGTAGGAATTGGGAAGAATAAGTGAAGATATATGAGGAAGAAATTTTGGCAATTTATAAATAATAGACTCTAAAAATTATATCAGTAAAGACTGACCTTTCCTTTGGCTTTTTTACTGGTATTTGAAACAGTACTTATATCATATTTACATTTTTCTTTGTTTGAAACAAGGGAAAAATATAGGCATTATTCCAAAGGGTTGAATAAACGGAGTCACCATACAAGTTGCAGTGGAATCCTGTGCAGATATATTCAGAATTCTAATTACATTTCCAAATTGGACTACTCATGAATATGACTTTAGAAAGGAACACACACACATACACACACACACACACAGCACGTACACATAGGCAAAATAAAATTGTTCCAATTTTATTTCTCTGGGATGCATTTCAAAGGGAAATATAGGGTACCATTGAGGGTAGATCAACCAGGACAATTTTCTAGAAGCCACGTAAGCACTTTCTTCTTAGAATTTGTTGTTAAAAAATTATTCAGTAAAGAACACTTTAAGTATAATGGAATCTATTTGCAAGATCCTCTGTTTTTGTAGTATAACAACAAAGAGGGTTAAAATAATGTACCATGAATCATGTAATTGGTAATATTACAGTGGAGTTATTTAAGGAACTGAGTACTAAAAGAAAGGGGGAAAAAAAGAAAGAAAAATAACCTTAGATTAAGTGCTTTTTTTTTTCTTCTGTAATTCTCTATTTGTAAAAGTTTTATGTGGATGAGTTCATATTTGCTAAAGATAAGGGATTATTTTGAGTTTCACTTAGCTGACAAACATCTGGGCAAAGCTGTGACCCATGAGGAATGATATTTAATGAAGGACGAGCTATGGATTCTATACTAATTTGGGCCCCACCAATGCCAAGGGCAGCTCCTCAGGGTAACAGTGCCAACTATTCATCATGCTTTGGCTTCACAGGTGGCCTTGTTCTCTGATGAAAATCTGCAGTTCACTGGACATTGCTCATGACTGAGAAGCTGAAACTGAAGCAAATGACAGAGATCAGTTGACTTCATGTCTATATACAAAAAACATTCCCTTCAGAGAAACAAAATCAAAGAAGTGAAGAGATGTATACATTCCTCTTAGAAATGTTTTCCTAATTCCAATTAGGTCCAAACATGGCATGCTAGGAACTTGTGAAATTTTCTTTCGGTAGGATAAGCTTGAAAAAATATTTTTCAGAGACTTCTTTTTGAATTACTGACCTACTACCCTTTGTATTTCTAAACGATAACTCCTCTAGGAAAAAAATTGCTCAGTGTAGTACTCTGGGAAGAAAGCTTTTGACCACTCTTCACACTGTATTCTTAATGGAGAACACAGTACAACAATAGATTCAGTGCTAAAAATTATGCCCTGGCAATAAAAAAAAAATTAGAAAATATTCTAATGTACATATGTAATATTCTACTATATATATATATGTATATAAAAGTTAAGCAACACTTTCTATATTAAGAAGATAAGGAAAAAAAAGAAGATAGGGAGATTTGAATATATGAGATTTTAATGAATTTTTACAAATGTATTTATATTTCTCACTAACATTTTACAGAAGAACTAGAATGAGTTAACATTTCATGTTTTGATGTCTACAATTGCAAAAGGCACTATAATAAAGCTTGAAATAAAATGATTTTGTTTCAAAGCTAAAACTGTTTAGCTGCAAATAAGCCATTTAGCTTCAAACAAGTTATTTAAGTTTTGGGGACTTCTGTTTACTAATCTCTAAAGTATAGTGCTGTCTCACTCACAAGGTGATATTATTACAATTTCTCCCAATTTTGCCTTAACCTACAGCAATAATAGATGCCTACTTCAATGCAGCATCAGTCAATGTGGTAACAGAGTCCAAGGCTAGGGGATTACAAGGCCAATTCTGTACTAGCAGATGGGATCTAGAATTAATTTGGGACAGGGTTGTCTTATTTCAGACAGTACACAGCCAATATTTCTTTTTTATAAAACCATATGAGTTATACTAATTTAAAATTCTTTTAAAAAATCAAATCAGATTATTCCATAGAAATAGATTTTATATATTGATTTTAAAATCCTTCAATATATATACCCCAAGACCAGGAAACTTACATCCTACTATATAATTCCAAGCACATTTTAGAATAACATTGAATATATATTATTGTAGTAGGTAAGTCAGATACAACTGGATTTCAAATACTCACTCTCAAAGATATATGACAAAACCGATAGAATCTGAATCTATGAAAGTTTATACCTTATTTGATATTACTTTTCATGAATAGTATTTTTGCATTTTTCCAAAAGTTATATGAATGACATAGAATGTGTGTTTTTCTTGACTTTCTGATGCAAGCCTTCCATATATGAGACTTTATACAATATGTTATTAACTCTTACTCTATAGGAGCAGATATGTACATGTAATTTCAGTCTTGAGTTACTCTAATGTGATTGCAGGATTATAGAAATATAACACATCTACTGTAAAGAATAGAGGTAAGGAAAAACCTTTCTTGTATTATCCTCATATTTTTTCTTTAGTTTTTAGGAGATAGCATTCTGTATTGTCAAGTGGAAAAATAAATAGCTATGCCTAAAATAGATCTTAAAATTAAATGTTTTCTTCCAAATTATAATTAACATACAGATTGAGTTCTATGGCTAAGTAGTTGTTTTTGTTTTGTTTTATTTTGTTTGTTTTTGTTTATTAACATCAGACAGTTTTTTACTTGACAAATAAGGACCTTTTTATGTGACTTGAGGAAGAGGCAGCTTAACTGGTTACATAATATGAAAAGAAATACCAGCAATATTAAGAAGAATAATGAAAAGGCACACACAGATCTTTCCTGTCTGCTGGTTGTCAAAGGCATCTGCAGAGTAGGATGGGCTGTCCGTGTTGCAGAAGATTTTGTGGACCAGGGACCAATCCAACCAATTGGAGATGTCCACCTGGTCAAAGTACTTGTCCACATGGTGGCCAGGAAAGAGGGAGTTCCAGGACCCCTGGTGCTGCTCCAGAACTGCTGGGGCATTTTCCTCACACAGCAACTATCTCCCAGCATGATCTACCTTCCATCATTGACTCAGTTGTTTTTCTTGTCTTTATCTACTGAACAACTGCAGAATGATTGTCCCAGTTCAAAGCGTAGAACTCTGTTCCAATGGTGGCGACCGACATAGCCTCCTGACTGCTGAAGTGCCACAGAACTGATGGGGGCACCCACAGTCACTTGCTGCACTCATTTCCTGAGCAAATCCCACAGGCAAATCTTTTTTGCAGGAATATCTAGGAAGAGCAGAGAACTGGATGCCTCCTCTTACCCTGGAGAATTCCCAGCACCAGCAGTTCTTCAGTAAAAGACACTGAATCTTCATGGAAGACATTGTCATGGGAGAGATCTTTGTGCTAGTGACCCTCAGAGAGCTGGCTCCTCCATAGCTTTTGAATTCTTGCTTCTGTGTTCTTGTAAATCTTGGCTTTAACTTTCATATTCCATTTTTATGTATATGCCGGTAAACGATGGTTGAACCTCCTGGTTGTATTACATAGCCTGATGGTGTCTTTCAAGTCCCTTATGTTCTACTCTCTGGTTATTAGATTTAGCATGTAAGAAACCTATTGAAATTTTAAGCCAGCTCAAACCTTTCTGTCTAGGTTAATTCTTTGAATCTTTGAGCTGCAAAGGCTATTTACCAGACTTTTCCTATTAACTGTATTTTTAGTCCCCTCTGGCAAATTCAGGATTAATTTCCCAACAACCTGAGGATGTAACATTCAGCTGCTGGAGTAACTCCATTTCTACCCTAGAAGCAGAAAGGATGTGTGCATTAATTTTGCACCCAAACAGCTTGAATGTTATGCTCTCTAACAGCCCTTCTTTGCTGACTAGGGAAACTTTGTGTTGGGAATTCCTTCCAGGAAAAAAAAAAAAAAAAAATGAGAAAATGATACCTGCCTGGTTGGAGTGGAAGAATGTAAAATATTGACATTTTACAGAATTCAACAATGAGAAGGGCACTGAAAAAAATAGCCAAGGGGTTCACGTATATATCCTAAACAATCTTGGGATTTATCTGCTTGGATCGATCCACTTAAAAGCTTGTAACAAGCTTGGATCTATCTGCTTAAAAAAAAAAATCTTTGTCCTTATGTAAATTATTTCCTCTGAAAGCCCCTTTCTTGTGGTTACCATGGGGATTACGCTCTATAATTGCCCAAGTATATACTGTTAAATAACAAAAATTCAGCTGAGTAAATTTTTAAAATGTAATTGGCTTTATTAATTGATGCCTGAATCAGGCGGCGTCCCTCCAGCAAGCAGAGGGGAACTCTGTAGGGCTACAGAAAAGGAGAGGTTTTGAAAGGTAGAGAGGAAGTGAAAAAATGAGTTATTAGCAACAAATGTGTTGTTTTAGGCACAAGTCACCCTCCTAAGGGGTTTATCAGTAATTTCCTAGTGCAGACCAGGAGATTCCCATGTTGACAGGTTAGAGGTTAAAGTTCTGGGGGGTTGAAACTGCAGTCAGGTTAGTGACTTGGGGCCTTAACCTAACTGATGCCATTTTGGGCCTGTGATTTTTTTTTGTTTAACCATTCATTGATTGATTGACTGATTCATTCATGTAGTTGTAGACTATCTGTCTGCAGAGACCTGGCTGTTGGGTGGGGTGGGGTGGGGAGGATGGGTAACTGTTATTGTGCTCAGGCAAAATTGCCCTGAATTAACCACAAGTTATTAAGTCTTCCCCAGGATGTTGCAAGTCTTCAGTAGACTCTAGAGTTCCTTACATTGGACAGATCCTGCCATGCAATTTTTGTCTTGGGTGAGGTAAAAGATCCCAGGTGCTTCCTACAGTACCATCTTCCCCAAATCTTCTGATGAATTCCTTTTTTTGACAAATATATTTTGAAGTGATTATAGCACAGGCATTACAGCTTAATTCCCAACCAGAAGTTGACTGTAGAATATAGTTTAAATTAGTTCTCTAATGTTCTCCGTTTTTAAAATTGCATAATCTTGAGAATGAAGAATTAATTTCTTTTTTAAAATATTAGAGAAGATGAAAGACACTGCGAAAAACCATCAAGCCAGCTCCTAGACTACGTAGATACGAAAGCAGCGTGAGGCACGATGGTCTGTAGGGTTGTTCTGGCTTTAGACCGAAAACACAGAAAATAGAATGAGCGGCATACAATTAAAGATATGATGGGTATATTCACCCAACGGGGAAAAATCAATCACAATCTTCGGGGACTCCACAGAGCCTGAAGCTCTCTGTTTTGTCTCCACATTCAGGTTAGGAACCATGCAGTTAAGCCCATGTCCTATCTTCCCTTAGTCCTCGAGGAGAGCTGCCAGCCACTGGCTTCTCTCTGATGAATAGAAAGCAGCTGTTGTCTCAAGGATGGCTATTAATCTCTTCACAAGATGAAAGTACGTGGGAAAGCTGAGAAATGCTTTGTAATTAGTGATTCATGCACTCCTTACCTAAGAATAAAAGATCTTTGAAGCAGTTTCTGCTTGGAAGATGGATAAGTTTTTATGGATACATAGTTACCTTAAGAAATGGGGACATACAAATGGAGTCGAAACCTAAAAGCTTCTAATTTAGGGTAACTATTACCTAAAGACGTATATTTGTTTGGATTTCTCGTTGTGTTGGATTATAGAAAAGAAAAGACAACCGGGTTTATTCTAGAAGGTGCCCACTAACTGAAAGTTTTCTTCTTGGTAATTATTTAAATTAGTTAATGGCGTCTACTCAGCTGTATTTTAGGGTGAAAAGAATACAACATAGAACTTAGGTTTTAGAAAATAAATTTCGTGGCCATTAAGGAGGGCATGTGATGTAATGAGCACTGGGTATTATATTAGATGGTGTATTATAAAAGACTGACGAATCACTGAACTCTACTTCTAAAACTAATAATATATGTTAATTAATTGAATTTGAATTTTTAAAAAGTCACAAAAAATGAATTTCTCTGAAAGAAATAGTACATGTAGAGCAGCCATTGGACAATTCTAGTACTCAAATTGTAGAGCAGCCATTGGACAATTCTAGTACTTTTCAATATTTTGAAAAAAAAATCTTTTTTTTTTTTTTTTAGCTTTATTTATTTATTTATTTTTTAATTTTTATTTATTTATGATAGTCACAGAGAGAGAGAGAGAGAGAGGCAGAGACACAGGCAGAGGAAGAAGCAGGCTCCA
Organism: Canis lupus familiaris; assembly: GCF_011100685.1. Classification (NCBI taxonomy): domain Eukaryota; kingdom Metazoa; phylum Chordata; class Mammalia; order Carnivora; family Canidae; genus Canis; species Canis lupus. Next base: position 29,850,394 of record NC_049239.1, read on the forward strand.
TGCACCGGGAGCCCGACGTGGGACTCGATCCCGGGTCTCCAGGATCGCGCCCTGGGCCAAAGGCAGGCGCCAAACCGCTGCGCCACCCAGGGATCCCTTTTTCAATATTTTGAATATGAGATTCCCTTTTCATTGTCATGCATATTATTTAAAGTCATCTATATTATTTTAAAATTCATCAATAGAAAAAAAATAATGATCTAAAAGTTCTGTGAAACCGCAGTTAGAAGAACATGTATTTTATTAATCAAAGTAACCATCTCCTCTAAATGAAATTAAATGAGTTTATTATGAAACCATGTAATAATGCACAGCACATGCTAATGGCTCAACAAATATATTTCATCATTATTTTTTACTTGACAAAAATAGTAATTTGGGTAAAATCATAGTTAGACCACAGCTTTTGCATTTAAATTCAATGATACTTAACAGTAATTCAGTAGCTCTCTTCTCAAACCCATGATCCAAAACCCAGAGCCTGATACAGCAGGACTTATAAGGGACAAGTCTACAAATATATAAATTGAGGAAGCCATTCCTCTAAGAATTTCAGAGTACTTTATGAATCTGTGTTGCCAGAAATCATTTGGGATTAATTCCATTAATTCCATGGGAATTTGGAGTGCTTTTGTGTCCTTGTGAATGTATCAACTGTTTCTTTAGGTTAGCCAACCTGGAGTATAACAAAAATATTGATTAATTAAATCCCATAAATGTTTAATGAGCAACTTTTGCATAAAGCTCAGAGTTATTGTTACTACCTTTGTGGAGCTTTTAATCCAATGGAAGTAAATAGAATCTGAAATTATTAGTTATTAGAATATAGATTTTAAAGAATCCAACAGGGAAGGGGAGGTTAATTTATACCAGTTCACTCAACAATTGGTATATAGTCCTAGTTTCACTATTATTTATAGCTAATCAAGAGATTAAAATTGTTAATTTCATGGATTTGATGGCTAGATAGATAGTTGCGGATCAACTTCCAACAAGATTTAAACAAAAAAAGTAGTACAAAAAAAAAATCCCTAGGAAGTACAACAAAAGGTTTAAAAATCTGAGAGGTTTTGCCCTTCTAAAAGACAAAAACAAAAGGAAAAGCAAAAATAAAAACACCTTAACAAAGTGTTTTGGCATGAAACCTAAAAAAATATGTTAATTTTTTCAAAAGGGACAGATTATCATATTATTTCAGCACCCTATTCCATTTGGAGCTAGAAATATTTGTTTCCAAACCAGGAATAAATGCAAAATTGCCAACCAGTTGAGGGAATGTTAAATATCCAATTGGGATGAAGTGATCTTTTGTTTTTTTTTTAAGCCCTGAACTATTCTTTTCCAACATTTGGACAGCACTTACAATATTTCTGATGAAAAAAAAAAATGTCTCAAAGTATTCTAAGAAGTTCCACTTAAAACTGTCTTACATAAATCAAAACATAATGTTAGGTAAGTAGTCTGAATGTAAGAATAATATCATTTTTCTCTTAATGCAATACAGAAATCATGTCTTATGAAATCACATATTTTTTTACTGATTATATGTATATGTGTGTGTGTGTGCTCTGTTGTTTTAGCTCAATGATAATATGACGCACTCTTCTCTAATTTTGTGATCGGTTGATGAAATGTTATAGTAATCATGAACTTAATATTAATATATAAGGAGGTAATAGTGTTTCTGCACTAACTTTCATCATTCTTCTACACACTTTCATTTAGTTTTTATACTTCAACCTGCTGAGTATCAAGAATATTTTTAGATTTAAAAGCTTATGTCTCTTACATAAATGCTCCACCATTTCATATATATAAACGATATGCTTATTATTAAAGTACGATTTTACTCGAAAGTACTCCTGAATATATAGTAGTTTTGGTCATTTTACATTTTCTAAAGTTAAGAAGTACTGAAATGTCTGTTGGGTACACATATGGGAAGCTGTGAATGTTTTAGCGTAAACAAATCCTTAAGTATGCAAAGCATGGGACAATCATCCAAGTTTCTTTCTTCTAATGTCATTTTTCAAAGCTTTTATGCAGTGTTTGTTTATGGGGGAAAGGGAGGAGAGGGAGTCTCATTCTTCATTCACTAGAAGGTCCTGATCGAATCTTATATTCACAAGATTGACACACAAATTAAATCTTTTCTACAGGAAGTGGACATTGATTTCATATGAAGCTACAGGACTCTAATCACAGGCCTGTCTTGACTGTTAGTAAAATGCTAGAGAGAGTGTGGTTCATTGAATGCTTTTGGAGGACATGGAAGATGCATTCTGACTCTTTTAATCAGGGCTACTTGTAATCTTAAAACTCTGCAATTTTACAACATATTTAAATACTAGGTGCCCTATGTGATTGTTAGGATTGCAGTAATTAAACCTCAACGCCCTGCCTGCTGTAATTAGGAGGTTGGCTTAAAGTATAGATGGCACTTGTCATCTAATTCTTTTTACTTTCTGTCTCGAAGTTTAGTCGCACAGATTGGATTAATCATAATTATAAATCAACACACTGTTATTACTGGGACATACATGACACTCTATTAAGACTCATTAGTTATTATATATATAAGATAAATTTGGAATCTACCATCCAAACCACAAGCTAGAATATCCGGGTTTCCTGAAAAGTTGGAAAATACAAAACAAAATAAAACAGAAAATATGCATACATGAAAGGCAGCAAGGGCTCCTGAGGCATCTGAGACAGCAGGTGGCCTAACTCCTGAAACGGAAGATTTAGAGATAAACCCAAACAACCCTTTCCCAAACCCCAACTCACTTTCCTCCTTGGAGCCCTTTGGAAGTCTGGCAGGGCACAGAGTGAGTGGCTAAGAAGTTTGGTAGAGGACAACCAATGTGATGCAGAGAAGCTGTACAGCAGTCAGCAGTTTCCTAAAGAAGGGACGTAGTGCACAGAAGGACTTAACTGGATGATTGGAACAAGCTCCTACCGGAGTTGGCTCTTCTAAATACTGACAAAATCATCTTTCTAAAATGCAAATCTAATTATGTTATTCCTTCCTTACAACCAGTCAGTGGTTTCCCATCATATTTAGGGTTTCAGCTGGTTTGGTGTGTCAAAGATACTTAGACTATCTTTCTGGTTTTTCAGACTCAATTCCTAAAAGTCTACTTAGCTTCTATTTCCAAGCACACTAATCTATAATAATTAATAATAATAATGGTAGTAGTGACTTGCACTGCCTAAAATTACTTGGCTGTTTCATGGCTTTGTTGATTCAGTTATATAAAACATGCTCCTTTGCATCTTCCTGGTGTAGTTCAACAGAGCCTTCAAAATCAACTCCTTATAATTGCTTCTTTGAAGCTTTTTTTTTTTTTCCTTCTTTGAAGATTTTATTGAGTCATTTCTGCAGACAGAGCTTGTAGCCAGCAGCTCTGCTTTGCTTGGGTTTATAACTAGTTCATCATAATGATTGTACTACATTAAAAATCTAAATATTTAAAAATTTTGTTATATGAATATATTAATTTAAAAGTATTTTCTCATATTAAATAGAAGAAACCTGCTTATTTCTCATATTAAATTGATATCAATTGTATCTTATTTATTTCTAATGTCTATTGCAGAGCCTGACACATAGCAAGCTCTTAACAAAATATTTTTCCTTTTATCCAGCTCTCAAAAATGTATAACTCTTTTCCATAGAGTTCCTAAAATTTGCAGATTTGCCATGTTGATTTGGCTCAAGATTATCCAGACTTGGGGGAAAATATCTTACAGTGACTCTGTAAGCCACTCTGTATCATTATTAATATGAGTATGTGTTTATTTAATCCAGATATTTACATACTACAGTGAATTTTTTTTCTTAAGAAAATTAACAGTTGAAACTTGATCTCAAAAACTCAGTCTGTCTCCCTCACTAAAGGCATATTTGGTTAACAGAGTAAGCCTCCTATTTATTACAAATTAGCCTAAAATAAAAATATACAAACTCTGGATGTTTTTCTTTTTTTTTTTTTTTTAAGTTCCAGTATAGTTAACATACAGTGTTTTACTAATCTCAGGTGTATAATACAGTAATTCAACTGTTCCCCGTATTACTCAGTGCTCATCAAGGTAAGTATATTGTTAATCCCCTTCACCAATTTACCCATCTGGCCACCCACATCCCCTCTGGTAACCATCTGTTTATTCTCTATAACAAACTTCTGATTTCTTTTTATAACTTTATCATTGTTTCCATTCCATTGAGCACATTGAGAAAATAGAAAAAGAAAGATTTTTGAGACAAAGTACTTATGAATGATAGAATGACTGTCTTCAAACTGTGTAGTTCCATTGATTCAACCTGCTACTTCACTACTTTTGTATATTATGGTGTAGGTGTACATGTGTTTTTTCTAGATGGTATAATGCACAATATTGATAATATATACTTGAAAAATTCTTTACCAATTATTTTATTATGAAATACTAGAAAATGAACATATCTTCATAGGTCTCTTCATTTTGACCAATAAAAATGAATGACTCTATTTCATTCAAATATAAGATCAATAAATTAAATCCAATCTTTCCACCAATTGTACAAAATGACTTTCATGCACATAAAAATATGCCAGTTATAGTGTTCTGTGATAAGTACAACTTATCAAAACCACATATGCTTCCTCTTGAGTCAAAAAATGTTTGTGCCTATTCACAAATCCTCAAGAGTCACCAAATTTTCTCCTATGACTTAAGTTTCATCTTATTGATAATTCAGAAAGTGATATTAAAAAAGATCCATGTTTATATGTTAGTTTTAATATCTTTGCCTTGTCCCTAGCCAAAAATTCTCATTTCAGCTGCAAAACAATTCTAATAATTTTTATTCAAAATGTGTATGTGTGATTCTTAAATGTCGCTGTAGGAGAGATCACAAAAATTTGCAAGATTTAGACTTACTTAAATCTTCTCAAATATAAAATCCATCTTTAAAATGAGTCAACAACAACAACAAAAATGAGTCAACAGATATATCCAAAGCTTTTGGAATGATAGTTAGACTTAGTATGGACTTATCTCTGGTGGACACCAACATTTCATTGTCAATTCACTGTGCAGAGCCTAAGGGACAATGCCATTCCTATCAAAATTCTAAATGGTTTCAGGTCCAACATTTTCTTGTTTTGTTTTCTTTCTTTTTTTCTTTTTTTTTTTTTTTTAAGATTTATTATTTGCTATTTATTCTAGAGAGAAAGATCAGGGGAAGGGGCAAAGGGAGATAGAATCTCAAGCAGACGTCTCACTGAGGACAGACTCCCAACCAGGGCTCAATCTCAGAACCCTGAGATCATGACCTGAGCCAAAACCAAGAGTCAGACCCTTAACCAAATTGAGCCATACAGGCACATCTCTTTTTTTCATCTTTTACACTGGCTTCCAACTTACACTACCATCTTTCTGTCTTCTCTTCTCTTTGCCTTTCAATGTTTCTAACTGAAATTAGAATTTAAGACATATTGCCATACAAATGGTTAAATGAAGAATATTACAAAAATAAGAAATAAATTAACTCCTAGGACTTATATTATTTTTATTTTATCAAGGAATTTGCTACATTGAGAGATGGAATTATAGTTAGTCCCATCTCTATAAGCCAGTATTCAATCTAGCATTTGTTCAGCAGGAAAATAAATTGGTTTCTGAGGAGCAGTAGATTTTATATAATAAAAAATTAATAATTCACAGGTTAGTAAAGTGACAAGCTAGATGAGCCTCTGAAATGTGTTAAGGAACATTATCTTTTCTATGAGACATTAGCTCCACCAATAGATTCCCCAAAGGCATAAAAGTACCAAAATTTGCCATTACTCATGACATATACAGACATCTGCCCTATCATACCCCCATCTTCCAAAAAAAAAAAAGGAAAAGGAAAAGAAAGCTTGACCAATTTCAATTCCTATTTAATTTTAGAAGTACAGAAATCCAAAATTTCATCACAGAATCATTGGAAATCTGATGTTCCCAGATGATACTCCATATTGTAACTTAATGTTCCTTCTGGGGACGTTGCCCCATTTTGAGATGCATGGCATTAAACTGTTGCCAAAATGTCTACTAATGTTCATAATATTTTGATGAGAATTGAAAAATGCCACATTTGCTTGCCAGTAAGTTTTTTTTTTTGTTTTTGTTTGATATTTCCATTTGTACTTACATGTTTCCTCTCCATATTTGTTCACTAGCTTTCAGGATTTATACTTGGGATATCTTTTTCAATCAGACACAGTATTGCTGTCTTTCCAGGAACTCGAAATCAAGTAGTTTTATTAAAAGGGAGAAACAGCTTATGGCAGCAATGTCACAACTGTGAAAACAACACATTACTGATGTTACTTCATTTCTCATTAGGCTGATCTAATTAGCTATCTCAATATTTTTTTTTTTCACCTGACACATCTTGTATGAATCTGTAGTGTCACAGAAATATACATCTGCAATAAACAAAGTTCATTCAGTTCAATTCCCTCAAATTACAGGTGAAAAAATTTTGACTCCTAGTGGGGGAACATTAAAGCTATTTGCCCAATGGCTCACACTACTGTAGAGAGGTACAGGCAGGTCTAGAAAAAAAAACCCAAGATACCCTGATTCCAGTCTGTCAATTCTCAAAGTCAAAAGACTTATCTTTCCTATGTATACCCTTGTGTCAGTAGAAAAATAACTCAGGGAGGAATATACATGAATTGTTTAACATATATACCATTAGAAAACTTGAACTCAAATATATAATTATATGTAAAAAATGCAATATAAACAACAATAACCTACTAATTTTATTAAACTTATATTAGTTGCAAGATAACATAAGTTATATAGAGGACTTTATATTATTTAAAACACACAAACAATTATAAGCACTTAACTGGCTATGTTACCTTAAGAATATTATATTTTAGCAACCATTAACTATTTATTTCACAAGTAGGTAGATCTTTGTAATATGAAGAATGAATGACTGTAGAATTATGCATAATTTTCCAGTAAAAATGGAAAAATATGTTTATTTATCCAGTTGAAGGTTTATCAGGAGAGCATTTGAAGTTCACCTATGGGCCTTTATACTACTTTGAAAATCACTCTTTCACAGGATTTCAAACTATTCTTAAATTATTTCTTTTTAATATCACTTTTCTCACTAAATTGACCAAATATTTAAGGAAATTGATTCCATATTTACAGACTCAGCAAATGTAAAATTATAAAAATGGATGTCAACTTAAGAAATTATTGTTCACATCCCCATGGTTTGGCTGAAACAAGCTGATATACATACACAAAAGTAACAATTTACTTTGTATATGGATAACAAGGAGATGCCACACCCACTTAATTGCTTACACTAATTTTTCTGAGACTTCATATTTACATCAACCGAACCCCCTACCATGAATCTTAAGACCATATTCATTTTCCTTTCACTTCAAATACAAGGAAACACAGGAAAGAAAAAGTGTTAGATGAATATTCTATGATGCTATGGAATTTGTAATCTTTTCTTGGAGTTATTAAATTCTATTATTGTTTTGCATTAGAGATTAATCAGGTTTTGCTGGAAGGTGGACGCAAGGTAATTGTCGATGGTGGGATTTCTAATAAAATCATAAATAGGTACTTCATAATGCCTACTGCTAATGAACACATAGGATCAATGATTAAAATGTTTTTCCCTATATTGTTAAATTCCTAGTGTTCTCAAACATGTTGAACATAGTCTAATTAAGACTTTAGATTTAAAATCTAGTTTATAAGAAATCCTACAGGTGGTGGGATATGATAAATGACACCTAGAAGGAATACTGAGAAGGAATCACACAAACTCAGGATATAGGTTTAGGGTGGTTAAGCATTTACATCCTGCATTTGTCTTCTTTTTCTATTTATTTTTTGTTAAGCAAGGCTGATTCACCTATGTTCATAGTTATCTATAAAATAGCATAGATAGACATAGCCATATTCCATGCCATATACATGTATGTCATCTAACTTCATCATTAAAATAATGAAGCAGTTATTATTAAACCTATTTCATAGTTAATGAAAATCAGATTTAGAAAGGTCCAGTCATACATGTAATAGGTGATGAAGTTAAAGTTCAAAGATAATCAGATCTCAAAGTTTATACCTTTACTCATGACACCATTTTTTCTAGGTATAGCTGATGGGAAAATGGCACCAAGAATTTGTGAAAATTTACACATTTAAAAAGAGTTTATTAAGTAAAAGGCAGATTTTATGTCTGCTGAAGTAAAATCTCTGGAAATAGGGTCCAGGTATTTGTCTTTGTTAAAGGCTCCTCAGGTAGGTCTATATAGGATATACCTCTAGCACCCTGGTGTGTTGGCTTGCCAGAGCTGATGTACTGAATTGGGAATATTCAGATTATAGTGAAAAATCTTAAAGAAATAAAAGAAAAGGAGCACGTGGGTATCTCAGTCAGTCAACGTCTACCTTTGGCCCAGGTTGTGATCCCGGGGTCCTGGGATTGAGCCTGGCATGGGACTCCCTGCTCAGTGGGGAGGAGAGTCTGCTTCTCTGCCTCCATCTGCCCCTCCCTCATGCTCATGCATGCTCTCTCTCTCTCTCTGTGTCTCTCAAATAAAAGAATCTTAAAAAAAAAAAAAAGAACATATATGATGGCCAGCTGATTTAGGAGGCACAAGCCACCCACAGGGGGTTGGCAGGTGGCTTCGCTGCATCCAAACTTCCACTTTAGGAAAGTGAAAAGCCCTGGGTTCCTTTTGATTGAAGGAACAGTTTCAATATATCCACGGAAAGAAAGTAAAGTCACAAGAGTTATTTCTTACTAATTCCATAAATGGGGTTGGATGAGGAGGAGTGTGGGGCGACCTGGGGGAAGGGCAGTCCTCCATCCTAGGTCATGAGCCAGCTAGAGATAGAGAGCAGGGTAGCAAGCACTTATTTCAAACGTGGTTGGGGTGGAGGTGGCTACCATTTTGTGGGTTTGACTCTAGGCAGCACCTCAGAAAATACAAGTCTTTTTTTTTTTTTTCCATCATGGATGGCACTGCATTATAGTGATTCCAACAAAAAACAAATACCCGGGAAGAAAACATAACAAAACTTGTTCCATTTAATGCAGCTTAATCACTTAAAATAGATCATAAGGCAATGGAAAAAATGAGCTTGAAAGCCTTTAGCCATATTTGAAGCAGTTGGGTTTGATACCATCCTCATTTTATTTTTTTATTTTTTGAAGACTTTATTTATTTATTCATGAGAGACACACAGAGAGAAGCAGAAACACAGGCAGAGGGAGAAGTAGGCTCCCTATGGGGAGCCTGATGGGGACTGGAACCAAGGACCCCAGGATCATGACCTGAGCCAGAGGCAGTTGCTCAACCACTGAGCCACCCAGGGGTCCCTCATTTTATTTTTTAAGTATCACCCTATAATCTAATTGTTTGACCTTGCCTTTGGTACTTAGCCCTTCTCCCTCCTTGGGACTTGATGATTGGAGTCATGTATTTAGGGTCTGATTTTATGCACTCCCTTCCCATATTCGCTCAACCTCTGATTCTTTCCATTTTTTGCCACTTTTGGATGGTCATTCTATCTCACTTAGATCCAGAATCTGGAGAGCGAAACTTAAAGCTCGTGCTCCTGGCCATTGTCCTAACCCAACCTGTCTGATAAGGGAAACTTATTGCTTTAGTTGTGTCTTCTGGGCCAGTTACACCTGCATGTGGGGAAAATCAAACCTGTGAGACTAGATGGAACATGCATTAAAAAGGAATGTGGATAACCACTACTGCAGGAAAAGCATTAACCTATTTCAGAATTTTTCATCCACATATTCAAGAAATTCAACTGTGGTAACACTATCTGATTATTTCAGACTCATAAGAGACACACCACCTTCTTGAATTCATTCATTTTTATAGATCTAAAAAGGCACCATGAAAACCCTCTCCCTTTCCTTTGCTTATAACTTTTGTATATGAGTTTCCTCCTTAATTTCTATTTTAGCCTATGCAGAAGTTAGCTAAAGTCCCCGTCAGCGTCTCTCCCAACACCTAGAAGCTTCTGTACTCTGGTTGCTGCTCCGTCTGGTTCTTGCTTTCAGTGTTTCTCAGGGAAGAACGTCCGGGGTCACCACCATCCTTCAGCCTTACCAAGCTCATGGGAGGAAGTGGACTGTCTTCCACTCCGCACATGTTTTTTTGCCCCTGAAACATGGTGTTTCTCTTTTACCATTTTCCCCCTACATATTGCATCTACATTGTCTTGAAGTTTTTATTTAAATTCTAGTTAGTTAACACACAGAGGGATATTAGTTTCAAGTGTGCAATGTAGTGATTCAACACTTCCATACAACACCCCGTGCTCATCGCAAGTGATCACAGATTATAACACTCATAATCCCCATCACCTATTTCTCCCCTCTCTCCCTTTCCACCCCTCTGGTCACCATCAGAGTGTTCTCTATAGTTAAAAGTCCGTTTCTTGGTTTCTCTCTTTCTCTCTCTTTTTCTTTCCTTTGCTCACTTATTTTGCTTCTTCAATTCCTCGTATAAGTGAAATAATATATTTGTCTTCCTCTGACTTGTTTTGCTTAGCATACTACCCTTTTGCTCCATCCATGTTATTGCAAGTGACAATATTTCATTTTTTTTATATCTCAGTAATATTCCATTACATATACATCACTTCTTTATCCATTCATTCATCATGGGGCTGGCTTCTACATATATTTTTTTTCCTCATAATCTTTACATAATAAGGTTATCTCACACATCTAATGAATCCTTAACACACAAGTAAGTGATATGTTGAGGAAAATGCAAGCACAGTTGCCATCTCCCTGTTCTCATCTCTACCCCCTCACCATGTGCCATATGCTCTACAGAAATGAATAGCCATTTGTCCTTCTAGACAGAGAAAATGAAATTTTAAATAAAAATTGTGTCTAATATATTATTTAGTTTACATGAATAGTTCCATTTCGTCTTTAACCAGCACTCCACTTGAATGGGAGAAAGAAGAAACCCACTGGCTTGGGGTCACACTGGTGGGTTCTATAATACACATGACGGCACAGGTGATGATTTGATGTGGGATGGCAGAGCTGCTGCCACACTCAGTTTGTGAAGTCATGAGAAAGTGTCACTTGTGGTTAAGAGCATCTGAACACACAGATTATTACCCCACCATGGTTATCAGGAGTATTGCCATTATCCTTCTGCCAAGATTCAACATTTAGAGAGAAAGAAAGAAAAAAAAATCTTCTTAACAGCAGCTCAAAATAAAGAACAGCACATCCTAAAGAAGCTATGTTGGGTCATTTGAAGAGTTTAGGGATTTTGTTTCTGTTTTGTTATTTAAAAAGAAGAAAAAAGAGGGATCCCTGGGTGGTGCAGCGGTTTGGCGCCTGCCTTTGGCTCAGGGCGCGATCCTGGAGACCCGGGATCGAATCCCACATCGGGCTCCCGGTGCATGGAGCCTGCTTCTCTCTCTGCCTGTGTCTCTCTCTCTCTCTCTCTCTCTCTGTGACTATCATAAATAAATAAAATAAAATTTAAAAAAAAAATAAAAAAAAAATAAAAAGAAGAAAAAAGAAAGAAGAAAGAAAGAAAGAAAGAAAGAAAGAAAGAAGAAAGAAAGAAAGAAAAAAAGCAAGAAAGAAAGAAAGAAAGAAAGAAAGAAAGAGCACCAAACACTAAAACTTAAAAGAAACCAAAACCAAAAATGCTGTTCTGTGGACACCCAGAATTTGGGATAAGAATCTGACAGTGTTTGTCTCCAGCTCTGGAAACACGAGAGCTGTTTGAATATCGTCACATTGGATGTTTTAACCATCTGAGAGTTACATTAATTCCTTATTTCTTTTCATTTGAATGAATCTCTCAACTCATAAGTCACAATGAAAGCAAAACATAGTGTAGACGTCATTTGGTTTGACCTCTACTGTGCCACTTATATCTCCCTTATGAAAAGTACATTACTCATTGAAAAAAAAATTAATTATTGCCATTTATGCAGGCAGAAGAGTCGTTACTATTGATACAAGATAAGAATACTCCCATTTAAAGAGATTTATTATAATGACTCAAAACACTTAACATTTACATTTTACTGTTTAATCTTTGATCTAATTTTGATTTCATTCAAATTCTGCAGGATGAGCACTGCTGTGATTACATTTTTTCACTTAAAAACTTTCTGAATGTTATACATGACTCTGATTGGTTTAAAATACTTAAAAACATTTTGGTGAACAGTAAATATTGTCCTGAAAACAATATAATAATGGAAAACACAAAACACAAAAACAACAGCTTAAGGACAGACCTCAAAATGGGACACACCTGGACCTTGGATAGAAGTTGTAAGTTGACTCCAGCTTTGAGCTGTTGAAGTATCAATTTATAGACAGTGCCCTTTGCTATGGATCAAGGGCATTTAAAAAGACGACATCATAAGTTCAATGTAATTTTTAAAAAATATTTTATTTATTTATTTGAGAGAGAGAGAGTGCACAAGCAGGGGGAAGGGCATAGGGACAAGCAGAGCCTCCTTCCCACCCCTAAGCACGGAGTCCTATGTGGGGTTAGAACCCAAGACCCTGGGATCATGACTTGAGCTAAAGTCAGACACTTAACCAACTGAGCCACCCAGGGGCCCCTCAGAGTAATTCTAAAAAGAATTTCTATTTTTTTAAGGATGTATTTATTCATTTTAGAGAAAGAGAGCGTGGGGAGGGGTAGAGGGAGAGGGAGAGAAACTTTAGCAGACTCCTCACTGAGTTTGGAGCCTGACACAGGTCTCGATCTCATGACCCTGAGATCATGACCTGAGCTGAAACCAAGAGTAGGATGCTCAACTGACTGCACCACCCAGGGGCCCTTAAAAATAGTTTCCATTTATATGTCCAATTATTTTTTTCCTAATCTTTAATTAAAACTCAATTTACCTATTAATCTATATCTTAATACCTTGATCAAAAAAGATTTAAATCAACAGTAGTTCCTTAGAGGAGAGCAATGCTTATGAATAAAAGTGTTCAATATGCTCATAAGTATATTTTTAATTTTTAATTAATTGGTAATATACTTGTGTCAGCTTTTGATCCAAAACAATATTTAGGGGCTTAAAAATAATCATCTTTATTTAGGAGACAATTCTGTGGATTAGCAAGTTGGGCGGACCTTCACTGGGTTTTCACCTGTCTGGTTTCTTAGATGGACTTAATCAGGTCTGAGGTCGACCAGCAGGTTAGGTAGGAACTGGCTGGCCTAGGATGCACTTCATGAAATGCTCTTCTCTGCTACACGTGGTGTCTCCTAACATCAATGGGCAGGCTCTTCCAGGCTTATTTGGATGGCTTCTGGGCTCCCAAAAACCCCAAGAGCAAGAGTTGCAAAGCTTAAAAATAAAATGAGAGTGATGTTGTTAACACTCAGAGCAAGTCACAGACCAGTCAGACATAAGAAATGGGGAAACAAACAAAAGTCTGCTCCTTAACAGGAGTAGTTGCAAAACATCGCTGTACTCTGCAAACTCCCACAGTAGTTGGTAAGACACTGTCCTACATGCCGTACATCAGCGTGATTCAACACTAGGATGCAGGTTGGGAAGTTTTGTTTTCTGATGTTTCTATATTTCGTGGAGGATCTAGAGGGAAAATCCAGTTCAATCCAAAGCAGCCAAGAATAATAAATAATCACCCCCAATGAAAGCCTATCCCGTCTTCCCTAGTTACCCCGAACAACAATTAGCTTCAACTCCTTCTGGGTTATGTTTAACTTACCTGTGTCTTTTGTTGTTGCTCATTGTTTGAAAATAATAAAATTATTTTCAACTTAGGAAAGATGATCATCTTCAAATTATATTATCTTGTGGGCTAAATTATGTTTCCTCAAAATTCGGCTGTTGAAGTCCTGCCTCCCAATAATGGCTCAACATGTGACCTTATTGGGCAGTTGAACCTTTGAAGAGGTAACAGGGTTACAACAAGGTTATCTGGGGGTGCTCTAAGCCAACATGACGGATGTCCTTACAAGGAAAGGTTAGAACACAGGCACACACGGAGAAAAGACCCTGTGATGACCTAGGGAGAAAATGGCCATCTGCCTACAAACCAAGGAGAATTATCTCAGAAGAAATCAACCCTGCCACACCTAGATCTCAGATCACTAGCTTCAAAAATTGTGAGAAAATACATTTCTTTTTATTTTTTTTTGGACACAGTGTAGTCTCCTTTCTCTCTTTTCTTTGTATTTAAGGTTTTATTTAAATTTAGTTGAATTAAAAAAAATAAAATTAGTTAAATTTAATGTTAGTAGAACATACAGTGTAATATTAGTTTCAGGTGTAGGATACAGTGATTCAACCCTTCCACACATCACCAGGTGCCCTCCTTAATCCCCATCACATATTTCATCCATCCCCCAACTCTCCTCTTCTCTGGTCACTATCAGTGTGTTCTCTATAGTTGCATCTGTTTCTTGGTTTGCCCCCTTTGTTTCTTAAATTCCACACATAAGTGAAATCTTATGGTATTTGCTTTTCTCAGAATGGCCTATTTTACTTAGCATAATATTCTCAGATTTTAATCCTGTAGGACTTTAATAGTTTCCCTTTTCACATTCAGGCCTTTCATCCATTTTGAATTTATTTTTGTGGATGGTGTAAGAATGTGGCCCCGTTTCATTCTTTTTTTTTTTTTTTTTAAGATTTCATTTATTTGAGAGAGAGAAAGAGTGTGTGTGTGTATGAGAGAGAGAGACAGAGAGACAGAGAGACAGAGAGAGAGCATGAGTGGGGTGGGGCGAAGGGAGAAGCAGACTCCCCGCTGAGCAGAGAGCCTGACATGGGACTCCATCCCAGGACCCTAGGATCATGACCTGAGTCAAAGACAGACAATTAACCAGCTGAGCCACCTAGGTGCCCCAGGTTCATTCTTTAATTCTTTATCATGTTGTTCTCTAGTTTTCCCAAATTATCTGTTGAAGAGACTGTTTTTTCTTTTTGTTTTTTTTTTTTTTTTTTGAACACTCTTTCCTGCTTTGTCAAAGACCAAATAATTGTGGGTTCATTTATGGGTTTTCTGTTCCATTGATCTATTAGCCTGTCTTGGTTCCAGTAGGATACTGTCTTGCTCACTACAGCTTTGTAATATAACTTGAAGTCTGAAATTGTCATGCTTCCAGCATTGCTTTCCTTTTTCAAGGTTGCTTTGGCTATGTGGGGTCTTTTGTGGTTCCAGACAAATTTTAGGATTGTTTTATCTAGCTCTGTGAAAAATGCTGGTGGCATTTTTGATAGGGATTTCATTAAATGCGTAGATTGCTTTGAGTACTCTAGACATTTTAACGATATTTATTCTTCCAATCCATGACCATGGAATGTCTTTCAATTTCTTTGTGTCCTCTTCAATTTCTTTCATCAGTGTTGTATAGTTTTCAGCATCTAGGTTTTTCAGCTTTTGGTTTGGTATAATCCTAGATATCTTATTGTTTTTGGTGCAACTATAAATGGGATTAATTCCTTAATTTCTCTTTCTTCTGCTTCATTATTGCTATAGAGAGATATAACAGATTTCTGTACATTGATTTTGTATCCTGCAACTCTACTGATTTTTTTGTATCACTTCTAACCAATTTTTGGCGAAGTCATTTGGGTTTTCTATGTAGAGCATCATGTCATCTGCAAATAATTAAAGTCTGACTTCTTCCTTGCCAATTTGGATGCCTTTTATTTTGTGTGTGTGTGTGTGTGTGTGTTGTCTGATGGCTGAGGCTAGGACTTCTAGTACTATGTTAAATAGTAATGGTGAGAGTGTACATCCCTGTCTTGTTCCTGACCATAGAGGATAAGCTGTCAAGTTTTCCCTTTTCGAGGATGATTATCAGCTATGAGGTTTTCATCTATGGCCTTAATTATGTTGAGGTATGTTCCCTCTAACCCTTTGTAGGGTCTTTATCATGAATGAATGAATGTGGTACTTTGTCAAATGCATTTTCTGCATCTATTGAAAGCATATAGTTCTTATCCTTTCTCTTAATGACTTCATGTATCACACCAATTGATTTGTGAATATTGAACCACCCTTGCAGCTCAGGAATAAGTCCCACTTGATTATAGAGAATAAATTCTTTTTTTTTAAGATTTTATTTATTTATTCATGAGAGACACAGGAGACACAAGGAGAGAGAGAGGCAGAGACACAGGCAGAGGGAGAAGCAGGCTCCATGCAAGGGAGCCTGATGTGGGACTCGATCCCGGGTCTCCAGATCACACCTGAGCAAAGCAGTGCTAAACCGCTGACCACCCGGGTGCCCATCTATCCCTTTTCTTTTAAAGTGAAGCATGGTTGGATAAAGGGCCCCACACTCCCTCCTCATATTATCCACAACCACCCACAACCCAACAAATACCCCTCGCCCTACCACTACCCGATGCCCTCTTCACTTAACCCCACACCATCTCACCTTTATCTTTTTCGCTTTTCGCCGCTCTTCACCCCTTCATTCGCATTCTTTGATTTCCCACCCATCCTCTGCTATTCCCGCCCCACTTCCTTTTCCAGTTTTTTATTTAATTCCTTTTCCTTTCGCCCTCCTTCTTGCGCTTCTGTTCGCCTCCTACCCCTTTCTCGACTTCATTTCCTCTACGTTTCACTTTCTCTTCCCCGCCGATTCACCTATTCTTTCCCTCTCACCGCCAGTCCTCCCCATCACTTCCCACCTCTCACCTTTCTTCATCTTTCCGATTCTTTCTTCCTGTGTTTAGATCTCTTCCTTCTTGCCCGCTATTTGTTCACCCACCCCCTTATGGTTTCTTCCCCCGTCTTTCTCTTCGCCCACCCCCTCCCCATTTTATCCCACCCTGAGTTTTTTCTTTCGACTCGTCTGGCGCCTTTTAACTCTCTTTCCCTAGTCTTCCTTAGCATTTCTCATTTACCTAACGTTTCCTCTTCTGATACACTATACCTCTCCTTTTATTTCTCACTCTCCCTAGTCTTTCTTACTCCTATTTCTCCCTCAACCCCACCCACTTCTCCCACTCTGCTCCCCTCTCCTTTCGCTCTTTTGCCCCTTCATTCCCTTATACCGTACCGCTTCTCTATTATCTCTCGATCCTTTTTTTCTTTTATACTACCCTTTAACCGCTTTATAACTACTCTACGCCTGCCCTTCTATTCTCTCTTCACACATCTTCGGATTTTAGTGGTCTTCTATATCACTTTGAAGAAAAAAAAAATGAAGACCTCTAACTGGAGTGGAGCATATTAAAAAGTATTAGAGACCTCACCATTTAAATTTCCCCCAGATTCAAGGATCATAATGCAAGAGAAAAAGCTTGGTTGTCATCAGGCTGCTCTTAACAACTGCTCTGTAAATAAAAATTCTTAAAATACTCTCTCATTCTATTGGCATTGATCCTTTCTTTCTGGCATTTGTAAAACACTTATTTACATCTATGCACTTATACTCAAGGGGCTAATTTTGTGAACTTCAGAACAACATTAAATATGTTGAAGATTATGTAAGCTCAAATGTTATATTTAAATGATTGAGAGCCACTAGAGGCAAAATGTCAGCAGTATTCACAATGCTTTGCAAGGAAACTAGTTCCATATAATAGAAAATATAGCCCCAGACCCATATCCCATTAAAATGTAAATAGACAGGCATCCCAATGTGTTTCTTTCAAACTTTTTTTCATACAAATCGAGCTGTACTTTATGCATGAAGCTGTAGCTAAAATTGTCTTGTTGCACATCTGCATTGTGATTACTGGAGGTTTTAGCATTGGATGCCAAAAGATATGAAAACTCATATCCAGAAATCCTCTGGAGAAAAGTGAGGGTAAGATTTTATTCCTCATATTGTGCATTGTGGAATCACTGAATCAGATCCAGAAAGTTCACATTGGTTTGAACCAACTTGGAAACCTATTACAAGGGAGAAAAAAGAGAAAGAAAAGTGACAGATTATTTTGCTACTGTGAGATGCTTCAGGTGGTGTAGGCAACACTTGCATATTTGCAAGTGTCTTTATACCTGAAAGACAGTTAATCGTAGTGAAGCATCTGCATCCTTTTAGGAAGAGTTTCCTCTAGTCAGATATCATTATACTTTTGGAGAGTTAGGAGAAAGTGATGGTTCTTCTACACCAGCAGCTCAGGAATAATACCTCTTGGCATCAAATCTGTGCTCAGTCACTCATAAACTACTTGCATGACCAGCAGGCACATTCTCTATCCTCTCGGAGTCCATTTTCATTATCTGAAGTGAGAACAACAAGCACATCTACCCCGTGATATTTTGCACAGGTTAAATGAGAGAAAGTGTCTAGGATGATATCTCTGACCCACTAGGAATGGAAAATTCAGACTTATTTTTAGCAAAAGCCTTATTATTTATTTTATTTTTTTAAAGCCTTATTATTATTTTAAAGTGGACCTAAAATTTAAAGAAATGAAAAAACAGTTTATCAAATTACAGATCATTATTTTATACATAGATAAATATATATTTTATTATTATACATATATAAATTACATGTATTTATTTATAGATATAATTATCGATATCTAACTAGATATATATTACATATACCTTTATTGATGTTTATAGGAAAAGAACCTCTTTTTAAAGAAGGATTCACAGAGACATCTCCTCCCATCTCATCCTAGCCATCCCCCTGCCTTCTCCTTTATTCAATGAAGAAAATATTTTCACAAAAGTGCTACAGAGTTATTGAATAATCTTCACATTTTCCCAAGTGAAGAAATCTCTTCCCATCTCTGAATTTTTATATGTCAACTTTTTAAAACTATTAACACTTTATTTATATTCTGATTATTTGTATTTACTTATTTTTAGCCACAGTGGTAGCTTCCAAACTCTTTTGACTGGTACTTTCAGGAAGAAATACACTTTATAGGGTTATCCAGCGTCCACATGCCTAACCTTACCTTTACCATTCAGGCTCCTCTGCTACATTTGATTCTTACCTGTTGTATTCTATTGTAACCTTACACCATTACACCCATCTATTCTGTCCTTTATCAATCTTATTTTCTTCCATCTGTTTCATCCTATAACCTGATATCCTATTATATTTCCTATTATATCCTACCTTATTCTGTTTATATAAGTTGTGTGGAGAGACATAGAGTATGCACAAGGGTGGGAGGGGGAAGAGAGAGGAGACGGAGAATCCCAACCAGGCGCCAGGCCCAGTGGGGAACCCCACCCAGGGCTTGATCTCATAACCCTGAGATCATGACCTGAGCCCAAAGCAAGAGTGGGATGCTTAACAGACTGAGTCACCCAGGCACCCTTTTATTATATTTTAAATATAAAGACTAAACCCATAAATTGATTACATGCTCAATAAAGTTGTGGTCACTATCTGTAAACCATTTATTTCCTCTCCTTGAGTCAGGATCCATGTTGGACCCTTCTTGCATCTTCAGTAGTGGTTAGCTTATGTATCATATATATATATATATGCACACATTTACATATATATATAATGACATACACACACACACACACACACATATATATATATATATGGTTAGGTTTTTAACTTGAAACACTGGTCTCTATATAGAGAACTTAACTAAATCCAAACCTAAAGTTAATCCCTAACTCAGAGTTATAGTTTTGGGCAAAACTATTATTCTCTATTAGAAAATTTATTAAGCTCTGTATAGGTTTTTCATCATTAAAAAATTATCTCAAATGTATAGAACTTCTAATGAAGAAAATAGTTTGAGAGGAAAAATTGGGATAACAAATGATTATTCATATTGTATTCACATAACATCTCAGTTGAATTTAATGAAAGGAGCTTGATTTCCTGGTTACAGATTGAAGCACATTTCTTTTGATTAGCCAAGATTTTAACTAGCTCTGCTTTATTAGGATAGGGTGGGAGGAGGTAGGAATTGGGAAGAATAAGTGAAGATATATGAGGAAGAAATTTTGGCAATTTATAAATAATAGACTCTAAAAATTATATCAGTAAAGACTGACCTTTCCTTTGGCTTTTTTACTGGTATTTGAAACAGTACTTATATCATATTTACATTTTTCTTTGTTTGAAACAAGGGAAAAATATAGGCATTATTCCAAAGGGTTGAATAAACGGAGTCACCATACAAGTTGCAGTGGAATCCTGTGCAGATATATTCAGAATTCTAATTACATTTCCAAATTGGACTACTCATGAATATGACTTTAGAAAGGAACACACACACATACACACACACACACACACAGCACGTACACATAGGCAAAATAAAATTGTTCCAATTTTATTTCTCTGGGATGCATTTCAAAGGGAAATATAGGGTACCATTGAGGGTAGATCAACCAGGACAATTTTCTAGAAGCCACGTAAGCACTTTCTTCTTAGAATTTGTTGTTAAAAAATTATTCAGTAAAGAACACTTTAAGTATAATGGAATCTATTTGCAAGATCCTCTGTTTTTGTAGTATAACAACAAAGAGTGTTAAAATAATGTACCATGAATCATGTAATTGGTAATATTACAGTGGAGTTATTTAAGGAACTGAGTACTAAAGAAAGGGGGAAAAAAAGAAAGAAAAATAACCTTAGATTAAGTGCTTTTTTTTTTCTTCTGTAATTCTCTATTTGTAAAAGTTTTATGTGGATGAGTTCATATTTGCTAAAGATAAGGGATTATTTGAGTTTCACTTAGCTGACAAACATCTGGGCAAAGCTGTGACCCATGAGGAATGATATTTAATGAAGGACGAGCTATGGATTCTATACTAATTTGGGCCCCACCAATGCCAAGGGCAGCTCCTCAGGGTAACAGTGCCAACTATTCATCATGCTTTGGCTTCACAGGTGGCCTTGTTCTCTGATGAAAATCTGCAGTTCACTGGACATTGCTCATGACTGAGAAGCTGAAACTGAAGCAAATGACAGAGATCAGTTGACTTCATGTCTATATACAAAAAACATTCCCTTCAGAGAAACAAAATCAAAGAAGTGAAGAGATGTATACATTCCTCTTAGAAATGTTTTCCTAATTCCAATTAGGGTCCAAACATGGCATGCTAGGAACTTGTGAAATTTTCTTTCGGTAGGATAAGCTTGAAAAAATATTTTTCAGAGACTTCTTTTTGAATTACTGACCTACTACCCTTTGTATTTCTAAACGATAACTCCTCTAGGAAAAAAAATTGCTCAGTGTAGTACTCTGGGAAGAAAGCTTTTGACCACTCTTCACACTGTATTCTTAATGGAGAACACAGTACAACAATAGATTCAGTGCTAAAAATTATGCCCTGGCAATAAAAAAAAAATTAGAAAATATTCTAATGTACATATGTAATATTCTACTATATATATATGTATATAAAAGTTAAGCAACACTTTCTATATTAAGAAGATAAGGAAAAAAAAGAAGATAGGGAGATTTGAATATATGAGATTTTAATGAATTTTTACAAATGTATTTATATTTCTCACTAACATTTTACAGAAGAACTAGAATGAGTTAACATTTCATGTTTTGATGTCTACAATTGCAAAAGGCACTATAATAAAGCTTGAAATAAAATGATTTTGTTTCAAAGCTAAAACTGTTTAGCTGCAAATAAGCCATTTAGCTTCAAACAAGTTATTTAAGTTTTGGGGACTTCTGTTTACTAATCTCTAAAGTATAGTGCTGTCTCACTCACAAGGTGATATTATTACAATTTCTCCCAATTTTGCCTTAACCTACAGCAATAATAGATGCCTACTTCAATGCAGCATCAGTCAATGTGGTAACAGAGTCCAAGGCTAGGGGATTACAAGGCCAATTCTGTACTAGCAGATGGGATCTAGAATTAATTTGGGACAGGGTTGTCTTATTTCAGACAGTACACAGCCAATATTTCTTTTTTATAAGACCATAGGAGTTATACTAATTTAAAATTCTTTTAAAAAATCAAATCAGATTATTCCATAGAAATAGATTTTATATATTGATTATTAAAATCCTTCAATATATATACCCCAAGACCAGGAAACTTACATCCTACTATATAATTCCAAGCACATTTTAGAATAACATTGAATATATATTATTGTAGTAGGTAAGTCAGATACAACTGGATTTCAAATACTCACTCTCAAAGATATATGACAAAACCGATAGAATCTGAATCTATGAAAGTTTATACCTTATTTGATATTACTTTTCATGAATAGTATTTTTGCATTTTTCCAAAAGTTATATGAATGACATAGAATGTGTGTTTTTCTTGACTTTCTGATGCAAGCCTTCCATATATGAGACTTTATACAATATGTTATTAACTCTTACTCTATAGGAGCAGATATGTACATGTAATTTCAGTCTTGAGTTACTCTAATGTGATTGCAGGATTATAGAAATATAACACATCTACTGTAAAGAATAGAGGTAAGGAAAAACCTTTCTTGTATTATCCTCATATTTTTTCTTTAGTTTTTAGGAGATAGCATTCTGTATTGTCAAGTGGAAAAATAAATAGCTATGCCTAAAATAGATCTTAAAATTAAATGTTTTCTTCCAAATTATAATTAACATACAGATTGAGTTCTATGGCTAAGTAGTTGTTTTTGTTTTGTTTTATTTTGTTTGTTTTTGTTTATTAACATCAGACAGTTTTTTACTTGACAAATAAGGACCTTTTTATGTGACTTGAGGAAGAGGCAGCTTAACTGGTTACATAATATGAAAAGAAATACCAGCAATATTAAGAAGAATAATGAAAAGGCACACACAGATCTTTCCTGTCTGCTGGTTGTCAAAGGCATCTGCAGAGTAGGACGGGCTGTCCGTGTTGCAGAAGATTTGTGGACCAGGGACCAATCCAACCAATTGGAGATGTCCACCTGGTCAAAGTACTTGTCCACATGGTGGCCAGGAAAGAGGGAGTTCCAGGACCCCTGGTGCTGCTCCAGAACTGCTGGGGCATTTCCTCACACAGCAACTATCTCCCAGCATGATCTACCTTCCATCATTGACTCAGTTGTTTTTCTTGTCTTTATCTACTGAACAACTGCAGAATGATTGTCCCAGTTCAAAGCGTAGAACTCTGTTCCAATGGTGGCGACCGACATAGCCTCCTGACTGCTGAAGTGCCACAGAACTGATGGGGGCACCCACAGTCACTTGCTGCACTCATTTCCTGAGCAAATCCCACAGGCAAATCTTTTTTGCAGGAATATCTAGGAAGAGCAGAGAACTGGATGCCTCCTCTTACCCTGGAGAATTCCCAGCACCAGCAGTTCTTCAGTAAAAGACACTGAATCTTCATGGAAGACATTGTCATGGGAGAGATCTTTGTGCTAGTGACCCTCAGAGAGCTGGCTCCTCCATAGCTTTTGAATTCTTGCTTCTGTGTTCTTGTAAATCTTGGCTTTAACTTTCATATTCCATTTTTATGTATATGCCGGTAAACGATGGTTGAACCTCCTGGTTGTATTACATAGCCTGATGGTGTCTTTCAAGTCCCTTATGTTCTACTCTCTGGTTATTAGATTTAGCATGTAAGAAACCTATTGAAATTTTAAGCCAGCTCAAACCTTTCTGTCTAGGTTAATTCTTTGAATCTTTGAGCTGCAAAGGCTATTTACCAGACTTTTCCTATTAACTGTATTTTTAGTCCCCTCTGGCAAATTCAGGATTAATTTCCCAACAACCTGAGGATGTAACATTCAGCTGCTGGAGTAACTCCATTTCTACCCTAGAAGCAGAAAGGATGGGTGCATTAATTTTGCACCCAAACAGCTTGAATGTTATGCTCTCTAACAGCCCTTCTTTGCTGACTAGGGAAACTTTGTGTTGGGAATTCCTTCCAGGAAAAAAAAAAAAAAAATTGAGAAAATGATACCTGCCTGGTTGGAGTGGAAGAATGTAAAATATTGACATTTTACAGAATTCAACAATGAGAAGGGCACTGAAAAAAATAGCCAAGGGGTTCACGTATATATCCTAAACAATCTTGGGATTTATCTGCTTGGATTGATCCACTTAAAAGCTTGTAACAAGCTTGGATCTATCTGCTTAAAAAAAAAAAAATCTTTGTCCTTATGTAAATTATTTCCTCTGAAAGCCCCTTTCTTGTGGTTACCATGGGGATTACGCTCTATAATTGCCCAAGTATATACTGTTAAATAACAAAAATTCAGCTGAGTAAATTTTTAAAATGTAATTGGCTTTATTAATTGATGCCTGAATCAGGCGGCGTCCCTCCAGCAAGCAGAGGGGAACTCTGTAGGGCTACAGAAAAGGAGAGGTTTTGAAAGGTAGAGAGGAAGTGAAAAAATGAGTTATTAGCAACAAATGTGTTGTTTTAGGCACAAGTCACCCTCCTAAGGGGTTTATCAGTAATTTCCTAGTGCAGACCAGGAGATTCCCATGTTGACAGGTTAGAGGTTAAAGTTCTGGGGGGTTGAAACTGCAGTCAGGTTAGTGACTTGGGGCCTTAACCTAACTGATGCCATTTTGGGCCTGTGATTTTTTTTTGTTTAACCATTCATTGATTGATTGACTGATTCATTCATGTAGTTGTAGACTATCTGTCTGCAGAGACCTGGCTGTTGGGTGGGGGGGGGGGGGGGAGGATGGGTAACTGTTATTGTGCTCAGGCAAAATTGCCCTGAATTAACCACAAGTTATTAAGTCTTCCCCAGGATGTTGCAAGTCTTCAGTAGACTCTAGAGTTCCTTACATTGGACAGATCCTGCCATGCAATTTTTGTCTTGGGTGAGGTAAAAGATCCCAGGTGCTTCCTACAGTACCATCTTCCCCAAATCTTCTGATGAATTCCTTTTTTTGACAATATATTTTGAAGTGATTATAGCACAGGCATTACAGCTTAATTCCCAACCAGAAGTTGACTGTAGAATATAGTTTAAATTAGTTCTCTAATGTTCTCCGTTTTTAAAATTGCATAATCTTGAGAATGAAGAATTAATTTCTTTTTTAAAATATTAGAGAAGATGAAAGACACTGCGAAAAACCATCAAGCCAGCTCCTAGACTACGTAGATACGAAAGCAGCGTGAGGCACGATGGTCTGTAGGGTTGCTTCTGGCTTTAGACCGAAAACACAGAAAATAGAATGAGCGGCATACAATTAAAGATATGATGGGTATATTCACCCAACGGGGAAAAATCAATCACAATCTTCGGGGACTCCACAGAGCCTGAAGCTCTCTGTTTTGTCTCCACATTCAGGTTAGGAACCATGCAGTTAAGCCCATGTCCTATCTTCCCTTAGTCCTCGAGGAGAGCTGCCAGCCACTGGCTTCTCTCTGATGAATAGAAAGCAGCTGTTGTCTCAAGGATGGCTATTAATCTCTTCACAAGATGAAAGTACGTGGGAAAGCTGAGAAATGCTTTGTAATTAGTGATTCATGCACTCCTTACCTAAGAATAAAAGATCTTTGAAGCAGTTTCTGCTTGGAAGATGGATAAGTTTTTATGGATACATAGTTACCTTAAGAAATGGGGACATACAAATGGAGTCGAAACCTAAAAGCTTCTAATTTAGGGTAACTATTACCTAAAGACGTATATTTGTTTGGATTTCTCGTTGTGTTGGATTATAGAAAAGAAAAGACAACCGGGTTTATTCTAGAAGGTGCCCACTAACTGAAAGTTTTCTTCTTGGTAATTATTTAAATTAGTTAATGGCGTCTACTCAGCTGTATTTTAGGGTGAAAAGAATACAACATAGAACTTAGGTTTTAGAAAATAAATTTCGTGGCCATTAAGGAGGGCATGTGATGTAATGAGCACTGGGTATTATATTAGATGGTGTATTATAAAAGACTGACGAATCACTGAACTCTACTTCTAAAACTAATAATATATGTTAATTAATTGAATTTGAATTTTTAAAAAGTCACAAAAAATGAATTTCTCTGAAAGAAATAGTACATGTAGAGCAGCCATTGGACAATTCTAGTACTCAAATTGTAGAGCAGCCATTGGACAATTCTAGTACTTTTCAATATTTTGAAAAAAAAAATCTTTTTTTTTTTTTTTTAGCTTTATTTATTTATTTATTTATTTTAATTTTTATTTATTTATGATAGTCACAGAGAGAGAGAGAGAGAGAGGCAGAGACACAGGCAGAGGAAGAAGCAGGCTCCATGCACCGGGAGCCCGACGTGGGACTCGATCCCGGGTCTCCAGGATCGCGCCCTGGGCCAAAGGCAGGCGCCAAACCGCTGCGCCACCCAGGGATCCCTTTTTCAATATTTTGAATATGAGATTCCCTTTTCATTGTCATGCATATTATTTAAAGTCATCTATATTATTTTAAAATTCATCAATAGAAAAAAAATAATGATCTAAAAGTTCTGTGAAACCGCAGTTAGAAGAACATGTATTTTATTAATCAAAGTAACCATCTCCTCTAAATGAAATTAAATGAGTTTATTATGAAACCATGTAATAATGCACAGCACATGCTAATGGCTCAACAAATATATTTCATCATTATTTTTTACTTGACAAAAATAGTAATTTGGGTAAAATCATAGTTAGACCACAGCTTTTGCATTTAAATTCAATGATACTTAACAGTAATTCAGTAGCTCTCTTCTCAAACCCATGATCCAAAACCCAGAGCCTGATACAGCAGGACTTATAAGGGACAAGTCTACAAATATATAAATTGAGGAAGCCATTCCTCTAAGAATTTCAGAGTACTTTATGAATCTGTGTTGCCAGAAATCATTTGGGATTAATTCCATTAATTCCATGGGAATTTGGAGTGCTTTTGTGTCCTTGTGAATATATCAACTGTTTCTTTAGGTTAGCCAACCTGGAGTATAACAAAAATATTGATTAATTAAATCCCATAAATGTTTAATGAGCAACTTTTGCATAAAGCTCAGAGTTATTGTTACTACCTTTGTGGAGCTTTTAATCCAATGGAAGTAAATAGAATCTGAAATTATTAGTTATTAGAATATAGATTTTAAAGAATCCAACAGGGAAGGGGAGGTTAATTTATACCAGTTCACTCAACAATTGGTATATAGTCCTAGTTTCACTATTATTTATAGCTAATCAAGAGATTAAAATTGTTAATTTCATGGATTTGATGGCTAGATAGATAGTTGCGGATCAACTTCCTAACAAGATTTAAACAAAAAAAGTAGTACAAAAAAAAAATCCCTAGGAAGTACAACAAAAGGTTTAAAAATCTGAGAGGTTTTGCCCTTCTAAAAGACAAAAACAAAAGGAAAAGCAAAAATAGAAACACCTTAACAAAGTGCTTTGGCATGAAACCTAAAAAAATATGTTAATTTTTTCAAAAGGGACAGATTATCATATTATTTCAGCACCCTATTCCATTTGGAGCTAGAAATATTTGTTTCCAAACCAGGAATAAATGCAAAATTGCCAACCAGTTGAGGGAATGTTAAATATCCAATTGGGATGAAGTGATCTTTTGTTTTTTTTTTAAGCCCTGAACTATTCTTTTCCAACATTTGGACAGCACTTACAATATTTCTGATGAAAAAAAAAAATGTCTCAAAGTATTCTAAGAAGTTCCACTTAAAACTGTCTTACATAAATCAAAACATAATGTTAGGTAAGTAGTCTGAATGTAAGAATAATATCATTTTTCTCTTAATGCAATACAGAAATCATGTCTTATGAAATCACATATTTTTTTACTGATTATATGTATATGTGTGTGTGTGTGCTCTGTTGTTTTAGCTCAATGATAATATGACGCACTCTTCTCTAATTTTTTGATTGGTTGATGAAATGTTATAGTAATCATGAACTTAATATTAATATATAAGGAGGTAATAGTGTTTCTGCACTAACTTTCATCATTCTTCTACACACTTTCATTTAGTTTTTATACTTCAACCTGCTGAGTATAAAGAATATTTTTAGATTTAAAAGCTTATGTCTCTTACATAAATGCTCCACCATTTCATATATATAAACGATATGCTTATTATTAAAGTACGATTTTACTCGAAAGTACTCCTGAATATATAGTAGTTTTGGTCATTTTACATTTTCTAAAGTTAAGAAGTACTGAAATGTCTGTTGGGTACACATATGGGAAGCTGTGAATGTTTTAGCGTAAACAAATCCTTAAGTATGCAAAGCATGGGACAGTCATCCAAGTTTCTTTCTTCTAATGTCATTTTTCAAAGCTTTTATGCAGTGTTTGTTTATGGGGGAAAGGGAGGAGAGGGAGTCTCATTCTTCATTCACTAGAAGGTCCTGATCGAATCTTATATTCACAAGATTGACACACAAATTAAATCCTTTCTACAGGAAGTGGACATTGATTTCATATGAAGCTACAGGACTCTAATCACAGGCCTGTCTTGACTGTTAGTAAAATGCTAGAGAGAGTGTGGTTCATTGAATGCTTTTGGAGGACATGGAAGATGCATTCTGACTCTTTTAATCAGGGCTACTTGTAATCTTAAAACTCTGCAATTTTACAACATATTTAAATACTAGGTGCCCTATGTGATTGTTAGGATTGCAGTAATTAAACCTCAACGCCCTGCCTGCTGTAATTAGGAGGTTGGCTTAAAGTATAGATGGCACTTGTCATCTAATTCTTTTTACTTTCTGTCTCGAAGTTTAGTCGCACAGATTGGATTAATCATAATTATAAATCAACACACTGTTATTACTGGGACATACATGACACTCTATTAAGACTCATTAGTTATTTATATATATAAAGATAAATTTGGAATCTACCATCCAAACCACAAGCTAGAATATTCCAGGGTTTCTGAAAAGTTGGAAAAATACAAAACAAAATAAAACAGAAAAATATGCATACATGGAAAGGCAGCAAGGGCTCCTGAGGCATCTGAGACAGCAGGTGGCCTAACTCCTGAAACGGAAGATTTAGAGATAAACCCAAACAACCCTTTCCCAAACCCCAAACCTCACTTTCCTCCTTGGAGCCCTTTGGAAGTCTGGCAGGGCACAGAGTGAGTGGCTAAGAAGTTTGGTAGAGGACAACCAATGTGATGCAGAGAAGCTGTACAGCAGTCAGCAGTTTCCTAAAAGAGGGAGAGAAAGATGGGATTTGGGCCTGGCTGCCTCAGCAGACAAAATTTGTATAACCGACATCCTCAAGAGAAGAGTTGTACAGAGAAGGTTGGACAAGACACTGCCTGGCTTTCTCTTCACATTATTTTCCAGTTCTTATTATACACTGAGACAGATGCTAAAAATCCTAGTGGAAAGTAGCTAAGCTGCTTAATGGGACTTTTGACAATCTCACAACGTTGAATATTTACATTTTCTGAAAATAAATTGGAGTTCAGAACCTGGCAAGTTGGGAAAAGGTAAGCCTGAAATAGATCAAGCATTAAATGTACAACAGGCAGGCTCCAGTTAGCATAGGTGATTGTGGACTTGGGTGATCTCCCTCTATTGCAGAAGGAAGCCTGAGACATGACTGGGTGAATGTCCTCTGGAGGAAGATATCCAAAGCCTCTATCATGTTTTATAACAGTGCCTGACACACAGGGAAATGCTAACAGGCAATCTAAGAAAAGGACTAAGGAAAACAATTGATAACAGAAACAGTTTGAAGGTGGCCCAGATTACTGAAGCTTTCAAACATTAACTTTAAAATACATATGATTAATATGTCAAGGAAAATTAATGACAAGATGGGGAACTTCACCAGATTACTGGAATATATATATATATACACACACACACATATATAATATATATACATTATATATAATGTGTATATATGGGCTCTGTGGATGATGTGCAATTATTGTCCATATTGACACCATCATTTTGTATTATGTACTCTCTACTCTAAGACTTGATAATTTTTTGGCCACCTCACGTGCACCTGGCCTCTCTTTTTGCTTTACATATGTATCATAATCTTGTATTAGTCTATTATGACAATGTCCAAACCGATCTATTTTAGATAGACACACTCACCCAGTCCCCTTCCCCTTGTGTATTCATCTATTTTTAGAACCCTTATAACCTCTCCCCCCCTTTATCCACATTGTCTATAGATAATAGATACTCCCACTTACGCAACACTCTAAGAAATATTATTGTTATCTGGGGTCTTTAGGAGTATATCGTATATATAGTATAAACCACTGGTTATTATTCGCCAGCTGACTGGCGACTGAGGTCTTAATTATGTTTTCTCTGTCTTGCCCCTCCCGTTGATTCACTGTGCTCTCACCCCTATCGTAGTCCACGAGTCGGAGTAAGAGCACATGAGAATATGATTATAACACAATTACCACAAATATTCACACACATAATGAACAGCAAGGATAAGCCCTTATAGAAAGAAAGTTAGCTGAAAGAAACGATATGACTTATCCGATCATTAAGAAGAAAGAGAAAGATGCCTTGTTATTATTAGTATAGTGTAATTTAATTTGACACTTAATGATTAGCCAACTTCGTTAATTGAACAGAAAGACTATTAGATACAGATAATTGATATCAGACACCTTGATAATCATGAACAGATAGACAAAAAAGAAAAAGACATTTAGAAACACCTTGCATGTAGTTCTAGTTATTGTTCTTTGAATTGGTATATTCCGGCTTCCATCTGCTGGGATGTCTTCCGTGATGTGAGCACTCGATCGAAAGTGAGAGCACGACATATAAGGACACCTGTAGTACTGCTACCGCGCCGATAGGCAGATGCACGCGAAGCATGCCACGCGGCTGCGGAGTGTGGGCATTGAGCATAATCCCTTTAGCCAGCCCTTCGGGCTCAGGGCATGACCAGGGTCCTGGGATCGAGTGCTACATCGGGCTCCCCGCAGGGAAGCCTGATTCTCCCTCTGCCTGTGTCTCTACCTCTCTCTGTGTCTCTCATGGATAAATAAATAAAATATTTTAAAAAATATATTGTAAAACTATGTAACTTAACCAAAAAAAAAAAAAAAAAATTCCCAGAAGAGAAAGATGAGAGAACTGATGTTCAAAAAGATAATGGCTGTGACATGTTTTTATACTGATAAAAGACATCAATCCACAAGCCACATATTCAAGAAGCACAGTGAATCCCACTGAGGGCAAATACAGAGAAAACCAGACCCATGCACATTGTAGTAAAACTGATAAGAATAAAAGACAAAGAGAATATCTCAGAAACAGCAGTGGGGGTGGGGGGGCGTGCATTATCTTTGAATGGGCAACAACATGGTGATTAGCTTACCAATTATCAAAAAGGGAAAAACTGTACGGTTGAAAAGCAGATGGGAAAGAACTACCTACCTAGGATTCTATTCCAAGCAAAAATATCATTCGCAGGTGAGGACAAACAGAAATGTTTTTAGCCAACAAAATGAAGGAAGAAAATTCATCACCAACAGAGCCCATACGAAAAGCAATACTAATGTGAATTCTTCAGACATAAGAAGAGCTATGCCAGATTGACTCGTGGAAATGGAGAGAAGAAGAGAGCACAAATGATAAACGTGGTAAATGTAGTGGTAACTAAGGGTAACTAATGGTGAATCTAAATGAATACTGGCTGTAGAAAACAGTAATTCGCAATGAGCTACGGAGTTCAAAATAAATGTAGAAATGAAGTGCATGAGAATAGTGACACCAAGGCAGGAGGAAGTAAAAAGAGGTATGTGTTCAAAAAATATTATAAAGTTGGGGCGCCTGAGTGGTTCAGTCAATTAAGGCTCTGAGTCTGGATTTCAGCTCAGGTCATGATCTCAGGGTGGTAGGTTCAAGCCCTGCTTCATCCCTCCATTGAACACGGAGCCTGCTTAAGATTCTCTGTCTCCCTCTGCGCCCCCCCTTCCCTCCGCGCGTGCACACACATTTCTCTCTCTCTCTCTCCAAAAATAAGTTATAAAATTGTCTGGGAAGTGATAACAGTACTTCTTTATATGAGAAGCTAGTAGGTCAAGAAAGCATGTTGTACATTTTTAGGATTACCATTAAATAAAGAGGAAATTATCTCATAATAAACGACCTAATAGTTGAGAAAATGATGATATTTCAGTAGAAAAAGGAAAGAAAAGAAAGAATATGTGAGAAAATAAGCAGAAAGGTATTAACTATAAATCTAAATACATCAATTTATATCAAATGTAAACAAACCAAAATGCTGGATTGTAAATTTAAAGATAAAGAACGAGGGACACCCGGGTGGCTCAGCCGTGGAGCGTCTGCCTTGGGCTCAGGGCGTGACCCCGGGGTCCGGAGATGGAGTCCCGCATCTGGCTCCCCACAGGGAGCCTGCTTCTCCCTCTGCCTATGTCTCTGCCTCTCTCTCTCTCTGTCTCTCATGAATAAATAAATAAAATCTTAAAAAAAAAAAAGAACGAGTATATTCTGTGTGAAAGAAAGACATTTTTTTTTATTTTTTATGTTAATTCCAGTATAGTGAATGTACAGTGTTGACTAATTTCAGGTACAATATAGACATTCGACAATCTATGCGTTAATCAGTGCTCATCGTGTTAGGTTTACTCTTAATCCCCTTCACCTGTTCCACCCATTCCCCCCACCCACCTCCCTTCTGGTAACCACCAGTCTGTTCTCTTTGGTTAAGAGTCTTTTGCTTGGTTTGTCTCTTTTTACTCATTTGTTTTGTTTCTTAAATTCCACATATGAGTGAAATCATAGGGTATATGTCTTTCTCTCACTGACTTTTGCATCTATGTTCATTAGTGACATTGGCCTGTATTTCTCTTTTGTG
Organism: Canis lupus familiaris; assembly: GCF_011100685.1. Lineage (NCBI taxonomy): Eukaryota > Metazoa > Chordata > Mammalia > Carnivora > Canidae > Canis > Canis lupus. The sequence continues at coordinate 29,883,148 of NC_049239.1, forward strand.
TGGCATCCGCATCTGGTTTTAGTTTTAGGGTAATGCTGGACCCATAAAATGAGTTTGGAAGAGTTCCTCCCCTTCTATTTTTTGGAAGAGTTTGAGAAGGATTGGTATTTTATAATTCTTTGCATGTTTGTTATAATTCACCAGTGAGGCCACCTGGTCCTGGACTTTTGTTTGTTGGGAGGTTTTTGATTACTGATCCAATCTGCTTCCTAGTAATTGGTCTGTTCAACTTTTCTATTTCACCAGGATTCAGTTTGGGAGGATTGTATGTTTCTAGGAATCTATTCATTTCCTCTGGGTTGTTCAATTTGTGTGTCCATAATTGTCCAAGTTGTGGGCATATGCGATCCATTATGATCCTTTATATGTGGTGTCAGTTGTAACATCTCTGCTTTTATTTCTGAAATCAGAAATGGAAGGTATTTTTTAAATGAGTTCTTTTAAAAAAGTAATGCATATTCTTTTTTCCACCTATTAAATTAAAAAGAGAATTAAAATAAATAAATAAATAATAAATAAATAAATAAATAAATAAATAAATAAGAGAGAAGTTGCCACATTGATAAAAAAGAAGAACTTTTTTTCCCCTAATAAATATGCCTAATGTACTGTTCAGAGCTATGAAATCTCACATTGCTCGGAATTCCTATTTTATCCCTATTATTTTAAATAACTGCCTCGCTTTATTTTTCCTGGGAGAAAGTTGAAGACAGGATAATCCTACTAAGGTAAGAGTACAATTGTCTGCAAGTTTATATTTTTTAACTCAACGTGAATATAAAAACTGGTATTTACCTGACTTTGGCTACCTTAACTTACAATTTGAAGCTCTAACCTTTAGGCTTCTTTCCGTTACTACCCAGCATATATTTAAAGTCACTGTAAACTGTCATCAGTAACATTTAACTTCTAGCAGTGACACTGTGCTTTATTTGATTCGATATGATGTCTCTTCTAAGTGAAATATAAGACTGAAGGAACAGTGTTTCCTTTCCTTGAAATCAGATTTTCATTATAAAGCTGACCTTTAAATGTCCCATTTTGTTAGGCAAACAACATTATTTGAAATTAGTCACAGGTTTCTTGTTTTGTGCAAGCAAAGCTTGATTACAAGCCTTTCTATAAAGCTTCTATTCGGTTTAATAATTCATACCTCTCTGCTTATCAGCATTAGAATTCTAAAGGAGGAATTTGCCTATAAATCTTTCCCGCTGCTGCATTTTATTTTAATGCACAGCAACAGAACACTAACATAATTGGTGCAATCTGTTATTTACAGATATGTGGTGAGACGCAGGTGGCAAACTCTTTTTTAGTGTTGTGAGGAAAAGGAAGACCTTCTTCACAACTTGAGTTATGTGAATAAAAATTGTGGCTGGGTTAGGACAGCAGCCATTGTCACTATGGGTGTTCTCTAATTTCTGCAGTAAATCTTTTCCGTATGGAATCCTTCTCAATTCCACTCTACACCAGAATGCTTGTTTTGCATTAAGAACATTTATTTTCTAAAACGTGGACCCATAAAGGAATATTGTTGTGGACAATCTTGCTCAAATGTCCAGAATAAATCAGCTTATGATTTTTGTTCTAATAAAAATCTTCTCTAAAAGCTTCCTGAACTCTAAAACACATGCCATGCTTTTCGTTAACTTCAACTTCTAAGCTTAAAAAAGCCAAAAGTAAAGCTCAGACAGTTGCTTCGCATGCCACAAAAATCTTTGCTATGTATCTACATACAAAGTGTCTACATTTCAAAGAATGGAAAAATTGAAACAAACATTCTAAGAAGCATTTCTCTTG